>NC_069125.1:9567866-10786616 GCF_026914265.1 Mya arenaria | reverse complement strand
TTATTATGTTCAAATGGGCATTTATAGAATTTAGTAGCATTTGTACTACCGACATTTTGGACATACCCTGTACTCTAAACATCAAAGATTAAACAACAACGACAAACAAAGTCACAACCGAAATGTTGGACACACCCTGTACTTTAAACGTAAAAGATTAATCAACAACAACAACGACAAATAATAACAACAGCAACAACAATAACACAGAACTCCACAGAAGCACTAACGAATGTATGTACAATTTACCAACCTTTTTTTTGTATCTCCCCTAAATACAGGGAACAGAAGTAAGTTATGCTTTTATGTTTTCTTAGCCTATACAAACTTTGATGATAATACGAGTGATCCTAATATAGATTTAAACTCCAGTATCATGAGTATGTGTTTACAAAAATACCCTGATTTATGATATTGAAGTTCACGGTCTACTTAAGGTTAAGTCGTGTGAGGTTAAGTCGATTATTAACGTACGCCACTTACAGACAAACACTTAATCGGTGTTTCGGGTATATATTTGTCGATCGGACAGGATTGTTTTTCATTTACCTTTTCAAAAAACTAAACAATGCCACAACACATTACACCATCCTCGGCACCCCAGCGTATCATAACCTATATTATATATAGGTTATGATACGCATGGTGCCGAGTGTAAATTACACATGGCATGACCAAAAATTATTTGTTAACGATGTTTAAAATGACCTTCCCATAAGAATGTTTACTGTGGAAACAGATTGGATAGCGCTCGCAGAAATGAAGAACAACTTATTGAATACCTGAAAGGATAATTCAAATACATTAAAACGACGTATTTCTTGAATTGCCCAGCTTTTACTTAACCTTTTTAAGGGCTTTTGTACAAGAAGTTAATCGAATACACAGTCATATATATCATATTATCATATTATCATATTATCACAGGAGACTGAAACAGCAGAAATAAAAAAAAAACAGCCAACAGCAACAACAACTACAGAATAAGAACAGCTGTAATACCACTCGCCGTCGTTCAATTTCAACTCCCATTTCAGTGAATACTACTAATGTAATTTACAGCGGGTTATACTCAAATAAAAGTTATACCTATAGATTACCTGTTCGTGGTTTAAGAGGGCTATTAATAAACCCGGACTTCCTTAAACCTAGCGAGTCAAGTATGCACATTTATATATATCAAGTGTTCGTCTATTGTGGATACAATCATTTTTTCATATCAATATCAGTTTTCGTTTTGAAAGGTATTTCAAAATGTAAAAATTATTCTTCGACCTTCTAGAATGAGTGCTATTTTATCTACTTTTGGTAGAAGGCTTACAAGTACTGCTTAAAAATATTTGAATGCTTAATCGTATATGAAATGTGATAAAGGACGGAAGTGAATCGCCTGTGATCGCACATTGATTAAATATAATAGATTTCTACTCTATTATTATTCTGTATTGGAAAAGAGTCATTGTTAAGCCCGACGATCGATTTTGACCAATAACATTATGAAAATAAAGCTCTTCTGCGGCATATATTGGTGAAATGAAGGATTTGTTATGAAGGATAATACAAAACATAAATTGGTGTGCTATTGACGGGAACTACAGCTGAGTACTAAAACAAAAAAACAACAACAACACATAAACAGCAGTATCATCGAGACAGCGGCAACAGCTAGTACTACGTGAACATCAGTAACAACAACAACTGCGACATTTAAAACTGAACATAAGCAATACCACACGAAATCCCTACCCGGACTGAGCAAGCCACAACCGACGATGAAAGAACGTAAAACAGGCAGCCGGAAGTCCCACTACACGACTTTGGTACTTCCGCCGTGCCGCGTGTGTGGAGGGGAAGCGACCGGGTATCACTTTGGAGCCCTCACGTGCGAAGCATGCAAGGTAATAGTACTTGTATTATTCTTGAATACAATTTAGGGCACTGCTCGCACATACATGTAGCTCTTAAGACGACAGCTATCCAGACTGCACCAAATTGTATAAAACTTGGACAGGTTGTTCACAGGTTAGGTTTGTTTACATATTTGAATAATTTGATAGGTCAATAGTAAGCTTTGAATAAATATTGACTAATAGAAAACATTTTGGTTAGCTTTAACCTATACAAATACTTTTTGTGTGTTTCATGTGTACATTTAGTCACCGTACCATTCTACTTTTTAATGAATACAGTTATTGGTCTAAGTGAACCTCGTTACCTCAACAGACTGGCCCACTTTATTCAACGAACAGGACAAAAACACCTAAACAGAATGACCCACTGTATTAACCAATTTGTCCAAAAAACGTTAACAAACTGTCCCAAGTTAATTCACCAACATGACCCAAACACCTAAACAAACAATCCAAGTGTGTTAACCAGTATGATCCAAACACATACAACAGACTGTCCTAGTGTATCTACCTACATGATCGAAACACCTAAATAGACTGTCCTAGTGTATTTACCAGTATGACCCAAACACCTAAATAGACTGTCCTAGTGTATTTACCAGTATGATCCAAACACCTAAATAGACTGTCCTAGTGTATTTACCAGTATGGCCCAAACACCTAAATAGACTGTCCTAGTGTATTTACCAGTATGACCCAAACACCTAAATAGACTGTCCTAGTGTATTTACCAGTATGACCCAAACACCTAAATAGACTGTCCTAGTGTATCTACCAGTATGACCCAAACACCTAAATAGACTGTCCTAGTGTATTTACCAGTATGATCCAAACACCTAATCAGACTGTCCCAGTGTAGTTACCAGTATGACCCAAACACCTAAATAGACTGTCCTAGTGTATTTACCAGTATGACCCAAACACCTAAATAGACTGTCCTAGTGTATTTACCAGTATGACCCAAACAACTAAATAGACTGTCCTAGTGTATTTACCAGTATGATCCAAACAACTAAATAGACTGTCCTAGTGTATTTATCAGCAAGATCCAAACACCTAAACAGACTGTCCTAGTGTATTTACCAGCAAGATCCAAACACCTAAACAGACTGTCCCAGTGTATTTACCAGCAAGATCCAAACACCTAAACAGACTGTCCTAGTGTATTTACCAGTATGATCCAAACATCTTAACAGACTGTTCTAGTGTATTTACCAGTATGATCGAAACATCTAAACAGACTGTCCAAGTGTATTTACCAGCAGAACACAAACACCTAAATAGACTGTCCTAGTGTATTTACCAGCATGACCCAAACACCTAAATAGACTGTCCTAGTGTATTTACCAGCAAGATCCAAACACCTACACAGACTGTCCTAGTGTATTTACCAGCAGAACACAAACACCTAAACAGACTGTCCTAGTGTATTTACCAGTGTGACACAAACACCTTATCAGACTGTCCCAGTGTAGTAACCAGTGTGACCCAAACACCTTATCAGACTGTCCCAGTGGAGTTACCAGTGTGACCCAAACACCTTATCAGACTGTCCCAGTGTAGTTACCAGTGTGACCCAAACACCTTATCAGACTGTCCCCGTGTAGTTACCAGTGTGACCCAAACACCTTATCAGACTGTCCCAGTGTAGTTACCAGTGTGACCCAAACACCTTATCAGACTGTCACAGTGTGTTTACCAGTATGACCCAAACACCTTATCAGACTCTCCCAATGTAGTACCAGTATGACCCAAACACCTAATCAGACTCTCCCAGTGTAGTTACCAGTGTGACCCAAACACCTAATCAGACTCTCCCAGTGTAGTTACCAGTGTGACCCAAACACCTAATCAGACTCTCCCAGTGTAGTTACCAGTGTGACCAAAACACCTAATCAGACTCTCCCAGTGTAGTTACCAGTGTGACCCAAACACCTAATCAGACTGTCCCAGTGTAGTTACCAGTATGACCCAAACACCTAATCAGACTGTCCCAGTGTAGTTACCAGTATGACCCAAACACCTAATCAGACCGTCCCAGTGCAGTTACCAGCATGACCCAAACACGTAATCAGACCGTCCCAGTGCAGTTAACAGTATGACCAAAACACCTAATCAGACTCTCCCAGTGTAGTTACCAGTGTGACCCAAACACCTAATCAGACTGTCCCAGTGTAGTTACCAGTATGACCCAAACACCTAATCAGACTGTCCCAGTGTAGTTACCAGTATGACCCAAACACCTAATCAGACTGTCCCAGTGTAGTTACCAGCATGACCCAAACACCTAATCAGACTGTCCCAGTGTAGTTACCAGTGTGACCCAAACACCTAATCAGACTCTCCCAGTGTAGTTACCAGTGTGACCCAAACACCTAATCAGACTGTCCCAGTGTAGTTACCAGTGTGACCCAAACACCTAATCAGACTCTCCCAGTGTAGTTACCAGCATGACCCAAACACCTAATCAGACTGTCCCAGTGTAGTTACCAGTGTGACCCAAACACCTAATCAGACTCTCCCAGTGTAGTTACCAGTGTGACCCAAACACCTAATCAGACTCTCCCAGTGTAGTTACCAGTGTGACCCGAACACCTAATCAGACTCTCCCAGTGTAGTTACCAGTGTGACCCAAACACCTAATCAGAATCTCCCAGTGTAGTTACCAGTGTGACCCAAACACCTTATCAGACTGTCCCAGTGTAGTTACCTGTACACCTAATCAGACCGTCCCAGTGTAATTACCAGTGATGACCCGAACACCTAATCAGACTGTCCCAGTGTAGTTACCAGTATGACCCAAACACCTAATCAGACTGTACCATATTATTTACCAATACAACCGAAACACTTACACAGACTGACCCTGTATACTTACGAACATGATCCAATCACCTAAACAGACTGTAGTAGTATATTTACCAATAGACCAAAACACCTAAACAGACTGTAGTAGTGTATTTACCAATAGACCAAAACACCTAAACAGACTGTAGTAGTGTATTTACCAATAGACCAAAACACCTAAACAGACTGTAGTAGTGTATTTACCAATAGACCAAATCACCTAAACAGACTGTAGTAGTGTATTTACCAATAGACCAAATCACCTAAACAGGCTGTAGTAGTATATTTACCAATAGACCAAAACACCTAAACAGACTGTAGTAGTGTATTTACCAATAGACCAAATCACCTAAACAGGCTGTAGTAGTGTATTTACCAATATACCAAAACACCTAAACAGACTGTAGTAGTGTATTTACCAATAGACCAAAACACCTAAACAGACTGTAGTAGTGTATTTACCAATAGACCAAATCACCTAAACAGACTGTAGTAGTGTATTTACCAATAGACCAAAACACCTAAACAGACTGTAGTAGTGTATTTACCAATAGACCAAAACACCTAAACAGACTGTAGTAGTGTATTTACCAATATACCAAAACACCTAAACAGAGTGTCAAAGTGCATTTTCCAGCATGACCCAATCATCTTAACAGATTGTTCCAGATTTTCAAAGTAACTTATGCACCAGTCAATTGTAACCACGCTCCCCCCCCCCCCCCCCCCCCCCCCAGGTCCGGGGGTATACCGGGGATAGCCTGGGAAATGGGCCGTGTTTTTACCTTTCAGGTGGCCCCGAAGTGCCGGGTGAATGCGGTGGTTTTGTCTTCGCAGAAATATAGCGGGGAATGGGCCTAACCTATGATCCCTGAGGTGCGGGGGCATTTGGCGAGGATTTCACCATCTGTTCGTCCCCGCTGGTTGGCTGGACCGAAAGTCAAAGTCCCCGCTATTCTCCGGACCTGGGGGGGGGGGGCGTGGCTACAATTGATTGGTGCATTAACAGACTGGTTTATTGTTTTACCATTGTATCCGAACTTGTAAAAAAGGTTTTGCCTTATAAAATAATATGCTACAAATTTAGGAGTATGAAAGTTTTAAAAAAGTTGAAAATAAGAATCTTTGCTCGCTTTGGTTTATAAAACCAAAACATCTGGCATGAAGCTAGCACTCGTTAAAGCATCATCGGCAACCCAGCGTATCATAACCTATATGATATCATATACTAAGGTTATAATGCGCTCGGGTGCCGAGAATGTCATTAAAGTTCAATACGGTGAAGCTGTGCAAATGAATCACAAACCTTGGTATATTTACAAAACTGTTTGACAAAAATATAACATAATTACAGAACCATAAACTCATTCAACTGCTAAGTGAGGGCACATTTGACTAATATTGACAAAGCTTTTATTGTAAGAACAATGGTGTCTGCAAATTATGGCCAATCTTCCATTGATTTCGAGCTATGAAGGATCGTATTCTCATTGTTCAAATTTCACCTGGGTATTGCAGACATAATCGATTTGAACGTTGAAGTTCTCCTGCCATTCATAATTACTTTCAGGGTATTTTTGACTGAAACTCTATCTCGTTGTTTACAAATGATTGATCTAGGGGCACTGCCCTGACAGTAATTTGCTATTTGCGTATAGAAAAAAAGATTTGATAAATTGATTACCAAGTTCTGACTTAAATACATGTATTAAAAACTAAACGAGGGTATTACAAAAGAGCTATAGCAACATCATGGAAAAGTATATAATTAAGTAACGACCAATGTATGAATTGACCCAGTTAAGTACACTTATGAACGACATTAAGTGCAAGAACTACTAAGCCCTTTTGGGCTTGTTTAAAGAAATGCACGTAACTGCTATTTTTCAGGCATTTTTCCGACGTTCGTTGGTCCAGAAAAAGGAAAATAAATGCAAGCGGCAAAGTTCTTGTGACGTTACATCAAAGAGGTCGGGTAACTGCGCCCCCTGTCGGTTGGCCAGATGTCGAAAGCTAGGCATGTGTAAAGAAGGTACGTACAATATACCTGACCATTTGCAACTCGATCAATCACATCTACTTAACCTTAAAGACACGACCAACTGCGACTGTAGTATTTCGAAGACTAGACCAATAACAACGTTTATATTTGAAGGACTACACCAATCACTACTTATATACTTCAAAGACTAGACCAATCACAACTACTTTCCCTCATGACTCGACCAATTACGACTTCTGTATATCGTATACTAGACCAATCACAACGTCTGTATTTCAAAGACTAGACCAATCACAACGTCTGTATCTCAAAGACTAGACCAATCACAACGTCTGTATCTCAAAGACTAGACCAATCACAACTACTTTACCTCAAAGACGCGATCAATTACGACTTCTGTATTTCGAAGACTAGACCAGTCACAACGTCTATATCTTAAAGACTAGACCAATCACAGCGACTGTATCTCAAAGACTAGACCAGTCACAACGTCTATATCTCAAAGACTAGACCAATCACAGCGACTATATCTCAAAGACTAGATCAATCACAACGTCTATATCTCAAAGACTAGACCAATCAAAACGTCTGTATCTCAAAGACTAGACCAATCACAACGTCTGTATCTCAAAGACTAGACCAATCACAACTACTTTACCTCAAAGACGCGATCAATTACGACTTCTGTATTTCGAAGACTAGACCAGTCACAACGTCTAAATCTCAAAGACTAGACCAATCACAGCGACTGTATCTCAAAGACTAAACCAGTCACAACGTCTATATCTCAAAGACTAGACCAATCACAGCGACTGTATCTCAAAGACTAGACCAACCACAACGTCAATATCTCAAAGACTAGACCAATCACGACGTCTGTACCTCAAAGACTAGACCAGTCACAACGTCTATATCTCAAAGACTAAACCAATCAGAACGACTGTATCTCAAAGACTAGACCAATTGCAGCTTTTGTACTTCAAAACAAGACAAATCACAACTTCTTTACCCCAAAGAAGTGACCAATCGTAACTACTTTACTTTAAAAACTAGACCACTATCACAACTTCTATACTACACAACCAGAATATGTATACACTCGTTATTTGTTTCTGTTTATATATGTAGCTGTGTATGCTTCAATTATGTAATTAAATCTTTAACCCATGTGCAGAATATGTCTGCAATGTTTCACATTAGAGTCATCATTCAAAGATATCAGCGTGAGGAATCACGTGACCTAAAGGGCTTCCCACATGGGTCACCATGGGTCACAACGGATGCAAAAAAACAAATAACTGACGACAATTTTTAAGAAAAGATATGAAAATATTTCGTAGTCTATAAAATACTGTTTTTCTTCTTCTGTAGGTCACGTGATTCCTCACCCTGGATATATAGGTCTATTATCTATATTGTTCACTTATGTTAGGTGTCCGGAAGGGCCGTTTCTCCCTACCCATGCGGACCCAGGCCATCAACGAAGCAAACATGCTGGAGGGTAAACTTCCGGTAACCTCTGACGATAATTCTCAACCCAGCACTCCCGAAAGTTCCTCGTCTGGTGCGGACAGTGGCATCTGTGAATCGCCAGGGAGCTCTTCCGGTTCATCTGGTAATTCATTTTTTATAGTGAGAACCAATTACATATTAAGCTGCACTCTCACAGATGGACAGTTTTGACTTTTTTTAGTGTTCTTTTTTTGTCTCAGAATCAGCTGATTTTGGCGTCAATGCCTTCAATTTACAGATTGACAGTTTTGACTTTTTTTTGTTTTTTGTCTCAGAATCAGCTGATTTTGGCATCAATGCCTTCAATTCACAGATTGACAGTTTTGACTTTTTTTGTCTCAGAATCAGCTGATTTTGGTATCAATGCATTCAATTCATTCCTCAAATAACTCACTCTACAACTGATCTCAATCGTTTTGGAAACTTCCAAAAAATCCATTTTTTTCTTAAAGTGTTAGTTACGCTTTTAACCATAAAACATCAATTCTCGAACGTAAATATGAAAAAAACTGCTATCTGATCTGTTGTCAGCAATCTTGTAACACTGTTTTCAAGACATTTACCTCATTCATTGGTTCATTCACAGACAAAACGTTAACAAGTTGTAAAAACTGTCAAACTGTGAGAGTGCAGCATTAATGCCTTATGGTTCAAACACACTTGATATCTCAATAATCATACATATTACGGTGACTAAATGTTGATATTAAAATATATGTACATTATGCATGGTTATCTAAACGACGGGAAAATTTAATGCATTTATGGAATAAAATCCTATGAATTATAGTTTGACTTAGGTTAAGTATGTGATAACCTAGGATGGGTCATGAAAGCACTGGCCCAAATATCACCAAGATACTAAAGTCAAATCTCAGTCTTAACTCATTTTACTGCATCATAGTTTGATTCCAAATCTTTTATTTTTTACTTTTTAAAAAAAGATAATTCTTAAAGAATGTTTTGATTTAGACATTTTCTCAAGAATTCAAAGAAAACGAATTCTTTGTTTTCATTACCATACCAAGTTTGACTATCTCTCCACCAATGAAAAGGGCTTATTCCGATATAAACGGCTAAACTTGATTTTTAAATATACCAAAATAATGAAAACTCTCAAAAAGCCGACTGCATTAAAAATGCACTCTTGCTCCCAAACAAGATTTACTAATATTAATACAAATGTTTTAATATACCGAAAAGGATGAATAAATGTCGAAAACAATGGTTCTTATGAAGGATACCGAGTTTAATTTGAAAGAAAGATGCAGAAAACACAGTATTTCTACCTTATGAGACTATGGTAGACCACAGTAAATCTTTTAGCATACACCAATCATTTAATATTTTTGCGTCTTCAGCTATTAAATACACGGCTACAATATTATAATCAGTAATTAATATTTTCCATAAATGGATTATTTAGTAAGTAGTAAAAAAAGCCCTAAAATATGATGTTTGTTATACATGTGTATGTATTGATTTTGAATAAGAGTGTCACTTTAATAAAATCGATTTATCAATACTGAATTATAATTTTTCAGATACTTCTGACACCATGCTGGTTCCGTATGGCTGCAACGTTGCTATGGATACGGACATGTCGTTAGTGGCCGGAAGTATGTACGACCAACTGCTGACGTCATTGGTGACGTCACAAGAATCGATCTATCCGGATCTGAAAAAATACTTTGAGATGCCCCTTGATGCATTGCATAAGGATATCCACGTAAGTCCGCCCCGCACTGTATTAGTTCGTGTTTAGCTGTTATGCTGGAATCATTTCGACAAAAACAGTTATTGAAGTCTGCCCATCCTTTTCTAATGTGTTACAAAGTGGGGTTTTATAGAAAATGGGTTATTTTAATCACTGTATTTCATGACCAAAAGGTATGAGAGAGAGAGAGAGAGAGAGAGAGAGAGAGAGAGAGAGAGAGAGAGAGAGAGAGAGAGAGAACTATTGTAGTCATAAGACACAACGACTGGTTGATTGTGGGCGTAAGGTAGTCGTAAAAAGTCTTTATTGGTCAACAAAATAGTTTGGCCAATGAAAAAGCAGTATTTTTCAAATTTTCGTTCAGTTCATCAGTCAGCCGTTATTGATCTTAATCAGGTGAAGCGGTACATATAAACAGTAGCTGGCCCAGTTAGCTGCGAGTTTACGAAAGCATTATATAGAACCCTTGAACATTTAAAGATTGCGTTGCATCAATCTTTTATTTTGTAAGTACACACTTACAATGTTTAACCATTACTTATAACATACGGATAATAAATATACAAGCTATACATGTTGCAAAATACATGATTCTGTGTTCCACCTTAATGCAACATGACCGTATTTCATGGTGCAGACGTCACATCATAACTAGTATCATCGCGAGATGTTAAAATGACAAAAGGTGGGTCATAAATATTTTCATTTATTAAATAAACTTGTCTTAAGTGATTTGAACCAATGGTGTATAAAATATAAGGGTTATTAGTTCGTGCTTTGATCCGTGAGGTCGCATTCGACTGGTTTTTGGCAGATTTTGAATCCGAATTTGCAAAAATCCACTCGTATCAAATACAAAACCCCGGCTCAGTACCAATAACCTGTTTGTGGTTTATTTGTGGCCACCAAGTAGGGTTTCTCCGGGTTCTCTGGTTTCCACCACATCACAAGACCACACTCTCGCGTTTCATCGTGCCAACGAGAGTGATTAATATAATGTTGCAATAACTTGTTTCAAATCGTTGTAAATATATATGAGTTTAAACTAAATAAACTGTTTTATTCCATGGATGAAATTTAGATAATAAAGTTTGCAGTTTTTCTGAAACCTCTGGGTTCGCCTCTGGTTGGGCAAAACATTCATTGGTGCATTATAATGATGGTGTCAGACATATTTAATACCTTCTAGTAAATTGGTTTAACAACTTTAAAGCAAAACTTTTGATCGTTTTCGCAACAGAAACTTGTGGACGAAGATTATTTTGATGATAAAGTTTTTTAAACATAACATTGTCTTTCAAATCATTAGGTTTTTTTCTAAATTGTTATTGCGATCTTAAAATGTCTTCTTCTTTTTTTTAAAAGAATAGTGTTTTATATTATTTTTAACGCATGACATATATTCGTTCCATTTCATTCAATCTGTTGACTGCTCCTTATTGTGATATTAATATGTCGTACATTCTACTCATGAATGGTTTTTGAGAGCCAAATAAATATTTGAACAATTGGTGATCGTTATTAGATCGACAAAAATAAGATCTACAATCCTTTCATATACATATCTTGCGTTTTTCGTCCTAATTCACTGTTCGCTTTTATACATAAATATGCTCTTTTTAAACAATTATGTAGATTCTACTATGAGGCCAAATTTCAGTTCAATATGATAAAGATGGCAAACGGTTTTAAAGGGACATATTTTAAGTTTACACGTGAAAGATGCAATCATTTTTAAAAAAATGTTTAATGCATTTATATATTATGTTTAACTCATTTGACTTAAAGCTGCACACTCACAGATAAACCACTTTTACAACTTTTTTGTCTTGGAAAGAGAAAATATTTGCGTCAATATCTGCTAACCAATGATATAAGATTGCTGACAAAAAAAAAATCAGATCGTAGATTTTCATATTTCCGTTCGAAAATTAATGTTTTATGGCTTAAAACGGTTTAAGAAAAATGCATAAAACATCAATTTTTGACCTTAAATTGAACGTTTTGATAACTTTTTATTTTTTGTCTTCGAACGAGCCAATTTTTGGGAAAATCCATGGAAACCAGTTATATAAGACTTCTGACAAAAAATTATATCGCAGATTTTTTTATTCAAGTTCAAAAATTGATGTTTTATGCATTTTTCTTAAACCGTTAGTAACGGTTTAAGCCATAAAACATTAATCTGCGATCTGATCTCTTGTCAACCATCTTATATGACTGGTTTGCAGATATTTACGCAGAAATTCGCTCATTCCAAGACAAAAAAACGGTAAATCTGTGAGAGTGCAGCTTTAAATATAAAAAACTGCGATTTATTTTTGGTCAGCAGTCTTTTATAACTGGTTTTCATAGATTTTCGCAAAAAAATGGCTTGTTCCAAGACAAGTTATTTTTTTCAAAACGTTCAGTCTGTGAGAGGGAAAAAAAGAAGGATATACTTGAGGTACTTATAAAACAATAACCTTCATAAATTGAAATTAAACTGGACAAATATTCCACCAGTTGTAAGAGGTCCAACATATCGCTAATTATTGTTTTATCTGATTTTTGGCCTCAACCTATATAGTGTCCCTTTAAAGTAAACCCTTTCATGTTTTAGACCACAAAATAAGTATTCTCGGTAATGCATCTGAAAGCATTCATTTTACCATCATTTTACTCTATGATATCGACATTGTAGAAAAAAAAATACAGTTAAAGTATTTTGGCATAAGTGGGGCGCGAACCCGCTACGGTATTGTCGAGAACGAAAACAACGGCTTAACCACAAGGCCACCAAGACTTTAACAAATATGGTGGATATTTTGACATCTTAACTATACATTGATCACGTGATAAAGTCAATCAAACAATCACGAAACAGCAAAGCTATTATTAATACAATTCTTTTCTTAACGCTTATGAAAATTGTGGTCTTAAAAGACGATATTTGAGCAAAAATCAACATTTGCTGAAGGGTTCCAGCTCTTGTCATCTTAGTTTTAACACTTTTAATGATTTGCCACACTTTATTTCGTCTAACAAAAAAGTTCATTTTACAAACACAGACATGAGCGAGTACCTTTAAGGGACTGAAAAATGTACCCATTGAATTGAATAGATTCCTAAATATCAATTTGCAACAGATTGCACAATTGTACTGAACCAACCTTAAGTCAGATATCTGATTTCCCTGTCGACAAAAAATGTTCAAACGTGCATATCAATTCTGCAGCTGTTTTTGAAAATGATATTGACTTCCTGCATTCTGTGTGCAGTTTTATGTATGTTACTTGACACTTCTGATTCATTTGCGTAATGGACAATATAATGCACATGTAGTTATACTCATAATGAAATCATTGTTTAAGAAATTGAGACTGGTGAAATGGTATAGGAGTCCGCCTTTTACCCAAGAAGTTGTCGGTTCGATCAGTACTATGTACTTGTTTCTGTCCAGCAAACAGACTCGACCGCCCTTCTATACGCTGTTAGTTTTGGTCAAAATCGATCTAAAATAAATTGGTATAAATTTTTGAAATCCCAAGTATTTATTAAACTATATCTTTGAGTAAAATTTCTCATGAAAGTCTTATAATTAGAAACATATTATCTTTATTTTTTTTATTTTTTTGTGTTATTATTCAAGTGTATGGAAAAGTAAAAATAGACAAACTGTTCCGTTTTCTTCTGAAATTAGCAATGTAAATTGCCCCTCCTGCATTGAATAAAGTGACACTCTTATTCAAATTCAATGCACATTTATAACAAACTTAAATTTTGAGTGATAAACTTTGAACTTCTTACTAAATAATGCATTAATGGAAAATATTAATAACTGATAACAAGATTGTTACCGTGTATTTAATAGCTGAAAACACACAAATATTAAATGACTAATGGGTCTTAAAAGATTTACAGTGATCAACTGTCGTCTCATAAGGTAGAAATACCATGTTTTCTTCACCTGTCTTTCACATTAAACACAGTAACCTTCATAATAACATTTGTTTTCGATATTTATTCATCCTTTTCGATATATTTAGAAAAATGTATTGATGGTGGAACATCTTAATTGGGAATAAGAGAGCATCTTTAAAATATCCCTTTTTTATTAACCTATATTTTTAGTAAAATATTTCATGAATATCTGACAAGTGGAAAACATACTTTTATATTTTTGTGGTATTATTTAACTTATGAATCAGTTCCGTTTTCTTTGGAAATAAGAAATCTAAAATTGCCTCTCCCGCGTTGATCAATGAATTGTTAATTTTAGAGCGGTTTAAGTTATTTAAAGACTACAACAGGTGCGTTATCATGTCCATAATCATAACACAATAAATGATTCATCATTTGTTCAATCTTTTTCGCAGAATACGCTAACATTGAAGGAAGAAATTTACGAGGGAGTGTTCGGGTCAAGCGCGCCGATGACTACAGAACAGTTCCAAGACATTTTCGCCACCACAGGCAATGACGTGGACTCGCGGCTCCAGCAGTTTGAGATGTACGGCCGCTCCATGGAGGACGGCATCCGGTTGTACCACGCGTTCGCCGAGCGCGTCCCAGGACTTCCGGAACTGTGCCCCGCCGACCGCGATAGCCTTATCAAAGGTGGGTGAATTGGCAATCGAATAATGCTAAATGTTTTAATAAACTTTCTGAAACTGGTCGTACGAATAAAGGACCGTTGCAGTATAAAACAAAGTCTGTACAGTCGAACCCCGTTGGGTCGAAGTCTTAGGGAACGGCGAAATGACATCGAGCCTCGGAAATTTCGAGCCAAGCGGGAAAATTTACTATCAGTTTATAGAAATCGGTCCTTTACATCCAGCTCGAGCCAACGGGGAATTCGAGCCAAGCGAGTTCGAGCCAACGGGGTTCGACTGTATATGAACACACGCGGGACAAAATGGAACAGAAAGAAGCACGACTAAGACTAGTCATTTAGACATTTAGTTAATCTTAAGAAATAGGCCATAACGATTATGCATTCGGAACTCCTCGGCCATTTTCTACGTAAACAACCTCTATTGTATATGGACGGTTTACAATGTCAGAAATCGGTACACTTTCACTACGCTGCAAGTAGATCGCCTAGTAATTTCAATTTAACAGTTAAACTTAATGACCTAACTCTTGCGAATCTTAGTAAAGTTTGCAATAATACACTTCACTGGCAATCAATTTAAACTTAGATCTACAAATACAAGCTAAAACACATTTAATTTATGGCATAATTCAAAAGTTTACGAACTACGTCTACTGTTGTGCCGGCATACACTCGAGGTTGTTTTCGATAAAAATGGCATTCGGGAATTCCGAATTAACGATTATGATGCAAACACACGTTTTAAGCACACTCTAAATTTCGTATTGTAAATATACCCTATCTCGTTTATATTTGTTCAAACTTAAAGAAAGAAGATCATCATAATAATCGACTCTCAAGTATATTTACATAGGCGCTATCTATATGGTTTGGCTTTCATAAAATGTAACTTCACTCACACTGTGTGGTATTGACTGTACGCTTCTTCCATGGGTGGGATTTGATATAAATACAAGAATCCCAGCCCGAGTTGGAGGTTAATCTAGTTCCCGTCAAATACCTTCCACCGACGAGGAGGTTTTACGGTCTGTTCACGGCTATTTGCTGCACCACCCCACCGCTTCCCTGTGAGTTTAAACAGGTATTGAGAAGCCGAAAGGGGTAAATTTACCTTTATTAATGAACGGTGCCTACAGCCTAGTAGAGTAATTTAGCCCCGTGACCGTGTATCAACGATGACGTCTAAAGCCACTAACGCGACCGACTAAAATCGTCAAAGTTTACTTTTCATTTTAATATCGGAGCAAAAAGTAATAAAATACGCCCAAAATGCACATTCAACACCGGACTAGAAATTGTTAAAATGTTCTTTGGGGGACACCCTCCCCTGCAAACACTATAAAAAAAATCCGGTCCTGAAGAAGTTTTGCAAGTTAAAAGGCCCCTAAGTTACGCCCCCTCTAATGTCAAACCCTCGCCCCGCCCCTGAAAACGTTACCAAACCGAGAAAAGGGAAGAGAGAGGAGTCAGACCGGGTAAGATTTGGGCCATCCAGGTCCTGTGCGCGTCACCCTGGTTCCGTTGCAATGTGTCACCCAAGGGAGGCTCCGAGCTCAGAGCCGCGACTCCGATGATAAGCATAGCCGTTGATGACACTTTTTCTTCCACTCCGACCTTGGAAGATACTTGTATGCTAATGACAACTCGTTCATAGTATGAGCGATGTTACGAAGATTTTGATTGGTTTAAAACGCAGCTATGGTACGTGAACAATGACGTCACTACGCCATGCAGGTCATGCCTTGACGTCAGTATTTTTACACAGGAAAGGTTTAATTGTGTAATATTATCATACTAGTTCAAAATATGCATACAAGGCATCAGGTGTCAGATTCCTCCACCAGGTGGCTTTTCATTGTGACAAACACGTGTGGTTTTTAAAAAAGCAGATGCCATTTATGAAATTACCGATCGCGAAATAATATGAAAATAAAAATGTATTACCCAGAGAAGTTTTTATCATTATTATTGTGCTTTCAAATTAGAGGTAAATAAATACACACACCCACACACCCACACACACACACACACAAACAAAAGGAAGGATATTTATTTTGAAGTTTAACAAATGATTTTCCGCCCAAAGCTGATACCTAATACTGATACTGAAACCCAAAACTCTCCAAACGAATTTTGTATCAATTGACGATATCGCAAACCACAGACAGAAAAACGATATGGCAAACCACAGACAGGAAAACAGTTTTTATGGTGGCATATAACTGCCATAAGGTAACCTGTTAACGTTCGCGAATTGTTTCGTGTTAACCCACTTAATTTCCCGTTAATTATATAGCTATCTAGTTAATGTTCGCGAAACGTTTTCGGTAAGATAGATATCATAAGATTAAAAACAGGCTTGAAAATACACAGAACTGCCACCTGTTACCTTTTTTAGCTGTACAACATACAGGTTAACTAGTTAACTAACTAGTTTGCGAATTCCACTTAATAAGTTTCACGAACGTAATCGGGTTATCTTACGGCAGAAACATGCCAACATAATTTTTAACTTTTTAGACATACAAAGACAATAAATATATTTTTATATTATATTTCCCAATTCCTATCATCTTTCCGCAGCCGGCCACCTGGAGTTCTGGTTCTTCGGTTCACACATGCTGTTTAATAAGAAGCTGGGCATAGCCATGTGTTATGACGGCTCCCAGACCGGAAGTAAGGCCCACATGACGCGTTTCTTTGACGCCGATTGGATCGACCTGAACTTTGACTTCGCCGACACTCTTAGTCGTCTGCAGCTGTCGTTTGAGGAAATAGTGCTCATCCGGGCAATTATACTGACGTCAGCAGGTATGTAGACAATGGGAATAAGGTTACACACAACCATTAACTACCAATCATACACAATGCATCATATGGTAAGACAGCTGGTCTGCAAGTTTCAAAATGTTTTACACAAGGGATGTCAGCTCAAAGAGGGGCACTCTCTTGACAGGTACGTAGACAATGTGAAAAAGGTTACACACAACCATAAGCTACCAATCATACACAATGCATCACATGGTTAGACAGCTGGTCTACAAGTGTCAATCTTTCACAAAAGCCTGTTCAAAGAGGTGCAATATAGCGTGACATTAAAAATACAACTCAAAATGGTTTATGTTGGGGATCTGATTTTAATGAGAATGTCGTTTTAAAGAACAAAAAGCGGGCGTTTGATTGCGCTTTCTTCAGAATCGATCTAAGTGAAATTATTCAACGATAACAAGAAAATTCCTCGATTAGCACAGACCCACAAAATGCACACACCAAGTACATGTATAATTATGCTCCCTTTTAATACAAACACTTGTTTAACAACTAAACCTTGGTGGCAAAATATACTGACTGTAATCTACTCTATGAAATTACTCTATTTAGTCATTGGCTCACAAAAAACACAGCAAACACCAATAACAATTGAAATGGATAATGGTTTTGTAACAAAAGATATTTTAAGAATTAAACAAATCTTGAACGCAATTAGGTTGCCATGTTTAAGTGAACGTACGTCCATTTATTTCCAGACCGCTGTACCTTGACAGACAGAGGCACAGTTCAAACGTTACAGGAACGCTATCTGGAATGTATGCGGCGCCATCTAGCGGCCACCTGTCGCCAACCGTCCAAACGACTGTTCAGAATCATTGAACGCTTAGTTGCGGCCCGAAATATGAATGAGATTAACTTGCGTATAAACCGGAAGTTCCTGCATCAGTGGGGATTTCTTATCCATGATTTGCCGCTATGGCAAGATATGCTGTGTTATGATGGACATTAGATTGTTTGAAAAGACATACGTCTATTAAAGGAACTCCAGATGGTTCCCAAACAGATAAAGTATTTCCTAAAATGGAGCCAAGAATTATCAATACGAATTAGAATGAGGCTGATTATTCATCATTTTACAAAATAATATTTCGTCGCTTTCTAAGCTGAGTTGACACGTTTAAGAATAGCGCATAATGGTTTCCCAGTTGTTTATAGTGTGTATACTTAGCATGTTAAAGTCACGTGATTAGTACAGCTATATATATATATATATATATATATATATATATATATATATATATATATATATACCGACGCTTATTTTAAATTTACTGCGATTAACGTGTTAGACAGACCCAATAGATTTCGAATTGGAAAAATAAGCAAAAAGTACGTATGATAAATGAGTCGTAATCGAAGTAATACATTAGTAAGTAAGATTAAATTTGATACGCAACAATATCAAAGTTTTTGCCAATTTTCTTTTTTCACGCCTGACTTAATGTAAACACAAATCATAAAGCTAATGGTCAAAGGGAGACAATTAATAACTCTTGCCAAACCATAGGTTTACAACTACCAAAATTGGAAATGCATGAAAATAATGAATTTTCAAGCCGGTTACATGTAACAAGGTGTCGTTACAATGAATAAATTTCAATGGTATCATCTGGTGTCTAGTCCCTTTAAAGTTTGTTCCTATATTTTGATGTAAATTTTGCCATACATAGGATGACGAAAGGTTAACGAAATACTAAATGAAAGATACATTAAATGCCAACTTTGCCATTGTAAAATTAGACCCAATGGCAAATATGTATTTTAAAAGGAAATCGCTCACTGATGTTTTGAAACATGGTTGAGATTGAGTCATTGTTTGAACTTTTAGAAAAACACCAAACAGCAACTGGCCAATACTCGTATTGACTTGATTGTGTAAATGCAAGTATAGGTTAGAGTTTATTAAGTAATTTCTTCGTGGATGAGTAACCTTAAGGAGCCGATCGCAGTGAATTGACCGTGGTTTCTTATTCACGAATAAATTGCTTAGTAAATTCTAACCGACTTAGTGTTAGCCCTTCCTGAATTGCATCAGCTTTAACATAAGGTCGTGCGCCTGTCAAAAAGACCTGCTAATAACTGCAATATATTGTAACGTCATTTGAATCAGCGTTGACGCTGAAATTGTGTCTTTGCATATGCAAACAGTAAGCATGGCTCTATACTCATGCGCAGTTATAGCAATTTACTTAATCATGAAGGAACGTATTCAACAATAAGTAACGATTCTTCACAAAAAAGGAACTAAACATTTTTTTAAAAACTAGCGCACCTGATTGGCTAAAATGTAGGTCAAACACTAAGCCAAGAGTTATTCCATTTCAACAGCGTTACTAAAGCTATTTGGTAAAGTAGGGCATTTTCAATAAATATTTACACAAGAGCTATATTTTGAAATTTTCATGATGGTTTATCATTGAATTTAGCCTTTTTTTCACATTTCACACGAAATAAATTTTCTCTGTGTACGACTCTACAGAATGTTAACGAGTCCCTTAAAGACAAAAGAGGATACATGTATGTGTATTTGCTTTAAAGATAAGAAAATAAATACGTTAATGGTGTTCTTCTTATATTCAACTAAAAAAATAGAAGCCGGAATGTCTTTTTTGTATATTTTATTTTTGATCGTCGTTATATTGTTTCATTTTGATATGTAAAATAATCAAACTTTTTTGTTCTTTCAGAATTATACAGATTGTTTTATTTATATTAATATGTAAATAAGAGTTTCTGAGAATAAAAACCTTTACACTAAAGAGAACGGAACTTTTTATGATAACATACTGCATGTCGTTACCCTTCTTCTATACGAACAAACTCCGACGCAGTGACCTCCCTTCTCGCTATGCTCGCAATCGTAACAACTCGGCCATCTCCGGAAAGCGTCGGGATACACCGAGGTGTTCCTATTGGCTATGTTCGGTAATAACTGCAACCACGTATGATTTTTGGCTGTAATTCAGCTGTTTATCGATTGATAAGTCTCATGTTTTTTCTTCAAAATTCATGCTTAATTTCTTATATACATTTATAGTTTTATATCGAGTGAAGCGACGCGATTTATGAAATTTGAAGGATTGACCGAATACAACAGGTTTGTGGTCACCACACCGGACAAGTGGGTTTTCTCCGGGTTCTCCGGTTCCCCCACAACACAAGACCACACTTTCGCGTAAAAATCGTGCCAACGAGAGTGATTAATATAATGTTGTAATAACTTGTTTCACAATCGTTGTAAAATAAATATGTTTAAACTAATTGTTCTACCCCACCTGGGCACGGTATGTACGCGGCAATTTTGAATATTTCTTAAAGCTATCATTCCATTTGATCGGAACTCCTCGGCCATTTTTATCGAAAACAACCTCGAATGCAAATGGACGGTTTAAAATGTCAGAATTATTCACATTTAACTACGCTGCACGTAGACCTCATCATCATTGTTTAAGACATGTTTACCACGAATACACTTATTAACGCTTTTACCCATAAAACATTAATTTTCGAATGGATTTCCAGCCAACCGGGCTCGTTTTAACCTTTAAAGCACTCGCAAAGTTTGCCCAAACCATTACCGAACCCGATTTCCGGTTGGTTCTGGTAAATATTTGAGAGAAGTCGGCGAGATACTCCGATATAAGAATTTATGGTAAGGGAGTCCTACCACCATATATTGGCCAGTACCCTAAGAAAACTTAAGTAAGGCACTCGCTAAGTAAGGCCAAAAAAAAAATTGTTTGTTCAGGGTAACCTTCCCAAAATTTCTAGGTAGGGTAGGTAGGGATTTTTTTTTTAAATCTGTCGTAAGTTCAGAGTGTTTTCTTGCACATGGCAGCCTTTCCTACATTACTGTCATTGTCTGACTTTGTTTTATCATATAAACAATAATTCTGATTAAAATCTGCATTTATCCGCCCTTCGTAACTCTCTATTCGCTAACGAATATTTTTTTGGTTCAACTAAATGCCAAAATAAGAATGCTGTAGGAGACTCGCCGACCTACCATCGCATTAATATTAAGGTCGCAAGCCGCGAGAACTAGTTAACTCTTTTTAAGCAATCGAGAGTTGGCTATATATACGTACCAAACCTGGTATCCGGCTCGTTCAGGTACCCACTAGAGTCGACAGAGTACCACATGGGACACGAAACATTACCACAACAAGCTGGGACACAATGTACACTCAAGAAACATGTTCAATCGTTTGAAGAATCTGCAAAATTGGCCCCGAACAGATACGGAACCCAATTTCCGTCCTGTTCTCGTACTCACGAGAATGGGGACTTCGGGGTAACATCTCGTTTATGCAGTGGGGCACACGGACATCTACCAGCACATTTAGGGTTGAGATGTAAATAAAAGTTTAACTTTAATTCGTAATGGCCTGACAATAGGAGCTCCTCGGTCATTTTCGATCGATGATGTCGATGCTGCTGCTGCTGCTGCTGCTGATGATGATCTTTCTGCTACTGCTGCTGATTATGATGACGACGACGATGCTGGATGATGATGCTGGATGATGATGATGATGATGATGATGATGATGATGATGATGATGATGATGATGATGATGATGATGATGATGATGTATCACGATGATGATGATGATGATGGTGATGATGATGATGATGATTTCGATTTAAACTCTCAATTTTAAAAACTCAAATGTCACATGCATTGAATTACATTATATTCTTAACAAGTGTGTGAAAAATGATATCAGGGATTTTTTGTTGTTCCACATACAGGGAAAGAGATTTTCAAATATGCTTGAATATATCCAGTTCAGCATAATTGAAAAAGATGCAATTCATGTCTCAGAATTGTAAAAAAACCCTTCTTATCAATTGCTGCTTGGCTTAAAGCTTAAAATCTTGTTTTCATCCTCTGAAAGAGGTATTGTTCCTATGTTTTGAATAAGTTCATTCATTTCATCAAAGTGTTTATTGTTTTCTTTTAATATTACTCACATTATCTTGTCATAGATATCACCTTTTCATTATATAGGACAATCTTTACGTCTCGTTCATGTGTGTTATTATTATTATCATCATCATTATCAGAATTGACCCTAACCTACTTATAAGGTCGGCAGACTTAGGCTAGCATTTGTCCTACTTTGTTGATTGTATGATGATAAGTGAATTTAAAAATGAAGTCAGTAATTTAGCTGCAAAGTATACTTAAATCGTTAATGTGATGGCAACGCATTATTTCAGCGGTAAATAGGATTTAAAGCTGCACTCTCACGGACTGACAGTTTTGACATTTGTTTACTTTTTGTCTCAAAAGCGGCAGATTTTTGTATCAATGCCTTCAATTCAGTCATATAATATAACTCACAACAGACCATATTTCAAATGTTTAAAAAAAACTGCCGAAAAAATCATTTATATCAAAGCGTAGTAACGCTTTTAGCCATCAAATATCAATTTTCGAACGTCAATATGAAAAACATCGATTTGATCTTTTGTCAGCAATTACCGTATCACTGTTTTCAGGACATTTACGCATTAATTGGCTCATTCCAAGACAAAAAAATAATTGTTGTCAAAACGGCCAATCTGTAGGAGTGCAGCTTTAAGATAACATGTTTTTTGAGGTGGTCTATGTTTCCATTGTTTGAAGTTTGTTACAGTTTGAATGGGAGCAAACACATGAAGACTTCAAGCATCGAAATAGAACTGGTTCTTAGATTATTTCTTGGAATTATCGTTACGGAAAACTAGAAATACTTGAAAATATAGAAGACAAATAATAAATACAATTCTTTTTTCTATACTCTGTCGACATGTTTTTGTAGTATTGTGAAGTTAGGCAAAAAAGCTCTTTGTTTGCATTAACATCTCTAAAATAAAGCGTAGATAATATTTTTTTTCTTGAGATACTGTCATTCGGACATCCTCGGCCATTTTCAATCGAAAACAATCTCGGATGTATATGAATGGTTTATTATGTGAGAAATCTGTATGCACCAGTCAATTGTAACCACGGCCCCCAGGTCCGGGGGTATACCGGGGATAGCCGGGGTGGCCTCGCAGTGCCGGTAGAATGCGGTGATTTTGTCTTCGCTTTAAATATAGCGGGGAATGGGCCTTACCTAGGGTCCCTGGGGTGCGGGGGAATTTGGCAGGGGGTTTTACCATCTGTTCGTCCCCGCAGGGTGGGGATTTTAGCCGGAGTTGGCTGGACCGAAAGTCAAAGTCCCCGCTATTCCCCGGACCTTGGGGCCGTGGTTACAATTAACTGGTGCATTACATTACAACTACGCTGCAAAGATCGCTTAGTAATTTCAATTTAGCAGTTAAACGTAATGACTTAATTTACTCTTGATAATTATTTATGCTATCATTCATTTCACTGGCAATCAGTTTATTCTTAGATATACAACATACATGTTAAAACACTATAAATAATAATGAGCATTATTCATATAAAATACGATCTTCTTCTATTGATGTACTGGCATACATTCGAGGTTGTTTACGATGGTAAATGGCCGAGGAGTTCCGAATGGAAATGCTGTATGTGAATTACGAGTTACATGGTATCTCAAAATACGGCCATTATGTCTCGTCTTGGGATGCTATTTATTATTTATGGATACCAAACATCCAAGAAATGTCAACCAAAACTCAGATTTACGACTGGCGTTGAGGCAGACATATCAAAGACGATCATCTTATGACACTACAAATAAGAATATTGTTATCGAAAAAAAACAACATGAATATAGAAACGAACGAAAAGCAGATTTCAGAAGAATTTTGATGTTTCGCCCGTCAGCAGTGCCCTTCATAGTTGAGATGTATAGAATATAAATTTTAATGTGATATGGACGAAGTTTCATCTTTGATTATTGGCTCGGTTTTATAACTTTTCCATAAAGAAATGGCCAACTGCAGACATTTCATTAAAGGGCCAGAGTAAAGGTTGATGCAAAACATTTTTATTTTTATTTTTAGTGAATTAAAATGTTCAACTCAGCTCGCTTTAACTATAAAAAACCCCATATATGATTTGTGTACACATAAAACAATATTAGCGATACTTTGGCGTTTTCACTCGTTTTCAAAATCAATACATTCACATGTATAACAAACATAAATTTTGAGTTATAAACCTTTAACTACTTACTAAATAATGCATTTATGGAGAATATTTATAACTGATAACAAGATTGTAACTGTGTATTTGATAGCTGAAAACTCAAAAATATTAAATGATTGGTGAGTGCTAAAAGATTTACTGTAATCTACTATCGTCTCATAAGGTGGAAATACCGTGTTTTCTGCACCTTTCATTCAAATTAAACTCGGTATCCTTCATTAGAACCATTGTTTTCAACATGTTTTCATTCTTTTTGGTATATTAAAACAATTGTAATAATTGTGGTAAATCTTATTTGGGAGTTAAGGTGCATCTTTAACTGGAACCACGTAGCAATGATTTGAAATACAGGCTAATAACTATATCTGTACACAAATCATATCCTTTTTGTTTGTTTTGATCTTTCGTCAAATGAGTTAAACATAATAATGCATAAAAAGCAAAAACAACAAAGCACACAAAAAACAAATACTGAAAGACAACATCAAAAGAACAAAACAAACTCATATCCAGTTAAACATAATAATGCATAAAGAAAACAAACACAAAAACCCGTCATATCCAGGCCAGAATCTGACAATAGCCTTTTGTTTGAATGTTGGAACAAGGACCAATACAATTATTGATTAAAGGGACTAGACACCAGATGATACAACAGCAAGAAATAAAAAGAAAATTGTCAAAATCTGACATAAAATTGATATGGATGTGTACAACCTATTGAATCTTTATTGCTGATGTATCATATCGCTTACGACACATGTATTTTTCGAAGTGTTTGCGTATTTTTTCAAATCGAATATTTACTGGGTCTGTCTACCACGTATATCCCAGTTAATTTCAAAAATAGCGTCGGTAAATGTATCCGCACTAATCACATGACTTTTACACGCTTAATATACACACTGTAAACTGGGAAACCATAATTCGCTATTTTTAGACGAGTAAACTCAGCTGTTACATCGACAAAAAAATCTTTTAATCATGTAATGTATTATCGGCCTCATATTGACAATTCCAGGTTTGTTTTCAGGAAATACTGAATTTGCCGATTTTGGAACCATTTGGTGTGAGGTCCCTTTAAAACAAGTTTAAAACCCAAACACTTGTCAATGTCAATGGACGTTATAATACTATACATTCAGCAGATGTATTGAAAACGTGTCTTCTTACGGTTGTACGCGGGCCGTACACGAGAATTTCGAGTAATCCCACTAGCCGACACATTGTATTTAGAAAGGCTATGAATCTAATCTTTATCTTTCGGAAATATATTTCTACTTATCTGTAAAAGGAGACTTTTGAAGAAAAACTCGTAATGTATCTATTACTTATTTGGGCACAAGCCAAATTAAAAAATCACGCTGTAAAGACGAGTTAACCTAATTACAACGACGCGATAAGCTTGTTTTGACTATGTTTAATAATTACAGAATGGCCCGGACGATATCTTTCTCTAGATAATGTGCTGTTTTTGTTTCGACCCACTACACGATTTGCGCTAGGACGCTTAAGCGGACAGGGTTCGGCCTGAAGACTAATAAGACAGTTATAGTGGTTTAAACTACAGTCGAACTGCGTTGGCTCGAACTCCAAGGAGCCGGCGAAAATACCTCGAGCATCGGGGGGGGGGGGTGGTCTCGAGCCAAGCGGGAATGATTTCCTTCAGTATAAACAAATCGGTCCTTATATCGGATTCGAGCCATCGAGAAAATCGAGCCAAGCGATTTCGAGCCAACGGGGTTCGACTGAATATCCTTGTCCACTTTGAACGTTATTCTACATGGAAATAAAACACTATAATATAGCCTTTTTTACGAAATATTTGTATCGTTGTAACAAAATGACTTTTATTTAAAACATGTCAATTCTACTCAGGAAAACAATTTTCCATATTCGTTTTGCAGACACAATTATTATGGATTCCATTTTAAGATGTGGCTACGGAAGACGGATACGAAGAGCGGAAACGTGCACATATAATACTGGCCTGAACGTGACTTTACACTTTAACACTTATTCTTTGGTCAGAGACCCTCTTATAGACGATCACATGTTACAATCGCTTTTTCGAATCAGTATCAGTCAGTAATGACTCTCATATCCCTAGCTAGTAAGTAATTAATAACGATCAGAATATGCCACAAGAGAAACGCCGCCATACGGAAGGGATATATCACGCCTCCAACATGAATGAAGCAACGCAATTGGTCCAGGACTTGTCACGCGTTGACCTCATATTTTTCCAAATTGGGTCACTAGTACAAATATATATCGTACAAAGATGTCACCTATTTTCCGATCCGATAAATAGATGAAACACTTCCCATAAATTGATCAATAAAGACGGATTGTCGGCGTGATATATACGTTACTGGGTTAGTAGGTGATCCGATATGTGATCTACGGGGCGCAGGAAGCCATATTCGGGCTCGAGCTTCGCTTTCACCCGATATGGTTTCCATTGCCCCGTAAATCCCATATTGAGTCACCTACTAACCCCGTAACTTATAATATAATATTATATCACTGAGTAATGGCAAACATTTCCAAAAAAATAATAAAAAAATGAGGCAGGTGATACTTTCCATAATATCAAACCGAAGCTCTTCATCTTTCGATGTTTAGTCGTACCTACTTTGATAAGATGACTTACTTGTACTCAGCAGAAGTAGTTCGTAAAGTTTTGAATATAGTATTAATGCATTTTGTATTAATACGTTTAAACTAATTGCCGGTGAAATGTATTATTGCATAATTAATTAAGATTCTCAACAGAAAAAAATAATTAAGTTTAACGGCTAAATTGAAATTACTACGCGATCTACTTGCAGCTTAGTAATGTGTTAAGTTCTGACATTGTAATTCGTCCATATACATCCGCGGTTGTTTTCGATGAATGATGGCCGACGTATTACAAATTATCACATTGCACATCTCAAAAGAGAGAGGCCAATGGCTGTTCCTTAATATCGTTATCTCTGTTTCAGATCTCGAGACAAGGTTATGTGAAACAGATAATGGTTCTGACATATGTTTGATAATGAGAGTTTAATAAACAAAGCCATTTTTAAGGCTTTTATTGCATATATTTTAGTCAGAAAAAATGCAACTACGATTTAAACTATGTATCATTACAATAACTATACGTCTATAATTATTATTCAAATATTATTTTAAACAGTGAATATATCAAATTTCGAAATGTGACAGCTAAGAAAAACATGCCTACAAAAGCACCCAAACGAAAAGTTGCAACAAAAACATGCAGCCAACATGCAGATAAACCTTCAATCTTTCAATTGCAACCACTATTCTCACCAGAACATGCATCTAGTTGGAGAAATTTGATCAAGTTTCTGAAAATATCCCAAAAAAATTTCAACACAGACTTGTGGTGCATTAATGAAAATAAACCAGTCTATTTTTTTCAATATTGTATTTAATAATACAATCAACCTTACTAATATTTCATCAATTACCTTTCATTAATAAACGAATGCAAAAGCCTTTACTTGTGAAATAATATGTGAATTTAAATAAAATAGCATACATGTTGTGACTACATTTCACTATTACTTCTTCCCCAAACTCTATTTAGACAATTCGCTTGGAGTGTGTTTTGGATGATTGGCAGTAGGCACACATTTAAACACACGCGATAAGTGAAACTCTTAATGGTCTACTACTTAATAGTAGCCTATCTGAAATATCAATGGCTGAAAATGTAGGTTGTTTTTTAAATAGCTATACCCGCTACGGTGGCAGCTATCTATTGTGCTTGTCAGGGGAGATCACTGCGTAGGAGTTTTTTTTAAACATATGGCTAGGAGAGCACTGCTTAGTTTTTAGTTTTATTCAAGAACCAGGTCCATGTAGGCATATGTTTTATAATCAAGACTAAAAAATATAGGCTTCCATGCTTGTCCATGTACTTTCCATGGCATTGTAAACCTTTTGTCTATAAACAAAGTCTTTGTGAAATGTTTGTCTACTATGCTTGTCCATGTACTTCCCATGGTATTGTAGACCTTGTGTCTATAAACAAGGTCCTCGCAAAATATTTGGCTACTAAACTGGTTCATGTTCTTCCCATGGTATTGTAGACCTTGTGTCTATAAACAAGGTCTTCGCTAAATATTTGGCTACTAGGCTGGTCCATGTACTTCCCATAGTATTGTAGACCTTGTGTCTATAAACAAAGTCTTCGCTAAATCTTTGGCTACTAGGCTGGTCCATGTACTTCCCATGGTATTGTAGACCTTGTGTCTATAAACAAAGTCTTCGTCAAATGTTTGGCTACTAGGCTGGTCCATGTACTTCCCATGGTATTGTAGTCCTGGTGTCTATAAACAAGGTATTCGTTAAATGTTTGGCTACAAGGCTGGTCTCTCTACTTCCCGTAGTATTGTAGACCTTGTGTCTATAAACAAGATCTTCGTTAAATGTTTGTCTACTATACTGGTCTCTCTACTTCCCATAGTATTGTAGACCTTGTGTCTATAAACAAGGTCTTCGCTAAATGTTTGGCTACTAGGCTGATCTCTCTACTTCCTATAGTATTGTAGACCTAGTGTCTATAAACAAGGTCTTCGCTAAATGTTTGGCTACTAGGCTGATCTCTCTACTTCCTATAGTATTGTAGACCTTGTGTCTATAAACAAGGTCCTCGCTAAATGTTTGGCTACTAGGCTGATCTCTCTACTTCCTATAGTATTGTAGACCTAGTGTCTATAAACAAGGTCTTCGCTAAATGTTTGGCTACTAGGCTGATCTCTCTACTTCCTATAGTATTGTAGACCTAGTGTCTATAAACAAGGTCTTCGCTAAATGTTTGGCTACTAGGCTGATCTCTCTACTTCCTATAGTATTGTAGACCTAGTGTCTATAAACAAGGTCTTCGCTAAATGTTTGGCTACTAGGCTGATCTCTCTACTTCCCATAGTATTGTAGACCTAGTGTCTATAAACAAGGTCTTCGCTAAATGTTTGGCTACTAGGCTTATCTCTCTACTTCCCATGGTATTAAAGACCTAGTGTCTATAAACAAGGTCTTCGCTAAATGTTTGGCTACTAGGCTGATCTCTCTACTTCCTATAGTATTGTAGACCTAGTGTCTATAAACAAGGTCTTCGCTAAATGTTTGGCTACTAGGCTGATCTCTCTACTTCCTATAGTATTGTAGACCTAGTGTCTATAAACAAGGTCTTGGCTAAATGTTTGGCTACTAAACTGGTCCATTTACTTCCCATGGTATTGTAGACCTTGTGTCTATCAACAAGGTATTCGTTAAATGTTTGGCTACTAGACTGGTCCCTGTACTTCTCATTGTATTGTAGACCTGGTGTCTATCAACAAGGTCGTCATTGAATGTTTGACTACTAGACGGGTCCATGTACTTCCCATGGTATTGTAGACCTTGTGTCTATCAACATGGTCTTCGTTTAATGTTCGGCTCCTGGGCTGGTCCCTGAAGTTTCCATTCTATTGACCATTTGCCCCTTAACACGGCATTCGTAAAGTGTTGGCTACTGTGATTGTCCAGGTATTATCTTTTGTACACTAAACCTTGTGTCTTAAAATAGCGTCTTCGTTAAATGGTTTGCTACTGGTCTCATCCCTGTAGTTTTTATTGTATTTTAAACCTTGTGCCCTTAAGCAGGGTCCTCGTTAAATGTTGGGATTAGGGCGTGTTCCTTTAGTTTTCATTGTATTCTAAAACTAGTGCCTTCACATGGTCTCTTTTAATTTGTTTTTGTTATTTTGGATTGCATATGTAGTTACCATTGTATTATTTAAGTATATTGTCTTAATAGTTGAATTAAATGAGATTTTCGCTATGACACACCTAATTCAATGGTTCAATAGTTCACGAATGTGTGCGATTAAAGATAAAGGTGCCGCTGTCTCATTTTAATGCGTTTATTTGGCAATGACTTAGAGGCACTTGACTCGTGAACTTATCTGTGTCGTGTTTAGCTTCTGACACCGATTTACGAATTAGTATTTACGTCGTCAGCACATAATAGCATGTATGACACGATTGGCCATTTTCAGAGTTTGCGGCGGTGGGAACGTAACATACGGCCGTAGCTTTATGGTTATTTAAACGGCTGGACACCATTGCACGAACACCAGATCCTGCCTTCTGATTTTCCAACGAAGAACCATGAGAACTTTTGTTGCCCTTGTCGTGCTAGCCGGGCTTATTGGTGAGTTTCTTTTACCATCTCTCTATATGATTATCTTTCGGCTGCTGGCACCAATTTCTTGAAACTTCTTAAGGTTGACAGGCTTAAGTAGCTTATTTAATTAAGCTAAGATACATAATTAAATTTGATTTTGATAAATGTTTTGTTTGTAACTATCATAAAGATAATTCCTATTTAGCGTTTAAAAGGCTTAAAGAAATAAATATAAAGCAAATTATAGAAAAAAAATGAGCTAAGCTTAGTTTTTATGCGGTTAATAGAATTTTGAGAAATTGGGGCCTGGGGTTTTCTTGCGTTTTAAATCATGTGTCTTTGTGTTTTAGCGGGCTTGACAATCTCTGTTCGAGGCACAATATGTTTAAGACAATTCACAAGCAGCCTCGTGCCATTTCAGAACACCTTTGTAATGAACAATGATGCAACCTTAAATGTTTGGTGTTTTCAAAAAGGCACAGTTGAAATAATGTATATATTTAAAATAAGTAGTTATATGATTTTTAAACCTTAAAACGGTGATGTTTCACGTGAACACTTTGAATTTGACTTCAAATTACTACGCATTAAACAAATGCGCACGCGCTAATCGGTAAAATGTATTAAGACAGGTTTTCTAAAATAAAAAATACTAAGATTAAGGTTTGCAAAAATAGAAAGCATTTTCTCGTGCTCTCGTGCAATTTTGAATGTGAAACATTCATGTAATTTGTATTGTATCATTTCATTATCTTTGTTTGATAAAATTCATTAGTTTATCACAATGTAAAATTTGAAGTTTCAAAAAGAAATAACATCTAACACAACAAATGAAAATAACATTAAAAGCTTAATATATATGGGGTCGATTGGTAAGAATTTTGTTAAAGTTTACAACGTTGTGTAAGGCACCGTTGTTAACTTGTTAACATGATATATTCTATGATGCACTCATGTATATGCATTAAAGATTTATGGCAGGAAGAGTTTTCTTAAATTTGTCAGAAAAACTGCAGATCACAAGTGCATCCATTAAACTCCAGTACAGTAACGATTTGAAAGTTAACAACGATGACGCTAACGACGTTGTTAACTTTAACAGAGTTCTGAACATTCAACCAATTTTGTGAATGTCTTATATAACGTTAGACGTATGTTTTAAGTATGGCTTTCCTTGCACGAATCCAATTTAAGTCATTGGCTATATATCTAAGAAATATTACGCACCACTGAGGGTCACATGACATTATAAGGACCGGACAGTCAACCTACGAAAATGTATATGGACCAAGGCGTTTTTATATTTTTGGCTAGGTCCGGACCGGCCAAACATATTACGTGGACCGCTCATGTCATTAAACTGGATTTTTTTTTAAAAATACACTGATATACGGAACGATAAACTTTATCTATACAAAGAATGGACACATTTATGAAAGGTATTATATTTCAGAATATGAACGGTTTAAAACGTTTTGACGGCTTAAAATGACACATCGTTGATAAAATAGAAAATTGTGTATTATTTCAGCCATGGCATTTGGAGAAAGGTGTGACAGAACGTCCGATTGCAGCCACGAAACTTGTGCCGGTCAGGGTTGGACTGTCGCATGTGTTCATGACACGTGCACGTGCACCGAAGCCAGTAAATACATTCACTTACTATCTAATTTGAAACGCGTAAACCTGTTTGATATCAATTCATTGGCCGCCATAATTTCTTAATTATTTAGAAGGGCCCGCACTCTTAGCTCCCTCCGCCCATTCTTAATCATTAAGATATTACTTCATGTCATTTAACTATTACTTATCTCGATTGTGAAAACAGGGATCTATTCACTCTCGATTCCGTTTCCTTGATAAGAAGTCAGGGTCTTGTTTCAATAAAGGTTTTAGTCGTCGTAAACTGAAAATATCTTATGGTCCTTGTTTCATTATTTTATTACATATATAAATGAGTGATTAGAACCTAAACCAGTATTAAAAATGAACAAAAAAATGAGGAAAATAAAACAAAAATCAATTCGTTGCCATTTGTAACGTTTCAAAATAATTAAGAGTATTGAAGTTGTTGTTGTTGAGTTTATTAAGGTCTGCCCGCCCCCTTTAGTGGCTGCATTTAGGTTTGACCCCGTCACATCCTCAAGTGTGACTGAAACATAACTTTGAGGCCAAAGGAGGAGTTTTTACTCCCACCGTTTTGTGGGATATTCGGCAAACAAGCAAATTTGTACCCCAAATGCCGCGAGCCCTACGCGAAGCGTATTTAAGTTTCGGCTCAAGTCCTTTTATTGAAAAAGCCCCTAGTACTTGTGCCAAAGGTAATACTTGTTTTGCGTTGCTATGATAAGATATGAAAAGCTACCTTAGCAACGAACATAGGTGTAGTTTCGAAGTTTGCCTTCTAAGCGTGATTAGGAACCATTTACCTTTCTAATATGATAACCAGTATTTATCATTGACGAAGCTCAGGGGTGTGTCTAACCTTTGGATCCTCTGCGCCCCGTTTAATAAGATGTTTAAGTCGTCGTAAAGTCAGGGGCAGAATCTATGCAATAAATGGGGCCATCTTATTGACGCGCGTGAGACCATGTTAATAATATCGTTGAAGTTTTAATAGCAAAATCAAATACATAAAAAACATTTCAAAATCTGTCCAATAAAGCTCTTAGTTTCGAAAAAATAAAACACCTATTCAGAAATACTTATTCGAAAAACCGATGGCACGATACGTGAGTTAATGATGTGGCCCCAATATCCATACAATATTTGTTACGCCCAAAACGGGATTACACCTCGGAATTTAAGTCATTAAGCCTTAGGTCTTTATTGAAACGGATCCCAGACCCAGAGTCTGATACACTTACCACTCGGCCGTCGCCACCGTTAAAGCCCAGATCCAGAGTCTGATACGCTTACCACTCGGCCGTCGCCACCGTTAAAGCCCAGACCCAGAGTCTGATACGCTTACCACTCGGCCGTCGCCACCGTTAAAGCCCAGACCCTGAGTCTGATACGCTTACCACTCGACCGTCGCCACCGATAAACGTCACTAAGGGTAAAACACCTGACCTTTTGAGTAAGATGTATACGGTATAAGGATACTATAATGCTTGAAATGTTAGCATAACAAACAATGACGTGGCAGCAAACCTTTACAAGTAAAGAACAAACTTATTACTTCGGCAGATCCCGCAAATATCTATATGCTGTCTCTGTTTATGATATGACTGGGAAAAACCGTTACATATTGAAGTCAATGGTCAATAAAACTTTAACAGGTCAATATCACATGTACAGGTGATGGTCACCTTTTCAGGTCAATATCACTTTGACAGGTTTTGTTATCGTAACCACATTTTTTCCAGGAGGTTCTTGCCCTGGTGGACTAGCAAGTGAATGCACCTGCAATAACGGAGATCCCCACTGCATTGACAGAGTATGCCATTGTACAAGGAACTAAATAATAAAAACATGAAATTTAAAATGTGTTAACTTTGTCGAAATACTATTGAAATACTGCTGCTGCTGCTGCAGCTGTTGCTGCTGCTGCTGCTGCTGATGATGATGATGATGAAGACGATGATGAAGACGACGACGACGACGACGACGATGACGACGACGACGACGATGATGATGATGATGATGATGGTGGTGATGATGATGATGATGATGATGATGATGATGATGATGATGATGATGATGATGATGATGATGAAGACAACGACAACGACGACGACGAAGACTACGATGACAGAGACGATGATGATGATGATGATGATGATGATGATGATGATAATGACTTTTTATAACAAATGGATGGGTGTATAACATACACCAACATATTAACTTTCTTAAACAGTGGCCGGGCAGAAGTTTGAGGGTTACCTGTGGGTAGGGATTGACTTAGCCATGGGAGAAACCATGCTTTTGTACGCTACTGTTTCTGATAATATCAGCAAAATCTAGTAGTATTTACATTTCATGATAAATACAATACGTTCTCTTAGTAACACCTTCCAAAGATTTTATGGCTAAAAGCGTTACTAACGGTTTAAGAAAAATGAAAAAAAACATCAATTGTTGAAGTTAAGTATAAAACGATTTAATTTTGTCAGCAGTCTTTTATGCCTGCTTTCCATGCATTTTCGCACAAATCGGCTCGTTCCAAGACAAAAATTAAAAAAATGTCAAAACGTTCAAACTTTCAAGCTAGATTTATTATAACATGTTTACCAACTACACATCAATGTACCATGTTGTAATTCCAATGTATATTATGCTACTTACAATTTTGCTATTTATAAATGTATACGACATTTTATACTCTTGAAAAAAATAACCATTTTACAGTGGTATTTGAACTAACGGAACTGTGCACGTGTGGATTGCCCTTACATCCGGGAAAACTAGTTGATGTTATCACTGTTTTCAGTGCTCTAACCCATCGTATTTTATGTAATTGTATGCATGCATATAATAAGGAACAGCTTTTGTAAATACTATTCCCAATATTTGTACATATTTTAAACTATTATGTTTTTACTTCCAGGTCACAAGCTCATTGTTTTCTTTTGATATGTTATGTATGTTTGTTATTCAGAGACCTCGAACTAAATAGAGATCCTTCAAACATGACCAGTACCCTAACTATTGTTATGTCAGTTGGTCAAAGATCAAGGTCGTAGCACCTTAAGCTGTAAATCCGACTTCATTTCATAACTGAATAATGCTTATATCCACGTACCTCAAACTTGGTATGCTGATTAAATGCATCTGCTTCCTTTTAGTCATGTTTCAAAAACGCGACGTCTTTGATGATTTGCATCAAAATTAGTCGTGTTTTCTCATAAATACTATGGTGGCTAATCTCAGCTATGTCGTCTCAGTGGGTTTCCTGGTGAAGAGTCGAAAACCCGCCATGATTAAAAACAAAGTAGCCAACATTCCTATTCATTTCCTGCTTTCGGCCTCGAATTGGCGGCTGAGATTAGCCACCGTAGTGTTCTTTGAATAAATTTGAATAGGAATTGCTGTGTTTTACGGTCTAATAATGTCTGATAGCCACAATTAATGCCACATCGTCTCGTCAAACGTGGTATTGAACAATACACATTTCTATCTTTTAATACGTTTACTTTTAAGGTTATTTTTTAAACGATTGTGAAACAAGTTATTACAATATTATATTAAATGTTAAGTAAGAGTGTGGTTTTGTATTGTTGAGAGAACCGGAGAACCCGAACGAAACCTTCTTGTCCGGCTTGGTGACCTTAACTTAAAAATAACATACACCCAGGCCGGGAATCGAACCAGAATGAGGAGCGAGTGCGGGAACAGGAAACCCTTATTAAGATTAGTATGTGTTTATTAAGGGCAAAACTATCAGTTACTATCATGGTATGATTTATTAAAGGGAAGTAATAAAACGAAATTTCACTAAGATTTGTTTCTTAATAACATAACGCCAATAAAATCCCAAACTATTAAATCTTGATCGACGATGATGATGATGATGATGATGATGGTGGTGATGATGATGATGATGATGATGATGATGATGATGATGATGATGATGATGATGATGATGATGATGAAGACAACGACAACGACGACGACGAAGACTACGATGACAGAGACGATGATGATGATGATGATGATGATGATGATGATGATAATGACTTTTTATAACAAATGGATGGGTGTATAACATACACCAACATATTAACTTTCTTAAACAGTGGCCGGGCAGAAGTTTGAGGGTTACCTGTGGGTAGGGATTGACTTAGCCATGGGAGAAACCATGCTTTTGTACGCTACTGTTTCTGATAATATCAGCAAAATCTAGTAGTATTTACATTTCATGATAAATACAATACGTTCTCTTAGTAACACCTTCCAAAGATTTTATGGCTAAAAGCGTTACTAACGGTTTAAGAAAAATGAAAAAAAACATCAATTGTTGAAGTTAAGTATAAAACGATTTAATTTTGTCAGCAGTCTTTTATGCCTGCTTTCCATGCATTTTCGCACAAATCGGCTCGTTCCAAGACAAAAATTAAAAAAATGTCAAAACGTTCAAACTTTCAAGCTAGATTTATTATAACATGTTTACCAACTACACATCAATGTACCATGCTGTAATTCCAATGTATATTATGCTACTTACAATTTTGCTATTTATAAATGTATACGACATTTTATACTCTTGAAAAAAATAACCATTTTACAGTGGTATTTGAACTAACGGAACTGTGCACGTGTGGATTGCCCTTACATCCGGGAAAACTAGTTGATGTTATCACTGTTTTCAGTGCTCTAACCCATCGTATTTTATGTAATTGTATGCATGCATATAATAAGGAACAGCTTTTGTAAATACTATTCCCAATATTTGTACATATTTTAAACTATTATGTTTTTACTTCCAGGTCACAAGCTCATTGTTTTCTTTTGATATGTTATGTATGTTTGTTATTCAGAGACCTCGAACTAAATAGAGATCCTTCAAACATGACCAGTACCCTAACTATTGTTATGTCAGTTGGTCAAAGATCAAGGTCGTAGCACCTTAAGCTGTAAATCCGACTTCATTTCATAACTGAATAATGCTTATATCCACGTACCTCAAACTTGGTATGCTGATTAAATGCATCTGCTTCCTTTTAGTCATGTTTCAAAAACGCGACGTCTTTGATGATTTGCATCAAAATTAGTCGTGTTTTCTCATAAATACTATGGTGGCTAATCTCAGCTATGTCGTCTCAGTGGGTTTCCTGGTGAAGAGTCGAAAACCCGCCATGATTAAAAACAAAGTAGCCAACATTCCTATTCATTTCCTGCTTTCGGCCTCGAATTGGCGGCTGAGATTAGCCACCGTAGTGTTCTTTGAATAAATTTGAATAGGAATTGCTGTGTTTTACGGTCTAATAATGTCTGATAGCCACAATTAATGCCACATCGTCTCGTCAAACGTGGTATTGAACAATACACATTTCTATCTTTTAATACGTTTACTTTTAAGGTTATTTTTTAAACGATTGTGAAACAAGTTATTACAATATTATATTAAATGTTAAGTAAGAGTGTGGTTTTGTATTGTTGAGAGAACCGGAGAACCCGAACGAAACCTTCTTGTCCGGCTTGGTGACCTTAACTTAAAAATAACATACACCCAGGCCGGGAATCGAACCAGAATGAGGAGCGAGTGCGGGAACAGGAAACCCTTATTAAGATTAGTATGTGTTTATTAAGGGCAAAACTATCCGTCTTTAGATGATGAACATATTTTATTTTTTCTGATAAACCAAGAACTAACCATGCCTGTACTGAAACTTTATCAACCATAGCATGTCTTTATGTCAGAAGGCATCCTTTTAATTACCAGATGCAATTCAAAGCGCCTTGATCTAAAAAGATACAGGCAATGGCGTAGCCTGGCTTAACTGAATGTTACGCACGAAAGGGGGAGGGTGTGGGAGTGGGAGTATCCCTGTAGCCGGTGGGCAGGGGGTGAGGGGGGGGGGGGGCTCGGGGGCCTCACCACGGGAAAAAGGATTTATAGGTTCGAGGCCGCCGACTTTGTAGTCACCAAGTGATTGATTTAGGCTCAGTAAGCTATCTAGCACGAAGAAGCAATGCTTACTTTAGCTGATCTTCCTTTATTCTGATATCATATTTTAGCTAAGCCCTCGACTTTGATGCCATTTTTGGCCATATTTTTAATTGAAATTGATGTTACTCACATGCGTAAGTGCGTAACGCTGGGTACGCCCCTGGATACAGATATAACATGATTTGAAAGCATATTCAATAATACAATGAAAACTACAGGGATTAACCCATACACGAATTTAACAAAATATAAAGCATATCCGAGAATTGAAATCTCCTGTCGAAGGATTCATTGTCAAAGAGCCATACATTCCAAGTCTCCAATTCAGACAAACTCCACACAAAGTAATTCATAAAAGAAAAATGCAAATACAAATAAATGTGTTTACTGTTGTCTGGAAACTTGAAATCTGCTAGTAAGGACTATCCTTTTCATTGTCTGGTAAGACATTTTCCTCTTTAAATGATGAGAATGTGATGCAAACATATATTGTTTTTATAATTTAATATTTAGACCTGCGTCTCCGTTAAAGGTTCGGCGAATGGATTTTGGTTGAACTGCTCCCAAAGCTTCCGACGAAAACGGCCGCCGAAATTCAACATTCATGTGTTATTAAGAGGGTTGTTTAGCGTTCCATCACCGCGAAACCTCGCAAATACATTTGCTGGTATTCATTGCTAGGTCAGAATATTTGCGCAATATACCATATATTCATCATCAACATCACTGTGTTGCTGACGTCGTTTCCTCATCATCATTGTCGATGTGATGATAGGTGTTGTCTTCGTCATAATTATCATCGTCGTTAAGCTGGTAATCATAACAAAAAAGACGACAGCAACGATGGAAATAATGCTGATAAATCAAGTGATGATAATGATGGGTTTTTTTTGGACGACGAGGACGATGACCACCAAATCCCCGTTATATATACAGAATTAAGTGTTTGTATACACGGACAGATGATAGAAAAATCAATCATCCAAAGGATAAGACATGACCCACCCTTCTTCATTTTGAAGTTGATGCTGTGAACAGTGTAATCAAATCATGGCATGTTAGGATAGGGTTCGCCTTTATGTTTATGCAATATAAGTTATCATATTATGTTTGCCACAATTTACGAAAGGTTCCGTTTTCTCGACGCCATGATTATTTTACTGGTAAATTAGTTTTTTTCACAGTACCGTCCAATTTTATGGTCACGTATTGCCACAACGTGCGGTAAATCCACGCCGCCAATGACGTTAGGTAACCTGGTGGCATCCACATTCAAAACAGACTTGTTTACACCTTCACGTAATTAGGACAGTCATTAACCGGATAAAACAAGGGCGTGTATACAAATGCGAATGGTGTTGGCCACGGTGTACGAGACTCTTATGATAATTTATCACTTCGATTTAAGGGATTTAATCAGTATTTTTGTTTTTAAATTTAATGTACATGCAGCGGCTTGGTGGTGGGCTTTAAAATAAGTAATTCGTTTCGATTTTTTCCCATCCTGTTTAAAATCAACTAACCTTTATATCCTACCTGACTTATATATTTTGCCTTATCGCTTTTTCCTTCCAAGCAGTAATTAATTGCATTTTTGAGCTTATCGAAGGAAAAATAATAGTAATGTGAGAAATAATTAAATAGGACGTACAACTATACGCTTGAAGCGTGTTTTTTCTCGGCAATCGTGAGATGATATCTTAAAATTCAATTTGAAATAAAAGACGGTAGGAAAAATATACATAGAGGATAATTGATTGTAAAAGTAGAAGATTGTAATATAGTTCACCGAGTAGCACCACTGACAGCTATGTTTTATGTGTGGCGTAACCAAGGGTGATATATTCACTGTTGGAGTTCACAGGGTGAACTAAATTGCGATTTTAAATGATAAAAGGGTACAAATGACACTTGCAGATCTAGCGTCATTTTGGAAATGAAGTCGTTGAAATAGTGTCAGACAGATAAACCGTCTGACAGATATTTTAATTGTGACTTGTACAATGTACACTGTGTACAACGCATATGTTTATAATAAATTATGCTAACTTGTATTTTCATAGTAACATACAATTAAATACGAAGAAGTATATGCAATTAAAAAAAAACCATTTCATGCTGTACACCACAGTTTACATAGCTTTTGTTGTAAAATCGAAATTTAATTCGGAGGATAAGCAAGGTAAACAAGCTGTGTGAAGTTAGCCAAACATACGACATTAGACATTGGACATTCAAAATTGAATGTTGTGCTGGCACGACATTGGACATTGGACATTCAAAAGTGAAAGTCGTGCTGGCACGACATTGGACATTGGACATTCAAAACTGAAAGTCGTGCTAGCACGACATTGGACACTGGACATTCAAAATCGAATGTAAGTAATTATTTATTATAGTGACATGTGTATATATACATCATTACAAATCAATACAAATATAAATAGTTTAAGCAATTACACCCGGCCCATCGGGCCTATAAGTCACCTAGATATCACATATATGTCCAATGTCGTGCTGGCACAACATTCGATTTTGAATGTCCAATGTCCAATGTCGTGCCAGCACAACATTCGATTATGAATGTCCAATGTCCAATGTCGTGCCGGCACGACAATCGTTTTTGAATGTCCAATGTCCAATGTCGTGCCAGCACAACATTCGATTTTGAATGTTCAATATCGTGCCAGCACAACATTCGATTTTGAATGTCCAATGCCGTGCCGGCACGACAATCGTTTTTGAATGTCCAATGGCCAATGTCGTGCCAGCACAACATTCGGTTATGAATGTCCAATGTCCAATGTCGTGCCGGCACAACAATCGTTTTTGAATGTCCAATGTCCAATGTCGTGCCAGCACAACATTCGATTTTGAATGTCCAATGTCCAATGTCGTGCTAGCACGACTTTCACTTTTGAATGTCCAATGTCCAATGTCGTGCCAGCACAACATTCGATTATGAATGTCAAATGTCCAATGTCGTGCCGGCACGACAATCGTTTTTGAATGTCCAATGTCCAATATCGTGCCAGCACAACATTCGATTTTGAATGTCCAATGTCGTGCCAGCACGACAATCGTTTTGAATGTCCAATGTCCAATGTCGTGCCAGCACAACATTCGGTTATGAATGTCCAATGTCCAATGTCGTGCCGGCACAACAATCGTTTTTGAATGTCCAATGTCCAATGTCGTGCCAGCACAACATTCGATTTTGAATGTCCAATGTCCAATGTCGTGCTAGCACGACTTTCACTTTTGAATGTCCAATGTCCAATGTCGTGCCAGCACAACATTCGATTTTGAATGTCCAATGTCGTGCTAGCACGACTTTCACTTTTGAATGTCCAATGTCCAATGTCGTGCCAGCACAACATTCGATTTTGAATGTCCTATGTCGTGCTAGCACGACTTTCACTTTTGAATGTCCAATGACCAATGTCATGCCAGCACAACATTCGGTTATGAATGTCCAATGTCGTGCCGGCACGACAATCGTTTTTGAATGTCCAATGTCCAATGTCGTGCCAGCACAACATTCGATTTTGAATGTCCAATGTCCAATGTCGTGCTAGCACGGCTTTCACTTTTGAATGTCCAATGTCCAATGTCGTGCCAGCACAACATTCGATTTTGAATGTCCAATGTCCAATGTCGTGCTAGCACGACTTTCGATTTTGAATGTCCAATGTCCAATGTCGTGCTGGCACGACTTTCACTTTTGAATGTCCAATGTCCAATGTCGTGCCAGCACAACATTCGATTTTGAATGTCCAATGTCCAATGTCGTGCTAGCACGACTTTCACTTTTGAATGTCCAATGTCCAATGTCGTGCCAGCACAACATTCGATTTTGAATGTCCAATGTCCAAGGTAGTGCTAGCACGACTTTCACTTTTGAATTTCCAATGTCCAATGTCGTGCCAGCACACCATTCGATTTTGAATGTCCAATGTCGTGCTAGCACGATTTTCACTTTTGAATGTCCAATGTCCAATGTCGTGCCAGCACAACATTCGATTTTGAATGTCCAATGTCCAATGTCGTGCTAGCACGACTTTCACTTTTGAATGTCCAATGTCCAATGTCGTGCCAGCACAACATTCGATTTTGAATGTCCAATGTCGTGCTAGCACGACTTTCACTTTTGAATGTCCAATGTCCAATGTCGTGCCAGCACAACATTCGATTTTGAATGTCCAATGTCCAATGTCGTGCTAGCACGACTTTCACTTTTGAATGTCCAATGTCCAATGTCGTGCCAGCACAACATTCACTTTTGAATGTCCAATGTCCAATGTCGTGCCAGCACAACATTCGACTTTGAATGTCCAATGTCCAATGTCGTGCTAGCACGACTTTCACTTTTGAATGTCAAATGTCCAATGTCGTGCCAGCACAACATTCGATTTTGAATGTCCAATGTCCAATGTCGTGCTAGCACGACTTTCACCTCTGAATGTCCAATGTCGTGCCAGCACGACATTCGATTTTGAATGTCCAATGTCCAATGTCGTGCTAGCACGACTTTCACTTTTGAATGTCCAATGTCGTGCCAGCACAACATTCGATTTTGAATGTCCAATGTCCAATGTCGTGCTAGCACGACTTTCACATTTGAATGATCAATGTCCAATGTCTTGCCAGCACAACATTCGATTTTGAATGTCCAATATCCAATGTCGTGCCAGCACAACATTCGATTTTGAATGTCCAATGTCAAATGTCGTATGTTTAGCTAACTTCACACAGCTAGGTAAACAATACCTTGAGCATCCAGGCATATTTTTAAATGTTATCGAGCGGGTTAGACATTAAAACAGTGAAAACTATCGAAACATATTCATTGATAAATTTCTATAAATCAGAGGGATGCTTATAATAAACCTTTAAACTTTCAAATTTTTAATATATGATGTTCCAAATTTGACTGATGAGCGTAAAATATGCTCAAAGCATATTTTATGAAAACGTGTATTTTTACGTTATGATCCATGATAAATAGGAATGATCAGAATCAATTTCATAACAAACACAGTTTCTATAGCTGACATGCTAAAACAATTCATATTTGCTTAAAATGAAATTAATTCATTTTCACTAAAATTCCTCAAATCAATAAATGATTAAAGTAAAAACTAGTGAGTACCAAAGGTAAATATTTCACTCGTGGCTACGCCACTTGTGAAATAAAGCCTTTGATGCTAACTCGGTGAAATATATTACGATCTTACACGGAAACAAACAGCTATCCTCTAAATAATAAAGCATTCTGGTTTATTATTTCAAATATACCAGTGATGAGATAAAAATCATAAAATACACCCTCAGAAATCAGTGTTTTACTGTTTATCTGACAGTTTTGTTTTAAACTAAGCCAGATATTTACTTCATGAATATACAGATGTTTCAAACGAGGACTATCAATTTCGTTACCTGTATTTGACATTTTCTTCATTGATTGATGAAAATGTGATGCAAACTTTATATTGTTTTTTCAAACTAAAAGTTAATGTTTACGCTGATATCTCCGCCAATCAGTCGCCGGACGGATTTTGATTGAACTGTTTTGAAATCTTCCTTCGAAAACAGCCGCCAAATTCCATTTAGTCATTCACTTTTTGTTGAGAGGGTTGTTCAGCGCTTCGAGCATGCGACCATGCTAGTCTTTTTCTGTAGAGACATCTTGCTCTTAACCATAATGCCCATTTGTTCTGCGAATAAAGTCTGGGCCATTTTTGGAATGTAAATTCAAATAATACTTGAGTAATTTTAAATCATTAATTTTGTTCATTGCGCTTATTATAAAAGATTCGAGATTTAAACGGGTTCCTTCCAACAGAGCAAATACCATTTCAAAAACCTATCAACTGTTTGTTTTAGTTTAAGTTCGCAATATATTTAGGATATAAAAACTGGAATTGATGAATTTAAGTCTGTCTTGGATATCATCTAAATCATGGACCATCCCCAATTGTATAAATAATAAGAAAAATGCCTGGATCTTCAACAAGAAAACTATTTCAGAAACTGATATAGAATTTGACGTTAAGGGGATCTTGTGTATTCGGCCAAAGTGACGAGTTTGTGCCTAAATGTAACCAGGTGACAGAGTCTAGTACTAGCTTACATTTAATCAATTACACGTGAGTTTTCCAACCCATTACATTATTTTTTTATCTTAAGCTCTACAATTTCAATCTGTTATATTTCTCGATAAAAATAAAACATTCTTAAACGCTTAACTTGATAGCATCTACTAAAGTCATTTCTACACATATTTTGGGGAAACGATAAGCAATATTTATATTTTTAATTTTCGTGAGTACAAACGAGATAGCTTTCCTGGAAGTTATGATACATTTATAATATTTGAACGTATTGCCATAATAAATAAACAGTTATTGGAAAGGTCAAATACAAGTGGACAAGGTAAACCCCTAAAGTAAATGTAACGATTTCTACTATGATTCCAAAGCAAATATCAGAAATACTGTAGGAATATATTAAAGTTCATATATTGTTAGTCTTACTCTTATTTCGTTTGTCTTTCCCGTTTACAAATACCCAGCTTATCCTCCTTCATCCCCAGCTACTCATTCGAGTTCCACTGTCGTCCGGAAACCTCTCCGGAATAAACATGTTTCTACGAAGACTTTAACGCATGGGTGAAACAAACTGTAAGAAATGTTGTCTGTTTCTAAAATGCCAGCATTTTGATTACACGCCATTTTAACAAATATCACATTTCTCTCTAAAGCTGCAATTAGAAAACCATATTCCTTAGAAAATACCGGACCATCAACTTAATCGATTACATGCGGTGGCTTTATTTGTGATATGGGCAGAAATGTTGATTAGTGTATTCGGATAATGGCTATTTGGCTGTCTAAAAGTATACATCAGGTTCGAAATCAAGACAAATATGCAACTTTCGTATTGAAAAAATAATTCATATCTTGAGTATAATTGTATCATATATGACGTCAGAGTATTACAAGGCAGATGCCTATTCCCATTGCCATTCAAAATTTATATAAATACTTTTGTTTGTTATTTTTCGCAAAAATCATTTTTTAATATACAATAAATTTTAAAAGGCAATTGGGATTATAATTATCAATCTTAAAAGGATTTAGAAGTTGGAATTGTTCATCGGGATTCGATAAGCAAAGTTAATAATTTGTTTAACGTTAAAGAGAAATTCCTTTATATAATAAATTTAATAACCTTTTGTACTTTTTTTCAATTTGTATGACATTAGAAAACAACGATTTGAAGAAAAATCAAAAATTTCTTTGTCATTTTTATTCTTCAAAATTAAGGCTGGATTTAAAACTGTCAATTCGTTCCATATCAGTTTGATACTTCTAATTGACAGCGATGATGTGTGCACTGTGCTGAACCCAGCGTGTTATGCTCTTTCCAGACAAATCATCAGTAATGCATTGTACAATGAAAGCTGCATGGACAAGCCCATAGCCATATTTACCGATCCCAAAGATAAGACATACACAATTAATAAAAAATATTGTCCCACGTATTTGGTACAGATGCAAATCTTTAACAACATACTACTACAACATGATTCTGAACGAGTTAAACAAGGTGATTAAAACAGGCAATGAGTACAATGAAGATACTCAAACTAAACGGTTCATCATAAAACCATAAAAGAATTTACCATTTCTCATTTTCCCCTTCATGCATCTCCATTTACAGAAATTGAAATTAAGAGTCAAAGTTTTGAATAAGCGTGAGCTTGTTTATTGCCAATTTGAACATTGAGTCACCGACATGAACATAAATGTGCTATTAGTTATTGCGTTATCTATCAGACTGAATGTGTTTCTTTGAGTGCGTTTCTTAAAATAATGTCCATAATTAGTAATAAGTTAGATACAATTCATGTACCTTACTAAAATTGTATGATTGTGTATTTTTGTTAAGTTATTGTTTTAAATGATATCAATACTATATTATTTATGTATAGTAGACAAAATAACTATGATTTGTGTACAGATAAGACATATAAACGATACATTGGGGCTTTTCCAACTATGGAAGCTATTTCAAACATTTATAAACTCTAATTATGTTTTATCTGTTTACAATTATACACAAACATTTTTTTTTGGTTTTGTTCATTTCAAGTCTAATGAGTTTAAACGGTAATAATTGTTTCATGCATTAGCCTATATAGTGCGCCTTTAATAAATAAAATTGACATACAAGGCACACGTTTTTTAATTTTGAGAGAAATAATATATCGAATCCTTGATTAAACATTGCACAAACACTTCGTAGATTTTGCCATTTTTTCAGGTCTTGCGTTTGCTCTGCCCAATGAAGATAATATGAATTGCAAATCATCAAATGAATTATTAATTGCAACAAAGACAATGTTTTAAAACTTGCCATGTTAACTGCAACAAGTTAATTATGACCTAATGCTTTTGAGAACGAAATTAACCTGATGACTTTTGTTTAAGACAATTAAATAACTATTTCAGTTCATCGTCATCATAAAGGTTACCTAAACAAAAACATCTAAAAATTCAATACACAATCAACACAGATTTAGCTATATTAAGGGCGTTTTTGTTGGTTATAAACTGATTTCGGTTTTATTTCGGTTTCACGAACTGTGCATTTGTTGTTACAGTTTCAAATAAACCCAAAACCAGTTTTATTGTTTTTTTAACGAAAAACGAAACCGGTTTTCGACACTATTGAAACCTCTACCGGAGGCGGTTTCATCGGTTCGTTCCATCCGAAAACTAGTTAACTTTGAAACTAACATGGCGGAAAGTGATCAACCACGTTTGTTGAAACTCAATCCTTTTGATAATAATGCCTTACAATGGGCAAATGATAAAGGTTATGTTTATAATTGGAATATGGCTACATGCAGTAGCTCCGCCATGTTGTTCAAACTGTACACAAAACCATGCATTTGTTACTTCAAGCCAAACTATCAAAACCGAGTTCGAAACTGCTGAAACCATTGACACCAAAACTGAAACTGGTTTGATATCAACAAAAACGCCCTAAGAAACGAAGTGTTTAACCATCAAAAAATCAATATCCTAGAGAACTATTTCTCATACCGTTTCCAGGCAATAACCAACACGAATTGAATTGAATACATTTTGGTGCATAGTTAGTCCGTCTCAATTTAAATGTAAATCGTGTGTCCCTCGTTTTTAAATGGGGTGGAGATGAGCCCAGGTGCGCCCCTCCCTTTTGAATCCGCTAGTGCCAATGCAACATCTGGAATGCATATCTCTCTTATATATATAACCGTTTCTAAAAATTAACTTCCTTTTATTTCTTCTGACATTATACTGGTTTGTTGAAGATCCGTACAACCTGGTATCATTAGTATTGTATTGATAAAACTCGATGAAGATTCAGTGCAATGCTTAATTTAGCATTCGATTTTCAATTTTCAGGAATGAAAAAACTCCGCATAACCCGAGCGGTAAGAATAAAATATGTCCAATAAAGAGGAAATATATTCATCTGTACGTTTTGTCACGAAATCAAGAGGATATATGACGCTTTCCTATTAAGATTTAAATAAGAAATGAAATACATGTACTTAATTCAATAAATCTTAATCATAACAACATTATCAAATATAAACGAATAACAAGCTGGAATATTGCCAACTAAGCCATTATTATTTTCCCAATTAAACTGTTCCCAAATATGCGGAATGATGATTAAATTTCTCGTCAATTAAAATAAAGCAATGCACATATGCAATTAGAAATAATAAGTGATGGCTATATTAAACTGGAAACTATGTACAACATTTAAAAAATCTTTATTTAGAAATGAAATAAGCAAATGCTGAGAGGTTTTTTTTAATTATAAGAATATATGTTAGACGTGTAGCAAGCCTTTTAAACTTTTCCTCTTTACAACATTTACTCCATTTCGCCATGTGCTGATGTCGCAAATTTAAGGTACGACTCAAACTTATCACATAACATAAACTTTGAGAATGGGGCGACTTTTTATTGTCTTCACTAGGCACTCACAAAACGGCAAATGAATATCAATAATATAATGAAAACTACAGGGTAAAGCTTTATAGTGCATTTTAGATATCAATGTTCCAGTAAGCCATCCATCATTTTGGATGCACTGATGTGTTGGTGCATTTTAGATAACAACATAGAGATTATTTCTATGTTTAATTTATGATGATTGACCGCATGGATTACGTTTTTGAATAACACCATAAGGAAGTTACTATCATGGTATGATTTATTAAAGGGAAGTAATAAAACGAAATTTCAGCAGTCTTATAAAACAAGTTTCCTTAGATTTACGCAAAATTGGCTCTTTCAAAGACAAAAAAAACACACCTCAAAACGTTCAATCTGTGAGAGTGCAGCTTTAACGGCGGTTGGAGAAGAAATTACTTAACATTTAACTGTATAAACCTCTGCTTTCCTAAAAGAACTTACTGGGCTTTTTATCAGTACTGCATGGGATGGCAATAAAATGTCTGTTTTCGTAATGTTAAAACGTATGCACATAATATGTTAACACTTTCACATAAAAACGGAATGTCAATTCAATGTGATTTATCTCAAAGGCCAAGTATATGTAAATAATGCAAACTTATCAACGTGTATGTTTATCCAATGAAGTTCTGCATAAAACCGAAAGTATATATTCTTATTTTAGCGAGCAAACATTTACAACAAAATGTGCATATAAATGACTTTTTTAAAGGCCCAGTATGCCTTCAGTTTTTAAAGAGTACAAATTACAAATTAAAATAAAATAACACATAAACAAAACGTTCCTTTTATAAATATCTCTCGTTATATTATAACAAAATTAAACCTTGAACAAAACGTGACAGCAAACCATAAAAAGCTAATTTTATGATAACCGCTCCGTCTTGGTTCGAAACCAAAACAAAAAGGGCCCACATCGTCATTGCAGGAACAAATAACAGTACAATCACGTGGTAGAAAAATCTTCGCCTAGTTTGTTATGCGACTTATACTTTGTTACCAAAACCAAACACTCGTTAACATTAATGTGTACGAGATCCTTCGATTGTATATATTTTTGTTATATCTTATTAAGAGGGGATGGGAGACGGGTGGAAGTGTAAATGGATGGATAGATAGATGGGTGAATGGATCTTTGGGACGTCTGATGGGAATTATTATATACATTTCGTTTCGTTCGGAATGCATGATTTGTCAATGTATGGCCGTTGCTGCCCACATGCATCATGTGGCAGTCACATCAAATGGAACTTCTGAGTGAGTGCGTATCAGTGTAAATTAAGAACCTGTAAAGCATATTTACTAAAAAAACTTCCCTGTTGATTATTTCAAATCAAATTCGTGGCATGTGGCTCCGTTAAAATACTCATTTTACGAATGTCAATAAACTGCGTCTAACATGAGTATGCATGCCATTGTAGAAAGAACAGTTTCATGTTTTACAGAATGTTGACTTCTCTTTTAAAACCACGTAATTCTGTGGTTTCTCTTTAATATACAACGTATTAGAACGTTCTTTTTTACATACCACGTAATTGCATGATTTCACTTCATAAGGCAACATTATTGTATGACTTCACTTTATTAGACCACGTAATTGAATTACTTCTCTTTAATAAACCATGTAATTGCATGACTTCCTTTTAAAACACGTAATTCTTTGGTTTCTCTTTATTAGACCACATAAACGAATAACTTTACTTTAATGACTCCACTATCATAGACAACGTGATTGAATGCACTTTATCATTGATTTTCATGCCATTGCTAGTTTCACTGTTCTTGGAGTATTTCGGTAAACATCGCATAGTGACTCCCGCTATTTTTTAACAATTCGGATAAAACTACTATCGTTGAAGGAACCGACCGGGAGCTATTTAGAACAAACTAGATATTACAATTTAGATCCAGTTCTTGAAATTCTGTACATACACATCAGTTTTGTATTAGCCATCAGTGAGGCAAATGTGCTTTAAGTACTTCTTATAATTGAACTATTATTAACATGGGTGTAAATGTCATTAAAATAACATTTTCAAAACATCTGACTTTGACCCAAAATCCCATTATTTGACAAAAATTGATAACATTTAATAGAAACATTGTTATGGTTTAAATGAAGAGAAATATAATTCTGAAATTGATAATACAATGAAAACTGCAGGGACAAGCCTAGTAGTCGAACATTAAAAAAAGTAAACCCTGTTTAGCTGCACAAGGCAGGGTCCAAACAACAATAACCTAGAGACACAAAAATATAAACACCACATACACAAATACAAACACCATTTCAAATTTGAACCACATACAAACACCCCAAAAGAAAACTACATTTTCATAAAAATTGCTCTATCAGGTACAGTTAAATGATGGGATAACCGCCTTGGAACGGTCAATGAAACAAAAGTTCACTGGAACGTGAGTCTACTGGCGACTTTAACTAGTGAGTATGGCTCAAGAACTCACACTTGTCCCATGATTAATCAATAATTACTAAATTGAAAACAACTAAAACAATATAAGCCTGTTCGGAGTCAGCATCCACTTAATGAAATAGACGCCACTTCAGAGCCAGACTATTTACTTGAAAAATATAAGCTTCATTAGAGGCAGCATCTACTTGATAAAATATATGGTTCATCAGATCCATCATGTACTTGATAAAATATGCCTCTCATCAGAGCCAGCATGTAATTGATAAAATATAAGCCCCATCAGAGCCAGCATCTACTACATAAAATATAAGCCCCATCAGAGCCAGTATCTACTTCATATAAAAAGCCCTTTCAGAGCCAGTATCTTCTTTATAAACTATAAGCCAAGTCAGAGCCTATATCTACTTCATAAAATATAGCCCCACCAGAGCCAGCATCTACTTGATAAAATATAAGCCCCATCAGAGCCAGCATCTACTTGATAAAATATAAGCCTCATCAGAGCCAGCATCTACTTGATAAAATATAAGCCCCATCAGAGCCAGCATGTACTTGATAAAATATAAGCCTCATCAGAGCCAGCATGTACTTGATAAAATATAAGCCCCATCAGAGCCAGCATGTACTTGATAAAATATAAGCCTCATCAGAGCCAGCATGTACTTGATAAAATATAAGCCCCATCAGAGCCAGCATGTACTTGATAAAATATAAGCCCCATCAGAGCCAGTATGTACTTGATAAAATATAAGCCCCATCAGAGCCAGTATGTACTTGATAAAATATAAGCCCCATCAGAGCCAGCATGTACTTGATAAAATATAAGCCCCATCAGAGCCAGTATGTACTTGATAAAATATCAGCCTCATCAGAGCCAGCATCTACTTGATAAAATATAAGCCCCATCAGAGCCAGCATCTACTTGATAAAATATAAGCCTCATCAGAGCCAGCATCTACTTGATAAAATATAAGCCTCATCAGAGCCAGCATCTATTTGATAAAATATAAGCCTTATCAGAGCCAGCATCTACTTGATAAAATGTAAGCCCCATCAGGGCCAGCATAAATTTGATAAAATATGAGCCTCATCAGAGCCATCATGTACTTGATAAAATATAAGCCTCATCAGAGCCAGCATCTACTTGATAAAATATAAGCCTCATCAGAGCCAGCATCTACTTGATAAAATATAAGCCATATCAGAGCCAGCATCTATTTGATAAAATATAAGCCTCATCAGAGCCAGCATCTACTTGATAAAATGTAAGCCCCATCAGAGGCAGCATCTACTTGATTAAATGTAAGCCTTATCAGAGCCAGCATCTACTTGATAAAATGTAAGCCTTATCAGAGCCAGCATCTACTTGATAAAATGTAAGCCCCATCAGAGGCAGCATCTACTTGATAAAATGTAAGCCTTATCAGAGCCAGCATCTACTTGATTAAATGTAAGCCTTATCAGAGCCAGCATCTACTTGATAAAATGTAAGCCTTATCAGAGCCAGCATCTACTTGATAAAATGTAAGCCCCATCAGAGCCAGCATCTACTTGATAAAATGTAAGCCTTATCAGAGCCAGCATGTACTTGATAAAATATAAGCCTCATCAGAGCCAGCATGTACTTGATAAAATATAAGCCCCATCAGAGCCAGCATGTACTTGATAAAATATAAGCCTCATCAGAGCCAGCATGTACTTGATAAAATATAAGCCCCATCAGAGCCAGTATGTACTTGATAAAATATAAGCCCCATCAGAGCCAGTATGTACTTGATAAAATATAAGCCCCATCAGAGCCAGCATGTACTTGATAAAATATAAGCCCCATCAGAGCCAGCATCTATTTGATAAAATATAAGCCTTATCAGAGCCAGCATCTATTTGATAAAATATAAGCCTTATCAGAGCCAGCATCTTTTTGATAAAATATCAGCCTCATCAGAGCCAGCATCTATTTGATAAAATATCAGCCTCATCAGAGCCAGCATCTACTTGATAAAATATAAGCCTCATCAGAGCCAGCATCTACTTGATAAAATGTAAGCCTTATCAGAGTCAGCATCTACTTGATAAAATGTAAGCCTTTTCAGAGCCAGCATCTACTTGATAAAATATAAGCCTCATCAGAGCCAGCATCTACTTGATAAAATATAAGCCTCATCAGAGCCAGCATGTACTTGATAACATGTAAGCCTTATCAGAGCCAGCATGTACTTGATAAAATATAAGCCTCATCAGAGCCAGCATGTACTTGATAAAATGTAAGCCTTATCAGAGCCAGCATCTACTTGATAAAATGTAAGCCTTATCGGAGGCAGCATCTACTTGATAAAATGTAAGCCTTATCAGAGCCAGCATCTACTTGATAAAATATAAGCCTCATCAGAGCCAGCATGTACTTGATAAAATGTAAGCCTCATCAGAGCCAGCATGTACTTGATAAAATATAAGCCTCATTAGAGCCAGCATGTACTAAATAAACTATAAGCCCCATCAGAGCCAGCATCTACTTGATAAAATATAAGCGTTATCAGAGCCAGCATCTATTTGATAAAATATAAGCCTTATCAGAGCCAGCATGTACTTGATAAAATGTAAGCCCCATCAGAGCCAGCATCTACTTGATAAAATGTAAGCCTTATCAGAGCCAGCATCTACTTGATAAAATATAAGCCTTATCAGAGCCAGCATGTACTTGATAACATGTAAGCCTTATCAGAGCCAGCATCTACTTGATAAAATATAAGCCTTATCAGAGCCAGCATCTACTTGATAAAATATAAGCCTCATCAGAGCCAGCATCTACTTGATAAAATATAAGCCTTATCAGATCCAGCATGTACTTGATAAAATGTAAGCCTTATCAGAGCCAGCATCTACTTGATAAAATATAAGCCTCATCAGAGCCAGCATCTACTTGATAAAATGTAAGCCTTATCAGAGCCAGCATCTACTTGATAAAATGTAAGCCTTATCAGAGCCAGCATCTACTTGATAAAATGTAAGCCTTATCAGAGTCAGCATCTACTTGATTAAATGTAAGCCTTATCAGAGCCAGCATCTACTTGATTAAATGTAAGCCTTATCAGAGCCAGCATCTACTTGATAAAATTTAAGCCTTATCAGAGCCAGCATCTACTTGATAAAATGTAAGCCTTATCAGAGTCAGCATCTACTTGATAAAATGTAAGCCTTATCAGAGTCAGCATCTACTTGATTAAATGTAAGCCTTATCAGAGCAGCATCTACTTGATAAAATGTAAGCCTTATCAGAGTCAGCATCTACTTGATTAAATGTAAGCCTTATCAGAGCCAGCGTCTACTTGATAAAATGTAAGCCCCATCAGAGGCAGCATCTACTTGATAAAATGTAAGCCTCATCAGAGGCAACATCTACTTGATAAAATATAAGCCTCATCAGAGCCAGCATCTACTTGATAAAATATAAGCCTCATCAGAGCCAGCATCTACTTGATAAAATATAAGCCTTATCAGAGCCAGCATCTACTTGATAAAATATAAGCCCCATCAGAGCCAGCATCTACTTGATAAAATATAAGCCTTATCAGAGCCAGCATCTACTTGATAAAATATAAGCCTCATCAGAGCCAGCATCTACTTGATAAAATGTAAGCCCCATCAGAGCCAGCATCTACTTGATAAAATATAAGCCTTATCAGAGCCAGCATCTACTTGATAAAATATAAGCCCCATCAGAGCCAGCATCTACTTGATAAAATATAAGCCTTATCAGAGCCAGCATCTACTTGATAAAATATAAGCCCCATCAGAGCCAGCATCTACTTGATAAAATATAAGCCCCATCAGAGCCAGCATCTACTTGATAAAATATAAGCCTCATCAGAGCCAGCATCTACTTGATAAAATATAAGCCCCATCAGAGCCAGCATCTACTTGATAAAATATCAGCCTTATCAGAGCCAGCATCTACTTGATAAAATATCAGCCTCATCAGAGCCAGCATGTACTTGATAAAATATAAGCCTTATCAGAGCCAGCATGTACTTGATAAAATGTAAGCCCCATCAGAGCCAGCATCTACTTGATAAAATATAAGCCTCATCAGAGCCAGCAATTACCTGCTAAAATAAATGCATTATCAGAGCCAGCATCTACTTGATAAAATATGAGTCCCATCAGAGCCAGCATCTACTTGATAAAATATGAGCCTCATCAGAGCCAGCATCTACTTGATAAAATATCAGCCTCATCAGAGCCAGCATCTACTTGATAAAATATGAGCCCCATCAGAGCCAGCATCTACTTGATAAAATATGAGCCCCATCAGAGCCAGCATCTACTTGATAAAATATAAGCCTCGTCGGAGCCAGCATCTACTTGATAAAATATCAAGGCCTGCTCATTTTTAATCTCATTTTTAAGATTCGCTTTAAAAAATTATGCAATGCAAGCTGGTATATTTGTTTGACGCCATTTTCGAAAGGGTCTGTGTTTCGAAAGTATGGTATTTTTTTCTAGTACACTAGATAATAATTAATCGTATGACGATGAAACAGCTTAGAAAGTTAGGATACATGGTTTTGATCAGGGTAGGAAATATCCAATACAAATAATTTATTATGAACTTACTTAAAGATCAAACCTTTTCAAAATTTCAAACAAAATTTTAATTTGATCCCATAAATCTATAAATTATATAATATATTGTTATTCATTACGAAAATGGCTTCTTTGTTATGATTTCGACCCATGTGCATACTTTTATACAGAAAATATACAAAATAGCTATTATCCGAATAGATCAATCACCATTTGTGCCCATATCACAAGTTCAGCCACCGTACGTTATCGTTTAGAAAAACGGTCGGGTCTCTCCAAGGAATATGGTTTTCTCATTGCAATTTCATAGAGAAATGTCATAGTTGGCGAAATTGCGTGAAATCAAAATGATGGCATTTTAGAAACAGACGGCGTTTCTCGCAATCTGTTGATCCAATTTATAGAAACAAATTTATTCCGGAGAGGTTGTGAGACGACAGTGGAAGTTGAATGAGTTGAAATGAGTATAGCTTAGAATTTGTAAACGGGAAATACAAACGAACAAAGAGGATCACTGGCAGTATTGGAACTCCAATATCTTCCACCTCAGATAAGAAGATCCAACAATTTAACCATGCTAGAAATTCTTATCTTGCAACAGAGAAACCTATTTCTCGCTTCAAATGTGACCATATTTTTTTTTTCACGCACCTTTCAAAAAAAAATCACTCTCCTTAGAACTATTTAAAGACCGATTTGACTATTAAACATAATCTGAATCACTGAGCGCATATCCATGACAACCACAAATTATCACATATCCATACGCGTTTATTTTCACCACGCACAAAAGAGTTCCAGGAAAAAGTACATTTGTACTTAATTTTGTTTAACAGAGGTAGGAGAAAAAGCATCTACCATAGCCGCTCGTGTAAGATAGGTTCAACCCAAACCGCGTTTCCGCAAAACACCCTACGCTCGGGTCGGGATGAACCTATATTTCACTCTCGGCCATGGAAAATAATTATAATCTTCCCATATATTGCTGAAATTTGCTTTAGGATTAACGCAGAATTCGTTACATTTACGTTAGGTTTTACCTTGTCCAATATCATTTGAACTTTCCATCAACGGAACGGCAGATTTGAAACTGTGTGTCAGCCTTTCATTAGAATGTAAGTATGAACATTAATAATGATTTTGGAGACGACCTAGAAGTTAATTCTTTAGATTGTGTCCGAAAAATTGATAACAGTAACATAGCTTTTGCGGATCGGAAGTTGCCAGCAATTACATGATTGATTGATTTCATTCTCGTGCTCTAGTACTTCATTACATTTAGTAAACAATTGGTCGTTTGATGCTCGTATTATATTTGTAGGTTATCAATAATTGTAAATTCTGAAATCATGGGTAGCATGGAAAAATAGTTGAACTTAACTATTTGAAAGTGATACTGTTAATGAAATGGAAAAAAAATGTGGAAAAGTGAAAATGATATAGTTATATGTATTTTATGCGGAACAAAAAGTTTTATTATTTCCCAAAATGTTAGCGTTTTAATCAGGAAGGTTCGCTGATTCATCTTATAAAGAAACTCTTTTTCCACAATTATTCACCATTAACTTATTTTGCGATTTTTTGCATTTGATTTATTTATTGATTTTAGAGCTTAAAGTTAGTAAATTAATTTCATTTTGAATAAAGTAACTTGAATTGTTCTAGCAATGTAGTTATATAAGTTTTTTTTTTATGAATTTGAGTCTGATCAAATCTATTATCCTCATAACGTTAAAATACACATTTTAATAGAATGGGCTTTAAGCATATTTTACTCCCGTCAATCAAATTGGAAACATTATCTATGATAATCTCATTTCCATTCTACCTAGTGTTTCTAGGACTTAAAACAGTGCCCATCTGTGCTATATTTAAACTACAGCCTTAATGATAAATGCAATGTTCTGATAACAAAGATATTTTGGTACATGCAATAATTATAACTGTAAATCTGTTCAATTGTTTCATCTCGTTGAAAACCAAGGAGCAGCCACGAGTCTTATCTGAAGTATTACATCAATCTGCAGGCATGTTCGCATTCAGCCCAAGGTTTTAATTACTCAGGACATTTCTTACTTAAAAACAACTGTCGAAAAACGGCAGGAATCAGCGACAATGGTGTTTAATGGAATTCTAGAACCTGTCTACTCTCATGACAGATACATGAAATGAAAGTAATTTTGATTGAATTGTTTCAGCATTCAATGAGTTTGCAATATTGAAAGAACATGGAATTGTATGGGACATTGATTGATAATACAATGAAAACTACTGGGACAAGCTCAGTAGTCGAAGTTAATAAATAAATTAATACATTTAAAGGGCATAAAGCAAGGGCCCAAACGGCAATAAACTTTGACTAACCCAATTGCGTTCGTACCCCGATAATGACATCAAGCCCGCGATTCACTCCTTAGATGAACTATAGACACAAACATATTAACATCACATTCACAAATGCAAACACCAAAACAAAACTTCCACTACCTAAAGCAATTCAACAAACTTGCACCACGTACACAAACATAGACACCACAAACAAACCTTACCCCTATCAAAATTGCTTTACCGTTAAATGATGGAATTAACGCATTGTTTCCTCAAGTTGATGCATACTTTGATAAGATTTATCTTTTGCGTTTTATCTTTATTAAGAATTGTTGGGATAAGAGTGAGGTTTGTGCACATAAACTGGTTTAAACCCCAAGTAAATTTACATTTTACTGACCGTTCCAAGGCGGTACCTAACCAATTCTTGATAAACATACCAATTATATATATATATATATATATATATATATATATATATATATATATATATATATATATATATATATATATATATATATATATATATATATATATATATATATATATATAGTATTTATGCACTGTGCTGTTTGTAGACTTTTGTGCTGTTTTATGTTCCGTGTTTGTGAATTTGTGTTCTATGTCTTTTGCGTTTGCCCATTGCCACTAAACCGGGTTTATGTTTAAACTTTTTGCTACTGCGCATGTTTCTGTAGCTTTTTGCATATATATTGGAGCGGTCAGTAAAATAGGAGTTCACTTGACATCGAGTCTACTGGGGGTTAATACTAGTTAACATGGTCATAAAATATTTTAGCCATATGTATGTAGCAGTAACTGTACATTAATACAGTAATTAATTTATTAATAATTGAGTTCTCTGCCTTTTCACCATTTACGAACCACAGTTTTGCTACGCCTATGACGTTTTGCCATTTCTTTGTTATGAATACATATTTACATTAACTCGTCAATTGGTTCAAATGACGATGGAGTAACAAGCTCATTGTGTGGCAACATCTGAAATCCATCTTGTCTTGATGAATACCTACCTCAGTTAAATCAAAGCACTGGCGATGTTTTATGGAGAACGGGCAGGTTGGAGAAAGAATTAAAGGGCTCGCTCATGTTATATTTTTCTAAATTAACTTATTTTAATGGTTTGTTTTCGTTGTAGTAACATGTAGAGACTTTAAAAACGCAACACATGTACTACGAAAAATTATTTTTGAAACGAAAAATATTGATCCAAATAAATTCTTTGTTAGATATTTTCAATGGCAATTCATAAAGATTAATTCACATGGAAATTATTCGGTTGGGTGTTTTTCGTTTGTTGCGGCTGCAATCTCACAGATTTACCATTTTTACAACTTTTTTCATTTTTTGTTTTGGAATGAGCCAACATTTGCGTCAATATCTGCAAACCAGTGATATAGGACTGCTGACAAAATATCAGATCGCAAATTTTCATATTTCCGTTCAAAAATTAATGTTTTATGGCTAAAAGCGTTACTAACGGTTTAAGAAAAATGCATAAAAAATCAATTGGTGAACTTAAATATAAAACAATCTATTTTTGTCAGCAGTCTTTTATGCCTGGTTTCAATGCATTTTCGTACGAATCGGCTCGTTCCAAGACAATAAATAAATAAATGTCAAAACGGGACTCTGTTCCCTTTCGGAAACACGTCAATGCCAAAAGAAAACATCAATACAAGGGAACGGTGCCGTCATAAAATTTGATGGTGTAGTTCACAGAAGCTGCGAGGGTCAAACAAACCGGTGAGGCCTTTACTTTAAGAACCTTTATTCACAATCGAATTTCCCGTATTTTGATTATGAATGGGAACGTTCAGTGACAACCAGTATTACAGAAACTTTGAAGTCGATAAAACCAGACCCGCAGGCAATTGTATTATCTGACGTTGTGTGCAAAATAATCGGGACTCTACCGAACGTAAAAGCGGTAAATGATGACGGCATTGTATATGAACATTTAAAGAACACAAACAAAATCGGATCACCTGTATTATCAAGTATGTTCTCAAGTATGCTGAGGTGTCGATATATATACCAGTAAAAATGAAAAAAGGGGTCATTATTACATTACACAAAGGTGGGAAAAAGCGAAACGATGAGCCTAGCAATTATCGCGCTATTACTTTATCCTCATCTATTTTAAAACTGTACGAAGATGTCGTGTTAGAAAGATGCGAAAAAAAAACTGTTAGAAAACCTCAGTATATAGCAAGGTGGATTTCAAAAGCGATATGCATGTATTATGACATCGTTCGCCTTGCGCGAAAGCCTGCATTTTGCCAAATAAAAATCGTCAATTGTTTACTTGTGTTTTTTAGATGGCCGCCGGGCCTTTGACCATGTGTGGCACCTTGGGCTATTACTTAAAATTAAATAGTGTGACATTGATGATACTTCGTTAATTGCCATGAAGGAACTACTTTTTCACTTTCGTAGCTGTGTAAAAAACCAAGGACTTATGTCAGATGATTTCCCCGTGTTACAAGGCTGCCCACAGTACCGGAAGTGCTCGCCGATTATGTACCTAGTGTTTACCGATGGGCTTATAAGGCAAATAAAACATAGTGGCTTGGGACTGTGTATCTATGGTCAAAATATGAGTTCCCCAACTGTAGCAGATGACATGGTACTATAATCATTCTCGAAATCAGCCATGGACCAAATGTTAGACATCTGTTGCCAATATTCCAGAAAATGGAGATATTTTATAACTCGGACAAATGCAAAGTCCTCGTGTTTAACGAACAAGTCAGTCATCCATTTCACCGCTGTTTTGAACTTGACCCTGACAAGATCAACGAATGTGACAATTATACCCACCTCGGAGTTATAACGGGCAAAACTCTTTCATCGAAAAAAGCAATGCGCGAAGCGTGTAATAAAGTGCGTGTATCGTATTTAAATGTCCTTAACTCTGGGTTACATCCAAAAAAATTGAACCCTCTGACATTGAGATCAATATATATTTCAACAGGTCTCCTAAAGGCCCTATACGGGTGTGACACATGGAACACCTACTCGTCGAGTAAAATATTACACCTGGAGCGTGCGCATAGATTTTGTTTAAAGCACATCCAACAAATGCCAAAATATGTCAATGTAAACTTTCTTCTTCTAACATTAGATGTGTTACCGATAGAAAAATACATCGATCATAAAAAGCTGCTCATGTTCGGCCTGTTATGTCGTTTGCAGGAGGACGACTTAGCGAAAGTTATTTTTACCCATCGTCTTGTTCGCTTTTCAAACGGCGAACAACAGCGCCTTGGTTTTATACAAGTTATTGTGAGAATTTTTTAGATCAATATCTTGCTTGCGGGACATTTCCTTCAAAGTTTAACTGGAAACAAATACTGAAGAGAAACATGCTAATATATGTGAAAACATCATTGTTGAACACTGGTGTCTGATAATGAATGGCTATATCCAAATATCATTGTGGACGGCCACTGTTCAAAACTCTGGACTGTTGCGAGGAACGAAAATAAAAGAACGATAATGTGCACCTCATTTCTTAAAGCTGCTGGACAGTTAATTTCAAAACACTTTGTTATGCGCTGCAGCCGATGTGGTTTGCTTACGGAGAATGCTACAGAACACGCACTATGCTTTTGCCCTGCTAATGAGGCTAAAAGAAGTTTGGGATGCGTTATGCGATTTAAGCCAAACGTTGTTCTTACAAATATTAATCAAAGCATTGAAAGTGCTGATGGACGGTGACATTGTTCGGTCTGCTGCAAGTATAGAACTAAGTCCTTTCTCTTATAAACACAGAAAATTATCGGAACCTAATCTTGAATATAGAAGCATAATTTGAACACTCTTAGGTGAGGACAATTAGACAATGCTTCAAACCAAATATCTAAGCTTGATATTTATTTTCCAAACATAATTATTCATCTTAATGCTGTAGCTTTGAAAAGTTGTTGAAAAGGTCACCTGGCAATATCATCGTTAATGTTTGTTTGCAGAACTACTTTATAGTCAAAATTTCATTCCAGTTGCATAACAAATACGCCAAAAGGACACAATCAAGATAACTGAAGCATAACATTAACAGATGTTTTTTTAAAACAGTATACATGATCCAAAGTTCAATGTTGTACTCAAAATTAAAAACGTAGGCCTTAGCTGAAGCAACTGTGCACAAGATGATCAATCTGCAAGAAAAACAATTGTCGAAAACTGACATAAACTTGGTATTAATGTGTAGAATGCATTGAATCTTACTAACTGAAGTACCACATAGTTTACAATTTATTTTAGCTAAGCAGTGATTTTGTATTTTTCCATTAAGAATATTACTGGGTATGTCTACGAAGGTATATAGCTTAAAAATACCACCCGTTTGGAGTAAGCCTTTGTAGCACAGCGGATACAACACTGGACTGCTATTTTTTTACATTTTGGTCCTTTCTCTATAATTATGATTCAAAGCTTAACACATTCTATTAAATAATTGTCCTGAGTTGCGTTACAGGAAAAAAATTTGGTGCCAATCTGGTGTACAGTCCCTTTAAAGTAACCCGAGAACAACAATGATGAATTGTTTTCCAAACATAGCAACATTTTATTGCAGAGGCCACAAAAATAAAACAAAAGCACCGCGAAACGGAGCATTATACGCCCGAAGAAGATTCGGCTTGAGGTCCTTTTAATGTAGCGATGATTTGTATAAAGTTATTTGAAAATCGCTTTATTAGTTACCAAGTTATGGCCCGGACACGGAATTGCTAACGGACGAGTTACAATAATGTGGCCCGGACACAGAATTGCTAACGCCCCCCATTGGTGATTATAGTCTTTGAGTTATGGCCTGGACATGGAATTGCTAACGTCCCCCCCATGGTGATTCAAGACTTTGAGGTATGGACCTGGAAATTGCATGTGACACATCCTTTTAATGTACATGTAGTGATGATTTGTATAAAGTTATTTGAAAATCACTTTATTAGTAACAAAGATGTGGCCCGGACACAGAATTGCTAACGCCCCCCATGGTGATTCTAGTCTTTGAGGTATGGACCTGGAAATTGCGCGCGACGCATCCTTTTAATGTAATGATGCTTTGTATAATGTTATTTGAAAATGACTTTATTAGTGACAAAGTTGTGGCCCGGACACGGATTTGCTAACGCCCCCCATGGTGATTCTAGTCTTTGAGGTATGGACCTGGAAATTGCGCGCGACACATCCTTTTAATGTAATGATGCTTTGTATAAAGTTATTTGAAAATGACTTTATTAGTGACAAAGTTGTAACGCCCCCCCAATGGTGATTCTAGTCTTTGAGGTATGGACCTGGAAATTGCGCGCGACACATCCTTTTAATGTAATGATGCTTTGTATAAAGTTATTTGAAAATGACTTTATTAGTGACAAAGTTGTGGCCCAGACACGGAATTGCTAACGCACCCCCATGGTGATTCTAGTCTTTGAGGTATGGACCTGGAAATTGCGCGCGACACATCCTTTTAATGTAGTGATGATTTGTATAAAGTTATTTGCAAATCGCTTTATTAGTTACCAAGTTATGGCCCGGACACGGAATTGCTAACGGACGGACAGACGGACAGACAGACGGACAGACGATGGAGGCCATAACATAATACGACCCTTCGGGCGTATAAAAAGTAAGTGAAAATGTCACAATCATGGTTAGCCAAACACAACATTCATAATTATTCTTAAAGCAGTACATTTTATGAAAGAGGGTCAAAAGGTCACAGTAAAGAAGATCTGAGGACAACATTGAAATTGTTTTGCAAAACTTACTGAACTTTCGTTGCAGTACCTTAGAATAGAAAAGATGGTCAAACGGTAATTATCAAGGTTATCCAAGTACAAAATTGATATTTGTTTTAAAAGTTATACACATGGTCTAAAAAAAATTGCTGTTACTTCAAAAATAGAATGTATGTCAAAAATCATATTCTATGTCATCAAAGCACAACATTGCTTTTTGTTTTGAAAACTGTACTAAAAAACTTTCATTGAAGTAGCTTAAAAATAGGAAAGTATGTCGAAAGGACAACGTTATCAAAGCACAATTTTGATTTTTGAGTTCGAATCAATGGTCTTAATTTCATGGCTGAAGCTTCAAAATTTAATATGTGTCAAAAGGCCACAATCTAGGTCATCAAAAGACAACATTAAATATTTTTTCAAAACTGTCTAAAATGCTATAGCTCTAAAAAATAATTAGGTCAAAAAGGTCCCAGTCAGGGTCATCCGAGAACGACATATATAAATATATGTTTGTTTTCAAAACAGTACTGATGTCAAGTTTTCATTGATGAAGCTTTAAAAAACATATTCAACAACTTCAGGAAATGTGTAAATAACTTAGCCTTTGTCGATCTTACTAACATATTTCCTTGACGAGTTGTATAATACAGTCTAATATATGATGACGAGTTTTAGTATCTTTTTATCAAAATATTCTTTAGGTAAAGACAACAAAAACAACTTACCTGTTTTACTTCTCTAGTAAACAAGAGCTGTCACAGAGACTGCGCGCTCGACTATTACGCCGCTGTTCAGTGTAAGGATTAAAAGGTTTTGGCGAAACATGGATCACTGTAAAATTAGATTAGATTTCAATGCAATACATTATGTATTTGTTGAGATATTAACATGAATGTGGTTACATGGAAAATTTTAAGTCCAATACTTGAAACTTAAACAGTATTTCTAAGTTGCATAATAAAGGGGCAAAAATGATAAAATATAAAAGATAGAGTTATCTTTCCTGATTATTTAAGAAGGTTGAATAGTTGGGAGCCTGTGTATAAAGTTTCAATGCAATACATGATGTATTTGAATTTATATGTCAAATAATAAAGCAAAACCTTAACCAGAATTTTTAAGTCGAATAATAAAGGGTCATTATTTGCATTAAATGCAAACTAGAGTTATCTTATTTGGTTAATTAGGAAGGTTGGATGGTTGAGTACTATTGAATAAAATCTTAATGCAATACATCAAGTAGTTGCTGAGATATCAACCTATGTGTGCTTACATGCAAAACCTTAACCAGAATTTCAAAGTCAAATAATAAAGGCCCATTTTTTTGCATTAAATTCAAATAAGTGTTATCTAACTTCATTAATTTAGTAGGTTAGATAGTTGGGAATACATATCTAAAGTTTCAATGCAATACATGATGTATTTGCTGAGATAATGACTTAAAGGTGTTTACATGCAAAACCTTAACCAAGGTGTGACGCCGACGCTTGGGTGAGTAGTATAGCTCTCCATATTCTTCGAATAGTCGAGCTAAAAACAGGATACATGTACCATTAAAGCGATGCTATTCTCTGGACTACAAGCATGCATTGCAAAAAATTGTATTAGGAAAAATTTCAAACCAAAGAATCATGCGATCATTTTCACACTGTTTGTAAGAAGAATACATATAAAGGTGATATCAAGTACAGCAGAAAGGAATAACAACAAAAAACTAAACTCTTTTTAATTGTGACATCATAATGGTCACCGGTAAGATGAAGTCATAGATTACTATGTGTTCATGACGTCATTTCCTATTTAAACCAATATATAGTACCCCATTCAGTACCCAACGTGATTGAAAGTTTTTATCAGGAGATAAGATAAATATCACATTTTCCTCTTAAGAATTGGTTGGAAATTTAATTTTACATTTTTTTCATCACAATGAATACAAAATGACAAATTGTCATTTGAAAAAAAACATTCTTGTCTATGAATTTGTTTAAAAACATGTGGAAGGATACTATAAGTTCCATGGTCAGTAGGTAACCCGCAATATGGGATATTCAATGTAAAGGAAACCATATTGCGGTGGAGTGAAGCTCGAACCTAAATATGGATTATTGCCCCCCATATTTCCAATACTATGTCACCTACTAACCCCGTAATGTAAGTATAACGTTGACAACCTGTTCTCCTGTTTAAATGTTTTATTCATTCATTGAAATATTCATCAAATCCGAATAAAGACGCCATTTTGTTGTAATTTAAATTTGGAAAATGGAAAAATGTGGTGTCACCGCGTGACCTGTCCTTGACCAACAGCGGTGTTTCATGTGTATTTAGGAGAGAAAAAATGTGTGATGGCTGTATTTAACTGGATATAAAGTATACAAGTAAATAAAAAACACGAAAAAAAATAAAATCTTTATGAATAAACATTATTCAGAATGGGTGGAGTGATTGATGATAATGAGCCCTTCTTAATCATTAAGCTAGTTACTTTAGGTCATTTAATTGACTTCGAAAACAACCTCATTGTCTAATTCATTGTCGACGTAAAATCTTATGCAGGGATTGTGCATCAGATGAGTGACAGTAGGCTGAGGAATAACCCAACTTGAAGAATGAAATTGTTAATGATTAAGGATAGCACTTCATTTATAGCTATCTGAAATTTCATTTGCTTAATTGTAGGTGTGTTCTATTTTTGTTGTTAAAGCTGCACTCACACAGATTGAAAGTATTGACAACTTCTTTATTTTTTGTTTCCGAACGAGCCATTTTTTTGCGAAAATCCATGGAAACCAGTAATATAAGACTGCTGACAAAAAATCAGATCATAGATTCTTATACTTAAGTTCAAAAATTGATGTTTTATGCATTTATTCTTTAACCGTTAGTATCAGTTTAAGCCATTAAGCATCAATTTTTGAACATAAATATGAAAATCTAAGATCTGATATTTTATCAGATATCTTATTATTGGTTTGCACATATATATTTACGCAATAATTTGCTCTTTCCAAAACAAAAAATAAAAGAGCTGTTAAAATAGTCAATCTGTGGGAGTGCAGCTTTAAGGGCTCATCATTTCTTAGTCTAAACAAGTTGATGTTCAAATTAAGAGTCTTCTTATCCATACACATCTATTAAAACAAGTTTTTAAAAAAGAGGGTGTTTTGAAAATATCAAAATTGAATTAAGGAAAAGAATTTCATATTTATCAGGTTTGAACTGACATTTCCAAATGCTTTACCCTTTGGAACAAGCCATGTGGTAACTAAGAAATATGTCAAGTCCATGATATACGCATTAGCACAAAATTAATCAAGCACAATTTTTATCACAATTCACACACTGTGCAAGCATGTCAAAACATGGCCATGTTAAAATTGCAAAATTTCCTTCTGATTGAAAAAACAATCACAGACTGTCAGACTAAATTACTGACACTCCTTTTCTATAAAAGTTCATGCTGTCTTCAGAAATAAATTGAAATAACGAATAAGGGTAATGTAACATTCTGCCAAAGGGGGAAGTGCATTCATAGTATGTGGATGTCCTGGATTAAATATGCAAAATAACATACCAGGTCTCTGTTTGGAGGGAGAATATATGTAGATAAAAGGGTTATGCATGATTTTCTCTGAAGGGATCTGTTGGCCTTGAACATTTCAGTAATATGGCTTGTTTTTATTGATCTTTTTTAGACATACATGTTTGATGCTTGATAGGCATACCAATGAGAATGATTTGCCCAAAATTGCAACAGAACAATTTCAGGGGCGTAGCCAGCGATACACTTACGCACATGCGTAACATCAATTTGAAAAATGAAGAAAAAAAATGGTCAAACATGGCATCAAAGTCGAGGGTTATGTTTTGACATCAGAATAAAACCTTAAAGGGTAGATCAGCTATAGAAAGCATTGTTTCTCTGTGCTAGATAGCTAACACAGCCTTAAAAAAATCACTTAAAAAAATTCCGTGGGGAGCAGCCCCCCCCCCCCCCTAACCTCCTACGGTTACAGGGATTCCCCATCCCATAGCCTCTCACATTTAGTACAGCCTGGCTACACCCTTGCATTTAATTAATTGCCAAAAAATGTCAAAATCCTGTCTACATTCTAGTATTTTGATTTTTTTTTCATTGAGTAAGACCCTTTTGAGCTATTTAAACACTGTAACTATCCGTAAAGCTATATGCATGTATACAATATCAATATCCCCAGCATGCACAATTAAGTTATGCATTATCTTTTACCATTGTTAATTTTAACATACAAAAGATACTGTATTTTACACTTACCTAAAAAATGTGTAGACAATGATAGAGAATAATAAGTGGCAGATTTCAAATCAAGGCATTTAAGGCTCACCAGGGGCTTAGCACCATCCAGATAATACAGACAGGTTAGCTCCATGTCCTAATGCCAGGATCATTTATAGTAACTTTATCTTGTTGAAAAGTTTAATACTTGACTAGTCCAAATAAACAGCAACTTCAGAGTCTTGGACAAGTTTTGTTTTGGCGAGTCTTCATGTCCACATCCAACTTTTTCTCCTAGCTAAGAATGACATTTCAAGCACTAAGTTTATTTAGTTCAAATAATTGTACATTGAATGATATTTTACCATTTTTGATATGGCACATCACATAGTGAACACATCTATAATTTTCGACTTGATGTATATTGAGCTTCAAGATGACGCGCATCAGCTAGATAGGTCCAAAATGGCAATGCTATGTTGACAGAAGCTGATCAGAATTTAAGTGTTTAATGAAACACTTGTGTAATTATACACACTTGTGTGATTAAACAATGAAATTGGCTCAAGATAAATTATGTGAAACTTTCGTGTTCCTATTTTGCAATGCAATGTTTAATATAGTGTTGTTACAGTTGAAGAAAATATTTTACTATGGTAGGACTCAGATCAACATGGCATAAAGGGAACCAAATTATGCACTGGTCAGTAAATATTGTAACCACGCCCACCCCCCACCCCCATATCTTGGGAATAGCGGGGACTTGGACTTTCAGTACAGCCAACAACGGCTAGATTCCATGCCATGCAGAGACGATCAGTTGGTAAAATCACCACCAAAGTCCCTGCACCCCGGGGACTCTAGGCAAGGCCAATTACCCGCTGTATTTAAAACAGACAAAACCACCGGCAATGTGTAGTTGGACTAGGCAATGTGGGGCCACCTGACAAGCATAAACACGACCCACTTCACCCGCTATTCCCCGTATATCCCCGGACCTGGGTTGGCCGTGGTTACAATTGACTGATGCATTAATATCACAATTTTAAAGAAAATCTGAAGTACCTACTGTACTGTAATGTATGTTTTATGCAGAAAGATGACAACTGTGACGCAGATGCAAGTTGTTTCGAGTTATTTATATTATCATTATTTTTCACATCAATATTTGCAACAATTATTGGCACGAAGCAAAACGACGTCACTGTTTTTTTGATTTTCACTAAGTTTGTATATCCGTGTTTTACTGCAACTTACTTTTACAAAAGTTTTAGTCGTGGGTGACCTTTTTTGAGTTAAATTCAGCCAATTTGACCACAAGGTGATGATGTTATTCAATTAATTATTTTTATTTCTCCTTTTTAACACTAACAATCCATTGTAAAACTCGAGTGTGATGCCTTAAATCCGATTTGACATCGGAAATTCCACGGACATGTGTTGATTCATCCGCCATCTTGGATAAACAGGGTCATTTTGGGTCATGCCATTAACACATCATATTTTGATGATTCTACTTAAAGAGTCTACAGTATGATATATATTTCAAAATATTTCGATAGTTCAAAGTATTGAATTAATTATGTTTAGCAACAATGTACTTCAGTATTCAGTTCGAAACATTTACGGATTTATTTTTATCGATACAGTAAAATGGCCGAGGAATTCCGAATGCATTTTTGTAGTAATGTAGTGGAACTATTTCCATGTAGTAGTCAATATTGGCGAAATGATTTATCAATATAAAAATTTGATTTCAGTACCAATTGTCAATAAATTATACATGACCCACTTCTCTCACTATTCGCCCAGACATTTTAGAAAAATACTAAGTAACAGCCACTTTAAATCAGCTGTGTATTCAAAACAATGATGAGAACTATTTACTGAGCGCACTGGCGTTCTTTGGCTTGTAGTTTGCTCGGCTGATGTGCCTACTTAGGACGGGCCCTGAGGGGCACCGTCCAAAAATCAATTGAAACGAGCAGTGTCAGTTCATTTTGAATTTTTTTACTGACAACAACGGAAGAAGTCTTCGCCTTTTGAACCTAGCAACTTCATTGCGCAGATTACTACGTAAACACTGTTCTGATATCATACCTATTAGCCTGCGCTTAAATGTCTTAATTTTCGATTTTCGATAAGACACCCTTGCCACTGGCTGATATATAGAGCTGCGGCTAGTTACGATATTGCGGTATAATATGACATATGTTAGTTTGAATTTGAATTGGTACCGTCTCTAAAATTTCATTACAAACTGCAAGCTTTTAATATCATTGTATGTTGACAGTACTATTATCACTTTTGTATAATGTCATTTGTATATGTATATTTGTATATTGCAATAATCCACACTGTTGTAATTAACCTTCTGTATATGTATATATGTTTTACTCTCCAACTTGAAAGAATAAAAGATATCTATCTATCGTATAGATGCTGCAAATCTTATCAATGTATTTACAATTGTTTATAGCCATTATGTTTTATACATGGTAATATTGTTATGCAGTGATAATAATTGCCGTTTAAATAATATCATAAATACTTTAACGATGTATTTACCGATAATAAAAGTAAAACGTGCCTTTCATTTTAAAGTAATAGTTTAATGACCTGAAGTAATATTTTAATGATTAAGAATGGGCGTCGAACGAGCCCTTCTTAATAATAAAAATATTACTAAAGGTCATCTAACTGTCTTAGAATACAACCTCATTGGCTGACACATTTTCAACGCAAAATCTGGCACAGTGTATCGGATGAGTGGCAGTAGGCGGGCCTTTAAACGACCGCGAAAGTTGAAAATCTTAATGATTAAGCCTAGTACATACTGATTGCCTATCTGCACTTTCATCGGCTGAAAATGATGGTTGAATTCTATTATGCGACCCCTCCCTTAGAACGTAAATATGTATATTGTTTAAGTGTGGGTAGCAGTATTTTATATAATTAGTCATCATCATCATCATCATCATCATCATCATCATCATCATCGTTTATCAGCATCGGCCCGCGCCCAATTTTTTTCCATTTTAAGATGCATGTGCGGGATAATTAACATCCATACTGGACTATCTAGACAAAAACATGGGCCCTGGCCCAGTGTAGGCTCTCACCACCACCTCATCATCATCATCATCGTCATCATCATTATCATTATCGTCGTCAGCATTAGCAGCAGCAGCAGCATTTGAATATCAACAAAGTTTACACATTTTAAATATTCATATATTTATTATTTTAGTTCCTGGTACAATGGCATACTTTGTCAATGCAATGCGCATCTCCGTTATTGCATCTGGGGCATTCAGCTACGGTTCCCAAAGGGCAAGCACCTCCCGCTGGAAATAAATATGGTAACGTTAACAAAACCTGTATGGGTGATATTGACTAGAAAAAGTGACCATCATCTGTACATGTGATATTGACCTGTTCAAGTTATATTGACCATTGACTTCAATATGTCATTTCAATTTCAGTTTTTCCAAGTAATATCATGAAACAATGACATTATATAGATATTTGCGAGATCGGTTGAAGTAAGAAGTTACTTTAACTACTTGTTGTAAAGGTTTGCTGCCAGGTCATTGTTTGTTATGATAACATTCCAACCCTTATAGTATCCTTATTTCTTTTGAACCTTACTCAAGAGGTCAGGGTTTTTACACCCAGGGACATTTAACAATGGCGACGGCCGAGTGGTAAGCGCATCAGACTCTGGGTCTGGGATCAATATGAATAAAGAACGTATGAATATTGGGGCCACATCATTAACCCACGTATCGTGCGATCGATTTTTCGAATAAGTAGATATTTTATCATTTTCGAAACTAAGAGGTTTATTTGGTCATGTTTTGAAATGTTTTTATGTATTTGATTTTGCTATTAAAACTTCAACGAGTTTGTTAACAAGGTCTCACGTCAATAAAATGTCCCCATTTATCGCACGGGTTCTGTCCCTGACTTTACGACGGCTAAAACATCTGAATGAAACGGGGTGCAGAGGTTCCTAGGTAAGACACCCCTCTGAGCTTCGCCAATGATTAATACTGATTTATGTAGATAAAATGGTTCTTAATCACGAGTAGAAAGCAAACTTCGCAATTAGACCTTTGTTCACTACATAACGCTTGGGTCGACTGTTCTTGTTTTGCGTTGCCATGATAAGCTCTGAAATGCTACCATAGTTACGCAAAACAAATACAGTCGAACCCCGTTGGCTCGAACGCACAGGGACCGGCGAAAATACCTCGAGCCTCGGAAAAATCTACCAAAGTGAAGAATTCTTGCCTTGAGATTAAAAAAAACGGTCCTTACAATTTAGTTCGAGCCAACGATGATTTCGAGCCAAGCAAGTTCGAGCGAACGGGGTTCGACTGTATTACATTTGGCACCAGAGCCAGGGGCATGAAGGATTGATGAGATATTTTAGTCGCAACATCAATTCTCTTAAATATGTTTAAAGTAACTCGCTCATGGTTTGTAAAATGCACTTTTTAATTGCAAAATAAAGTGTGGCAAATCATAAGGAGTGTTAAATATACCAAAAAGCTAGACCCCTTCAGCGAATGTTGATATTTGCTCAATTTCGTCTTTGAAGACCACAATTTCATAAGCGCTTATAACGCGATTGAAAATTAATTAGGGCTGTGGTGTTGTGTGATTGGTTGATTAATTGACATTATCACGTGACGTTATGATATATCCTTAAGAGGTCAACATAACCAACACTTTTGTTTAAGTTTCTTTTGTCGTGTGGACTAACCGGACATTTTCTTTTTTGTTTTTTGACTTTACCAGCATGGGTTCGAACCCCACTAAAACCAAAATACTTCTTTATGATATAACTGTATTTTTTCTGCAATTACTATATTACAGAGAAAAGAAATGACAATATAATTGTTTTCAGATGCATTACCGGAAAAACTGATTGTTGGTCCAAAAACATGAGCAATTCACTTTAAACGTCACAAATGGCATCGCATAGATTTTTTAAATATTCTCATTTTTTTTTGTTCATTTTTAATACTGGTAAAGGTTCAAACCACTCATTTATATATGAAATATAAAAATGAAACAAGGACCCTAAGATATTTTCCGTTTACGACGACTCAGGTCGACTAAAATCTTTAATGAAACAGGACCCTGACTTCTTATCAAGGAAACGGAATCGATAGTAAATAGAGCTCAGTCTTCACAGTCGAGATAGGTAATAGTTAGATGACATAAAGTAATATCTTAATGATTAAGAATGGGCGGAGGGAGCTTAAAGCTGCACTCTCACAGATTGAGCGTTTTGACAACTTTTTTTATTGTTTGTCTTGGAACGAGCGAATTTTTGCCATAGAAAACAGTTATATAAGGCTGCTGACGAAAAATCAGATCGCAGATTTTTATATTTAAGTACAAAAAAATGATGTTTTATGCATTTTTCTTAAACCGTTAGTAACATTTATTTTCGAACGGAAATATGAAAATCTACGATCTGATTTTTTGTCAGCAATCTTCTATTATTGGTTTGCAGATATTTACGCAAAAATTTGCACTTTCCAAGACAAAAAATAAAAAAGTTGTTATAATGGTCAATCTGTGAGAGTGCAGCTTTAAAGATCGAGCCCTTCTTTATAATGAAGAAAATATGGCGGCCGATGGATTTATATCATATAGGTTGACGCGTGTTCTTAATTGGATAAAAAGTATATTTATTTACTTGCTGCGGTGCACGTGCACGTGTCACGAACACATGCGACAGTCCAACCCGTCCCGGCACAAGTTTCGTGGCTGCAGTCGGTCGTATGACGACACTCCTCTCCAAATGCCATGGCTGAAATAATACACGAGTTTCTATTTTATCATGAATGTGTCATTTTAAGCTGTCAAAACGTTTTAAACCAAACATATTCTTAACTATATGATCCATGACTTTAAGTGGTAAAGTCTAAGGAAAACCATACTGAAAACATACGTCTAACGTTATATAAGACATCCACAAAATTGGTTGAATGTTCTGAATTTTGTAAAAGTTAACAACGTTGTTAACGTCATCGTTGTTAACTTGAAATTGTTACTGCACTGGAGTTTAATGGATGCACTTGTGATATGCAGTGTTTCTAACAAGATTAAGGACTCCTGCTGTTAATGAATATGCATATACATGAGTGTATCATCAACTATATCATATTCACAAGTTAACAACGGTGCTTTACACAACGTTGTTAACTTTAACAAAGTTCTTACCAATCGACCCCATATCGCTTAAGCTTTAAATTTTATTTTCATTTACTGGGTTAAATGATCTCTTCTTTTTTGAAACATTACATTGTGATAAACTAATGGCATTTATGATACAAAATTAATGAAAAGATACAATACAAATTACATGTATGTTTCACGTTCGAAAATGAGACCCGAGGGCACGTGCGCAAGCCAGTAACTGAGACTGCAGAGTTTCCGGCCTCGCAGCGTACCAAAGATTCGGATTGATCTATCCGCTATATTAATAAATGATTTCTGTTTTTGCAAACCTAAATCTTTATGTTAAGTTATAAAAGCTGTGTTAATACGTTTTTTCCGAATAGCGCGTGCGTATTTGTTTAACGCTTAGTAATTTAAAGTCAAATTCAAAGAGTTCACGTAAAACATCGCCGTTTTAAGGTTTAAAAATCATTTAACTACTTCTTTTAAATATATATACATTCTTTTAACTGTGCCTTTTTGAACACACTTAACATTTAAAAATGTATCATTTTTCATTACAAAAGTGTTCTGAAATGGCGCTAGACTGCTTGTGAATTGTCTTTAACATATAGTGCTTAGAACAGAGATTGTCAGGCCCACTAAAACACATGATTTAAAAAGGAAAAAAAACCCGGGCCCCAATTTCTCGAAACTTCTTTAGTCTCTAATAACAGAATAAGCTCAGCTCAATATTTTTCTATAGTTTAAGTTATAATATGTTTCATTATGATTTTCAGACTATAAATAGGAATTATGTTTATGATAATTACAAAAAAAAACATTCATCAAAAACAAAATGAATTTCTTGGCTTATTAAAATAAGCTACTTAAGCCTGTCAAACTTAAGAATTTTCAAGAAATTGGCACCAGCAGCCGAAAGGTAATCATATAAAGAGATGGTAAAAGAAAAACTCACCAATAAGCCCGGCTAGCACGACAAGGGCAACAAAAGTTCTCATGGTTCTTCGTTGGAAAATCAGATGGCAGGATCCTATTCGTGCAATGGTGTCCAGCCGTTTATATAACCATACAGCTACGATCATATGTTACGTTCCCACCGCCGCAAACTCTGAAAATGGCCAATCGTGTAACATGCTATCATGTGCCGACGACATAAAGTCTTATTTTGAAATTGCTGAAAATGGCTAATCGTGTTACATGCTATCATATGCTGACAAAAGAAAATCTTATTTTGATACTACTGTAGGAAGATAATCATGACATGAATAAGCTCACAAATCAAGGTTGGCTTGGTGAATGTCAAACATACGCATAAATAAAGATACTCTAATCTTGGATCAAATTAAGTCGTGATCTAATATGTCGAATTGGTCTCTCTTAATTTTGAGCATTTGTACTCTTTCATATAGCAACTATTTAGAAGAGATACTTAAATAAAACAAGGAAATTACAGGGAAAAGCCATGTAGCCAATTATTTAACTAAGAACCTGTTTTGATGCACAAGGTTAAAATACAATGGGCACGACACGGACTACCGCAATCGTTAGAACTCGGCCATCTCCGGCAAGCCTCGGGATATAGCTCGTAAATAGGTTTCAATATATAAGAACATGTTATCAGGTTAATTAACACAATTATCTTAACGCAAGCCCTATCGTTAGAACTCGGTCATCTCCGGCAAGCTTCGGGATAGACAACGTAAATAGGTTTTAAGATGTAAAAAAATGTGAGATGGTTAATGAACACAATTATCATAACGCCAATAATCACATGTACTATAATCATACTTATCACAAAATATAATTGATCGATAAGTCGTTATGGTGTTATGTGTTATACAGAATTTGAGCCATTTTGTTTCTAATTGCTACGATATTTTATTGACTCTCCATTTATTTATTTATTCACTAATGTATGTGACAATAACCAGATTGATTACACTGGTAATTTACTATATATAATAAGCTTTCGCTGTATAGCGAGCTGGGCCGGTTCACATTGTATATTGAAAGATACATGCGATGCATTAAATACTTTGTTAAATTGTTTAACTGCAAATCGAAGAATTGTATTTTAAGAACTATCATTTTAAAGGAAGCGAGTGAAGTAGAACTAAATCCTGCTGTCATAAATTGGGCCTCAAAAGTTCGAGATGTATTACAACGCTCAGGTTTTAATGATGTTTGGTTATTCCCCGAATCAGTGAATATGTCTGCATTTGTTCCTCTGCTTAGAAATAGATTACGAGATATTTATATTTCAGAATGGAGAGTGGGTATGGATAACTGTAGTTCATTAAATATAAATAAAGAATTTAAATGTAATTACCAAGTTTCTAATTATATTTCTTTATTAGACAATATCAAATACAGACAAGTGCTTGCACAATTACGGCTATCTTCCCATAGGTTAAATATTGAAGTTGGCCGACATAATGGTATTGCAAGACATGATAGAAAATGTACCTATTGCAACCATAGCGATATAGAAGACGAGTACCATTTCGTTTTAAGATGTCCACTATATGCTGATATTCGTAGAAGGTATTTGCCAAATTACTATTCAAGACATCCTAGTATGGAAAAATGTATTACTTTACTGCAAACAGATGATAAACCTCTGGTTAAACTATCTATTTATTGTTTAAAAGCTTTCAAAGAAAGAAATGATTATGTTTGAATACATATATGCTTTTTCTAGAAATATTTATATCCTTGTACTGGATGATATTCCATGTGTTTTGTATATGTCTTAAGATTAGTTTTATTTTTACTGTTATCTTCGCGCTTATAACTATTTAGCACAGTGATCAAACCACTGTATTCTTTTAAAGTACCATTGCCTAACATTTGCCTAAACGTTCCTCTATGAAGAGTAGGGAGTGAACACTCTCACAGGTATATATAGGCGCGATGAAAGCTGTTGTTGTTGTTTTTTTGTTGTTGTTTTTTTCTCTATCACTATATTAGAGATCATGCATTTATTCATCTATTTATTATTTATTTGTATGTGTATGCGTATTGTGTATGTTGTGTAATGTGACGATGAGCTGTTTATATGCTTAAGTCAAAATAAATTTTCTGTTCTGTTCTGTTCAAAATAATCATTGTCAAACGTTTGTAATATAAGAAAACAAACCTTTAAATGTACCCATTTCACTCGTTTGCCTTTGTGACATTTATCATTTGATATTACCTAATTTATCCATGTTTGTATTGGAATGAGTGAAATAATGGAAACTTGACTTGACTTGACTTGTTAATAATGATTTTGATTCTGGCCTAAATTACGCTATGGAAAATCTTGCCATGAGATTTCAATTAAAAGAAAAAAAGTGATTTATACTTTTCCTGCCTAATTTTTCGTATTGCAGCCGCCATGATGAACTATATTTAAAGACATGTACGTCAGATATGTTGGAAAAAGGCCGATGTATTCCAATTGAGACAAACATAGTAGCCTTACGTTAAACGAAGGCCATGTTTATAGACACAGGGTAAAAAAGGCATAATAATACAATGACAATACTTAAAGGGACTGTACACCAGATTAGCACCAAAAAAGTTTCTGTAACGAATCTCTGGACAATTATTTAAAAAAATGTTTTACTCTTTGATATCATAATTGTAACAAAAATCGAATCGTAGAATCTTTTTTAATGGAAAAATACAAAAAAAAATGCGAAAAATAAATTAATTGTAAACTATGTGGTACTTAAGTTAGTAAGTTTCAATGCATTGTACACATCGATACCAAGCTTATGTCAGTTCTCGACAATTTTCTCTTTTTTTCGCAATTTCATCGTACGGAGTACAGTCCCTTTAAAGCCATACAATCAACGGAAGCAGTGTTTGATGAACAAGGTAAATAAAAGAATAAAAACTAAAGGGATAATACCAGAAGCCAAATATTCAACGAAGACAATGTTTAGAAACACAATGTTGTAAACACAATGGAAACTACAGAGACTCCTACAGTAGTCTACCAGTTAACGAGTACCCTGTATAGAGGCTAAAGGTTAAGAATACAATGGAAACTACAGAGACCACTACAGTAGTCTACCAGTTAACGAGTACCCTGTATAGAGGCTAAAGGTTAAGAATACAATGGAAACTACAGAGACCCCTACACTAGTCTACCAGTTAACGAGTACCCTGTATAGAGGCTAGAGGTTAAGAATACAATGGAAACTACAGAGACCACTACAGTAGTCTACCAGTTAACAAATACCCTGTATAGAGGCTAGAGGTTAAGAATACAATGGAAACTACAGAGACCACTACAGTAGTCTACCAGTTAACGAGTACCCTGTATAGAGGCTAGAGGTTAAGAATACAATGGAAACTACAGAGACCCCTACAGTAGTCTACCAGTTAACGAGTACCCTGTATAGAGGCCAGAGGTTAAGAATACAATGGAAACTACAGAGACCCCTACAGTAGTCTACCAGTTAACATATACCCTGTATAGAGGCCAGAGGTTAAGAATACAATGGAAACTACAGAGACCCCTACAGTAGTCTACCAGTTAACGAGTACCCTGTATAGAGGCCAGAGGTTAAGAATACAATGGAAACTACAGAGACCCCTACAGTAGTCTACCAGTTAACGAGTACCCTGTATAGAGGCCAGAGGTTAAGAATACAATGGAAACTACAGAGACCCCTACAGTAGTCTACCAGTTAACAAATACCCTGTGTAGAGGCTAAAGGTTAAGAATACAATGGAAACTACAGAGACTCCTACAGTAGTCTACCAGTTAACGAGTACCCTGTATAGAGGCTAAAGGTTAAGAATACAATGGAAACTAAAGAGAACACTACAGTAGTCTACCAGTTAACGAGTACCCTGTATAGAGGCTAAAGGTTAAGAATACAATGGAAACTACAGAGACCACTACAGTAGTCTACCAGTTAACGAGTACCCTGTATAGAGGCTAAAGGTTAAGAATACAATGGAAACTACAGAGACCACTACAGTAGTCTACCAGTTAACGAGTACCCTGTATAGAGGCTAAAGGTTAAGAATACAATGGAAACTACAGAGACCACTACAGTAGTCTACCAGTTAACGAGTACCCTGTATAGAGGCTAAAGGTTAAGAATACAATGGAAACTACAGAGACCACTACAGTAGTCTACCAGTTAACATATACCCTGTATAGAGGCTAGAGGTTAAGAATACAATGGAAACTACAGAGACCCCTACAGTAGTCTACCAGTTAACGAGTACCCTGTATAGAGGCCAGAGGTTAAGAATACAATGGAAACTACAGAGACCCCTACAGTAGTCTACCAGTTAACAAATACCCTGTGTAGAGGCTAGAGGTTAAGAATACAATGGAAAATACAGAGACCACTACAGTGGTCTATTAAGAGACCACTACAGTAGTCTACCAGTTAACAAATACCCTCTGTAGAGGCTAAAGGTTAAGAATACAATGGAAACTACAGAGACCACTACAGTAGTCTACCAGTTAACATATACCCTGTATAGAGGCCAGAGGTTAAGAATACAATGGAAACTACAGAGACCCCTACAGTAGTCTACCAGTTAACGAGTACCCTGTATAGAGGCCAGAGGTTAAGAATACAATGGAAACTACAGAGACCCCTACAGTAGTCTACCAGTTAACAGATACCCTGTATAGAGGCCAGAGGTTAAGAATACAATGGAAACTACAGAGACCACTACAGTAGTCTACCAGTTAACAAATACCCTGTGTAGAGGCTAGAGGTTAAGAATATAATGGAAACTACAAAGACCACTACAGTAGTCTACCAGTTAACAAATACCCTGTGTAGAGGCTAGAGGTTAAGAATATAATGGAAACTACAAAGACCACTACAGTAGTCTACCAGTTAACAAATACCCTGTGTAGAGGCAAGAGGTTAAGAATACAATGGAAACTACAGAGACCCCTACAGTAGTCTACCAGTTAACATATACCCTGTATTGAGTCCAGAGGTTAAGAATACAATGGAAACTACAGAGACCCCTACAGTAGTCTACCAGTTAACAAATACCCTGAATAGAGGCCAGAGGTTAAGATTACAATGGAAACTACAGAGACCCCTACAGTAGTCTACCAGTTAACAAATACCCTGTGTAGAGGCTAAAGGTTAAGAATATAATGGAAACTACAAAGACCACTACAGTAGTCTACCAGTTAACAAATACCCTGTGTAGAGGCTAGAGGTTAAGAATACAATGGAAACTACAGAGACCCCTACAGTAGTCTACCAGTTAACAAATACCCTGTGTAGAGGCTAAAGGTTAAGAATACAATGGAAACTACAGAGACCCCTACAGTAGTCTACCAGTTAACGAGTACCCTGTATAGAGGCCAGAGGTTAAGAATACAATGGAAACTACAGAGACCACTACAGTAGTCTACCAGTTAACAAATACCCTCTGTAGAGGCTAAAGGTTAAGAATACAATGGAAACTACAGAGACCACCACAGTTGTGTATTATCGCGAGATATAATGAGAACTTTGTAGTTTGCGATATTTATGTTGTTTTCTTGTTATTATATCGTTTTTATAACTCCCGTTGTATTTCTCTAGTTGTAATACAGTTATAATATGTATTGATAATATACTTGACCTTGAAAATATAGAAAATAAACATATAAATAATTAACTATTTTATCTGCGCATTCATTGTTGTATAAGATAAGGTTACGCTAGCTGTTCTAATTTACCCACCGTTGAGAACAACAACAGAAAGAAAAAAGAGAAAATGCTCTTGAATAATCTATTTATTTTAGCAGAAATGTAGATTAAAATAAATGTGAATATAAGTATTAAAATTCGACATGTTGCATTTTATTGCGGTATGGTATTCAATGGCGCAGTTCAAAATGCTGAACAGCTCCATTTCATACCATACCTCAATAAAATGCAACATGTCGAATTTTAATCCTTAAATGAAATTTTTCTTTAAAGTTGAGCATATCTTCACTTTGCATTTCGAATCCTGATGAACAATTCTTAGTCTTATTGCGAACTTTTGCTTTGGCACTAACTTTGTCAAACAAATAACGTATTTTTATTTATGTTGAATGACAATGGGAACAAGCCTCTGCCTTGCAACACTCTGAAGCCATATGTAATACAATTATACTCAGGCTGTAGTACATATTTTTTTATTCCAAACTTGCATATTTTACGATTTAGAAACTTGTGCATACTTTCAGCCAGCCACATAGCCATTATCCTAATAGACAAATCTACATTGCTCCCCATATCACAAGTAAAGCCACCGTACGTTATCGCTTACGTTGTTAGTCTTGTAGCACCATAAAATGGTTTTTTAATTGCAATATTAGAGAGAAATGTGATATTTGCCGAAATAATGTGAAATCAAAATACTCGCATTTTAGAAACAGACAGCATTTCTCACAGATTGTTTGGTCTTGGTCACGCAAGCACTAGAGTCCTTGTAGAAACTTCTTTATTCTCGAGACGAGTCCGGACGACAATAAAAATCGAATGAGTTCAAAGGAGGATAGCTGGGTATTTGTCAAAGGGAAATCGAACAAAATAAAAGTAAGACTATCAACATGAACTTTAACATATTCCTACACAATTGCTCATATTTGCTTTGGGATCAATATAGCGTTCGTCCATTTACTTTGGGTTTTATCCTGTCCACATTATTTGAACTTTCCAAAAACTGTTTATTTATTATGGCAATTCGTTAGAATGATATAAATCACTACTTCCAAGGAAAGCTTTCTCCTTCGTATCTCCTTTATAGTCACGAAAATTGAATACAAACATCAACATTGCTTATCGTGACCTCCCCTTAGCATCAATTCTTAATCAGCCCCTGAAATAGTTTTCAAATTGTTAAAGAACTTATTATTTTTCTTATTAAATAACGATTTGGATAAAATCCAAGACAGTCTTATTCCATCAAATCCAGCTTTTATACTCCTAATAAATTCAATCTTAAATTAAAACGAACAATTGATTGTCGTCAAATATAGGTCTTTGTGATGATTTGGTAGACATACCGAGTTTTCTGAACACTTCTTTCAAAATAATCTCGACATCTTTCATAAGAACCATTGTTTTCGACATTCTTTCATCCTTTTTCGTATAATAAAATTGTATTTTTTGTGTTAAATGTTATTTTGGGGTAAGAGTGCATCTTTAACGTGTATGTGTCCCTTCGAATAGATACAGTTTTGTGATTTCTTATTGAGAGGCGATGGGAGAAGGATGCATGTGTAAATGGATGGACAGATGGATGATTAGATCTTTGGGAAGACTGATTGGAATAATTATAGCATCTTTTCTCCTTCAGAATGCATGATTTGTGAATATATGGCCGTTGCTGCTGCCCACATGCATCGTGTGGTAGACAAATCCAATATAACCCTCGAGTGCGTACCAATGTGAATTGAGAACCTGTCAAGCATATTTACAGAAAAACTTAACATCATTTCCCCGTTGATTATTTCCAATCAAATTCGTGGCATGTGATTCCGTTTTAATACTCATTTTACGAAAATCAATGTCAATAAATTGCGTCTAACATGAGTATTTATGTCATTGTAGTAAGAACAGTTTCAGGATTTACAGACAGTTAAAAGCACTTCAATAGACAACGTTTTTAAGTGACTTCACTTTAATAGACAATGTCAGTGAATGACTTCTCTTTAATATACATTGTACAACGTGTTTAAATGTTGAATGACTTCTAGTTAATAGACGACGTGTTTGAATGACTTAACATAAAACGACAGCATAATTGAATGACACGTCATTTAAAAAGACTTCGTAATTTGATTTAATTTTCACTTAAATAGACGACGTAATTGTAAGATATCATTTCAATAGACAATTTAATTGCATGGCTGCACTTTAATAAATAATTTTTAATGCTTTGCGTTCTGTTAGGCAAGGAGGGGTCCTGTCCAACAAGGAGCAGTTCTTGAAATTCCGTACATTAACATCCGTATATTTTATCCATCATAGAGGCAAACGTGCTTTTAGTATTTTCTATAATTGAACTATATAATCATTTACATGTGTATAAATGTCATTAAATAAGATTTTCAAAACATCTAACTTTGGCCCCAAATCCCATAATTCGACAATATTGATAACATTAAATAGAAGAATTGTTATGGTTTAAAACAAGAGATAAAGCAGATTTTAATAATTCAATGAAAACTGCTGGGACAAGCCCAATAGCCGATCATAAAAATCATAAAACCTATTTAGGGGCACAAGGCAAGGGTCCAATGAACATATCTGTAGTACTTTTTACCAAATACTATTTTTAATATATGTTAAAACAATCATGTCTGAAATTCAGACACGAGGTTGTCAAGTTGGCTTTGGCTGTATACTATTTGCTGTAAGACCTCCTTGGGCATAATAAGGAAGAGAAATTCTAGGAATTTGAACTAAATGAAACATTGCTTTATCGGCCCGTTCCAATACTTAGGGACCATTATGGCATACATCAAAACCATAGCTGGCGGTATTGGGCAGAAAATGTATCACACTTAACAGATACGGCAACCTTTGACTCGCATTTGAAATACAAGTGTAGAAAGAGCAAGAACCAATCGAAAACAAATAATTCCCAGAAAAAACGAACTACCAATTATTATGTATGCCTCATAAATCTCTGCAATCAATACTCATAATGAAATTTAATTGTCCGTACTCCACTAAGTGTGGCAATATTCCAAAATGCTGATAGAACGTCATCTGAAGAATCATCACGAGATGTAGGAATGCCGTCATAAAAAAGAATTAGTACGCCATAAAAGTGTTCATTTAAACGTAAACAACGTCCCATTGTAGGTGATTCTGACCAGTAAGGAATGTAACAGAATAGTCATTAATACTATATTTTGATAAAAGAGGCCATCTTTGTAAACCTTTGTTGGTACTCGGAGGTTGGGCTGATTGATGAAGATGGATTTTAACAATCACGCTCCTATTGCTCCACTCATTGCTTCAAAAATATTGAATTCCGTTGCTGCCCACATGCATTAGCGGTAGGCTAATTTGATGGCATCACGGGTGCACTTAAATGAGGATTTCGCCCGAGAACAAGTCAAACATATTTACATGTAATTGATATCATTGATAGAAACCACAAATAACTTCCCTGTTGATTATTTTCAATCTACTCGAGCAATTCGTGGCTTGTTTTTCCGATAAAATACTCGTGTTACGTACCTCAATAAACTACGTCTTATATTGGTATGATGTATTGAAATTGGAAATCAATTACAATGAAGGTGTGCATATTTCCAAAAAACGAGGGAAAAAACGGCAGTTATATTGCCAGTTATTTCACAGACGGATAATTGAGTATAGACAACTGCTTGAATGACTATTGGGAATAAATATTTTCCATGCTGCTTATAACCGGAACTTCTAAACAAATCAATGTTCTTTTTTATATGATCCGTTTTTGCATCACATGATGGTTCCTGTCCTTCTTTAACATTACTACTATAATAGATTATCATTCTACTAATTTAAAGACAAAAACTGACCGCGAGTTGTTTGGACCAAACTAGGCAGTAAGGCCCAGTTGTTGAAATTCTGAACATTGTCAACATTTTTGTTTCAGTCAGGTAAATATCCCTTAAGTTCAACTTTTAGTTCAACTTTCAAAGCATAGTTTCGGGAAAATATAAGATGTCAGGGCATTCGAGGCTCGTAAAAATACTTAAAGTTATATATACTGATATTGTCAAGGAGGGAAATAAAACGTCTTGTTTTGTAAAAAGAAAAATGGACAAACTATATTGAGTATGCTTCCCTATTCCTAAAAAGGTATAATGAGCTGTTCATTTATTTCATAACTGTTCATAAGTGCACACACGTTTCTTGATTTGGTAATTAACCTACATTCTGTAATGAAATTACCACATTAACTCCAGTTAAATAATGTTTTGATGGTTCTAAAGTTATTTATTTCCAACCTTTTGATGGCAATTGACGTTATTTGACACTTTTGACGTCAGTACCAATATATACTTTAAATTGTACCTAAGCTTATCTTATAAATTGTTTTGTATTATGAATGAGCAGGGTATTCTATGTATAAGTATACGCCGCTTCACAGAGTGTTTTGGAAGGTGAGAATAACGCGCCCCGTCACGTCAGACACTCCTGCTTCTGTGTCCGCTCTATACTATCATTTATGGTTTGATTCATTGTAATTATTCAGCAGTCATCACCATATAAGGAAAACATGTAGCGGCAAAGACTCGGGCCCCTACCTTCATAGTGAAGGTCACTGTGTACCTCAGAACTACTTTTTCATCTTTGCTATAAAAGCCTTATTAATGATAATGGTTCGTGTGTGGGCTATAACGTATCCATGCATGGTCGGATTTAGAAATATTTTTGCATTATGACCACAGGACCACCATATGTTGACGACGTGTCCGAGTATCTAGTTTCAAGATCAATGTCACTAGTCTTCGAACTTTGTCAGGGTTGCTATAAAAGCCTCATTGATAATAGTGATTTGTCTCCGGTAAATAACCAATTATTATTCAGGGTGTGACTTTGGAAATGAGGAGCGACTGACATATGATTACAAAAATGAGTGTCCCACTGCTGTGTCCCAAATTACAGCGTCATGGTCACTGTGCTCCTTTGAACATTGTTAATTTAGCTATAAATGCCTTACGCATGTTCGTGTCCGGTCCATAACTTCCAGGCATTGATTGATTTCGTAATTCTTGATTCAATATGTAATCGTCCATCTCTGAAACTTGCTACCAATAATACGCCTCATTCCTAATTGTATGTTATTTAACGTTTGGTCGTCTAAATCAATTGTGAAATGCGAATAATTGTTTTACTCAGAGCGGGTCGGATTACTTTTTTTACTATATTCCAAATAAAAACCTGTTGCGACGACAGATACGTAAGTGATTTTCTGATATCTTGATACTAAACGTTGTCGTTTCTGTCACTGGTCAGGACCCCCTATTGCCCTCACTTAAAATATCGCCCTTACTTAAAATATCGCCACACTTTTCAAATACCGCACTTTCTTTAAATACATCTACGAGTGAAACATATTGTTTAGTCAATACAATTTGATATATGATATTGCTTCAAACTCTATAGATACAAAGATACTCGTACAGAATGATGTGCGCAGAAAGTACTGCTGGTGTCAATGCTATCCATACATCTGTTGTTGTTCAGTAAATATCGATCGTCGTTAACATCATTTTACAGGGTAATACATCGCAAACAATTATTAAACCACTTCAGTAAGAACACATACACATGTTTTATAATACTAACGGTAAATCCACGTAATCATGATGTGTTTTATTATTTTGTAAGTAATTAGATAATTTACAAATAGTTATGATTTATTAAAAATCACTTTATTTAGCTTTATTAATGTGTGATTTTGTAGAAAAGGTGATTTTTGTGAACCTTTCTTAGAGTCATCAACTTAATCGTCATTATTTCTTCCGAACCATGCCGAGGGTATATAATTTCGTCTAACACTTTTTGAGAATATTTTTTTTTACATATGAATGTGAGAAAGGCGTTTGTTTTTTACATTTTAAAAGCCGCTGTTTTACGTATAAAAACATCTCCATTACCACAATGGGATATTTATAATGATTTTGAATTTCGTGAATATTTTAAGACAGCCAGAAACCTAACACCGAACTCGTCTGCCTAGACTGGCATCCGTAATCGATTACGCCAGTGATTTGGAATATCCACGGTAATATATATTTTATTGCAACCTCCACCATTCTATGCAGATTGCACAAAATTTTACGCCACTTGTTTTTAAAAAAAAAAGTTTCTTGTGTCAATAGCAGGTGCAGATATAAAGGTTTAAAGAGGCAACTTTATTCAAACGAGCGGTCTCGAAACAACGCTGGAATTCTAAGGAGTATTTCATATTATTTGTAAACAAAAACAACAGGTAACGAACAACTGTTATAAAAAAACATCTGCCGTTTACAATTATAAAGAACCCATGAAGAGAAATGGGGTGATTTGTTTGTTGAATTACTTTAGAGTTATGCTAAGCAATCACTCAAATTTGTTTTTCATTTAACAAAGACTTACTATCACGACAACCGAATTTTAACGGTTTCTTTATACTTGACAGCTGAGGGATGTGGTAAATTTATACATAAAAGACAGATGTACAAAATGAAAGGTTTGAAGTTGAATAATATCAACACTCATTACATGCACTCAATGTGTAACGGACACCATGGTCTCCGAAAAGAATCTAATCAGAACAAACCGTGGTGGAGATTGATATTTTAGGTAAGTGAACACTGACAAAAATCATCAAGCAGTTACACACAATGAAAAAATATATAAATCAACTAGTGCTTACAATGGGCTCATTCAGATATACATAAGAGAACAAGTTGTCTTCTAATGCCAATAAGTACTTAATCAAAAGCATGTTCAGACGTTTTTATATGATGATTGTTTTTGAATGCATTAGATGATAAAACTATCGTTATTAGTCATTATGTATGAACTATTTGAATTTGGTCTACTTATGATTAACCTAAAGAAAAACGAAATTCAATATAGAATGATAAACTCTGAAGAAAAAAATAATTCGACTACACATTCAATAACGTAAACACTTGATTCAGGTGCTGCTAAGGCTGGATAATATCTTCAAAGATTAATATTGGAAGCATTAAAACAGGTAAGTTGCTTATAATTGATATTCTAAAAGCGGAATTGTGACACATGGAAGCCTAAGTTATGTATGCGATTTATTGATTAATTTAAGTTATCGACGCGTTAGAAATATTGCATTTAGGAACAAATAGTGGTGAGATACAAACCACAGGTGTTCGTGGTGTGTAGATAAAACTTGAAGACCACATTCATTTAACATTATATAAAAGTAGCACGTAATCCTGACGATACAATATTGGGAGTGTCAAAGAATTCCAGAAAAGTACAAAACACATAGAAAACTGTTTTAAATATAAAACTTTCAACAACAACAACAACAGCAAATTCAAAATATCATTCACACTCTCTAGTGTCCTTTAGTTATGTTCCTTGCCGTGAATTCAACTGTGACATTTCACCCATTCTGCGTGGTCGTATTATGAACAACAATGGTTAGCGTGTGAATTTACATCTCGTCTTTTATGACAGCCATTAACCATTCCAAAACTGTATTTTAAAGGATCAGCATTGGCGACGCAGACTGATGAGCCGTTAATGTGATCCGTCTTTGTATTTACGAAACGCACATATGCAAAAGATACTTTCGTTCTTTCTTCCAAATTTTCCATCTTTACCCGCCTACGATTTGAATAATTTGTTTAACAAGTTAAATGCAACTAATTTTGTAGATTGTCCTTTTTTGTTTCCAATGTAACCTAAGATACAGTCAACTATCATATTTTGTACCCGGCCATCTTTTATCGAGACTTTTGCTTTTCCATTCACAAAATGTTGACAATTTAATTCATCAATATGAACTGTTAAATGTATGAAATACATATGAAATTATCTTATCAACCTTTATACTACTCCAGTCGTCATGATACAATAATATGAAAAAGCAAGCTTTATGATAATTACATAAGTCATGTGAAATTCCATTACAACTGAAGTGGTAGTTTCAGAGGAGTTCAGTCTGATCAGTTTCGAATTAAACATAATGCCATTTTGGCCAGTGAAATGCCTCAACAGTCTTAACTGCTTAAATTCCCAATTCCCAATCACCATGGAAGAAGAATATAGATAACTACGTTTTATACTTAAAGTACAATAAACATTTAATGAAACGAAGAGAAGAAGCCAAGACAACGTTTTTTCCATGCATTTAGCAGGTAGCACAACATCAACATGTATCATGCAATAACTGGAAAGGAGTAAACAGATGAATACCAATAACATATTTAATAATAAATGTGACATAGAATGATATTGTAGCTATCCGTAAATCATATGTTTTGAACAAACATGGCTTGATTCAAAAAGGATTGAACAAACGTAAGGCAACCTCAAAACAGCACAAATGCTTGCATGACATAATCGCTTTACTGGTTGGCTGTTACATTGTAATACAAAACAGGCCGACACATCGATTGAAGACTTGGAAGAAATTCCTTCCGTAATACACACCATCAAACAAAGACAAAAAACTATAAGAAGCACTTTAAATAAGAATACGTGTTATTGTCAGATCTATTTTTGTTTTAGTTTATGATATTGATGATGTTTGAATAGTTCAAACAGTTATCTTAGGCGATCGAATATATTATGTGGGTGTTCATAACAGTACAGTACTCATTTGATTATGAATGCAATTGAAAATTCTTTCATTCATTCCTATCAACATACAAAATCATTTTAATGTAAAATTTAGTCGTTCTTTGCATTTATTATTACCCTAACGACAACTTAAATTGAATTGAAATGATAGTTAAGAATTATTTATCAACACGTGGTGAAGTTCAAACGCCAGAAGCAATGAAAGCATTTGGCTGGCTATACAGTGCGATGGGTAATTGCCCTTAATATTAAACAATAGAAACTACAGGGACATGATGACAATATGAAAATGATATAGCAGAATTTAATTTATACTTTAATAAGATTCCAACATTGAGGTTAAGGTTGATTTCTACATAAAACATATCGGAACTCCTTTTTTACCAAACACCATTTTTAGTTTATTTTTAAAACAAGCATATCTGATACTCAGATACGGCGTAATTCACATACGGAGAAGTCCAGACAATGTTTATACCATACATTCAGCACACAGCACGACATCAACATGTCTCATCAAATAACTAAAAAGGAGTAAGCAGACGTACACTGAAAAAAGTAATAATAATAAATTGGACATGGTACGCCATTTTCTATCCGTATATCATATATTTTGACAAGTATGGCGTGTGTTAAAAAGGGTTTAGCAAACGTAATGCAACCTCCAAACAGCAATTGCTTGCTTAAATAATTGGTTTACTGGTTGACTGTTACATTTTACTACAAAACGGACCGGCACATTGACTGAAGACTTGGAAGAAAATCCTAATGTAATGCACACCATCTAGCCAGGTAACGAATCTGTTAGTAGCAGTTTGAAAAACGAATGGCGTGTTATTGTCAGATCTGTTTATGTTCAGTTCTATAATGATATGGATTATGTTTGAATAGCTAAAATATTTATTATTGGCGATCGAATGTTTTGTGTGCGTGTGCGTAACAGCCTTAAACTCAATTGTTAAAACATGCCACTCAGTTTTTATTTCATGAATAATATTAGATTTACATTTGTTGAGTTATCTTTTTATTCAAATTGATACGAATCAAAAAGAAAATATATTCTATGCAAATCTTAATCGATATATGTTTTGTTCATTACATTAATACCAACTAAAATTGAATTAGAATGAAGTAACAAAGGTTGAAGTTCAAACGCCAGAACATGTGCTAACTGATCATAAACACGAACCAATCTAGAGCTGTTGTTTCCAGAAACATTATATTCAACAACGTAGTTTACAGAAAGAAACATGGTCGTCGCGTTCGATTTTTGGTCGGCTATACAGAGTGATGGGTAACTGCCCTTAACCGAAACGAATGGAAACTACAGGGACCTACAATGACAATAAACACAAAATGGCGAATATGTTAAGATATCTCGGTTAAGATTGATTTAAACATATAATATATCGGTAATACCTTACCGTTTCTAAAATTCAGACACGAGGCTGTCGAGTTCGATATGGCGATATATTATTTGCTGTATGACACCCTGGAAGCATTTTAAGCAAGAGGGAGTCTAGCAAGTTTTAACTAAGCAGCCCGTTTCAGTACCAATAGTCCATAATGGCTAAATCATAGTTGGCCGTATAGGGAAGACTATATTTACCATTTACCATTACAGATACGGCAACCCTTCACTCACTTTTGAAATAAAACTGTTAAAGGCAAAAGAGCATATTCTGTTCGATTATATAAGGTTCTGATTTGTGTAGTAGCAAACGAATAATTGCTAAACAACTAAATTGCTTCAATCATTATTGACGCATGGTTCTGCGACTAGCTAAATTATTTACAAGTACCATCGATTAGAAATAGTTCCGTGGTATAGGGAAACGAATTAACATTTAATATATACGCATCATAAATCTGCATAGAATACGCGCAATAAAATACAAGCGTCCGAACTCCACTTAGTGGGGAACTATTCTACAAAGCTTACATCACGGTATCACAAGTATCGTCACGCGATGTTAGATTGCCGTCAATAAAGAATAAGTGCGCAGTTAAAATTACATAAAACGTAGACAACGTTGCCCTGTTAGTAATTCTGACCAGTAAGGTATACAATAGAGGGTTTATTATTAGTTCATTCTTATCAAGGGGGCCATCTTATTCAACTCCCATATTTGTAGGTTATTATTCATCCAGCTAGCTCCTCGGAAAATCTGAATCTACAAACATATATGGTAGAAAAACTCCCATAACAAAATGCGGAACAGCTCTATAATACTGATTACTATAACGTTCACTTCCAAAGCCTCAATACTAAGTAGGCATCAGAATATCTTTCAATGTTTTAGTGTTGTTATCAAAACGGTTGTTTCATTGTCATGTATTCCTAATAAATGTATGATAGCTAATTGTAAAGTCTAGGAGTATATTGTTAATTTCGTAGTTTAAAAAAAAACGTGCATTTTTTTTACTTTCTACTCTCAGTTGTTCACTATGCTAAATTGATTAAAGTTTTAAAACATTTCAAAAATATGTATTTTGTGCAAGAAGACACTTCATCAAGTAAATGACAGTTCATTCCTGATTGGAATCAATTTCGAATTAAAGTATTTATTATATGTTTATCAAATTCCTTTTCCATACCCAACAGTGAAAATACAGCACGCCGTATTAAAAAATCCGTATCATGATAGTGTCGTTTTCTGATATCGTATCATGCGAGTACCGTGTGTAATCTCGAAACTACTTTCGCGTTGCTAAAAATAACGAGACCAAAAAGTGAGGTAAAACCTGTCAACTTTCAAAAACATAAAATTATTTAACTTTACTCACGCTCCAGAAGCATGTAAATATTCAGGATCATGGTTCTGATATAATGTTCTTCAAAGAACCATAAGGATAATCACAAAGCAGATAACACTTCCAATCTATCTAGACAGATACCTTAGTGATCTAGTTGTTTGCCATTTTAAAGTTCATAAATTGTTGCATTTTCCATGTTTATTATCAGTAATATGAGCAGCTCGCCAATACAAAGAAGAAGGCAAATTCGCATCATCGATAGAAATAGCGATTGACTCACGAACTTCCCTCAAGTCTGAATATGTTATGATCGTCAAAAAATCTCACGAATATTTATTTTGTTGAGAATGGCCGCGTTACGTCTACACGAAGTGATGATTAGTGTATACTCATAAAATAAGTACCGGTTTTTGTTGTTGTTTTTTGTGCTGTGACATTTAGTAATTGTTTTCGTGTTAGCAATTTGTTAATTTTGGTTTAACATAAACTATTTTGTTCTTATTTTGCTAAATGAAGTGAATTCTGTAACTTCTGATATCGTTTCGCTGTAGTAGCCTTCCTTTACTCATTACACAAAACTATGCAACACATTCGAATCCATACGCGCATTTAACAGATGGCGGTAAATTTAAATCAAATTGAAACCGAAAAATAAGAAGGAATAATTAAATAGGCAGGTATATAAGAAATGTAATATTACGATAAAACGATTTTCTGGTGACCTACATCACGTCTCGTTCGCTGAGTAAACATGGATACGTCTCGGCCTGCGATCTCGACGGATACGTGTTTACACGCCGAGCTTGACGTGATACAGGTCACCAGAAAAGCGTGCTATCATAATATCTCATATATACTTCTTAAACAAAATGTACGAAAGAGTAATAAGTCAAGAACTCAAACATGCGTTTTATAATGACCAAGAATCAACAATGCAAAACGTACCCATGTGATTCTATATCATTTATTGTCGACATTAAGACGATGTTTTGATGCAATACAATTATCAAAATACAAGGGTAGACGAAAGACGGGTGGGCTGATTGATGGAGATGGATTTTAACAATCACATTCCGACTGCACGAATCACTGTTCCCAAATATAATGCAGTTGCTGCCCACATGCATTAGCGGTAGACTAATTTAATAGAATCACAGGGAGCACTCTAATGTATTTCGTCTGAGAATATGTTACACATATTCACAATTAATTAATGTCATTAATAGAAACCACCACACATAACATCCCTGTTTGATTTTTTTAAATCTAATTTAGTAATTCGTGGCTTGCATTTCCGTTAAAATACTCGAATAACGTACGTCAATAAACTGCGACACACATGGGGTGATATATATCTGAATAGAAAATCAATTACATTTAGGGTGAACAACTATGATTCCACAAATCGAAAACAGTACTGCACTTAATCAGATAAAGAAATTAAATCCACTTGAATTTTTTCCATGCGATTGACAGATTTTTATTTCACATATTCTGATTTATACACCTCTGTTTAAATGGCGGTTGAAAAGGACTTATTTCCAACCTGCTTATAATCGGAACTGTTATATTAATCAATGTTTTCTTTTACACAATCCGTTTACTCATCACATATTGGATCTCGTTAGTCTTCAACATTATTAACGATGCTAAAGTAACTAATGTTCAAAATACGAACCGCGAGATATTTTGATCCATACATGGCAATCAGGACCTGATTTTGACATTCAGTCCATTTTCACCATTTTCGTTTCAGTTAGCGTTCTGGGTTGGTATTCAATACTGGTCTTCATGTAATCTAAGAACGAATCGGATTGCTCAATATAAATAACGGAATAAAGTACAGTGAATGGAGTCAATAATCTATAGTCATCAGTTTGACATTAATTGCATATTGAATACCACCTCAGGTAAATATCCTTATAGTACAACTTTTTAAACACGGTATTTAGGATAAGAAAAATAGTCAAGGTACTTGAGGATGATACTAAATGTACAAATGTTTTCCTCAATCGAAATAGTGTTTGGGGTTTTATCAATACTTGACCTAAACACAGCCATTGAAAAGCAATTATTTTTTAGAAACAAAATAAATTCTGACGTTTTAAATGGCAACGATCTTCTTAATCTCGAATGTGGCAAAATAAGTATAAGCATTAAATAAACTGGAAAGTCAATTTCGTCGAGAAAATAATTTGCCTCAAACGATCAACTATGTTCATTTCATTTTATTTGAGCGCTGTTTGTGAAGCAAACATGAGACAGTGACTATGTTATTAAGAACATAACTTTGGAATAAAAAAATTTGATTGTAACATCGCGTCAACTAGAGTATTTTATAAAATGTTGTAATTATTCGATCACAATCGTTGTAAACTATTAATGTGACGTCGTCTGCGAAAATGAGTCATGCGGAGGAAAACGTTTTCATTTGAACGTAGTTAGATTTACATCATAAACAGACAGCAACATAGATTTGTACTTTTTTAAACTGTTTTTTAATGTCTTTTAACAATTAGTATGTTTTGTTGTTAACGTGAATAACTCACCAGGACTCATTTTCGCAGGCGACGTCACATATGATTACATAAATGTTTGCTTTTGGGTAGTATGTTTCGTGACCGGTGCCTATAAATCCAAACTTGCATTTGTCCTAGCAAAAAGTGTTCATTATAAACAAATAACATTGTCATATTTTATTTATATTGTTAATGGTTTTATGTTTGTTTTGGCAATGTAGATTAAAGCTACCGTTTAAATCAATGGGATTTGTTTGGTTAAGAAGAATAGTGTTGATTGATGGCAGAGCCAACCCTTTTCCAGTACAGCATAACGTATCATTGCGACTGGATGATAACAAATCTAATGCTGTCTAAACAAACAACTGATTTTAAATGTATTTTAACGAGGCACAAATTTAAACAAGACAATGTACATGTGCATATAAGTTGTCACCAGGTTTCTTTGAGTGTATGATACATATTAACAACTCTCTGTTTACGCTAATTAGCAGTTGTTTGGACGTGAATAATTACTATGAAGGCCCCAAAACAACTTTTGGACATTTTTCATTCAATCACGATAACATTAATTTATGCCAAAATGCCCAGGTCAACATCGATCAATCGCCTGGGTTATTTTGACCTACAGTTTATCAGTTTCATATTTGAAAGTATATTTCAGGTTTGCCCAGTAAATTTACATTTAACTGACCGTTCCAAGGCGGTACCTAACAATTCTTGATAAACATACCTAGTTTTTTTGTTATACATTATGGATGCATTGTGCTGTTTGTGGAGTTTTGTGCTGTTCTTCCATGTTTCGTGTTTGTGATTTTTTGTTTTTGTGTTCTATGTCTTTGGCGTTTACCCAGTGACATTAAACCGGGTTTATGTGTAAACTTTTTGCTACTGAGCTTGTTTCTGTAGTTTTTCACATAAGTTTTGAAGTTGTTTCATCAGTGAAAACGTAAATATATTGTCAAATGGGGAACTCGCAAACCTTTTAGAAAAATACTTTCGTAACAAGAACATTATATTGTTATATAGTTTTTTCCCGCAATTTCAGCAGCACACTTCCCTGTTTACAACTCAGTAATGTTTGATATGTTTTCAAAATTATAACTAAAGCATTATTCAAATAAAGTGAACACCCTTCGTACATTTTATCCATTTGTTATAACATGAAAGTGGAAATACGATAAATAAAAAGAAAAAAATATGTTCATTTAATTCCAATTAAATCATGGTTTAATATTCCAACAGTTGTCTATTTTCCAACCGTTTATGTCAATTGACGTAAAATGGCACGTGAAAGAGTTAACTTCGACACAAAATCGAGGTACTTGAAAGAAAATTAAACTCACATTTATTTAATGATGGGGTCCACAATGTTCTACTAAACTGGAAAATTGATATAGACTTAATATGTGTTTAAACGTGTATAGTTTCCATTTACGTATTAACTACTTCACTACATGTACCAATCATCTTTAATAATCAGCATTTTCCACGCATAAAATACCATTTCACAACTCGAAATCATTAAAAGATAGTATTATGCCAATAGGAGAGGAAGGGAACAGTGTAAGTTAGGGGGCAAAAGAATTATTAAAAAACGGCGTATACGTTTACTGAGGAACCGGACCTTAAAGTAGTTAGTACTATTAATCGAATGCAGACAAAGACGGTATCTAGTTTCGTGACGACATCGACTTATACAGAAACAAACGTATTAATGTACTAAAATAAAATCTTCAGTGAACAGACAAACAATTACTAGAAAATAAATTTTAAAAAATAAATAAAATAACTGCAAGTTTTAAGGACAAAAAATCATAGCCAACCCTTAGTTAATTCAAAAGGAACCACACAAACCACTATTGACGAAAAAAAAAAACACAGAAAAAAACGTAATTGTCAGATACAACGTTTAACTTGTTTTAAACAATATGATGAAATTTATCAACAGAAGGTGGCACTTTAGGACGCTTTATCAATAAGAGGTTATTGATTTAGCTCGACAACGTCTTCATAATTAATGATATTAAACTTAATCACTCATCAAATATATTAAGCTTTAGTTCTAGACCTCTTTTGTGCTCAATTCTAATTGTCTTTGACATACAGATCAAAATCGGATACATACATTCATTAAATTGTAGTTGATCAAGCATTTATCTTGAACTTTTCTAAGTAAGTGCTACCAAAATAATGACTAGTAAGACAATGCCAGATTGAAGTGAAACACGCATGTATGTCATGAGAATCACTGCCAGTGTTTATAGCATGAATACGAGTCAAAATCACAGAATACCCATTGACCGTGTACACGTGTCGTATTATTTGGATACATGTTAATTTTTGTTTGTATAAGAAGACTTTTTTGCAGAATATATCTTAAAACATGGCATATGGCATTGATACAAGAGAGACCATTGATGCAAAGTATCAACGGGCGACTACATTTAGTCTACAACGAGGTGGCAATAGAATTAATGTGCTTTGAAACAAAATAGCAGAACAAGTTATCTTAGATGTAATTTGATTTCCCTGGACTGCAACAAAATATTTCACTCCGACATATTTAACAAAATGTTTGTATCAAGATTCAGCGTATTGCCTAATGATTAAGATTATTTAAAGCTCGAACAAGGTGACCATGAAGCTAAATGAAATCCTCTACAAGATTGAAAGAAACAAAAGTTGTTCTAGAGCGCTAAGCTTTGTCTATGCTATTTTATTCGAAATCCAAAACAGTGGATAGACTGAAAATAAATAGAAAACTGATTAAAAACACTTCTCTCGGTCATAATATTAGCACCACTTTTTCAGATTTTAAAAAACATTGTGAAATATTTGTATACTATAAATTTCCGACAAGAAAGAAGCGTTCCATCATCTATTTGTTTGCGATAATCATTATTTGTATCCAGCTCAATCTTCTTACGCACTTCCGAATCAAGCTGTAGGAGAGTTAATCTTAGGTTCGTAGTTATATCTGGATCCATACTGGCGCAAGACATCTGATTATGATGCATGTTTTACATTCGGTATCATTGCAAAGAACTTTGTCGAACTACCGAGAACGGCGCATGCATCATTGCTGCCGACAATCCTTCAAAACGGACACATAAAATGTGTACAAAGTTTAACATATTTGGAAATTATTGTTATTACAATCCATTGAAAACAGTTTTTTTTTCAGAGTGATACATTCATTCACTGTAAAAGAGAAGTCAATTTTTAATCAACGCTTGCTTTCATTAATGCATACTGACTCTAAAAATAAATCGAAAACTAGAGGGATATACTTCCTAATTGGTTCTGAACAGGGTCCATATTTATATGTTTTACTATTGAGCTTGTTTTCATGTTTAATCTGATCTGATACGGATAAAGATGTTTTTTACGCTTTTATGATATGATATGATATGAAAGTATCCTTAAAACCGTCTTTGGCTGGCAAGAAATGTTCCGACATGTGACGTCTTTATCTTCAGATATTTTACATAATTAATTATTTCGAAGAAAAGTTTAGCTAATGCGTGTCGATTTTAATTTTAATGATGTTTTCTTTATTTGTTCTTAATTTTAGTACAATGATGCCTTTTATTATAAAACTGTATGATCACACAGTCTTAAACCTTTTATTTTCTAAGGCAGACTGTGTGATCTTCATAAGTTCAAAAATAACTGCATCGTATCTTTGAAAAGTTTTGTGCATTAGATACTCTGAATCGTATACCTCAATCTGCAGATAGAGTTGGGATCCCTAATCATTGAAATACTTGGGGTTTACCTATTAGTTAATTATTATTTGTGTTATAATTAACTTTCCTCAAGTTAATGCATACTTTGATAAGATTTACATTTTACGTTTATACTTTATTCGGGATTTTTTGGGATAAGAGTGAGGTTTGTGCAAGTAAACTGGTTTAAGTCCCCAGTAAATATACATTTTACTGACAGTTCCAAGGAAGTACCTAACAATCCTTGATAAGCGTACCTAGTTTTTTTTATATAGTATGTATGTACCGTGTTGTTTGTGGAGTTTTGTGCTGTTGTTCCATGTTTCTTGTTTGTGATGACTTTTTGGTTTGTGTGTTTTATGTCGTTTACTCTAAACGGGGTTCATGTTTAAACTTTTGGCTACTGAGCTTGTTTCTGTAGTTTTTCACATAAATATTGCAAACATCTGGGAAATCGATTAACACATATTTGACATTCCATTTAGCTATTGGGCTTATCAACAAATCTTTGACGTTCGTTGTTGTGGTTGAATGCAATATTTTGGCGTCTGTGTTTAGATTATGTTTTTTGTTCGCATGAAGCAAAGACTTACCGTCTTGTAACAAAGAGTCAATCGTTAATGTTTGGAGTGTTAACGTCATCAATTGTAAGTGAAAAAGGAATAATCGAAAAATATTTCTGGTTATTGTTTCGCTTTCTACATGAAAATTAGTGAATTTATCCGATGACAATGCAATTGCTATATGATGGCTCTGAAATATTGTGAATAAGTTTACTCTTCTGACGAGACTTGCAACCATAAGCTTAACAAAGAATCTTTATGGTTGGGAAATAAGACGTCGATGAACATATCAACTATCGACCTAGTCTTTTATATGTAATATGTATGCACTGTGCTGTTTGTGGAGTTTTGTGCTGTTCTTCCATATTTATTGTCTGTGATTTAAGTTCTATGGCTTTGGCGATTCCCTAGTGCACTTAAACCGGGTTTTTGTTTAAAAAAAATTCTACTGAGCTTGTATCTGTAGCTTTTGGCATAAATATTGTTCAGATTTTTACTTAAGTACCGGAAAAGCACAATATCATTAACGCCAATACGACGTACTGTTTAAAGGCCTTTTGGTTCTATGTACAATATTATAAGTAAAGCTGAATACCGTTCATAGTGTGTCCAATAATCCAATAGTGAAGGAATAAAGCGATCGTCAGACACCGGCCTCTGCCAGTTAGCGTATGGGAACTGTCAAGATAAAACTATACGGTCAAAGGAAATTCGTGGAAATGATTGTCTAGTTTTTCAATACCTGCAATAATGGAAATTACCTGGAATTTAAAATACAATGTAAGTATATGAGATACATGACGAATATTTAATTATTTTGTTAGAATATATTTATTTTGAAAGTTTGTTAAAAGTCAACTCAAATACTTTAACGATTTTGTATGCGTGTTATCGTTTTATCGATTAAATGTTGGATAAAAGTTCATGTAAGTTGTTTTTCTGGCAAACAATGTTTCGAATTTTAGATAAAATGATTTTGAAACTTTTCAGCAGATTGTATTAGTGGAAAAGGGTATATTAACTAGTCTATGTTGGTTAAGAACTGACCTTTTGGGTTCTTTTAAAAATCTATAACAATGGATAAGTTTAGATTATGGGAAATCTAATATTTAACATTAATGGTTTTAATACGTTATTGATGCATCATGAACACATGTTTTGAGTTGTAAAATATATTTTGAAATCATTGTGAAGAAAGTCTTTTTCCTAAATATTCATGAACAAAATCATGTACTTAACGTAAATACCCCATTGAGACATACTTCATATAACATAATAGGAAATGGACATATATAAAACGACCTATTTAAAAGCAGGTTAAACATAATATTGCAATTTCCTTTCAACATAAACATTTATGAATCATCGACAAATAAATTTTAATACTAATGTTTTAATATACCAAAAAGGAAGAACAACTGTCGAAAGTAATGATGCTTTTGAAAGATACCGAGTTAATTTAAAAGAATAGTGCAGAAAACACGGTATTGCTACCTAATGAGACCAGAGTAGAGCGCATTCACCAATCATTTAATATTTTTGCGGTTTTAGCTATTAAATACACGGTTATAATATTGTTTATAGTAATTATTATTTTCCATAAATGCATTATTTAGTAAGTAGTTCAGGGTGTATCACTTAAAATTTATGTCTGTTTTACATATGTATGTATTGATTTTGAATAACAGTGTCACCTTAATAAATATGAAAAAGGTTAATTATGTTCGATTAACTTTGTCTTTATCACCGAAACGAAAAAAACGTTCCGCATATCTTGACAACAATTTGTCGGAAATAGTTCTATAAAAGTTTGATTAAAATTCCACAAAATATTGAGATATATTTTCAACCCACCGTCGACATGAAACACAAAATGCTCGCTTTCATTATAAGCCATGTTAGTCTTTGAATGTGCCTAGTCATCACTCACGAACGGAACAAGTGTGTTTACTTTTGTAATTATAGACTCAATAAGCAAATGTACTTTGTATCAAACCTAAGTAAATCCACTGATCCATTTCAACCTCTCAGCTTGTTTACATTGTAGATTGCATTAGCATATTCTTTACATTTATCCCCAAGCAAACGTGATAATGAACATCGATAATTAAAGTGTCTAGCTGCTGGGTGTTATATTCCTTTATATGATTTTAACGATACAAAATATACAACAGGTTTTCTAGAAGAGGCTCAATTTTACTTTTGTTCAAATTTATACTGCAAAAACGTCACTATATGCCTGTGGATGTTAAGGTATTTTATTTAATAAGGTTTTGTATAACAATATGATCAAGTCCGGCTAGTTTTAACAGATTTGTTCACATGTATTATCAGTCATAATATATTTTGACATTAAATTTTAACCATAAACCGGATAAAATCCAACAATATAAAACGGACACAGATTAAACAATTATTAACATATTATGTTCCATGAAATTGGTGTAACATAGATAGAAAGGCCAGTTCAAAATAAGTTCTATTTGAGAGGTTGGTTTAACGACAACGTTTATGTTGAATACAGTTCAATTGCCCCTTGAACGGTGTGTGAATTTGTTGAATTTATTTCTAAAACATCAGTTTGCACATAGAATCATTTAAAAAAAAATATTGAAATATATATTTTTATCAAGTACCCGGAAGTTAAGATATATATCATAACTTTTATGTGAAAACAATGTCCTATACAGCTTCGACTTACATAATCTAGCAATATGGGAAAAACATTTGATTCATAACATTCCAAAGCCACTGACGAAACGTATGTGTATATTCATGCGTGATGTAATTAATTTAGATTTGTAAATTTTTTCAGACTGCCAAAACGCCAACATCGGAATGAAACATTCAACACCTCTGCCCGGATTGCAAGACTGATGTTTGAGTCGCTAACGCCAATTGTTTAGTCGATCCAAGAAGTTAAAGCTTCCATATATCAACAATCATAGTGAACGGTGATTCCGAGACATAGGTGCCTTAAGAGATCAAATGAGTGCGTACAATCGGAATGCCGGTGGTTGAAGTGACATTTTTAAAGCGTTTGGTTAAAAAGCGCGTTGGGACCTAAGGCAACGTTTTTCAATCCAACGGTCGCCAAATTAATGCTGGAAATTTAAAGAGTATCCAAATAATTTTAAACAAGGCATACTTGAAGAAAGAATATATGAACGATACCTGCTGATTTTAATCAATAAAAAATATAATGAAAGATCAGGATAAAGTGGATCAATACTTCAAGATATTGCAAACTAAAAGTGCAACAATAACGAACGATAAGACCATAAGTGGATTATGTAAACAACTCAATCTGTAAAGCTTAATCGTTGTTATAAAGAAAATAAGGTATCGAACACTTGCCAATCATATAGTTTATCTTTAATCTTAAATTAAGTGGTATTATCAGCTTTTATGATTGATTAACTTCATTAAACGAACGAACCCTGCATGAGCACAGATATATTTGTTAAAAGCTGATAAAATAAATAGTGAAAATCAAGAGAGATAATTGATGGAGATTTCAATCCAAGATATGCGAACACTTAAGCGATTTTTGTAATAATTTATGCGATATAAACATAAGTTATTATTTCGAAAATGATTGTTCTTTGATTATAAAATAGGTTCGTTTTACGAATAATAAAATAAGGGTCTTATGTGATGTAGGATGCACCATTGATCTGATAAATAATAAAAATAATCGAAACATATAAATCTATGTTTGATTGACGGTAGTGAAAGTATTGGAGAAGACGATAACATTTCTAGATATTTGTGTATTAAGACTACACATAAATAGGGGAAAAATAACTATTCTATAGCGAACTAAGTAGTTATACTCGTTTCGGGGGAAAGATGGATATAATATGTTTGCAAACTAATTGATTTTGTGTATTTCAAGCAAACAATTTATTTACGATAAGAAAATGAGCTGATGATTTTCATATCGGTTATTAACGAATTTAGTTTTCCAACCCTAAAACGTATCTTAAAGATAATTTCCGTGACTCTTGGAATTAGCTGAAGTTGTGGGAGCTGAATACTGTGATGCCTGAATCAAGTACTATGTTTGCCATGTAAAAGCAAACGTGGAGTATTGTATTAGTAGTGGTTTAAGTAATTGCAGTTTTTTTGCGTTTAGAAAGTTGTATAGACATTTCGTTTATATTGATCACAAACACACTCAGTGAGATCATAAACGACGATAGTGACTGACAATTCACCAGCATAGGAAGGACATTGCTACAATTCATAAAAGTATTATATATTTTTTCTTCAATTACAAACAGTTGCAAAAAAAGTAAAGAATTCCCTAAAATGCCAACGATTTTTTTTTTAAATTATAACTTATTAGACGACCTAAAGAGCAAACTTTATAGAGAGTGTTGGAACTACAGTTATGTATTTTGCTGTGTACTCAACTGTAACGTCTCTACCATTTTGCGTAGCCGTGTTTGGCACAATAATGGTCAGTGCTATCATTTACCTCAAGTCTTTTATGAACCAGCCATCAACCATTCCAAAACTGTATTTCAAAGAATCAGCATTGGCGTCGCATCTTCTCAAGCGATGCAGACTAATGGATCGTAAATTCGATCCGCCTTGGTATTTACGAAACGCGCACATCCAAACGATACTTTCATCATTTATTCTCACAGATACCTCAACTGAATTTGAAAGGGAATATCTACAAATGCGTGATCAAGGAGTCGTAGCGCTTGACTGGGCTCTACATGTATCTGTTCATAAGAAAAAGTGTTGTTCTGTGTTTGTAATACTTCCGGGACTAACCGCTACCGCGGTCAATGTTTCAAACTTGTGTACTTTAGCTGCTCACAAAGGTTATAGGCCTGTTGTGTTTAACCAACGAGGATTCGGAAATTCAGTTTTAACCACTCCGAAGATACTGAGCAACGGGGATCCGCACGATTTACGACAAGTTGTAAAATATATACATAGTAGATACCCAAAAGCGTTAGTTACAATGGTCGGCTTAGGAACAGGTTGTTCGCTTTTACTTTCATATCTTGGAGAATTCGGATCATCGGCAAACATTTGTGCTGGAGTGTGTATATCGGCGTGCTTTGACAGCTCAAGAAAACTTTCCAAAGGCGTTCAAGGAATATACGACATATTAGAATTGTTGGCATTGAAAAAAGCGTTATTTGTACATTCAAATTCACTTTCAAAGTATATCAATTTCAATGAGTTGTTCAAATGCTGGTCTTTTCGACATTTTGACGAACTGGTGTATTCAAAATTATATAATTTTTCAACTGTTGATGACTTTTGGGACCGCAATAATCCTTTGAGAGATGTCGACGAGATAGCAGTTCCTTTATTATTTATCAATAGCTTGGATGATCCGTTTTATTCCAAAATAAGCATTCCATATGATCTCTTCAAGTACTATCCACATTTTCTAATGGTTTGTACTAATAAAGGTGGACATTGTGGATTTATTGACAACCCATGTGATGTAAGTTGGGCAGAGAAACTAGCACTGGATTACTTAGATACCGTGTTAGAGTTTCCAAACAAGGGCCACACTATTAAATATGGAAACTGTACTGTTCGATCTACAATTTAAGTGATTGATAAATTCATAAAATGAAATGATTAATGTGAATGATTTGCCGATTTTAACTCCGCCTGATATTATGGCTTAGTAGTTAGAGAGAATATAAAGGTTAAATAACCATTAGACATATGTATACGTTCCCTACAATTATTCACATCAAGGAGCATTGGCATTCTGGTAACCAATTTTAAGAAACATAATTATTCTACCTGTTAGCCTATATGAATGAACGTTATCAAAATATTTTTACACTTTTGCGTGAGTCATTGTGGGATAGAGTTGAATAAAAAAAAATATGCAACATCTTCCGTGCGTTTATGAACCAAGTCTCAAATACGATCCGAAGTAAACTATACCTCCCGTTTTCTTGACATATTAAACTTCTACAAAAACATTGGTAAGTTTTATTATTCCGCAATATTAACCACAAAAATAAGCTGAAACATTTTTCCAACTGATTTATAAGATTTGCTTAGTAATTAACGTACCAGTCGATAATACTTGGCTAGTACCCAATTTCTTATTTTAAATCAACGATCAAAACACCTTTAGCAATTCGATATTATATCGATCACTATTTGCAATAAATGTATTGCTGTACAATTATAGGGCATTTGTTAAGGTCACTAATACATAATATTTAAATTTGGATAGAAATGCGTTTGAGGTATTTACGATCGAAAACTCATTTTTCACATTTCACCAGGGTATTTTCGTTTTCTAAAATGTCATAAAAGACATTATGTACTGTGTTTAGGACTTTACAGATATATATCGGAGATGTGGTCTTAAATTATGCACTGTTCCCAACAAGCTTCATAGGAGACGAGTTAGTGTGACGTACCGACTATTGTCAATGTTATTATGTTAAACGACGAAGAAAACACAATTTATATTCATACTACGGGTTACGGCAGATATAATTTGTCCGATGCCTGATGTTTTGAGGTCTCTCGTACCATAGCTTTTAATAGACGAAAGAGCATGCACATTATTTATTTCCACTGTAGTAAAATATACTCGCTGATCTTATTTTAGTGAAACGATGCGTATAGAAAGGGGTTATAATGGTGCAGTTGGAGATTGATGAACATAATATATAGTTGATTCTTAGTAATAAAAATCCTTACACGAACACTTTTGAACAAATATTGAAAAAGATCATTAGCTATATTGCTAATTAGGAGATTTATTAAACATGGATTTTGAAGTCTAAAGGGCAAGCTCAATATTGCTTGAAGGAAAAGAAAACAACGTCTTCTCCGATGTCTCATTTTTAAACAATAAGTATTTCTTATTACTATTTCAAACATATACCAATAACATACGGTGACAGTTAGGGAAAGAGTCATGTTTTAAGATGTATTTTTGAAGTTATACATAAAATGTGTTTTTTTGGTTTGTTAGGATGGATGTGAATATAATGATGATGCATGAGGCATGTCCAAAATCAGTATTTCTACATGTAACATTACTACTCAATACATTGTTACGTTGTTTTATGTGTACAATTGACTACATTTCTGTACAATTCTATGTCACTTTACGTAGAATTAAGGGCAAAATAATGAAAATAGAATCAATCTTATACAGTTCTAAAGTAACTAATAAGTACTACAAATAGGGATACAGTCCAAAAATATTTAAAGTAACGATGTCAAACCAATCCAAAACAATACCGCTATAACGTAATTATTAATATGATAGTAGTCGTATGCCTATTGCCGGAAATCCAGCGTTACCGGTACGATTTCCGGCTATGGCGTCTAATTTTTCATTGCGATTTTTCTTTATATTTGCCTGGTCACTCTTATTCCATAATTACTGTAGAACATGGTGAATTGGAATATTATATTACAGAATAATTAAGTAAGAACTAACAATGATTAAAGCCTTAGAATAAACACACATTCAATATAAAATCAACATCTTAACAAGGGGGAGGACGTACTTTCGTTTCATGCAAACATTAAGTGAGAAAAAAAATTCATGGCAAACAAAATGGCGGATTTGGAATGAAAAGTACCGATTCTGGTACCAACTTTTGCCTGGTAAGTGGACTTTTTCTTTAATTTTTGAAAATGTAAACGTCCAGTATGTGGCGAAAAACATATCCTTCGTTCGACACCTTAGTTTTGGTATCATAACTTTAACGATCAAAAAGTTATTGAACAGATTGTGGCTTTGAAGGCAATGTTTACAAATAAACGTGTTGAATTTATTCACATTTTTCGTATTTTCTCGGCAAATATGGCATATCTCTGCATGTTGTAACTGTGCTTGCATGTATATATTCCTGATTTTATTTTTGTTGCTGTTGTTGTTAACATGAATACATCATCACGACTCATTTTCGCAGACGACGTCACATATGATTACATTAAGTTTTGCTTTTGGGTAGTATCTTTTGTGACCGTTGCCTTTAAATAAAAACTTGTATATGTTCCAGCAAAATATATATTTTATAACAAACACTTACCATTAATATATTTACAAACAAAAGGACTGTATATGTGTTTTGTTTGTTTTGTCAACGATGGCTTCAGCAGTCGAGTGAATCAGTAAGGTCGGTTGGATTAAGAAGAGCCCAAACTTATTCAATAACAGCGTAACGTATCATGGTGACTGGGTGAGCATTAACCACACGATATCTAAACAACTGAATTAAAATGTGTTTGTCGATTCAACATAACAACAACTTAAACACGACAATATACATCTGCCTTCAAGTTTCCCTATTCATGTATGATACATATAAAAACCATACAGAAAATTAATTTTGAAATAAGAAAATTAGATATTATATTTTTTTGCCCGCAACTTCAGCAGTAACCCCCCCCCCCCTATACTCTAAATGATTGCTTCATGAATCAACTTTTAGTACTCAGATATGTTCGATATATTTTCAAAATTATAACAAAAGCATTATTTTTTATTAAAATAAACGCCACATTTTAGTCGTTCGTTATGACTTGATAATGGAAGTAAAGTAGACAAGAAGTAAATTTATATGCTTATAATGAGCCCTTCAGTTATTTATATAAGTGCACGCACGGTTCTTGATTGTGTTTTAAACATACATTTTGTCATGAAATTACAAGATTTATTTCTAATACAATTATTATTGAATGGTCTTCAGTATTTCCATTCGTTTTATGGAAATTGACGTACATGTAATTTGAAACGTTTGACGTCATAACCAATTATATCCAATAATTTAGTGCATCGTTGAATGCTTCTAATGCCTTCAAATAAAAATGACATCAACGTGGGGATAATACATTGTACGTTAAATATTCTTATAAGTCATGTTTTATACGAGGAATCAGTATGGTATTTTATATGTATAATTTATACAAGGCTTCTCAAAGAAATGCTGAAGGTTGGGGTTGGAGGATTTACGCGCTTCGTCAGGTCTGTCCGTCCTGCCTACGTGTCAGCTCCATAACTTTATCATTCATGGTGATCTTATAATTATGCAGTATTGATCACCATATAATGACAATGTGAAGCGTCCATGAATCGGGTCCCTTTCATCAAAGTGAAGGTCACTGCGACCTCAGAACTTCCTCCGTTTTTCTATGCAAGCCTAATTAATGATAATAGCTCGTGTGTGGTCCATAACGTTGTTGATTATGCATTGTGGGATTTTGAAAGAAATGATATATCAATCATCCAATATGGTCGTCTGAAACAATTTTGTAATGTAACTTATTGTTTTACTCAGATAAGGTCGAAATACTTTTGTACTATATATATGAGAACTGATTGCGACGACAGATGCGACAGTGATTGTCTGATACGTTGAAACAGTCCGTAGTCGTATATGTCACTGGTCAGGTCCTCCTTATCTCCCTTACTTTGAATATCGCCTTTACTTTAAATATCGCCCCTACTTTGAATATCGCCCTTACTTTGCTAATTATCGCCAACACAAATAATTTGGTAAATCCAAATAATTAGATTTTTAAATGTAAACTTCAATCCTAAGGAAACACAAAACATGCACACAATCTTTATGCCACTTGATTACAAAAACAGTAAATATTTACAGCTGTTTCTTGTGTCAATGGCAGGTGCAGATATAAAGGTTCAAAGAGGTAACTTTATTCAAATGAGCGATGTCGAAACAACGGTGGAATTTTAAAGAGTATTGCATATTATGTGTAAACAAAAGCAACAGGAAAAGAACACCTGGTATGAAAAACACCTGCTGTTTGCAATTTTAAAGAACCAATGAAGGGAAACGAATTTTTGTATGTTAAATTATTTTAGAGTTATGATAAGCTGTCATGATAGGATAGCTTCGTTAAATGAAACTCCAATGACTTGACAGATTGGAGTAATTGCCATTGACCGGATATAAAAGACGCATTTCTGTATACTTGATGGATGTAAAAATGAAAATTCTAAACTAGAGTAAAATCAACATACATTAGACGGACTCAATGAAGAAGAGACACCATGATCTCAGAATATAAAACTGATCAGAACAAAACTTGTTGGTGGGTATTAATATTTTAGGTAAGTGAGTACTGACGATGATCATCAAGCAGTTACAGAAAATGAAAAGATATAAATCAACTGGTGCTTACAAAGGGTTTATTCAAACAAAGTATGCATAAGAGAACAAGCTCTCTTCTTATGTCGATACGTAATAAATCAAATGCAATATACGACGTGTTTAATTGATGATTTTGTTGTGATAATACTTCACTATCACTATCATTTTGAAAGTCATTCTTTATGAAAATTTGGTCTATCAATGAATAACCCAAAGAACTAATATACATTTGTAACATGGTTGAAAGAAAATGATATAATCGGGATAATTCGACTAACACATTCAATCACGCACAAGCTTGATTATGGCTTGATTAAGTGTTTTAACAATTATCAGACTGGATACAAAAGATTTACGTATAATAAGGTAAGTTGTCATTTGTTGATATTCTCAGAGAGGAATTGTAACAAATGGGAGCCTAAGTTATATTTGTGATTTATTGATTAATTTAAGTTATTGATTCGTTCGAAATAATGCGTTTAGTAGACAATAGTGACGGGGTATAAACCAGGGGTGTTCGAGGTGTGTAAATAAAACTGCAACACCAGTTTTCTTTAACGTTCTGAAAAAGTAGCATGTAATCCTGACAATACAATATCATAATTGAATGCCAGAAAAGAACAAAACACATAGAAAACTGATTTAAATATAAATTCCTTCAACAACAACGAAAATAAATTCAAGATATCATACAGACGGTCTAGTGTCACAGTTTAAGGATCCTTCAGTTATGTTCCTTGCTGTGTATTCAACTGTGACATTTCACTGATTTCTGCGTGGCCGTATTTGGAACAATAATGGTTAACGCATTAATTTACATCAAATATTTTATGAGACAGCCATCAACCATTTCAAAACTGTACTTTAAAGGATCAACATTGGCGTGGAACCTCTTCAAGCGATGCACACTGTAAATTTGATCCGCCTAAGTATCTACGAAACGCACATATGGAGACAATACTTTTGTTTATTCTTCAAAATTTTCCATTGTTTGTCGAACTTCGATTAAAGTAATTTGTTCCAGTAATAATTGTAACTTGGATTGTCCTTTTTCTGATGACACCGTAGATACCGTCATCTTTTCGTCTTGTACCGGATCATCTGTTATCGATAGACTTCTACTTAATTGCTTTTCTTTTCCCAACATATTGACAACTTAATTCATCAATATAAACTGATCTTCGGGTTCTTAGAGTATCCGAAAAACTTGCCATCATTGTGAAACAGTCCGAAAAAGTGCTATCATAACTTAATAAATCACTAGTTTATAGAAGATATGCATTTTAGGTAGTTTAATCGTACACCTGTTTAAACCGCCAACCTCCAAGTACTCCTATTCTTGCTGACCGTTTCAAACCTCAAACATTCATGGATACTGCTCTTTAAGGAATATGTTCTTTTTGTCCTATGTTTGTTTGTCATTGACTGTTTTTAATAGTTTGTACTGGGTTTGTCCCCGAAGATGACATTGTTCTATATTATTCTTTTTTATTTCAAACAAAAATGCCAGATAAACTGTTTGTTTTTAACAGCATCATTATGTACACATAATTTAAAAGGATCGTTATGACAAGACAAACAAGACAGTTTATGGTCCTTAATTATACACTGTTTCTACTGAGCTCCAAAATATGACATTGAGTGACGTAACGGGGATGTCTTCTGTCGTTCTGTGACACATTACTTTCTGACCAAGACAATACAATTCTCACATATTTATGTATTCACTCCGGTTCGTGATCAAAAACATTTGTCAATTTTGCACACCCGCAGGAAGTTGTTTAACTAGAGGTAACGTTTTGCTAACACGCGATTTGTTGTAAAATTACCAACTACAGTTTACAACCCAACCGTTTCAAGCAGGGAAAATAAGGTTCAGGATTAATTCGGAAGACAGTATTTAGACTTTTCCAATTGAGACTAGCATTCGGCTGTAGGAATGATATGCTAGACATTTGCATTAAACAAATAAACGAAATACCTTGTGATAGACACTAGTAATAATTATAATTAGAAGCAGTTTTAACCTCAAGATTACTTCTGACCTGAATCCCTCGAATCAGAATGTTTAGGATTGTAATTTTTGGTAAGTTATCAACTGTGCTATTGGGCTTCTCATCAACTCTGCAGGACGTTCTTTACATAACGTGTCAGCAACTAGTGTACGACAGAATGTCAAGAGTGTTTGCATTTTAGTAAAAACTAGTTTAAAATATCAAATTGATTTTTAAATACTCAATAAACTTCGCCTAATCGGACTAATTGAGCTCTTAGTTTCGAAATAAATATAATAACTGCTCCGCAAGTTCACTTAAAAAAGCAATCATTCGATGCGTGTGTTGATTAAATAGCATTAAATGTGTACCTTAAGCTTGAAATACTGTAAAACAAGTTTAGTTTCTGCTGAAAACAGTTATTGTACATATTGATATTTATTGAGAAAAAATCATAGGTTACAGGTAAAGCTTACTGTAATTATAAATACGCTCAGCTGTCTTTTTGTTGAAGCATCAAGGAAAATTGTTTTGGGTAACCAAGGAACTATTTAAACTGTATATGCTTCTATTTAGGTAACCAAGTTACTATACGACCCCAGATTTGATATTCATCTAAGCCGTCAATATATAATCTATACAAGGTTATATCTTGTTAAGATTTATATCGTTTTGGATCAGAATTATGTTGGGCGATGTATTTTTATTCAATGTCAATACAGCTTTTCTATGTTTAATGTCGGTTTAATTCGTTGCCCAGTCCTGAATAGTTGAACATTTACGAATTTATTAATCGGATGTTAAATGTTTCAGCTGTCGAGTTTTAAAACGATGAAATATATGCGTATAATAGCAATGAATGGGTTTCACCAGTTTCTTATTTATTAGAGCGTTTATGTAATAAAACTGAATGGCTTCAGTTTGACTATTGAATGCATACCGTAAAAATACAGTTCTTAGAATTGTTGGTCAAGTCTGTTTTGATTATTATTTATATGAAAAATTACAGAAACAAACTCAGTAGCCGAAAGTTTAAACATAAACTGGCACAGGGTAAACAATGTCTGATGGTGATATGATCAAAAGCTAACAACTTCTGAGTCTCGTCCGGTCGCTGAGTACAAGAGGCTATTTCTTTCATTGGTAATCAATTTGTTATTCGATACAAAACAATAGTTTTTCGTTTGATGTCAGGACGTCATAAACATTTATTGCATCTCATAAGATAACAGTTATACATTTTACTACTTTTGGTGAAAACAATTATGTACAAAAGGAATGTTGTTTGTGTAAGGCAAATATCGATTACACGACGGTACTTCACATAACTACCAGGACGAATAAAGATGTTTTCATTTAACATCATTTGATAGCAAGGTAAACTAAGTATTGCAAGTCCTTGAAAATCCATCAAGCAGATGACTCGTTCTACCGGGAATTTACCTCGACACAGAACTGGGGTACTTAAAGGCGAATTATAGCAGCTGGGACCTTAATACTCTGCTTGAGTGGAAACTTGATTTTGGCTGTACATGTATTTGCTTAACGTGTATCGTTTCAGTTCACTCATTATACTAGATAAGATGTTGTACCAATCGTCTCAAATAAATGTGCAATGTATACGCATATAAGGTAGTAATAACAATCTAAAGCAGACAAAAACGTTATCTTGTTTCATGACGTCATCGACTTTTATGGAAACAAACGTATTAATATATTCCGTTGACTGTGCACACGTATCGTATTATTGGGATATACTGATGCCTGTTTATATATGAGTGAATTATTTCATCGATACTTAACATTGGAAATGATTTTGGTTTAAAATACCATGCTGGGAAAAAAGCCTCAGTTGTTTATTCATAAAATCAGCCTCAGTTGGAAACATGATCGAAAATGTAATTTGATTTCCCTGGACCGCAACAATGTATTCTTTGCTGACACATGTTTTTTTTTAAATGATTGTATCACTATTGATTGTATTACGTAATATGTATTGCTATTTAAAGCTCAAACGAGGTTAATATGTAGCTTAATAAAAGAATCAACAGGTTTGGTAACAAAGGTCGTCCCAGGGCGCTGAGCACTTCCGTGCTAGTGTGTCCGATAGTCAATACAGCGGATAAACTGCAAAGAAATTGATTAAAAGAACTGCCCTCGTGTCAAATAATAGAACCACATTTTCATATTTTAGAAAAAGAGAAATGTTTGTACATAAGAAAGTAACTTTGCGTTTCTTCATTTCATTGTTTGCGATTATCATTGTTTGTATCTATTTCAATTTTCTTAATCACTTCCGAATCAAGCTGTGTGGGAGTTAATCTTTCGTTTTTGACATTTGTTTCTGCATAATGGCGGAAAACATTTGAATATCGTGCGTGTTTTACGAAATGAAATGATTAATGTGAATGATTTGCCGATTTTAACTCCGCCTGATATTATGGCTTAGTAGTTAGAGAGAATATAAAGGTTAAATAACCATTAGACATATGTATACGTTCCCTACAATTATTCACATCAAGGAGCATTGGCATTCTGGTAACCAATTTTAAGAAACATAATTATTCTACCTGTTAGCCTATATGAATGAACGTTATCAAAATATGTTTAAATCTTTTCGTGAGTCATGTGGAATAGAGTTGAATAAAATAAAAATATAAACCATCTTCCATGCGTTTATGAGACAAGTCTCAAATACGACCCGAAGTAAACTATACCTCCCGTTTTCTTGACATATTAAACTTCTACAAAAACATTGGTAAGTTTTATTATTCCGCAATATTAACCACAAAAATAAGCTAAAACATTTTTCCAACTGATTTATAAGATTTGCTTAGTAATTAACGTACCAGTCGATAATACTTGGCTAGTACCCAATTTCTTATTTTAAATCAACGATCAAAATACCTCTAGCAATTCGATATTATATCGATCACTAGTTGCAATAAATGTATTGCTGTACAATTATAGGGCATTTGTTTAGGTCATTAATACATAATATTTAAATTTGGATAGAAATGCGTTTGAGGTATTTACGATCGAAAACTCATTTTTCACATTTCACCAGGGTATTTTCGTTTTCTAAAATGTCATAAAGACATTATGTACTGTGTTTAGGACTTAACAGATATATAACGGAGATGTGGTCTTAAATTATGCACTGTTCCCAACAAGCTTCATAGGAGACGAGTTAGTGTGACGTACCGACTATTGTCAATGTTATTATGTTAAATTACGAAGAAAACACAATTTATATTCATACTACGGGTTACGGCAGATATAATTTGTCCGATGCCTGATGTTTTGAGGTCTCTCGTACCATAGCTTTTAATAGACGAAAGAGCATGCACATTATTTATTTCCACTGTAGTAAAATATACTCGCTGATCTTATTTTAGTGAAACGATGCGTATAGAAAGGGGTTATAATGGTGCAGTTGGAGATTGATGAATATAATATATAGTTGATTCTTAGTAATAAAAATCCTTACACGAACACTTCCGAACAAATATTGAAAAGGATCATTACGTAAATTGCTAATTAGGAGGTTTATAAAACTTGGATTTTGAGGCCTAAAGGGCAAGCTCAATGTTGCTTGAAGTAAAAGAAAACAATGTCTTCTCCGATGTCTCATTTTTAAACAATAAGTATTTCTTATTACTATTTCAAACATATACCAATAACATACGGTGACAGTTAGGGAAAGAGTCATGTTTTAAGATGTATTTTTGAAGTTATACATGAAATGTTTTTTTTTGTTATGATGGATGTGAATATAATGATGATGCATGAGGCATGTCCAAAATCAGTATTTCTACATGTAACATTACTACTCAATACATTGTTACGTTGTTTTATGTGTACAATTGACTACATTTCTGTACAATTCTATGTCACTTTACGTAGAATTAAGAGCAAAATAATGAAAATAGAATCAATCTTATACAGTTCTAAAGTAACTAATAAGTACTACAAATAGGGATACAATCCAAAAATATTTAAAGTAACGACGTCAAACCAATCCAAAACAATACCGCTATAACGTAATTATTAATATGATAGTAGTCGTATGCCTATTGCCGGAAATCCAGCGTTACCGGTACGATTTCTGGCTATTGTGTCTAATTTTTCATTGCGATTTTTCTTTATATTTGCCTGGTCACTCTTATTCCATAATTACTGTAGAACATGGTGAATTGGAATATTATATTACAGAATAATTAAGTAAGAACTAACAATAATTAAAGCCTTAGAATAAACACACATTCAATATAAAATCAACATCTTAACAAGGGGGAGGACGTACTTTCGTTTCATGCAAACATTAAGTGAGAAAAAAAAATCATGGCAAACAAAATGGCGGATTTGGAATGAAAAGTACCGATTCTGGTACCAACTTTTGCCTGGTAAGTGGACTTTTTCTTTAATTTTTGAAGATGTATACGTCCAGTATGTGGCGAAAAACATATCCTTCGTTCGACCCCTTAGATTTGGTATCATACATTTAAAGTTAAAAAAAGTTATTGAACAGATTGTGGCTTTGGAGGCAATGTTCACAAATAAACGTGTTGAATTTATTCACAATTTTTCGTATTTTCTCGGCAAATATGGCATATCTCTGCATGTTGTAACTGTGCTTGCATGTATATATTCCTGATTTTATTTTTGTTGCTGTTGTTGTTAACATGAATACATCATCACGACTCATTTTCGCAGACGACGTCACATATGATTACATTAAGTTTTGCTTTTGGGTAGTATCTTTTGTGACCGTTGCCTTTAAATAAAAACTTGCATATGTTCCAACAAAATATATATTTTATAACAAACACTTACCATTAATATATTTACAAACAAAAGGACTGTATATGTGTTTTGTTTGTTTTGTCAACGATGGCTTCAGCAGTCGAGTGAATCAGTAAGGTCGGTTGGATTAAGAAGAGCCCAAACTTATTCAATAACAGCGTAACGTATCATGGTGACTGGGTGAGCATTAACCACACGATATCTAAACAACTGAATTAAAATGTGTTTGTCGATTCAACATAACAACAACTTAAACACGACAATATACATCTGCCTTCAAGTTTCCCTATTCATGTATGATACATATAAAAACCATACAGAAAATTAATTTTGAAATAAGAAAATTAGATATTATATTTTTTTGCCCGCAACTTCAGCAGTATACCTCCCTATACTCTAAATGGTTGCTTCATGAATCAACTTTTAGTACTCAGATATGTTCGATATATTTTCAAAATTATAACTAAAGCATTATTTCATTAAAGTAAACGCCACATTTTATTCGTTCGTTATGACTTGATAATGGAAGTAAAGTAGACAAGAAGTAAATTAATATGCTTATAATGAGCCCTTCAGTTATTTATATAAGTGCACGCACGGTTCTTGATTGTGTTTTAAACATACATTTTGTCATGAAATTACAAGATTTATTTCTAATACAATTATGATTGAATGGTCTTCAGTATTTCCATTCGTTTTATGGAAATTGACGTACATGTAATTTGAAACGTTTGACGTCATAACTAATTATATCCAATAGTTTAGTGCATCGTTAAATACTTCTAATGCCTTCAAATAAAATGACATCAACGTAGGGATAATACATTGTACGTTAAATATTCTTAAAAGTCATGTTTTATACGAGGAATCAGTATGGTATTTTATATGTATAATTTATACAAGGCTTCTCAAAGAAATGCTGAAGGTTGGGGTTGGAGGATTTACGCGCTTCGTCAGGTCTGTCCGTCCTGCCTACGTGTCAGCTCCATAACTTTATCATTCATGGTGATCTTATAATTATGCAGTATTGATCACCATATAATGACAATGTGAAGCGTCCATGAATCGGGTCCCTTTCATCAAAGTGAAGGTCACTGCGACCTCAGAACTTCCTCCGTTTTTCTATGCAAGCCTAATTAATGATAATAGCTCGTGTGTGGTCCATAACGTTGTTGATTATGCATTGTGGGATTTTGAAAGAAATGATATATCAATCATCCAATATGGTCGTCTGAAACAATTTTGTAATGTAACTTATTGTTTTACTCAGATAAGGTCGAAATACTTTTGTACTATATATATGAGAACTGATTGCGACGACAGATGCGACAGTGATTGTCTGATACGTTGAAACAGTCCGTAGTCGTATATGTCACTGGTCAGGTCCTCCTTATCTCCCTTACTTTGAATATCGCCTTTACTTTAAATATCGCCCCTACTTTGAATATCGCCCTTACTTTGCTAATTATCGCCAACACAAATAATTTGGTAAATCCAAATAATTAGATTTTTAAATGTAAACTTCAATCCTAAGGAAACACAAAACATGCACACAATCTTTATGCCACTTGATTACAAAAACAGTAAATATTTACAGCTGTTTCTTGTGTCAATGGCAGGTGCAGATATAAAGGTTCAAAGAGGTAACTTTATTCAAATGAGCGATGTCGAAACAACGGTGGAATTTTAAAGAGTATTGCATATTATGTGTAAACAAAAGCAACAGGAAAAGAACACCTGGTATGAAAAACACCTGCTGTTTGCAATTTTAAAGAACCAATGAAGGGAAACGAATTTTTGTATGTTAAATTATTTTAGAGTTATGATAAGCTGTCATGATAGGATAGCTTCGTTAAATGAAACTCCAATGACTTGACAGATTGGAGTAATTGCCATTGACCGGATATAAAAGACGCATTTCTGTATACTTGATGGATGTAAAAATGAAAATTCTAAACTAGAGTAAAATCAACATACATTAGACGGACTCAATGAAGAAGAGACACCATGATCTCAGAATATAAAACTGATCAGAACAAAACTTGTTGGTGGGTATTAATATTTTAGGTAAGTGAGTACTGACGATGATCATCAAGCAGTTACAGAAAATGAAAAGATATAAATCAACTGGTGCTTACAAAGGGTTTATTCAAACAAAGTATGCATAAGAGAACAAGCTCTCTTCTTATGTCGATACGTAATAAATCAAATGCAATATACGACGTATTTTAATTGATGATTTTGTTGTGATAATACTTCACTATCACTATCATTTTGAAAGTCATTCTTTATGAAAATTTGGTCTATCAATGAATAACCCAAAGAACTAATATACATTTGTAACATGGTTGAAAGAAAATGATATAATCGGGATAATTCGACTAACACATTCAATCACGCACAAGCTTGATTATGGCTTGATTAAGTGTTTTAACAATTATCAGACTGGATACAAAAGATTTACGTATAATAAGGTAAGTTGTCATTTGTTGATATTCTCAGAGAGGAATTGTAACAAATGGGAGCCTAAGTTATATTTGTGATTTATTGATTAATTTAAGTTATTGATTCGTTCGAAATAATGCGTTTAGTAGACAATAGTGACGGGGTATAAACCAGGGGTGTTCGAGGTGTGTAAATAAAACTGCAACACCAGTTTTCTTTAACGTTCTGAAAAAGTAGCATGTAATCCTGACAATACAATATCATAATTGAATGCCAGAAAAGAACAAAACACATAGAAAACTGATTTAAATATAAATTCCTTCAACAACAACGAAAATAAATTCAAGATATCATACAGACGGTCTAGTGTCACAGTTTCAGGATCCTTCAGTTATGTTCCTTGCTGTGTAATCAACTGTGACATTTCACTTATTCTGCGTGGCCGTATTTGGAACAATAATGGTTAACGCATTAATTTACATCAAATATTTTATGAGACAGCCATCAACCATTTCAAAACTTTACTTTAAAGGATCAACATTGGCGTGGAACCTCTTCAAGCGATGCACACTGTAAATTTGATCCGCCTAAGTATCTACGAAACGCACATATGGAGACAATACTTTTGTTTATTCTTCAAAATTTTCCATTGTTTGTCGAACTTCGATTAAAGTAATTTGTTCCAGTAATAATTGTAACTTGGATTGTCCTTTTTCTGATGACACCGTAGATACCGTCATCTTTTCGTCTTGTACCGGATCATCTGTTATCGATAGACTTCTACTTAATTGCTTTTCTTTTCCCAACATATTGACAACTTAATTCATCAATATAAACTGATCTTCGGGTTCTTAGAGTATCCGAAAAACTTGCCATCATTGTGAAACAGTCCGAAAAAGTGCTATCATAACTTAATAAATCACTAGTTTATAGAAGATATGCATTTTAGGTAGTTTAATCGTACACCTGTTTAAACCGCCAACCTCCAAGTACTCCTATTCTTGCTGACCGTTTCAAACCTCAAACATTCATGGATACTGCTCTTTAAGGAATATGTTCTTTTTGTCCTATGTTTGTTTGTCATTGACTGTTTTTAATAGTTTGTACTGGGTTTGTCCCCGAAGATGACATTGTTTCTATATTATTCTTTTTTATTTCAAACAAAAATGCCAGATAAACTGTTTGTTTTTAACAGCATCATTATGTACACATAATTTAAAAGGATCGTTATGACAAGACAAACAAGACAGTTTATGGTCCTTAATTATACACTGTTTCTACTGAGCTCCAAAATAAGACATTGAGTGACGTAACGGGGATGTCTTCTGTCGTTCTGTGACACATTACTTTCTGACCAAGACAATACAATTCTCACATATTTATGTATTCACTCCGGTTCGTGATCAAAAACATTTGTCAATTTTGCACACCCGCAGGAAGTTGTTTAACTAGAGGTAACGTTTTGCTAACACGCGATTTGTTGTAAAATTACCAACTACAGTTTACAACCCAACCGTTTCAAGCAGGGAAAATAAGGTTCAGGATTAATTCGGAAGACAGTATTTAGACTTTTCCAATTGAGACTAGCATTCGGCTGTAGGAATGATATGCTAGACATTTGCATTAAACAAATAAACGAAATACCTTGTGATAGACACTAGTAATAATTATAATTAGAAGCAGTTTTAACCTCAAGATTACTTCTGACCTGAATCCCTCGAATCAGAATGTTTAGGATTGTAATTTTTGGTAAGTTATCAACTGTGCTATTGGGCTTCTCATCAACTCTGCAGGACGTTCTTTACATAACGTGTCAGCAACTAGTGTACGACAGAATGTCAAGAGTGTTTGCATTTTAGTAAAAACTAGTTTAAAATATCAAATTGATTTTTAAATACTCAATAAACTTCGCCTAATCGGACTAATTGAGCTCTTAGTTTCGAAATAAATATAATAACTGCTCCGCAAGTTCACTTAAAAAAGCAATCATTCGATGCGTGTGTTGATTAAATAGCATTAAATGTGTACCTTAAGCTTGAAATACTGTAAAACAAGTTTAGTTTCTGCTGAAAACAGTTATTGTACATATTGATATTTATTGAGAAAAAATCATAGGTTACAGGTAAAGCTTACTGTAATTATAAATACGCTCAGCTGTCTTTTTGTTGAAGCATCAAGGAAAATTGTTTTGGTTAACCAAGGAACTATTTAAACTGTATATGTTTTCTATTAAGGTAACCAAGTTACTATACGACCCCAGATTTGATATTCATCTAAGCCGTCAATATATTATCTATACAAGGTTATATCTTGTTAAGATTTATATCGTTTTGGATCAGAATTATGTTGGGCGATGTATTTTTATTCAATGTCAATACAGCTTTTCTATGTTTAATGTCGGTTTAATTCGTTGCCCAGTCCTGAATAGTTGAACATTTACGAATTTATTAATCGGATGTTAAATGTTTCAGCTGTCGAGTTTTAAAACGATGAAATATATGCGTATAATAGCAATGAATGGGTTTCACCAGTTTCTTATTTATTAGAGCGTTTATGTAATAAAACTGAATGGCTTCAGTTTGACTATTGAATGCATACCGTAAAAATACAGTTCTTAGAATTGTTGCTAACATAATTGTGGTCAAGTCTGTTTTGATTATTATTTATATGAAAAATTACAGAAACAAACTCAGTAGCCGAAAGTTTAAACATAAACTGGCACAGGGTAAACAATGTCTGATGGTGATATGATCAAAAGCTAACAACTTCTGAGTCTCGTCCGGTCGCTGAGTACAAGAGGCTATTTCTTTCATTGGTAATCAATTAGTTATTCGATACAAAACAATAGTTTTTCGTTTGATGTCAGGACGTCATAAACATTTATTGCATCTCATAAGATAACAGTTATACATTTTACTACTTTTGGTGAAAACAATTATGTACAAAAGGAATGTTGTTTGTGTAAGGCAAATATCGATTACACGACGGTACTTCACATAACTACCAGGACGAATAAAGATGTTTTCATTTAACATCATTTGATAGCAAGGTAAACTAAGTATTGCAAGTCCTTGAAAATCCATCAAGCAGATGACTCGTTCTACCGGGAATTTACCTCGACACAGAACTGGGGTACTTAAAGGCGAATTATAGCAGCTGGGACCTTAATACTCTGCTTGAGTGGAAACTTGATTTTGGCTGTACATGTATTTGCTTAACGTGTATCGTTTCAGTTCACTCATTATACTAGATAAGATGTTGTACCAATCGTCTCAAATAAATGTGCAATGTATACGCATATAAGTTAGTAATAACAATCTAAAGCAGACAAAAACGTTATCTTGTTTCATGACGTCATCGACTTTTATGGAAACAAACGTATTAATATATTCCGTTGACTGTGCACACGTATCGTATTATTGGGATATACTGATGCCTGTTTATATATGAGTGAATTATTTCATCGATACTTAACATTGGAAATGATTTTGGTTTAAAATACCATGCTGGGAAAAAAGCCTCAGTTGTTTATTCATAAAATCAGCCTCAGTTGGAAACATGATCGAAAATGTAATTTGATTTCCCTGGACCGCAACAATGTATTCTTTGCTGACACATGTTTTTTTCAAATGATTGTATCACTACTGATTGAATTACGTAATATGTATTGTTATTTAAAGCTCAAACGAGGTTAATATGTAGCTTAATGAAAGAATCAACGGGTTTGGTAACAAAGGTCGCCCCAGGGCGCTGAGCACTTCCGTGCTAGTGTGTCCGATAGTCAATACAGCGGATAAACTGCAAAGAAATTGATTAAAAGAACTGCCCTCGTGTCAAATAATAGAACCACATTTTCATATTTTAGAAAAAGAGAAATGTTTGTACATAAGAAAGTAACTTTGCGTTTCTTCATTTCATTGTTTGCGATTATCATTGTTTGTATCTATTTCAATTTTTTTAATCACTTCCGAATCAAGCTGTGTGGGAGTTAATCTTTCGTTTTTGACATTTGTTTCTGCATAATGGCGGAAAACATTTGAATATCGTGCGTGTTTTACCTTCGGTATCATTGAACAGGACTTAATTGTGTTTTTGTTCGTGGAAAAAACCGACAACTGCGCACGCATCGTCGATTCCGACAACCCTTCGATACGGACATATCAATTTTTTTCAGACTTTTAACATATCTGAAATATGTTTTAATTAAAATGCTATTGCATTTCATTGAAAACAGTTTTCAGTTATCAACATTGTTACAGTTTGACATTGTATAGCAAAATATCATTTTAAGTCAAAGCTTGCTTTCATTAATGCATAAAATGAAAACTGAAGGCACAGGCTTCCTACCTGTTGCTTAACGTGGTTTATTTTTACGTGTTTGACTATTGGGCTTTGCCTTTTTACGCTTTAATTATCTGCAAACAACTGTGAACTCGATTTATAAATGCTTGAAGTTCCTATTAGCTATTACATGAATTAACCTGTGACTTTTATGGTTGTTTTTTTTGTATTTTGATGTTTGATTGTTGTGTCGGTAATTTGAATTTGTTTTCTGTTCTCATGTCTGCCCGAAGCATAAACCTATCGTCTTGTAACAAATAGTCAATATTACAAAGTTCTAATGTAAACGTCAACATTTTAGAGAAATAATTGAAAATTGTTGTTATTGTTTCTTGATATTTTTCATCTTACCACTAACAAACTCTTAGCTCATAAAAAGTATATCCAATGACAATGCAAATGCTACATGATGTCAACGGAATAATGTGAAGAAAATTTATTTTGCCTGACGAGACTTGCAACCATATGCTAAAAACTTTAAGAATCTTTGAAGTTTGAAAACCGAGGTCGATAACTTAACCAACTATCGGTTTTTATTTACATTTTTATCCTGAAACCCGAAAAGCACGGAACAATATCAATGACGCCAATACAACGTTCTGCTCAAAGCCTCTCTCACGCATTGGTATCCTACGATAAACTCAATCCAGAAGACGGGCAAATAATTGAAGTAGATTTTGTAGAAATTTCGTTTGAAAGTGTGTTTTTTAAAACCTCACCTCAAATTACGATACTCATTGTGGACATTTGTTGAAACAGGTTGGAACTATAGACAGAGGCACGATTTATATGCGTGTTATCATTTAGAGAAATAAATTTTAAATTGAATCAAGTTTATTTTCTGAAAAAGACCGGTACAACGTTTCGACATTTAGATGAAATGATTTTGATTTTGATTTTGACTTTTCAACAGATTGTATTCGTGAAAAAAGGTATAATAAAAATTCGATGCATGTTGGTTAATAACTGACTGCTTTTACGTTCTTAACAATATATGTAACAATTGAAAAGTTTGAATTAAGGGAAATCTAGCATTAACGTTAATGGTTTAAATACGTCATTGGTACATAATAAACAAATGTTTTTAGTTGTAAAATATATTTTAAAGTAATTGTAAAGGAAGTAAATATGCATAAATATAATAATGCAACGAAAGCAAATATCATTGAGACATACTTTATTCAAAATTATTAGTAAGTACAGAAATTAACTCTTTAAGAGCAAGTTAAACAGAATATTGCAATTTCAATTCACCCTTAACATTAATAAAGCATTAACAAATGTTGTTCGATGGTAACAAACGGATCATCAGAATTGACAATGCCATTACATCTTCAATAAATGTGAAGAAAATTTCGGTTAGTGTCAGGAAAATAATGTTTAAATAACTTCCCACCTGAATAACTGAAAAGCAGAATAAAAACAACACTGAATCTGATATTTTTGGCAATTTGTTAAACATTCAGAATGACAACGACGACGAAAGTCCATTATATAATATGAAACACTGACTATATTCTCGCTTTCATTATATTCGAAATTTACATTTGCCATATCATTACTGACTAACGTTACAAGTATGTGTATTTTTGTTATTATAGACGCCATTAGCAATCTACTATATAACAAATGTAGGCAAATGTATTGATATAATAAATGCGCTTAGCTTGTTTACATTGTAGATTGTCAACGTGAAATCAACAAATTCAATATTGCATTAGCATATTCATTACATTACTACCCAAGCAAACGTGATAATGAACATCGGTAGTTACAGTGTCTGGCTGCTCGGTGTTTTATTGCTTCATATGATTGTAGCCTTGACACATAGGCAACTGGTTTGCTAGCATCGGCACATGTAGACTTTTGTTTAAATTTACACTGTATAAAGGTCAGTACAGCTCGCCTGTAAATGTTACGGTATAATTAGCATTTATACATAACATATAAGTAGTAAGTAGTTTTGGTTACAAGACTACAATGATCGTAATAGTTACATTTTTTGTACTTATGTTTTATATTACAATACGCGCTAGTGAACCAAGTCTTTACTGATCTGTTCACTTGTATAAATCGTAATAAAATATATACAACAATTGAATTTTACTTATTTAGCGGATATATTCCCTCGGATTACCCAGATTTGAGTCCTGTTGGAAAGGATGGTTAAACGATAACGTTTAGGTAAAATACATCTCAATTGTCTTCCGAATTATGTAAATTTATTTATCTTTTCCTTTTTTAATATCAGTTTACACACAGTGTGTTTGTTTATCTCAATCAATTCTCTCTTCCGAATCATCATGGAAATACGTAAAATCTTAAGTTCGTCGTAATTAAGATAATTTATGAATCTATGTATCTATACAGCTTTTGTGTGAAAATAAGTTTCTATACAGTTGTGATGTATATAATCTAGCAATATGAGAAAGACATCTGATTCATAATATTCCAAAGCCGCCAACGAAATATAGGCATATATTTAATCCAAACATATTGTGATTAATTTGAATTTTGTGAATAGTTTTAGACTGCCGAGACGCCTACATCGGAAAGAAACATTCAACACATCTGCCCAGGTTGCAAGACTGACACCTGTTATCGCTAACGCCAATGCTTTGATCTCTTCAAGAAGTTATAGCTTCCAAATATCAACTTTCATAGGGAACATTAATGACGAGACATAGGTGCTTTTAGAGACCTTAAAAGCCACAGAAATGCCGGTGGCTGAAAACATAGATATTTACAGCGTTTAGTTAAAAAGCACGGACCTAAAAACGTTATTTAATCCAGCGGTTAACAATCAGTGCTGGAATGTAAAAGACTTTCCAAAGTATTTGTAAACAAGGCATACTTGATTAACGTACATGTAGAAAAACACCTGCAGTGTTTAATTATAATGAAACGATCAGAAGAAAGTGGATCAATACTTGAAGATATTACGGTCTTAATATGGAACAATAACGAACGATAAGTGGATTATGTAGACACATAAATAAGGTATCCTTAAGAACACTTTCCAAGTATGACATGAAGTTTATGTCTCTTATTAACTTAAGTGGTAATATCGCCTGTTATGTTTGAATAACTTCGTTAAACGAAACTCCAATAACTAAAATATTGTCAATGATGGAAGGTTAATAAGTGTACATTCTCAACAAACAATGCGATAAGTTATATTATCAGATATATTTGTTAGAAGCAAAACAAAGCTTAAAGTCAAAAACAAGGAAGATAGTTGATGCAGGTTTCAAAGCAAGACATGCAAACATAAAAGCATCTAAGAGAAATAAATATAAGTTTAACAGTGGAAATAATTGCTTTTTGATCATAAGATGGGTTCATTGAGATCAACAACGAATATGTCGGATGCACCATTGATCTGATAAGTAATAAAGATAATCGAAAACATATTAATCTCTAGCCTCACATAGATAGCTGAAAAATACCTTAAATGTAGTATATTTAGTAATTTTCCTCAATTTATGGAAAAGAAGGATACTATATGTTGACAAACTAATGGATTTTATGAATTTGAAGCATACAATTGTTCACGGTGAGAAAATGTGCAGATAATTCTAATATCGGTTAAAGGAATTTAGTTGTCACACCGAAAAAAGTATATACTGGATTATTTCAGTGGTTACTGGAATTTCCTAAACAATCTTGGTGTGGATATTGTGATGCCTATATCAAGTGTCATGTTTGCCATGAGAAACACACCTTGGAGTTTTATTACTTAATTGTTTGAGTTATTGCAGTGATTTGTTTACGTTAACTAACTCATAATATTATAGACATTTCAATGATATTGATTACAAACTCACACAGTGAGATAATAAACGACGATAATTACGAAGAAATCACTAGCGTTGGAAGGACATTGTACCAAACCATGATTGTTATGGTAATATTAATATAACAAACCATAAAAGAAACCGAGTTGCAGAAAGTAATACATTCTTCAAAATGAACATGAAAATTCAATAATCTTAAAATAATAACTTATCAGACAGCCTGAATAGCAATCTTAATAGAAAGTGTTGGAACTACAGTTATGTGTTTTGCTGTGTACTCAACTATGACGGACCTTACATTCTGCGTAGCCGTGTTTGGCACAATAGTGGTCAGTGCTTTCATTTACCTCAAGTCTTTAATGAAACAGCCATCGACCATTCCAAAACTGTATTTCAAAGAATCAGCATTGGCGTCGCATCTTCTCAAGCGATGCAGACTGATGAACCGTACTTTCGATCCGCCTTTGTATCTACGAAACGCGCATGTCCAAACTTTACTTTCATTTATCCTTTCAAATACTTCGACAAAATTTGACAGAGAATATCTACAAATGCGTGATCGAGGAATCGTAGCGCTTGACTGGGCTCTTCATGTGTCTGTTCACAAGAAAAAGCGTTGTTCTGTGTTAATAATACTTCCGGGACTAACCACTACCGCGGTTAATGTTTCAAATTTGTGTAGTTTAGCTGCTCACAAAGGTTATAGGCCAGTTGTGTTTAACCAAAGAGGATTCGGAAATTCAGTTTTAGCTACTCCGAAGATATTGAGCAACGGGGATCCGCACGATTTTCGCCAAGTTGTAAAATATATACATAGTCGATACCCAAAAGCGTTGGTTACAATGGTCGGCTTAGGAACGGGTTGTTCGCTTTTACCATCATATCTTGGAGAATTCGGATCATCGGCAAACATTTGTGCTGGAGTGTGTATATCGGCGTGCTTTGACAGCTCAGGAAAGTTTTCCAAAGGCCTTCAAGGAATATACGACATATTATATTTGTTGGCATTAAAAAAAGCGTTATTTGTACATTCAAATTCACTTTCAAAGTATATCAATTTCAATGAAGTGCTCAAATGCTGGTCTTTTCGACATTTTGACGAACTGGTGTATTCAAAATTATATAATTTTTCAACTGTTGATGACTTTTGGGACCGCAATAATCCTTTGAGAGATGTCGACGAGATAGCAGTTCCTTTATTATTTATCAATAGCTTAGATGATCCGTTTTATTCCAAAATAAGCATTCCATACGATCTCTGCAAGTACTATCCACATTTTCTAATGGTTTGTACTAATAAAGGTGGACATTGTGGATTTATTGACGACCCTTGTGATGTAAGTTGGGCGAAGAAACTAGCACTGGATTACTTAGACACTGTATTAGAGTTTACAAACAAGGGCCACACTATTAAATATGGAAACTGTACTGATCGATCTACAATTTAAGTGATTGATAAATTCATTAAATGAAATGATTAATGTGACTGATTTGCCTATCTTAACCCCGCCTGATATTATGGCTTAGTAGATAGAGAGAATATAAAGGTTTAATAACCATTAGACATATTTATGCGTTCCCTACAGTTATTCACATCAAGGAGCATTGGCCTTGTAATCAATTTTGAAAAACATAATTATTCTACCTGTTAGTCTATATGAATGAACGTTTTTAAGATATTTTTACACTTTTGCGTGAGTCATTGTGGGATAGAGTTGAATAAAATAAAAATATAAACCATCTTCCATACGTTTATGAGACAAGTCTCAAATACGACCCGAAGTAAACTATACCTCCCGTTTTCTTCGCTTCTACAAAAACATTGAAAAGCTTTATCATTCCGCAATATTAACCACACTAATGAGTTTAAACATTTTTCCAACTGATTTATAAGATTTGCTAAGGTATTAACGTAACAGTAGATAATACTTGGCTAGTCCCCCAATTTCTTATTTTAAATCAACGATCAAAACACCTCTAGCAATTCGATATTTCATTGTAATCGATCACTAGTTGCAATAAATCCCCAATTTATTGCCGTACACTTATGAGGCATTTGTTTAGGTCATTAATACATAATATTTATATTTGGATAGAAATGTCTTTTAAGGTGTTTTAAACGATCGAAAACTCATTTTTCACAATTCACCAGGGTATTCTCTAAAATGTCATTAAATTCGTATATACTGTGTACAGGACTTTACAGATATATCGGAGATGTGGTCTTAAATTATGCACTGTTCCCAACAAGCTACATAGGAGACGAGTTAGTGTGACGTACCGACTTTTGTCAATGTTATTATGTTAAACGACTTCCGGACGAAGAAAACACAATTTATATTCATACTGCGGGTTACGGCAGATATAATTTGTCCGATGTCAGATATTTTGAAGACTCTCGTACCATGGCTTTAAATAGACGAAACAGCATGTACATTATTTATTTTCATTGTAGTAGAATATACTCGCTGATCTTATTTAAGTAAAACGATGCGTATGGAAAGGGGTTTAAGTGGTGCAGTTGGAGATTGATGGATATAATATATAGTTGATGCTTAGTAATAAAAATTCTTATACGAACACTTTTGAACAAATATTGAAAAAGATCAGTAGGTAAATTGCTAATTAGGAGGTTTATAAAACTTGGATTTTGAAGGCAAAATGGCAAGCTCAATGTTACTTGAAGTAAAGGAAAACAATGTCTTCTCCGATGTCTCATTTTTAAACAATAAATATTTCTTATTAGATGTCAAACATATACTAATAAAGTAATAATATATGAAGACAGTTAGGGAAAGAGTCATGTTTTAAAAATGTATTTTTGATTTTAAACACAAAATGTTTATTTTTCATTTGCTAGGATGAATATGAATATAACGATGATGCATAAGGCAAGTCCAAAAGCATTATTCCTACATGTAATATTACTATCCAATACATAAACTGTATATTCCGTTGTCTAATGTGTACATTTGACTTCATATCTTTACAATTCTAGGTCACTTTACGTAGAATAAAGAGCCAATTAATGAAATTACAGTCGATCTGATACAATAACTAAGTAACTAATAGGTTCTACATATAGTGATACAATCCAGAGATGACTGAAGTTAAGACGTCCAGCCAATCCAAAACAATATCGCTAAAACAATTCAAATACTGAAATATCTATTAGAGCTTTGGATATACTGTATTCAAATTAAACAAAATAAAGGAAAATAATTCGAATGATATTCAAAGGACGTCGAGCAAATCATTTCGATCTTTAAATAGAAATAAAATCATTTCTGCCAACGAAATGATATAAAAACAATTACCATTACGACATTATATAACATTATACCATCAATGCTAAAGGCTAAATGGGTCGTTTTGCTATTATGCTAACCATATTAAAGCAGTACTTGTAATCGGAACCGCAATCATCACCAGTTCATAATCATAAAATTATCTATATTTCCTGGTCCCTCTATTTCAATAATTACTGTAGAACAGGGTGAATTGAGACATTATATAACAAAAAAATCAAGTAATAAAATACTCCAAAAATTAAAGCTTTTAAATAAACATAAATGCAATACAAAATCGACATCTTAACAGAACGTAGAGCATTAAAAGCAACAGCAATCTCATCAGCTCGATCAAGTTAATACATCATAGTCAATTCAAATAGTCGGATATTGGCTTCAGACATTCCCAACAGACGCTATTCAGCTGGTCGTTGGGAGAGTTTGACCAGATGTCAGAAGAATCCTAAAGGACTGCCATGGACTTTTTCGAATGCTTCCCGTAAAATTGACGATTTACTTGTAACGAACATTGGCTAGATTCGGCAGTGCCGGAATCTCCCGAGGCGACTCGCAAGAAGTACATAATTATTTAATAGTGTGGAAATGTTTACGCGGACGGATTTTACAAACGATTTTTATATCGTGTTTCTTTGCATTGCAACTCTTATGAGAAGTATTAATGTTAGCTGAGCCGAGGGTTTTCCCATGTGTGCTTGTGTCAATTTTGTACAGAAGATATATGACGACTGTTCATCAATTACTTAGTTGAATAGAACAATGGATTTTGTTAAATGTTTAATGTTGGTGTATTAGTCAACCAATTGAATGAAAGAACAATTATCAATAAATGAAACAGTAATATATGTAATATATATTCAATGGGTTGAATAAACTATTTGATGCGTGTGATTACCTTGCATGACTGGCTCACTAGTTTCTTTTATATTTACACACAATACATGTAATATACTTTTATTTTCAACTGGGAACTGTGATTTCACGAACCCCACCAACGGTGTTATATAAAACTTTATAAATGCAGTATTAATTAGTATATAATTTTGTGTTTCTTGCCTATATTTATTTTTCTGAATACAATCATTGGAATTTACTTAATCATGCCGTTGATACAAGAATTTATCCGCTTGTTGATAATTCGCTTTATATATTTCTTTCACATAGGATCACGTAAAATGAATTTCTGGCAGAAATATTTTTATCATACCTAATCTTTAAAACACTTAAGAATCATTCTTCCTATGTTTGCACAGCAAATAACGATAGCTTTAGGGTACATTTAATACAAAACTCATAATCATATTTATGATATGAACGTCAACTTATATGAAACAGATGATGTGTTTCATCAAGAACAAGATACGGCACAGAATCAGGTATTTATAGCACTTTTCCCCTCCTATTTTCAACAGACAGGTGTACGCACACATTAAAGTAATCATCTAGTTATTGGATTGCCGAAATACGTTTTAAAAAAAACAACAAAGGTTATTCCCATAATTCGTGTAAGGTTGCTTTCAATGATAATTTTCAGAACCTCTTACTTGGTTCATGGACCCAGAGATGCCGCCATGATAGTGCAATATTGACCATATAAACAATTACTTAAAACAAAAGAATAATAGCAAAAATCAATATAACCTTGATACTTATTTTGTTTGCTAACCTTTTAACACATGAAAGCGACGCTGATTACGCAACGCAACTGAAGGAATGACATTTTTATGAGAAAAAAGTTTAACAACTGTAATACATTTCGTTAAAAGTCATATTACAGGGACAATTAAGTTTAAAAAATCTAAGTTAAGCATTAAATTAACATTTGACAAATATCTATACACATCTTACTTGCCAACCATTGTTAAAAGCTTCTCAATTGTTGTTTTTTAAACTCAATCGCTTGTTTCCTTATCGTTCATACGACTAATTTTCTATATAACAGTTTAAACAAAAAATACGCTTACTCAGAATTGTAAAACTGTTTTATTACTTAATCAGCTTGCAATAATGGTAATGTTTGATTTATTTTTTTGGCCGATTGAAATTGATGCTTAATTTGCAATGCTTATTGACACATTCAGACATGTATTTAATGAAGCAAACTTAATCAAATTTGACCGATATTGTGGTATTGGTGTCCGTTTTTGAACATTCGTCACTAGATAGAAACGATACTTTGTCATTTTAACATTTTTAAATCCAATCATCCCCTTGTACTGAAACATCCGTCCATAGTTGAACATTCTTAATAAAATCGATCGATTTTGGTGTGTGTTGTTGTTTTGTAGAAGACTCTTAAGATTTGTCATATGTGAAACAAAATATATTTACACCTCAACTTCCATTCCTTAAATGAACTGAACTCGGCAATTGCGTTTATCAATCGATGAACGCAACATCTTCGGATATGTTCGGATCGCATAACAATATACCTGAAAACAAATGATCTTGTTATTGTTTGTATTGTGTCAGCAGGTCCCGTAAAATATAAATCAAAATTTTAGAAAAGCTAAGTTATTAAATTATAAACGTATTGTTGGCAAAAGTGTTTAAATTTTACGTTTAAAGGTGATTTCAAGTGGTTGATCTCTTCCTGCGTTATTTTGACGTCATTTGAAAAAAATGTTTCCGGTTACAGTCGGGTCGCTCTATTTACAGAATGGGTAAAAAGGATTACTGAAAGGTTATCCTAAATGAAATTAAGCATTTTTTAAACGTTTCTTGAATGGAATGATGAACTATTGGTGTAAATATAAGGAATGAATTGCGGGGTTGATGTCATTATCGGGGATATGAACGTAATTGGCTGTTCAAAGTACGCGTGGAGTCCTTCGACCAGCCCAATTGCGTTCATGCCCCAATAATGACATCAGCCTTGCAATTCATTCCTTATAAGAGCATTTGCGTACGGACACACACAATTGACCATTTTTTAAAGACAAATTGTACACAAATAAAGTACAATGAACTGCACTTTGCATCCTACAAAACTCATCACAGAATTCAAACTTGAAAATGGGTTGCTGTGGCTTCATTGTCTTTCAACAAATGCGAAAACTAGTTTTGTACATTCGCAGAAATAAACACCTAAAGAATATTAACTTAAACTGAGTTAAACATCAACAAAAACATATTGAAGTTTCAAGTTTCATTTACAAATGCATGTAATCATGTTTGAGGCACTAGAGAGCCATCGGAGGGATTGCTGCAGACATTATCAGAATCGTTTGAAAATGGCATAAAAAAACTTTTTCAGAACAAACATATACTGCCATAAACTTTGGAATCTGGGAGGTAGAAAGACATATATTTACATGTTCTAGAAGTCAACTCCTTTAATGCATATTTATTACATTCAATCTCTCTAAAGCAAACATGATAATAAACATTTTTATCAAAATTTGTTAAATGTTATGTTGAACTTTACTATTTAAAACATATTTCCCCCACCCACACTCCTTTCAATAAGCAGTGATATTAACAACACATTATTGAATATCGATGTAATTATATTCATGTAAATGGACTACTTACTTTTATTTAACAATTAAAGAAAGCTGAAAGATTTACTTTGATCTACTTTTCTCTCATATGGTTGAAATACCGTGTTTTCTACACCTTTCATTCAAATTAAGCACAGTGACCTGTATAAGAACCAGTGTTTTTGACACTTTTTTTGGTGAATTAAAATAATTGTATTTAATAAAATAACCCTTATTTGGGAGCAATAGTGCATATTTAAAAACATTTATGAATGTCCTTTAAATATAAATGAGAAAACTCGCATGGATTAAATTCGGGCATGATCAGAAGCCCTCACGTCAGTAACAGTTATAGCTTTACTGACTTCACTTTTTCTTTTCAACATAGTTAAATGTCTTATCGCGTTTCCTTCCACAAAGATCTTAATTGCATTCTCGAGTTTATGAAAGGAAAGCAGAAACAGTTAGCTTAGAAATAATTAAAGAGGACGTACAACTCAACGCCCATACATGCTTTTTCTAGACAGCCGGTAGGGAATGATAAATTGAAAATACTTATGAAAATATTTATTCAAGATGTATTTATTAGATGGAAAAAATGTAAACACTCATATATGAGTTGTAAATATTTGATTATGCTTTATTATTATGGGCGGACACCTGTTATGCGTTGATGCATGAAAAGCTTGTATTTTTTAAGATGAAGATTTAAAGACAATCAAGTTTTTGATAAAAAGCGAATTGAAATTGATAAATGAGTCCAACGGGTTGTTCTTGTTTGTTAAATTCTTCAATTAGAATTTAAGGAGAACATTTCAATCACAACAAAAGTTGAATTGGCAACTTGTCTTGCTTTATAAATGATGAGACTCAGTCAATCAAAATTCGAAGTTTAACTTTTTGTTCATATCAATTTTGATTTCAGAATTCACGATTAATAACATAAAATATATAACTAAAATGATTGTATGAAGAGCAATCTTAATTATAATAGTTTCCTTTTCCACCATTTAATGACTAAGTAGATGATTAAATGACACGGAGGGACATGCAATCAACTATAACATTGCTGGCAGCTTCAGATCTGCAAAAGCCATGAGTCCGGCGAACGAAGCTATGGTCAGTAGACAAACTATAGTTTCAAACACTAAGCTCGTTTTAGCGTAATTTGCATGCATTTACCAAATGAACGAGGCGTGTGTCTGCAGGACTCCAGTCCCGAATTATGACTAATGACCTGAGCCATAATTCTAAACGTTGTGTCTCTCGCTGTGCTTGAATACAATCATCCCCAGTTCCGTTTCTGAATCGGTCAATGTGTTGAAAAAGATTAAACTATGAACAACAAAATAAACAGAGTAACGTTGTCTGTTATATGAAGCATACTCAATATTGAGTTACCTTTTCTGATTACTATTCTATGGGCGATCTCAGGATTTGACTTTAGAGCGCAAGTATATTCGACAAAAGTGATGAATATTCGCTTAATAGTATCCAGAGGACAAAGTCAATCAGTAGCTTGTATGCCAAAAACTAGAGTTGAGTTATTCGATCCAGTAGATGCATTCTATTTCTTAAAATAAAAAAAAATAAACTGTCATATTTCTCAATAAACTGATAACATTTTAGAACGATACATTTGGAATGAGTTACTAAGAATAATTATTTTCTGTCTGTGTTAATATACAGCGCCCAAGCATAGGTGAATTTTAGGGGAAATGATAATGTATTATGCAAATTAATACGGAAAAAAACTATTTCTTGAAGTATTGGTACAATAATTATTCTAACCAATTGCCAGAAAACAACAGTAATTTTAATATCTCAAAAAAATGCACAAGGTAAACACCCAAAGTTAATATACCAAATGCTGCGTTGATCCCAAAGCAAATATCAGAAGATATATCTGTGAAGATACTGAAGTTGGAAAAGTGTGAGAGTTATTCTTCATTCGTTTGCATTTCCCGATTACAAATACTAAACAATCCTTCACTGAACTCATTCGAATTCCATTGTCGAAAAGAAACCTCTCTGGAATAAAGTTGTTTCCACAATGACTCTAATGCATGCGTCATCCAGACCTAACATGCTGCGAGAATTGTCGTTTGTTTCTTAACATTTTCTTACGTATTATTTTTGTCTCTTTCGGCAACTCTTTCACGAGATCCATTTTGTCTGAAAAATGTTCCAATTAGGAAACAATATTCCTTAGAGAAACCAGACTGTCTACGTAGGCAATAAAGTACGGTGGTTTCACATTTAATATTTTCAGAAAAGAAAAATGATTCGGATTATGCCTATTTGGCTGTCTAAATAAATTCACCAGATTCAAGACATTACAGACATGACATATTGGATAATGAATAGTTATGTTGTATCCGAGTATAAATCTATTGCATATAACTATATAATGCCAGACAAAATAAACAAGAACGTGGTGTTTGTTTGACAAAGTGACAAAGAATTATTCTTAATAATCATAAAGTATTTTTGATATCGAAACTGCTACTATTCGGATTTTTCATTGAGAATCGACCTGCAAAGAAAAGGCACATAAATCTTTAAAAAACGATAACTTCTTTTTTAAATTAAATGGTTGTCAAATTGATTACTCAATAACCTTTAATTTAAATACATTTTAAAAATCCGTACTAAAGAAATCTATAAGACGGTATGTGATTCTCTGAAGCTTAAAATTAGATTTGTATCTCACCAGCCCAAACACCGGTGACAATATGTGTGATATGAAGTTGTGTCATGCTTGTTTATACGTTTATGTTTGTTGTTCTAGTTTCTTATTTATTTTTATTACTTCTGGGATTATCCCTGTAGTTTTTATTGTTTCGTTGTAGATGGTGCACAAGTTTGACTTGTGAGCAGGGCCAATATTTACTTACACCTCAACTCTAAGTTTAAAACTGCAGACTTAAAGCTTCACTTTCACAGATTAACCAATTTTACAACTTTTTTATTTTTTGTCTTGGAAAGGGCAAATATTTGCGTAGATATCATCTGCAAACCAATGATATAAGATTGCTGACCAAAATCAGATCGTGGATTTTGATATTTCCGTTCGAAAATTAATATATGATGGCTTAAACCGTTTCTAACGGTTTAAGAAAAATGCATAAAACATCAATTTTTGAACTTAAATATAAAAATCTGCGATCTAATTTTTTTCAGTAGTCTTATATAACCAGTGTGTATACCACGTGATAAATTTAAGTCTTCATTTTAATCAGAATGTTGCCTTCCGATGTAGCATGTATGACGCAATTTATTACGTGGTATACACACACTGATAATTGGTTTCCCTGTATTTTCGCAAAAAATGGCTCGTTCCAAGACAAAAAAAGTTGTAAAAACGTTCAATCTTTGAAAGTTCAGCTTTAAAATAGCCTACTACAATCACCTTGTGAAATCGCTAACATCAGAGAAGTAATGGTTAAAATGTTATATCTGTTACCAATAACCTACAATCAGACATAAACATGTTGTATAAACTCATAACAGTAGACGCTTTGAGAAAAAGAAATCTCTTTCCTTATCTTGAGTCTCAAAGTCAGACTCATGACGCTAGGAAATAGGTCTCCTGCGTTCTTATTCAATGTTTCTGGTGTTCAGATGCTTCATTGAGTTTGAAACTCAAGACGCCCTATGTATCCAAGAAACAGGTAGTATGCATATACCGTTATGAGTAGTCCCGCGAAAATGATAAAACCCATCTCTGAATCTTGAACCTAAAAGTTCTTTCTGAGTTTAAAGTTGTACACAGTTTGGTTTTACATAAAAAGGCATCGAAGTTTGTCCAAGTTAGCAGTAAATCAGTAACATTATTGTATGTTACCAGGATATTAACCAAAAGCGATCAGGGCGTTTTAATTATTTCAATAATTAAATTATTTTATTATTTTAACTAGTTTAAATATTTCATTAATGCCTCAATACATTTCATTAATGTTGGTTTTTGTCACTTAAGGGCATTCCGCAGTTCAAAAGTCTTTTAAAAGACCATAACATCAAATGTTTAAGAAAATATTTTTTTAAGGTTCAATATTAAGCAAGCATAATATGGCATACATCTGTTGCAATATGTGTAGCTGTAATAAGGAGTTGGACGAATTTTAAAATGGAATATTGTATCAGATTTCTAAAAACAAGCATTTGCATTTTTCCGGAAATGTCCTCATGCAAAAGGAAAGTTTTTGTGTCAAAATAGTAAGTATTACCAAGGTAACAATGTCCTGAGGCTTTTTTTTTGATTGAAGCGTTTTTATGACAGATATTGGCATTTTTGTAACCAGAATATGATTGAATCCACATTTTTCATTTTTATTGAATATCTTTATTTAAAAAAAAATATCATCACTACCTCACAAGACATTGTTGATTTGGTATTCTTGGGCATTTTGAGACAAATACATAATTAAATTATCGACGGACGCAATGCAAATGCTTTTCGGACGAACTCTGATAAAATCTTCTTTCATAAAATCTGGCCAACTCCTTACTACCCCAAGACATGTCACAAAGGATGTTTGTTTTACTCCCTTAAAAGATTGTTTCTCAAAACTAAATAAAACATGAACTTTTGAAACGTTTCAATTTTTGGCCTTCCCCATCCACTTTTGTACAGTGGAAGGCTCTTAACCTGTTGGTAATTAAACAAAAGAGACGAGGGGCATTCAGTAAGTACTGCAACTAAATCGCGTTTGTGATTAGTATAAGAGCTTGTGAATGAATATATTTTCTAAATTCACATTTCAATTTTGGTCAAAATTTTCTGATTCTGATAAATCATTTATTCATAATATTAAAGGTAATATCCTAGGTGGGATACTTACATTCACTTGTTCAAAAGTTACCATATAATTGTACATAACATATTAAAATACTTATGAGCCACACATTTACTGTTTTCGCGATTCGCAATAACTTAATTCAACCGATTGAAAACACATTATATCTGTTTAATAATAACAATTGCCAATTGTTCCACAATTCAGTTGTTGCATAATAGCCTAAACCATCACTAAATATTTAAAATGAAACAATGCAATATTTCATCCAGAAAGTTATGAACAGTCGCCAGTTACCATTTTGTACATAATTGAACACACTTGGGAATTAAACATCGATTACAAAAAGCATGCATGATTTTCCCATAAGAGTGACATAACAAAATGAAAAGAGCGGTTGGAGATTATTTTGTTTAAGCTGTTTTGATATAATTGTGTACAGGAACATCTAGTGTAATTATAAAAGCGTAAAATGGCTAGCATCTAAAATGAAGCCTATGTCCAAAGCAAACATTGACCTTTTTATCTGCACTATCCTGATTTAGAGAACATCTTGTTAATTGAATTCTTCACTTCAAGTTACAAGAACTATATTGTTTGTTACTGAGATACATGCCGGAACGTTTGAAAGTAGTTAATCTAACTTTGCACCTGGTCAATTATATTAAAAAAACGTAACGTTTCCAACCCTCAAAAAGTATTTAAAACCTTACATATCTGAAAGTAAGTTGCCCGCCTCCCGACTTTGAACTCGTCGGTTCAAGTCCATCAAGCGGAACGTTTTGTTGGCCTCTTAAAACAGACACAAGAAAGTGAATTCAATAAGCTTGTAGTTGCCTCCACTTTTGAGTTAAACTAAATAGTTATTTTGTAAGTACTTATATCCCAACTAATTTATCTATCAGTAAGGGTAAAACAATTAAATAGTATTTATCTTTAAATGCAATTATTCCAAGTTCTCAATTTCGTGGAGTGTTTGCGTCTTTTTTGACAGTTGTTTCACTGAAACAATATTCGGTATAAAAGTTGCAAGAAGGAAACCTAATTTCTTGAAAACCATTTGCGTTAGCGATGATGTAAGGTGTTATAGGTTATATTGGCAGACATTTCCAATAGCGAATTCAGATGATGGATATTGTGTTGTCTTATTGTATGCACAATAATAAAATTCATTACACATTTATATCTTCGACTGCTGGCCTCGTTTGTTCATTCCATTACATTATTTTTATATAATATCATAACATGCCTTTGCCATACACAATTATTCCTCGTTAAAAAAGAGATTTTCTTTATTTCCCTCGACTAAATGAATGGTATTTTAAATAGAAAACTCGACCTTTAATTGATTTCGATTGCGTAAAGATATCAATTGACAGCAATGATGTAGTTGCCGTTTCACAACCCAAAGAAAGTGCTATACATGTACTATGATATCGAAGGTAAATACGCTCAATAATCGGAAATAATTTCCCATATTATGGTTAAATATACATATCATAACTAACTACCTACTTAATATTATCTACAAAAATCAAAAGATATTTTTTTATCGGATATTATCAAAACGCTACGAAATTAAGAAATGCAATATTAAAGAATTTTGAGTAACCTTTTGCTTTGTCCTTGTCCTTGTTCTATTTTTAAGTTCCCATTCGGAAGTGACTCCATAGTGTTACATGATGTAATTTAAGTAATAAACATAGTTTAATTTCCCTGAAAGAAAACACGGATTTTATTGAAGCGTACGTAGAATATTCTGATAATTTACACTTGTATCAACAAAATACAACGCTTTGTGGTTTTGAAACAGTATTTTTTTATTTTAAAGATCTATACATGCATGACACCTGCATTTGTTGTTTTGTTGGACAGTTTTTGAATGTCTGTTACTAGTATTTGGCTTTGGTCCTTGTTGTTTAAACAAGTTCATAGTTAAGTATTTGCCTGTTTGGTTTGTTCTTGTAATTACATTGTAGCACATTAACACATATTTTGCGGTTAACAACAAAGATGTCGTGGTAAAGAAATACGTTCCTTATCGCTATTACTGTGTATTTAAACATCCAATAACTTTGTATGCCTGCACATTGTTTCTTGTATTCTTTTTTGTCTATTTTTTCACTTTCTACTTAACATTGTTCAGCTAGCATCCCGCTATCTTATCTGAGTAATTCACCCGGTAAATGTTTATGGGTTGTTTGGATTGCATGTTCGGAATAGACATTGTCCGTCCACCTTTGTTAACATGATCTGGTTTACGGAAATGATAATGTAATTTATACGAGACATATGTTTGGCATGCTAAAATGTACGTTACTTTTGTATTAAAATCGGCATTGGTCACTTAAGTACGCCTACTTGCATCTTATTAAATAGTCAACCCATCAAATATGAAAACCATGATCCGAGTTTTTGGTGGAAAGCGAGACAGACAAGGAAAACTGTAGAAGTTTTATCCAAGTATAATTGTCGTCTGCTTCATGGTATGTGCATGCTTAAATATTTATTTTAAAAGACCTTTTTGAGACCGAAACCTAAAGCTTGATTATATCTATAGTAATGCCATTAAGCTCACCGAATACCAAAGTACATCACCAGATTACAGCATTGCAGTTATATTGTCATATTATTTTGGATGGTTAGTGTCCTACCATAATTCCTTTCACCCAAAACGGGTTTGTTTTGGTATTTTACCTTGAGGTCTGATATCTTTCCAAAACTTTCTCTGTTATTTTTTGTTATTTGTTTGTTAATACTTAGTGTCCAGGTTATCTACCCTACTTATTGCTTATATTTTATGTTTTGCTATTCGCAATAAATTCAAGTTATTAAGCCAACTCAAGTCTTTTGATCTTGCTTATTTAAAAAAAAAACTCTTTAATTATCTGAGTACTGCTGCATATTGACTCATTATATCAAGATGACAATGTTTCTAAGGTAACTGATTATTTGTAGTTAAACGTTGGCAGAAAAAAAGTAAAGAGCTTTTAAAGTCTACATATATTCACATCCGATATGTTCACATAAATTATTAATTTCTGGAACAAGTCTTTCAAATAACATATCGACCATTATTTTCAGACACAATCATCTTTCTTTAGCTGCTCGAAATCTGCAACGTATTTGGAAACTCTTCTCCCTTTCGTTTAATGAAGAAGAGAGTTTAGCGGACCTTACTATGACGCCGACCTTAACCTATGGCTTTCAAAATGCAGTATCTATAGAAATTATATAGTAAATATTAAGTTTCGTTACGATAATGAGAGCGATATTCAGCCAATGCATGCCATACCAGGCTATTTGTTGCCATAAAGATAATCGCGTTTTCTCCAGATAAAAATCCACTGCAGTGATCCGTTTTTTAATGTTTAATGTACTTCCTGCGTCTGGAATTAATGTGTCGCAAAACGGGAAGCCAATGTCTTAACGTCCCATAACTCCTTCCACTTTTAATGCTAATTTTCCGATACAGATATCTTAAAGTATTGGGCCTGGATTCTATAATTAACGTTTTTGGCATTGCAGTAAATATCAGATAGCCGTGCTATAAAAGTGAGATTTACTTCCTGCGTCAGACAACCTCTTCACCTTTAAGACCGCCTATGCGATGCACATATTAAAATTACTTGTCCTGGTTTCACAAATAAACGTAAGTGGCTTAACAAACTAAGAAAATAAGATTTTCTCCAGGAACCTGATTGGACTGTTTTATAACTTTCTAAGCAGGTTGGCTTAACATTTTCTTGTCAGATATTGTTTTCTGAGACTGGCTCCTGGACTTTGTACATAAACAAATTTTCCAAAAAAAATAATAAGAAAATTTATTTGATGCAAAATGAAATAAAATATAAATAAAACCTTTTTCCCTGTGAACATATAAAGTACTAAGTGTTCGAACATTTAAATACTCTTATTCCTAAATGTAAGTATATATATATATTATATATATATATATATATATATATATATATATATATATATATATATATATATATATATATATATATATTATATATATATATATATATATATATATATATATATATATATATATATATATATATATATATATATATAAACGTACGCAATACAAGCAATTCACCTGATAGTGTTCTTTAGAACTAGTTATGCATTGCAAAATGCTAACAATTCGCCAGGTAGCATTACTTGGAACCAGTGATGCATAACAATAAGATAATAATTTGCTTGATAGCATTTCGTGAAACTAGCGATACATTTCAATATGATAACAATTTGCCAGGTAGCAATACTTCGAACCAGTGATGAATTTCATCAGATAACAATTTATCAGGTAGCATTTCTTAGAACTAGTGATTTATTACAATATGATAAAAAATAAAAAAATATCAGAAATATCTTTATCTTTGCTTTGATATACGGAATATAACGACGACATTTTGTTCCAAAGTGAGTCGTAGAAATGATTTGAATTATCTAAAAGCTCATATGCATTTGCTATTGATAAATGAAAGGTCTGTGGAATACCGCTCAGAATGAAACACTTTTATGAAGGCGAACTATGTTTGCATATTTTGTGAACTGAAATACGTTCTGCTCGCCCATATATGTATTATCAATGTATTCATGGCTGTATTTTAGCTTTTTAGCCATAAGATAAGTTCATTAGGGAATGACATGCAGACAATTTACATACGTTTTGTCTGCTGCTTTCTCTTTTGATATATTTAATGTCTACACATCTTTATAAGAATTTGCTTTGCCTCAGGAGCTGTACAGAATAAGTTTTGCTAAGCTCTAAGGATTCAATATTGCCCTCAGCCTGATTTGGAAGAGAGATCAACGATTTGATGCTTTAAACAAAGGCACTAATTTAACTTGAACGCAACTAAAAATTAAATTCAAACAGAATGATATGGAATAGTGGATTCGTCATATTAGGTCGACTGGCAATACCACCATTTTTTCATGGCAATTAGCAACAACAGGCAAGCTAAACGTCTTCTTCCTGGTGTAGAAACATTTTCCAACCTTGCGGACATAGTTATTCATGCTAATGAAGATTATTAACACCTAAATAACATACTAGGTCATCTCAAATATTTAAACTTTTGCACTGAGGAAAGTTTGTCAATAATTAGGAGACGAATTTAAAGAAAAATTCTACATTCTGCAAAGCAACAAAGCAAAACGTTCGAACAAAATACAATCGCAACTTTATTTTTAAACAAGAAGGCAGTCAATATGACAACCCAAAAGGCACTGCAGCCGGTTTTAACTCTTTAAAAATTTCATTTGAAACGGTGTGGTTCTTGTGAGCGTCATCTAAAGGGACTATTAAAATGGCCAGTTTAGTGCAATTGCAAGCCGTTCGAGATACGTTTAGAGTACGCCAAGTTGCTGACGGCGGCATTTGAACATTTTTCAACTCAAGGGATATCTATGCTTTGATATTAATGGAATATATTTCCCGAGAGTTTCAGAATGATCAATTGCTAAAATGACTAAGAAAGTGCAGTTAATAAACGATAGGACATCTATTATTTTATAATGGTGTTGAGTTTTTACCAGAAATATTATCATTTGTTCTTCAACAAAAAGCGTTGTACAAATGCGTTGTTCATGAATGCCTTTCATTAAAACACGACTACAATTGATGCAATAGTCAGTTTGTAAATCACTGACAAGTATATACATATTGATACGTTTGGTACGCTGCAAATAGGTTTTACTACGTTCGGTATGTTACTATTCTTCATACTTTACGATAAGAAGGCTGCAACTGTGTTCTACTACACGGTTGGTCGGTTACAACTGTGTTCTACTACACGGTTGGTCGGTTACAAGTGTGTTCTACTACAAGGTTGGTCGGTTACAAGTGTGTTCTACTACACAGTTGGTCGGTGACAACTAAGTTCTACTACACGGTTGGTCGGTTAAAACTGTGTTCTACTACACAGTTGGTAGGTTACAACTATTTTCTATTACACGGTTGGTAGGTTACAACTGTGTTCTATAACACGGTTGTTAGGTTACAACTGTGTTCTATAACAAGATTGGTGGGTTTGAAATGGGTTCTACAACACGATATCAACGTTTCCAATGAGTACGGCTATACGGCTTATTAATTACTTATGGTTTCTACTACACGTTAGGTGGGTTACAACTGTGTTCTACTATACGTTTGCTATGTTGCAACTGTGTTCTACTACACGGTTCGGAGGCTACTATTATGTTCTACTACACGGTAAGAAGGTTACAACTGTGTTCTACTACACGGTTGGAAGGTTACAACTGTATCTTACTATACAATTGGTATGTTACAACTGTGTTCTACTACACGGTTGGTTGGTTACTATTTTGCTCTACAACACAGTTGATTGGTTACAACTGTGCTCTATTACACGGTCGGAAGGTCGCACATGTGTTTACAACTGTGTTCTCCAGCGTTTGTCTGCTGGATCGCCCAAAACAACAGCATTCTGCAGCTAGAATTCGTTTTATTTTATCCTCATACAATCACAACCATAGAACCCGAAATTATATTATACATCGTGGGAATTTCTGAAATAACAGTCTTATATATTAAGACCGTTCCAAGGCGGTACCTAACAATCCTTGATAAACATACTTAGTTTTTATATAGTATATATACACTGTGTTGTTTCTGGAGTTTTGTGCTATTGTTTCATGTTTCTAGGTTGTTAATTTTAATTTTTGTGTTCTATGTCTTTGGCGTTTACTATGTGCCATTAAATGGGGTTTATGCTTTAAACGTTTCACTTCTGAGCTTGTTTCTGTAGTTTTTCACATAACCATTAAACAAAATCCACAGTAATTATGAAAGCAAGAAATAAGAAACTGTAAGTCAGAACAACTAGTTACGATTAGTCGTCGGTCGTGAAATAATTACACTTCCACCAAGTTCTACTAAGAGTTTAAAAGTACGATCTATTTTCAACAGTAAAAATCAACTAAAAATATGTAATGTCAAAGAACAATTAATATGAACATTAAATTGTTATGTTTAATAAAAAGGACACAATGCCAAATAGTCTCTGGTTCAGCTTAAACCCTGGAGCAACGTAAACGGAGCAAGGCCAACCAAGGAGTAATTTTCAAATTTAATTGAGACGTTCATCATATAAAAAGGCATGAATTCATGTCCTTATTGAATAATATTATTATTATATAAATCAACATTTTATTCAAAGATAAAAGTATATAGTAACTGCTTGCCCTTTTCCCTGTGAGTTATGCCATTAATGCTAGGAAACTTCTGGACAGTTGAAGCGCGGGCAGTCTTGATAGGTTATCGATTGTATCAAGTGGACATGATGACAAAATAACTCGTAAGCCCTTTATACAACAATATTTACTAAAAAGCTTTTTTCTATCAAAGATCTTAGACATACTCATTTTCAAACAAATTAGTCGCGTGAGATGAAATTTGTTGCACGAATAGTTTCACTTGATTAGGTATCTAAAATATACTAGACTGCGTAGACTGTGTCAATGTCAGGTTCCATTCCACTGAAGAACAGTATGAAGATTGAACCAGTTTTCTACTTCTAGTTTGAATCAAGAGGACATGTTAAACTCGGTGTACGTAGTGCGAATACCATAAATGTACTCCCAACAGTTCATTATAAGGTTTATTGATGTATATTAACATATCAACTACCATTCCTTAAATGAACTGCCTTTCGGCAATTGCGTTCATCAATCGATGAACGCAACATCTTCGGATATGTTCGGATCGCAATTCATCGCATAACAATATACACGAAAACTATTGATTTTGTTATGTTTGGTATTGTGTCAGCAGGTCCCGTTAAATATAAATCAACATTTTAGAAAGTGCTAAGTTACTATATTTTAAACGGTTTGTTCCTAAAAGTGTTTCAATTTTACGTTCAAAAGTGATTTCAAGTGGTTGATCTTTTCCCGCGTTATTGTGACGTCATTTGAAAAAAATGTTTCCGGTAACAGTCGGGTCGTCCTATTTACAAAATGGGAAAGAAAGGATTACTGAAAGGTAATCCGAAATGAAATAAAGTATTTTTTTAACGTTTCTTGAATAAAATAATGGACTATTGGTGTAAATATAAGGAATGAATTGCGGGGCTGATGTCATTTTAGGGGATATGAACGCAATTGGGCTGGTCAAAGTACGCGTGGAGTCCTTCGGACTCCACACACTTAGACCAGCCCAATTGCGTTCATACCCCGATAATGACATCAACCCCTCAATTCATTCCTTAAATATGTAGTTTTTGTTGTTTTTGCTCGACACTTACACTTAGCGAGAGGCAAACAACGAAAAAGACAACAGCTTGAACAAAACTTTTATTTACCGGATGCTCCTCATCGTTGGTTTTATCGTTTTTGATATAATGAGACGTGAACAATTTACCAGTATCTAGCTTTATGAAAACAAGGAACAAACATCGAATTCCAACCAAACAAGGCAGTTCTGTATCCCACACACACCGTTTATTTCATGAATTTCTGTCAGGCAGGACATATCAAATCTCATATCTCATTTACAGTCAAATAGGATCATAACTTTTTGCGTAGTGCAAATCCATGCCTAGAAGGAGTGTTCTCTATATAAAGTTATTTTAGAGAAACTTGGCCTGTAAAAGGACGTATATGAATTTGTATTAAAACGTATTCGGTATAAAAAGTTTAACTTAATCATTCGAGTTCAGTTAACCTTGACAGCCAACGATGTACCAGAAGTCTACGTGTTTTGCAAGTAACAAATTGCGATATAAGATACGTTAGCAGCAGTTCGTATGTCTCACTTCCCGTCAACGACATTGAACCCGATAGGCTGGAAGTGTCTCTTGAGTTTCATATATTGATAAAAATACCGCTGCAGTGTTATGAAATTTATGACTTTTCGTAAAATAATAAGTCTTTCCAATTATATTTTTTCGTAAAGAAGAAAACGAGTGAGCTTGATGTATAACTTATGTCTTTTAGCACATTTATATATGCCTAGTATCTACAAAATGGATAGGCTATGTCTACACTAAAAATGTATTCCACTTTACAAGCCGGAACCATTTATAATATAAATTACGTTGATAACAGAGTAGCGTAAGATTGAGTACTGCAATTACTAGGTAACACAGAACACTTCTGGGATAAACGTGTCAGCATCTTGATTTCACGTTATCTGTACGTCCCATTCGGAAACTGTTTCACGGAATCACTTATCTCTATAATTATTCCGATTTAGAAACAATATTCATTGGAGAAATCAGGCCATCTGCGTAAGCGATACTGTACAATTGTTTCCCATTTGAAATTGACAGAAATGTCTAATGATTTATTCAAATGATTTATTCGGATAATGGCTATTTGGCTGCTTAAAATATACACTACATTCGATATCATTACAAATAAGCCTTTTGATATTGTACAGTTATATAATATTAAAAGTCTATATATTACATGAGGCTATATATGATATATAGATTTATCAATAGTCGCCTTTTTTATCGCCAAAAGGAGAAATACATGAACGTGTTGCTTGTATGACATAGTAACTGCAAAAAAGTGACTTTCCGACGAAAGACGTCTCAAATATACAGTATATTGCAGTACATTTTGTAGTGAACATGTAGTTTCTTTCTTGCAACTGTCACTAAGGATTTTCAAAATCAGATTTTTTCAACGATACTCGACGTTCAAAGTAAAGATATTAACTAGTCAACTTTTTAGAGAAATCACCTTTATTTGAATAAAGTGCAATAACTTGTAGTCTAATTAGTAACTCATAATCTCAAGTGTATGTACTTTGGAAAAGTCCGTGTCTAATTGAATTGAAATACATTATAAAAAACCGGAATGTATTTGAAGTATACTTGAACAATTTCCATAGGTGTCTCTTTATCCTTTGGTCAGGTAATTATGGAATGCAACTACATCTCGTTTATTTAATATACATTTGGGTTAATATATTGAGCAAAAAATTAAGGATTTTCGAAACAATTAAGACCTTTACAAAGCGTTTCGATTTAAATAACTTTTATGGTGGGATCGCAAAACAACCAGTCAACAGAATGTTTTTTTGCATATTATTGTATATTACATAGTAGGTAACTAATAAGCCACACATGCATGATTATAAGATGCAATGCATTAAACCAATTGGATATGCATTACAACTGTTTTATTTGATAATTGATTTTTATTTCTCTACTATTTCGTTGGATTGCCTTGACATTTTACAAGGCACAACGTAGCACCACATTCACAAATTGATGAACAGTCGTCAATTATATTTTTGTACATAATTAAAACATATACACATGGGAATCATACATCGAGTTTAATAAACATTGATTAATTTCTCATAACAGTAGTTACCCAAAAGGAATTTTTAAAGGGCGTTTGATATGATTGTTAACAAAATGCTACCAAATTTAATAAACATTGATTAATTTCTCATAACAGTAGTTACCCAAAAGGAATTTTTAAAGGGCGTTTGATATGATTGTTAACAAAATGCTACCAAATTTTTGCAACCAAAATAAGTCAATCATTTAATTATGAATAAGTACTCTATTAGAAATAAGTGTCTTAGTTCTCAATCAAAACCAATGAAAATGCATAAATACTTCATTTCAGTAACTCCTCACTTCTCACCAAATCATTATACATCAATGCAAGATCCATTATAGACAGAGATATTTGCATTCCTGAAATAGAAGAAATATGTGATTGTTGATTTACTATGTGATTAAAATAACATAATCAAACAATCATAGTCAAATAAGTGCATAACAATCCAAAAATCTATAATTTCAGTCAATCATTATGACAACATAACTTGGCGAACTCCAGATCCCCCGTGCACATTTAATCTAAGATGTCAGCAACTCGATAACGATAGATGAAGAGGGTCGCTGGGGACTTATATGTTTATACAACGGACAAACTTATAAACACCAAAACACATATACGAATACCACAAATAGACGATACGCATCAAAATAGCTTAATCAATAGATGGGATAAATGTCTTTGAACGATGAGCAAATAAGCAGTAAACATTCAGTCGAGTGGTATTGATCACAAGCATTTAAACGCACGTCCGAACCGGGTTAAAACTAAAAAACAAGTGAGAAAAGCGCAAAAATAAAGAAGGGCGGACAATTAAACATTCGGCAAATGAGAAAGAGTTCCCTCCCTTAAAAATTATAAAATTTCCTCAAAATTTGTTAAATAACAGAGTATGCTATATTTAACTATGATCCCCCTGTTTAAGTGTGGCCCAAATACATAAACAAATCAATATTTTTATCTCATGCAATAGTTTTCTTTTTTTAACCGAAGGCGACGATCTCTCTTTTACATTATCCGTTTACATAATCCACTTAAAGTTCGATATTCATTGGATAAACTAACAGTTCTAGTATTTACGAGGATAAATCCATTTTTTCCTGATTTTATTTTTTTAATATAAACGGCAGGTGTTTTTAATGAATACCTTTCGTTCTACATGGATGCACTGTTTACAAAAAGATAGCTCCTCTACATTCCTCTACATTCCAGCGTTGATTGGGAACCCATTGGATTGATTAACGTTGCTCCTTTGAACATTATGTCCGTACGCGCGCTCTTAAACCAAGCGCTGTTAATGTCTCATGTTTCTTTTAAGCCTCTGGCATTACGATTGCGAGCAATTAAGAGGTGTCTAAAGGCAGCTGTGGCTTGGAATTACAGAACAATCTGTATGGAAATTGTATTTCGGTTACTTTATTCCTTGGAGATACCTAACCGTTGGCGTTAGTTATAACGGTTATCAGTCTTGTAATCAAGGCTGACGTGTGGAATGTTTCTTTCCAATGATTTGTTTTCGGCAGTCTGAAAGTATTCACGAAATTGAATACTCATTACAACAATCTCACAATGAATAGATGCATACTTTTTGTCAGCGGCTTTTGATAATAATAATCAGACGTCTTTCTCATATTTATAGATAATATTATGCTGATGGCACATGGACTATCTACAATGTGTATTTGTCTCAGTCTGTCTGTATGTTAATATTCAAGTGAGCCATTGTCAGTAAATATTACCGTATAATGAATTCTTTAAAATCTTTAAAGTTTTTAAAGCAATGGTTCAATTATTATTGATGGAATAAATTCTTTCACCGCCATCAGTGCCTTCTTGCAAATACAAACATTATAAGAACATAAAACAAGTTCCTGGCCTTTACTACGAAGTTGACCTCAAATCTTGTGTTAATTGCGCGAGGTTACGTATGCAATGTAGCAAGCCTAGTGAACATCCATTCTCAAGAATATTGTCAACAGTCCTAATTGTCAATGCGGAGAAATTTAGGACACCTTCCACTGTATCTCCACCTGTCCGTTATATAACGTTCAAAGAAAAATCATCTCATTGGTCAGTTATCCACCTTTGGTCATTTGTCCCTTCAACTATTACTTTTTGGATAGAAGGAAGCTTCATATCAAATAAACTTGTCTTTGACCACGTCCAGACCTACATATGTCAATCTAAACGTTTTTGAGTACAAATTACAACAAACCTTATCCCGATCCCGATCTGATAAGGCACTGTACTACCGCCTTCATTTCACCTTCCTTTTCTTCTACCTTACTCCTTTTTTCCTTCTAACTAATTGATTACAGATTTAAACAACTTTTTTACATACCATAGTTTACACCATACGTTTATAAGATTATATTGATTCGAGTCACCGCAACTTGTGCACCAGCCTAAGCAGCGTGAATGACCTACAGAGGCGAGACATAGTATAAGTCTTAAGACTTTCTTCTCCATTCTGTTTACACTGTTGTTTTTGTGCATACTTTACATGTTCTTTGTTTCGATGCATTACATATTTGGCCTTTGTCAATTTTGATTATGCTAAAATTTTGTTGATCTAAACTAAATGTAAATATTGTTTAAACCAATTATCATTATGCAAGAACACATAATGAAAACGTTTATATGAAAGCAATGAATTCCTTGTCGTTTAAGTTCGAGTCTTAAAGTAATTGATATTAATTTAACAATGACAGTTATAAACCAACGTACATTGGATATCTATTATGGATTTATATGTGTTCTACAGAAACGTTTTTTTTTCACAATTAAAACCTTGGAAGTTTGTCCTTCTTTATGTGTTACTTCAATGTCTGAACAAAATTAGGCGAACAATTATGTAAATCTCAATTTTACTGGAGAATATCAGAATTGTTAGAATGAAGTCATCAAGCATTTTTTCTTATTTTTTATTCATGCACCCCATCACCCTAAAAACTCCCATTGCCCGTACTATCACTTCTTTGAGAGATAGTATACACAACATCTACAACAATCTCAGTTTGATTAAAACAGTACATCGACAGCAACGATAAATTCAACACCGCCGATACCATCTAGATGAAGTGATATTATATTTTCAACAATCCCATTTTTATGTTTATTATCCAGAATGACCAGATAATTAATAGCTGCACTCTGTACGAGCTCTTTAATGAACGGTTCGAACGATTTTGTATTGGTTGTGGAGCATGAATTTGCTTTCCGAAACAGTACGAAAACTATACTTAACAAAGTAGTATTCCGCTCGAAAGCATCAGTTTAAAATCAATAAAGAATAACGTAAAAACAAGGTAAAATATACATATAGACTGAAAAGGTAATCATGCCAAAAGGCGTTTCTCTTTATTCATTGTTTATTATCTTAAATTCATGTACTTTCTATGTTTGGTTATGAAGGTACTTCTATTCTAACTTTACTTTCTTCCACTCAGCAAAACATTATTCGCATTTATTGAAGGAAATAATGCATAAACAGGGTCTGTGTTCAGTCACTCAATTCTAACACGCAGTTTGCAATCGGGAAGACGGCATTTGTCAGTGCTTCATATGTTTTCAACGTTAATTGGAATTGCAAAACTTTGTTTAACTTGCACTCGGAACAATCTAAATGAGTGATTTTTAACGTCCTCACAATAATGATAAATGAAATTCACCTGAGATACCGATAACTGTTCTACAAAAATAAAATAATTGCTATTTGCAAAATTTGGCCCAGCAAATCTAGTGAAACTATTTTTCGAACATGACATTGGATAAGACATACCTTCTGGCAATAAATTCTGACTACTTTGATAATGTAATTATGTTGAAAAAGTCACTGCTAAGAGAAACAGTAAATTATTGAAATTTTTGTTCATAAAAGCAATCAAAATTAAGACATACTTTTCGATTATTCATTGAACATCTGTTAACGAATACATTAAAGTCTTGAAACATTAAGTATTTGTAAAAGTGCGATAATTGTATGCTTACTGCAGAAAAACGAACGACGGAACTAGCAAACACCACACACGACAGAAAATACCTCCGCAACAATCTTACATGCAACAATAACAACAACCCCAAAGCTGCATCGCCAGTGAAATTATGGAGATGAATCATTGATTCTCGGATAGTAAAAACGAACATCAAGTATTACTCAAACGAGTTGACACATTTTGTTTGAAAATTTACTCAATGATAGCTTCGCATTCGGACTGTATACCATTTTGCGGGGGCTTGTAGATGGTTACGATCTCAAAAAGGTGTATTGACCCTTATCAAAGCCTTATCAGTGCTTGTGTTATTATCTTAATATACGAAGCATTTTGTTGTAATGTGGAAGTATTGATGCCGCCATAATGCTAACGTACTGCCATCTTTGTTAGCCTTTTCTGACGTTTTCATGATCCCAAAGCAGTGCATCCAATAACAAGCAAAACTGTTCGAGATGTCAGTCGTTCCTTAAATGCAAAATTGTCATGTTCATGAGGTATTATTTTCGATTTTGACAGCTGTCTCATGGAACCAATTTTCAGTATAGATGTTTCAATTAGAAAACCTTATCCGTTGAAGAGACCAGACCATTTGTGTTACCGATGATATACGGTGGTTTCACAAATATTACACAGAAATGTACAATAAAGTATTCAGATAATGGATGTCTGGTTGTCTGAAAGTAAATAACAATTTCAAAATCATAACAAATATGTAATTTGGACTAATTTTCTTGTGTTAAGTTTCCATCCTTGTATTATTAATTATATAATATCCTTTCATGGCTTTTGGGTTTTATAAATCAGACGGATTTTCAAGTTGTCAAAACATGAACCAAACTTTGTGCAATCTTCTGCAAAAGACAGTTGCTTGTTTCTGAAGCTCATTATAGGTACAAGACATTTATTGTGATTTAGAGTAAACATGCCGTAATGGAAGTAACGCTTGTCGTTTTTTTATAAGGCCTGCCCTATAAATATCTTAACTACGTATTCAGAACTTATCATCAAATAATATAAAGAAGAAACAATCGTAACGGAAGTAAGAAGTGCACCATTTAACATTTCTGATCTACCTTTTGCGTTGTTTTTGTCCTTGATTAAAGGCATGGGTACGCCAAATCGGAAGTGGATTCACCTCGCAGTGTTCCATGTTGAAAGTGAGATAATAGACACAATCTATTTTGTCTTAAATGCGTAATAGTCAACAATGGTATTGTAGAAGGCCGGTGAGACATGGGACTAAATTAAAATGTTCAAAAACATAATGTATGTTTACCTGCAATATGTGACAAGACGTAATACAACGAGTGATATTATGTCTTTCTAGTAAACATTACAATCGCACCTTTTTTATTTATATCGACAAATGAGGACGCTTTAAAAAAACACACATATTTTGTTTTGTTATATTTCAAACATCTAATTTAACACATGACTGACAAAATTATGTTATCTTATGTTTTGTCTTGTTTGAAACTTGTTGAATGTCTTTTCTCTTATTATGCTTTGATCATTGTGCCCTTAACTATTTCCTGGTTGAATATGTCTGTTTGGATTGTCCCTATATATTCCATCCATGGTATTATATTAATGAATATTTTGCTGTTAATATGTGTTTGGCACATATAGCTTAAATGTACGATTATGTTGTGTTAAAATCGGCATTGTTCACTTGAACGGTTTAAATTAACAAAAACATGATTATCAATAGATAATTATAGATATTATCAGTCTCCCTAATCAAATGCGAAAATCATGATCCAATTTGTTAATGGAAAAGTGAGACAAAAAATAACTATTTGTAGCAGTCTGACCACAGAAATGGCGAAATCTACTTCATGGTGTGTTCATTGTTATTCATTGTCCTAGAGAGTGTTCTATTATTTATACGTTTAGCATGACTGCACTAAATCCATTGTTGCATGCATATTAATGTAATCTACCTCAATGAGTACGAACGTACATCACCAGGCCATAGCATTGATGTTATGTTGTTTAAATGGTTATTCTTCTTATATACGAGTAATTTATTTTGCACAAAAATAGGTTTGTATTGGTATTTTGTCTTGCGGTCTGATATACTTGATGCCAACTATACTCAACGTCACTAAATAAAGTGTCATTATGATCATTTTTCGATTGGCTTGACTGTGGAATTTTAAGTATCTCTCGATTCAGAATAGTGAATTAGTAAAACTATTTCTGTTTTCATCTCTAATTTGTTAAATTTATAATATTCTTATGCATTTCATGTTATTCAAGTTTTATCCATTTATAATACTCACTATACTTTGATATATGTTTATATGCAATAAACTGTGGTTAAATCAAATATATCTGGATATTGCCTTTTTAAGAACTTGTTACTTGAGAGTGATTTGGAAATTGATATTTACTTCCTGTGTCAGGGTTTATTATTATAAATTTTAAGGAAGTAATTGGTCACAGAAAGACAGAGGCAATCGTGATTGCACCACACAACCTCATCAGTGGTTCGGTAGACATATTTAGAAAACTGGGACCGGTTCCACAAATAAACGTAAGAAGCAGAATACACAATTTGAGTATTGCCTTTTTACAGTTACCTGATTACAGCTGATGAAATTAGTTTTATGTTATATGTCTGTAGGGTAAGTGCTTTATCTATCGTTGAGTGTTATTGAACCTTAGTATGAAGTAAAATATTGTGTGAAAGATATGATTATACATATAATTATGTAAGAAAGTTATTTTGCTACCTATTAAACTCCTCTGTAAAACATCCTGTTAAAGTACAGAGTACATCTGTAGTGTGAAATACACTTCTGAGTTTGATCAAAGATGTACATTGACAGTTATAGTGTCACGTTGTGGACGACATCTACCTGAAGTGGTCTGATATGATTGATGAAAATTCTTTTTGACTGAGTCCTTCTTTAACATTATCTTTCAGGATAGGATTTGACGGTAAGTATGAAATAATTTTTAGATCTTTTTTATTATTCCTACAAAAATGTTTAGATTGTATACATAGTGTCATTAAAGGAATGCATTCGTCTCTAGGTTCTGTTAATCAAAAGAGGTAAATTTAATATTCTGTATGGAAGTGATGCACCTACACTTCGTCACCAGTTTCCAGTTATTTTCCTTTATTGCACGTTTTCAATAGCAAGCAATGCTAACGGCAAATTTAATTTAACCATACGGTCTTACATTACAGTTCATGTATCGCATATTTAAATCGGCCTGTATCTGATGATTGCTTTTCCATTCCCCTGTTGGATTATAAGGGAAATTTTGAACGGTATTTCCAATCAACTTTAAGCCAGCCGTAGAAATGACGTCAATGATGTTATTTCGTGTTTCAGGTATTCAGGAGGACAGAAAAGCTGCAGAAAATTATTCGCAAAGTTGTCGATATCTTCCTTTTTAATCATTAGAAGCAGTGTCAAAGTGTCAATGTCCGTATAATGTGATAGTAGGTTTTGAAAAAAAGGATATCACAAACTGCCATGTATAATTATTGCAACAAACTTGAACGCCGAGATGATGGAATAAACCATTGCTTTTGCCTATGTTTTTCGAGAATATCTATGTCGATATCATTTTCACGTTTCAAATACAAACTTTAATAGTGTTTCTTGAAATGCTCTACTCATCCTGATTATGCGGTCATTAAGTGGATTTAGATACTGCTTGTCGCTTTTCTAAGGAAACATCATTAAACATTACGCACACTAATTCAATTCACTATTGCATTCTTCTAAGGTTAGTAGTCATACATGAACCCGGCCATTTCCCAATACAAATAAGTTTACAAAGAAAACATTTTTCTGTGTATAACGCAATCAAAAAGGAAATAGGACACCTTTTTTAAACCACCGATGCATTAAATGCAACCATCGCAATAAAGAACTTTTACACTAGGATGAAATCATTGTTTGAACTATTTGCCAAACCATTTAACAGAGAGCTGATGTCCACGTTGAAACTTTCCAATTTATTCAAACTCGATTATGAAGACATATATAATTTGTTTACGTTTTGGGATCATTGCTTTGTCGAAACCATTGAGTGACAGCAAACAATAATACAAGACTACTCTCGTCATCTTAATCATGTGTCTGCTTGTTTCATTTGGGGGGTCATATAGAAGTTGCAACCAATTATTTTCGGTATCAGAACAAAATTAAACACACAGTTAAATCAGCAATTAGCAGTTCAAACAATCAAATATCTCATTCACTGAAAATATATAATAACGTTTAAGGTGCTGTGAAATTGACTTCTAATGGAATCGAAACAAAAAAGTCCCTTTTGCCAGTTTGTATACTAATTTTGTAGCGCTCAATACACATTCTGGTAAATCGATCCATCTAAGCCATTAAGTACATTTCAAATAACTCTGTCTTATCTCAATTGTTCATCGCTAGTAATAAATAGTGTTACACACGCAAGTGAACGCCTTGACTTACCTGTATTTATCATAGTTTCATGAACCACTTGGCCATATAAGATTGTAATATCCATAACGAAGTCATATTTTATAACAAGTATTACTGTTTTGAAATATGATAAATATTGCAAGGCACTGTTGAAAGAGGTTAAATAATTTTAAATAATATGTAATTATAAGGAAATGACATTCGATGATATTAAATGGTTTCCTTAACGTCAAATGAATCTTTATGAGTAATTGAAATTTTGTCGTAAATACAAAAAGGTTTCTAACTAATCACAAACAGTTGTTCTGATACGTATGCTATTTCAACTAAAGCATTACAAGGTATCATATTAATATTTGTGTTTGATAGCTTTGTTTTGTTTTGTCGGCTTTGAATACTTTATGATAAATACACGTTGTTTGAATCCTTTAAATCGATGAAACTGTAGATGATATTATTCAACACTTCAATTGACAATAACCAAATGAAAATATGTTGACAGTTTAAAAGGAGATAATGGAAACGTCTCACTAATATTTATATTGTGTGTTTTTACACACCATTACAAAATGTTTTAACATTATATGTTATACATACATTGACAATTGTAAGGGTGATAATCGGAAACATCTGTCTTATATTTTTATTGTGTGATTATTGTAAACACACTAATACATAACTTTTGTATCATATCGCTTTAATCTTAATGGCATTCTTTTCAAATTTGTGGATAGAATTTTCAAAACTGATTAATTTCATCAAACGTTATATTTATGCGCTCAACGTTAGAGACCCTGTTTATGGTGTCGAAAGAAATATATCGATTACTCATACCATTCTTCGGCTGTAACTTTTCTGTTAGCCATAAGTCCCGAAGTGCACGACACAGCATCACTGATCCCAAGACGTCAATCAACTTAAAAGGTAGGCATGTTAGGTATGTTAAAGATCATTATTAAATGCAATCAGTCAGAACACTTCACATTGATTTCGTCCACACTGTTTCATTATTGTTGTCAATGCACAGTTTTGATCAAACCAAGATGGATATTTACATCCTTTAGATGTATTTTATGCATAATGAATTAAACGGTAACAAAATATAAACCTTACATATATGATTAAACAAGTAATTTACATAATGTTGAACATTGCATTAAGATTCACAAAAAACATGTAAGACTCTCGCACTTGAGTATTTCACTACCGACATTCTATGACATATCAATAATATTTCAAAGAATATTATACAATGCCAAGAAAATGTTTTCAATATGATTTAAACACATTTAAAGATTAATTCAAAATAACGTTGGAGTATTATATGCACCGACGTTTTACCGGTTACAAAATGCGTCTATAAACACAGTTATACATGTCTTGACTGTTATACACGACACTTAATCAATTAATTACAGTTTATTTTCATGCTTTTCGATGAAATATGGAGTTTTACCGGTAAAATAACAAGAGTGAAAATATCAAAGAGTATTTTCACTGCAAAAAAAGGAGTGAAAATATCAACTTTCAGAACTACTTTTAAAAGCTATTGTAGTTACTTACCCTTGATCAAAACAGAACACTTTACTTTGAACAAATAAAATATTTAAAATTTAAAGGAATGTTACAAAAGTTTAAAAAAAAGGTATATTTGGAAATAAACAACCAACCGTTTATTAGAAAATAGGTGATTTTCAAACGTTTTCTTAATCTTGAAGCTGAATGATCGAACATTTGCTTTCATAGCAAACAAATTACAAACGAAAACAACTGTTCAAACATAACCAGAATATTATATAATTGTTCAAATGTATTTTGAACTGTTAGTTGTTGTAATACTGGATGCACTTAAAACTTCATTGATAACCGTTCATAAAACCTTTGTATTAAAAAAGAGCGAATAAAAACTATAAAAAAGAATATCAGAAACTTTTTTCTCAACAAAACGGAAATAGAAAATTTGTGTGGTGTATGTTCTCAATTATAAACAATATTCCAACGATCATACCTTTAAAAAGTTTTAATTCGATACTAAAGGCGAACAAACGAAGCCCATCAGTCGACGGCACTGTAACAGCTTGGTCTACATGTTGGCCACTAGCATGTCAATAATAAATCAGACAATTTGATCCAGATAAGGTCTCTGATGTTTTGAAGGACATCAGGCTCTCATGTTCCATTGCCCTTGGTTGAGTTTAAAGAAATCGACGGCCTTTAATTGATTAAAAAGGTTATGTTACATCTCATTAATCACCGACGAATTGATTTAAAACTTCATCATTGTTTTGAAGTGCATCAACTTACTAGGTTCTATTATTCTTCATTGAACGAATTAAATAGTCGAACACCAGCGTTATCTATCCCTTCTGGCTTCCTAACAAGCTCCGGGGTCCGGTTCTTCGATTCATACAACAACCACATGGTATTCCCCAAACCATACAAAACTAACACGGCATTTTTGAACCACGAAAAAGCAAATTGTTATTCATATATCTCAGTCACTGATTAATTTAAGGCCCAGGGTCAAAATATCACAAAAATCATAGACCTCAAATATAGATTGTGATTGGCTAGACAAAAGAGAGTTATCACTGCAATTATTGGCTATGACTTTTCTGTCCTCCTGAAGATCCGAAGTGCACGGAACAGCATCACTGAGGCTAATACACCGTTCGGCTTTAAACTTATTGGTTTATAAACGTAAGCTTAAAATTCTGGATACTGTTTACAATTTGTCAAATGATAATCCAATATGGAGGAATGAACGTTCTCATCAAAAACGAGCTACGGCAGAATGCAATATATGAACTGTAAATACCATTCGATCGAGATGTCCGTTAGAATATATAATTATTGAGTGCAACAAAGTGAAATAACTGGTAACTGGAAATGCATATTCACCAGGAAAACAAATTACCAATGTGTAAGTATGCCGCATAAATTTGCAAGCATAATGCAATTCAATTGTCCGTACTCCATTTAGTGTGGCAATATTCCACAATGCTGACATTACGCCATCGCAAGTATCATTACGCAATGTAAGAATGCCGCGAATTAATAGGCCAGTAATATGTACATTGAAACGTAAACAATGTGCCGTCTAAGTGTTTCTGGCCAGTAAGGTATGTACTAGAAGTTTTATTGAAACTACCTTTTTATCAAAGAGGCCATCCTTTTCAACTTTTGAAGATATTTGGAACGTGGGCTGATTTATGGAGATGGATTTTAATAATCACGCTCATACTGCACGACTCATTGTTCCGAAATATGTAATTCCGCTGCTGCCAATATGCATTGGTGGAAGGCTAATTTAATTGATTTACAGGGTGCATTTAGATGAGAATTCGCATGAGAACAAGGCAAACTCATTTTGAAATAATTAACGCCATTGATAGAAACCACACCTAACTTCCCTGTTGATTATTTCTTATCTAATTGAGTACTTCGTGGTTTGGATTTTCGATAAAATACTCGTGTTTCGTACGTCAATAAACTGCGTCTAACATGGGTATGAATATGTATATAAATAGGAAATCAATTACATTGATAGTGTACAAAACAGAAAAATAACTGCACTTAAATTAACAAAATGCTCTTTAACATTTTTCTCATGTGATTGATAATTCTTTATTTCACAGACTGATTCCTAAGTAAACACCTCTGCTTAAATGACGGTGGGGAAGAATAATAATCAGTCTGCTTACAACCGGTACTTTTAAACAAATCAAGATTCTCTTTTATACAATCCGTTTATGCATCACATGATGGTTTCCGTCCTTCATGAACATAACTATAAATTCTACTACTAATAAAAATTCTGACCGCGAGTTGTTTGGACAAAATAAGGCAGTAAGGCAGAACTTTTGAAATTATGTACATTGCCACAATTTACGTTTCAATTTACTTTAAGGTGTATAACTATCCTTTAAGCACATCTTATGAAACATAGCATTTGAGAAATGTAAGAATGTGTTTTATGAATCAGCCTACAATACACAGAAATGTTCGATATATTTTCTGAATTAAAAACTTTATTCAATTTTAGTTTAAGACTCTCGTAAACAAAAAAGTAAAATTAATATGCTTATAATGTGCCGTTCAGTTATCTATAAGTGCACACACGTTTCTTGATTTTTTAATTTACATACATTCCGTCGTGAAATTACCAGCTTTATTTCAAGTTTGATTAAGATTGAATGGTTTCCATATTTTCCAACCATTTCATGGCGATATGACACTTTAAACTTCAGCACCAATTATAACTAATGGTTCAGTGTATAGTAAAATTATTCGAGTGCTTTCAAATAAAATGGCACTTATGTGAGGATTATACATTGTACGTTAGTTAATCGTATTAATTTTGTTTAATATAATGAATCAGCAGGGCATTTTATACATAATAAAGCCTGTTTTACAAGTGATGTGGAGGCGGCTGGGAGTTATTGGAATCTGGTCAGCACGTCTTGATCCGTGTTCTCTACATAGGTTATCATTCATGGTTGAATACCTTATAATTAGGCAGAAGTGATAATGGCAAAGTGAAGCTTAACTCGCATGCAAATTTCTCTCTTAGTCAGTTTTTTATTAACCCATTTAAAATATCAATGGGATAAAAAAAAGCTTAACGATGTAAGTCTATAGCACAAAACATCGTTAACATATTTAACACTATTTGTTGTAAAGTAACATGTGGGGGTTGTTATGTATCTACACACATGATTCCGTATGTAACATGCCGTTTACATCATTGTTAGAGTTAATTCATCGCAACCAAATATTTAACCCCTTCAGTAAGAATTCATACAACCTTGTGTTTTTTATAATACGGAAGGTAAACTTATGTAATCATACGTAGTGTTTTTTGTTGTTGTGTTTGTGTTTTGTAAGTATTTAGATAATTTACTAAATGATGTATTTGAAATAGATGTCTTAAGCTTTGTCTATTTTGGTAGAAAAGTTGACATTTGAGCAATCTCCTGAAAGCATCATCTGAATCCCTGTTTTCTCTTACGAACCATACTGAGGGAATATTATATTCTTACGCTTTTTGATGGAAAACATACTTTTTTAGAAACACAATCTAAGAATGTACGAAAGACTTCTTTTTATTATCTATTTAAAGCCTCTGTCTGAACGTACGACAATGACATACTTTTAATGATTTTGAATTTCGTGAATACTGTCAGACAACATGAAACCGAATATCGGACTCGTTTACCTATATTAAAAAACTGACATCCGTTAACGCAAACTCCAAAAAAATGGTATATCCAAGGAATAACATTTTCTAATTGCAGCCTCCATCCTTTAGTCTATAGAGACACAAATATTCCACAAAGTCTTTATGCCTCTTGATTACTCAAAACAGAAGATATTTACAGCAGTTTTTTGTCAAGAGCAGTTACAGATATAAAGATTCAAACAAGCACTTGTATTCAACCGATGGGTTTCGAAACAACGCTGGAATTCTAAGGGGGAAATGCATATATATTCTAAAAAAACAGGAACAGTACAACTGGTATGAGAAACACTTGCCGTTTCCAATCATAAAGAAACGATAAAGGAAGTTTTTGTTTTCAAAGTTACTTTAGTGTTTTAATGAGCTGTCGTGATTGGATAACTTCGTTAAATGAAACTCGAATGACGGATTTGAGAGATTGTTATTGACCGAATATAACATTTATGTGAAAAATGTCATGTTTCCTTTATTAGTTGAGTAAGGGAAGTTTTAAAGATATACATAAATGATTTTTTTAAGATATACATAAATAAAAGATGTAAAAAAGGAATTTTGAAAATGAAAAATCATTACTTGGTCACAATGAATAACGAACATCATGATCTGAGTAAACACTCTAACAAGAACCAAACTTGTTGGTGGAGTTTTATATTTTAGATAATCGAACATTGTCAATTAGCATCAAGCGTTTCAAAATAAAAATAAGTTGTGCTTACCATGGGTTCACTCAGAAAAAGTATGCATAACAAGACAGGCGCTCTTATTATTTAGAATGCACCTTTTATCTGATATGTAATAAATCAAAACATGTAAGGACGTGTTTAATTATGGTTTTGTATGGATTGAATGAGATAATAAAACTTAAAAAATAAATTAATGAAACAGATGTAATATATGTTTGAACAGACCAGATTATAAATGAAAACATCGATGCGTATGATAACAATAAATGGCTTTCACAAGTATTTATCTTTATCTTTTTTATTAGATCGTTGCACTGAATTAACAAAAACAGCTTCATTTTTATATATTTAGTTCACGCTCTATAATTAAGAGATATTATAATTGAAGCTACAATACTGTTGTCATGTCTGTTTTGTTTATGTCTCATGGTGGTATGACCTACAAATAATAATATATGTGTCTAGTTCTACTGTCACTGAGTACAAGAGGTTATCCCCTTTGTTGATCAGAGAGATATCAGAATGTAATATACATGATTTACTGTATCCAAAAAAGATTTTTTTTCTATCTATTTTTATTGAAAACATGTAAAAAAGGAATATTGTATGTGTAGAGCAAGACAGTTACGATACCACTACGGTACTTCAAATATAACTACTAGGACAATGTCATTCGATAGCAAGACAAACTCAATATTGCATGTCCACTTACCCTTGAAAATCGATCAAGCCGATGAAAAGTTCTACAGGGAAATAACCTTGACACAGAATCGGGCTCAATAAAAGCCAATTGTACTCACATTTTTTAATGGCGAGGACCAGCTGTTCTGATTTGCTGTAACATTGATATTGACTTTATATGCCCAAACGTGAATGATTGTCATTTACGTATTACACTCCCTCTAAGTAGTTAGTACTTTTAATCTAAAGCAGACGAAAGCGTTATCTTGTATTGTGACATCTCCGACTTTTAAAGAAACAAACGTATTAATGTGCTACAATTGCAACTACAGTGACCAGACATATACTAACTAAAAAAATACTTTAAGGACAAACGGATCAGAACCTAACTCTAGTCAAAGACACATTCAAAAGAAACCACACAAGACAACACTCACAGTTTACATAATTAACATGGCATGTTCAAATTCGCTCAAACTCATCAGTTTTTTTTCTCAATAAAAAACACAAACTGTGTTTATTTTCGGAGGTACGACCAATATATGCCAAAGTTTCTAAACAAATTGAAGAAAACAAAATATCATCATTTAAATAAAGATTTTTACTCATTGAAATGACAGTGAAATTCATTATCAGTGGTCGCATATGAGCACGAACACAGGTTTGAAAAGGTCAATCCCTTAATGACACGAGCATTTGCAGGATTTTTACAAGAGAAACACAGTAAACAATCTTACAACCAATTTTGACGAATTAAAGTTATTAAATAAGTGTTAGATACAATGCTGAATATGTTTTAAACACTATGATGAAATGCGTCAGTATAAGCGGACTCTTAGAAACGCTTAATCAATAAGAGGTAATTGTCTCAGCTCGACAAAATATGTACATGACATTTCACGCAGTCAAGTTTTAAACCATTTCGTACTGAATTATAATTGTCTTCTAACATTCAGATCAAGATGCATATACATACACCAATATAACTGAACTGAGCTTTACTAAGTAAGTGTTACTTAAAGAAGAAATTGTTAATACACAAGGAGTATTATTGTAATTTTCATAGCATGTATACTGGTCAAAATAACAGAACATCCATTGACTGTGCATTAGTGTCGTATTATTGAGGTATAGTTGATGTTTGTCTGTATAAGACTAATTATTTTTGCAGAATGTATCCAACAACATGGCATATGATATTGGACCATTGATGCAAAGCTTCAAAATGTGCCAATAATCAGTTGAAACAAGGCGTCAATAATGTGAACGTGTTGGAAAATAAGGTGTCTTTTGTATGTTCATAAAATCAGCATCAGTATATCTCTACGACATGTTTAACCAAACGATTGTAGCAAGATTGATTGTATGACGTAATGTTTATGGCTATCAAAAGCTTTGACGAGGTTATCTAGTAGCTATATGAAATCCTCTACGGGTTGGGAAACAAAAGCCATTCAACGGCGCTATGCTCTGTTTGCGTTATTGTGTTCTATATTCAATAGAGCGGATACACTGAAAGCAAAATTATTAAAAGCACTGATCATGGGTCCAATCTTAAATTTTTTGGAAAATAAACATTTGGACACTGCATAGCGGAAGTGCGTTTTAAATCAACGTTTACTTTAAAAATTGCATAGTGACTCTTATAACAAATTGAAAACTAAATGGACAGGGTACCCAATTGGCTTTTTAAAAGGGTTGTTATGTTAGTGTTTGATAATTAGAATTGTTTGACTTTTTTAATCTGATTTGAAATGTACCAAGATCTTTGCATTTTTACGCTTTGATTTTTAAACAAATGTTTCCTTGCTTTATTGATATTTGAGGTTCCTTTTAGCTATTGAACTTATCAATTAGCATTTTTACCTTTGAGTTTGTGGTGTAGTTGAATGCAATATTGTTGTGTCGGTGTTTAGAATATGTTTTCAGTTCTCGTGTCTGCCTGAAGCATAAACTTATTGTCTCGTAACAAAGAGTCAATCGTTCAAGTTTGGAATGTAAATGTCATCAATTGTTAAAGAATTATCGAAAAATGTTGATATGACCTCACTGATCACATTCCAACTTTTAATGAATTTATCCAATGACAATGCAAATGCATTGATGACTTAGAAATATTGTTACGTGAACATTTTTTTTATATTTCACCTGACGAGACTTTCTTCCATGCGCGAAACACTTAAAGAATATTGTGGTTGAGAAATAAGACGTCGATAGCTAAACAAACTATCGTGTTTTTTGTGTTTTTTTCTTTTCTCCTGAAACCCGAAAAGCACAATATCACTGACGCCAATACGAGGTTCTGCTCAAAGCCTATTTGGTTATATGAAAAAGATTATAATTATTGCTGAATTCCGTTCACAGTGTTTCCAAGAGTCCAATAGTTCTATAATATAGCGATCGTCAGATACCGGCCGCTTACAATGTGCGTACGAGAACTGTACAGATAAAATCATACGATCAAAGGAAGACCGCGGATATGATTGTTTAGATATTTAATATCTGCATTAATGGGAATTAACTGGAAGTAACAATACAATGTAAGTACATGAGATACGTTTTAATCATTTTAATTATCTTGTTAGAATAATGGGAACTTTTAAAATTATTGGATCCCTAACACTGTCAAATACTCTTTGATAGCTGATTTCTCACTTGCGCCCCATTCTGGTACTCTCCAGTTACAAATAAAGAGTAACAGAATTGATCACGCGGTATCCAACGATAAACTAAAACCGAAGACGAACGAATAATTGAAGCACATGAAGCAAAAATTATTTTGAAAGTCTTTTAAAAGCTTAACTTAATTACTTAGTACGATTCTCAATTTGGACTTTTGTCGACACAGGTTGGATATATAAACAGTGGCAAGAACTTTATGTGTGGAATAATTTTGAGAAATAATGTTGGATTGAATTTCATCTAGTAAGCTTTTTTTCTGAAACACATTGGAACATGGTTTCGGCATTTAGATTAAATGATTTGAATACTTTTCACCCGATTGTTTTAGTGGATAAAGGTATTATAAATATTCGATGTACGTTGGTAAATAACTGACTTCTTTTTACGTTCTTCTCAATATATAATACAACTAACAATATAATTAATGGGAAATCTAACGAACGTAAACAAACCATTGAGTCACACTTCATTCAATATCATTAGGACGTATAAAAATAACTCATTTAAGAGCAAGTTAAACAGACCTTTGCACTATCAATTCATGAAGCATTGTCAAATGACGTTTAGCCGGTTACAACTGGCGTATCAGAATTGTGCATGGCATAGTTTATCTTCAATATATGCAAAACAAATTCGCTGAGTGTCAGGAGAAAATATTTGAATAACTTTGTAACTATAGACTGCATTAGCAAATATTTACACCCCAACTTCCATTGCTTCGGACTTCACACACTTTGACCAGCCCAATTGCGTTCATACCCCGATAATGTTATCAATCCCTCAATTCATGACTTATATATACTGTATATCAAATGTAGGCAATTGTATTGCTATATTTCAATGCTCTCAGCTTGTTTACATTGTAGATTGTCCATGTGAAATCAGCAAATTCAATATTGCATTAGCATATTCATTAAATTAATCCCCAATCAAACTCGATAATAAACATCGATAGTAAAAATGTCTGGCTGCTCGGTGTGATATTGCTTCATATGATTGTAACTTGACAACATAGACAACAGGTTTTCTATTATAGACACATGTGGACTTTCGTTCAAATGTACACTGTAAAAAGGTCATTTTAGCTTGCATGTAATAGTAATGGTATTATGGGTATTATCATAGCATTCTTAACGTGCTTTGATCAATGCTCGTTGTAGTTACATTATATTTACTTATATCTAATACAGCAATGTGTGTGGATGCAGCAGGTTTTAACCGATTTGTTCTCTTGTATCAATCATGATAGAAATATGTATTAATATTGATTTTATTTAGCGGATATATTCTCTCGGATTAAAAACAGACTCAGATTAAACAATTATTAACATTTTGTTTTTTATAAAACTGATGTCAACTCTAAGCAAGGTCAGGTCAAAATAAGACCTATTCGAGAGGTTGGTTAAACGAAAATGTTTAGGTATAATACATTTCAAGCATTTTTTTAATATTGTTTGAATTTGTTAAAAATTACCTTTTTACCTTTAAAATCATCAGTTTGGAAAGGGATCATTTGTGGCTATCAACATCGTTATTCTCTCTGCCGAATCATCATGGAACGATATATGAAATATTACGTACGCCGTATGCAAAAACCATTCCAAATATGAATGTATAAATTCAAATTTTGTGAATACTTTCAGACTGCTGAAATGCCAACATCGGAATGAAAAATTTAATACCTCTGCCTATGATTGCAAAACAGCCACCTGATATCGCTGACGCAAATAGTTTTGTCTGTCCAAGAAGTAACAGTTTCTCAATTTAAGCTCCAGCTTATAGAACGATGATTTCGTCGCGTACGGACCTAAAGAAACGTTATATAATTCAGCGGTTACCAATCAATGCTATAATATAATGAACCGATCAGGGGAAATTTCATCAATACTTAAAGATATTGCGAACTGAAAGTGCAACAGTTACAAACGATAAGTGGATTAGGTTGACAAATAAAGCAGAATCGTTTAAAAGAAAATAAGGTATCCTTTGGAAACTTGCCAAGCAAATGCATGTTTGTTCTTAAGTTAAGAGATATTATAAGCTGCATGCTGGATTTCAAATATTTGTACATGTCAATGGTGGTTTTTAAATAAGTGTACCTTTCACTGAATACTGCGATTAGCACATATATATGTATATATGTTTAAAAAGAACAACTCATATCGTATAACAAAGTAAGCTTTCATAGTATGTCGGATGCTCCATTGATCTGAAAAGTCATCAAGAGAATCGAAAACATATTAATCTATGTTAAACTGGCATTTGCGAAAGTATTGGAGGAGACAAAACATTTATAGAATTTGTGTATTTGGGGTACACGAAAACAGTGGAAAAATCACTAAACTATAGAACACTGAGTATTGTTCTTTTTTAGGGGAAAGATATAATATGTTAATAAACTAATTATTTTTATCTTTCGTAACAAGCAATTGTTTACGGTGCGAAAACGTGCGAAAGGTGTTTATATCGGCTAAATGAATTTCGTTTTTCAACCCGAAAACGTTTAAACTGGATTACTTCCGTGATTAATGGACTTTTCTGAAATTCTCAAAGTGGAATATTGTGATGCCTGAATCAAGTGTTATGTTTGTCATGTGAAGATACCTGGTTTAAGTTTTAGCAGTACTTTAGTTTTTTTGCGTTTAGAAACACACACTTTTTTAACTCACATTTTGTTAATATTGATCACAAACATACGTATTAAGTTGTTAAAAGACGACGGTGACGGGAAAAATCACCGGCATTTAAAAGATATTGCATGAATTCCTATAAATATTTTATTCGAATTCTACAAAACAAACAGTAAAAGAAACCGATATGCAGAAAAGAAAGGCATTTTATCATAACGAATATGAATAAATTATAATTTGCAAATAAAAACGAATCAGACGACCTAAATAGCAAACATACCGGATATGGTGGGATCCACAGTTATGTTTTTGGCTGTGTACTCAACTGTGACGTCCCTACCATTCTGCGTAGCCGTGTTTGGCACAATAGTGATCAGTGCTTTCATTTACGCCAAGTCTTTTATGACACTACCATCAAACATTCCAAAACTGTATTTCAAAGAATCAGCATTGGCGTCGCATCTTCTCAAGCGATGCAGACTGATGAACCGTAAATTCGATCCGCCATGGTATCTACGAAACGTGCACATCCAAACGATACTTTCGTTTATTCTCACACATACCTCAACTGAATTTGAAAGAGAATATCTACAAATGCGTGATCGAGGAGTCGTAGCGCTTGACTGGGCTCTTCATGTGTCTGTTCATAAGAAAAAGCGTTGTTCTGTGTTAGTAATACTTCCGGGACTAACCGCTACCGCGGTCAACGTTTCAAACCTGTGTAGTTTAGCTGCTCACAAAGGTTATAGGCCTGTTGTTTTAAACCAACGAGGATTCGGAAATTCAGTGTTAACTACTCCGAAGATACTGAGCAACGGGGATCCGCACGATTTACGCCAAGTTGTAAAATATATACATAGTCGATACCCAAAAGCGTTAGTTACAATGGTTGGATTAGGAACGGGTTGTTCGCTTTTACTGTCATATCTTGGAGAATTCGGATCATCGGCAAACATTTGTGCTGCAGTGTGTATATCAGCGTGCTTTGACAACTCCGGGAAGTTTTCGAAAGGCGTTCAAGGAATATATGACATATTATATTTGTTGTCATTGAAAATTACGTTATGTGTACATTCAAATTCACTTGCAAAGTATATCGATTTTATTGAGTTGCTCAAATGCTGGTCATTTCGACATTTTGATGAGCTTATGTATTCAAAGTTATACAACTTTTCAAATGTAGATGACTTTTGGGACCGCAATAATCCTTTGAGAGATGTGGATGAGATTGCAGTTCCTTTATTATTTATCAATAGCTTAGATGATCCGTTTTATTCCAAAATAAGCATTCCATACGATCTCTGCAAGTACTATCCACATTTTCTAATGGTTTGTACTAATAAAGGTGGACATTGTGGATTTATTGACAACCCATGTGATGCAAGTTGGGCAGAGAAATTAGCTCTGGATTACTTAGATACCGTGTTAGATTTTACAAACATGGGTCATGCTATTAATTATGGAAAATGTGCTGTTCGATCTACAATTTAAGTGACTGATAAATTAATAAAATGAAATGATTGATGTGGATGATTTGCTTATTTTAACCCCGCCTGATATTATGACTCTGTAGAAAGACGCAATATAAAGGTTTAATTACCATTAGATATATATTTATGCGTTCCCTACAAATATTCATATCGATGTGCATTGGGCTTTTGGTAACAAATTTTAAGAAATAATTATTCTGCATATTTGCCTTAATAAATTAACGGTATTAAAACCTGTTTATATCTTTTTCGTGAGTCATTGTGGAATTGACTTGAATGAAATAATAATATAAATCATCTTCCATGCGTTTATGAGACAAATCTCAAATACGTCCCGAAGTAAAGTATACCTCCCGTTTTATTGACATATTTTAACTCCTTGAAACACTTGATACGTTCGAATATTCCGCAATATAAACCACAAAAATTAACTTAAACATTTTTCCAACTGATTTATAATATTTGCTGAGGAATAAACGCAATAGTCGTTAATATTTGGCATCACAAATGATCACTAGTTGCAATACAATCTCCCCAATGTATTGCTGTACAATAATGAGATATTTGTTTAGGTCATTAGTACATAATATTTTAATTTGGATAGAAATATGTTTTGAGGTGTTTTAAACGATCAAAAAGTCATTTTTCACAATACACCAGGGTGTTTTCGTTTTCTAAAATGTCCTCAAAGACATAATGATGTACTGTTTATATGACTTTACAGATATGTTTCGAATATATGGTCTTAAGTTATGCGCTGTTTCCTGCAAGCTCCATAGGGAACGAGTAAGTGTGACGTACCGACTATTGTCAATGTTATTATGTTTAACGACTTCCGGACGAAGAAAACACAATTTATATTCATACTGCGGGTTACGGCAGATATAATTTGTCCGATGCCTGATGTTTTGAGGTTTATTGTACCATAGCTTTAAATAGACGAAAGAGCATGTGCATTATTTATTTTCATTTTATTTCTAGTAGAATATACTTGCTGATCTTCTTTTAGTGGAACGATGCGAATGGAAAGGGGTTATAGTGGTGCAGTTGGAGAGTGATGTATATATTATATAGTTGATTCTTAATAATAAAAATCCTTACACGAACACTTCTAAACAAATATTGAAAAGATCATTAGGTAAATTGCTAATGAGGAGATTTATAAAACTTGGATTTTCAAGCCCGAAGGGCAAGCTTAATGTTGATTGAAGTAACAGAAAACAATGTCTTCTCCGATGTCTCATTTTAAAACAATAAGTATTGCTTATAAGACATCAAACATATACTAATAACATATGGTGACAGTTAGGGAAAGAGTCATGTTTTAAAAATAAATGTATTTTTGATTTTAAACACAAAATGTTTATTTTTCATTTGCTAGGATGAATATAAATATAACGATGATTCATAAGGCAAGTCCAAAAGCATTATTCCTACATGTAATATTACTATCCAATACATAAACTGTATCTTCTGTTGTCTAATGTGTACAATTGACTACATATCTTTACAATTCTAGGTCACTTTACGTAGAATAAAGAGCCAATTAATGAAAATACAGTCGATCTGATACAATAAAAAAGTAACTAATAGGTTCTACATATAGGGATACAATCCAGAGATGACTGAAGTTACGACGACCAGCCAATCCAAAACAATATCGCTAAAACACTTCAAATACTGACATATCTTTTAGAGCTTTGGATATACTGCATTCAAATGAAACAAAATAAAGGAAAATAATTCGAATGCTATTCAAAGGACGTCGAGCAAAATCATTTCGCTCAATTAGATCTTCAAATAGAAATAAAATCAATCTGCCAACGAAATGCTATAAGGGAAATTACCATCACTACATAATATAACACTATAACATCAATGCTAAAGGCTAAATGCGTAGTTTTGCTATTATGCCAACGATATTAAAGCAGTACTCGGAACCGCAATCATCATCAGTGCATGAATCAAAATTCTTTATATTTCCTGGTCCCTCTTTTTCTATGATTACTTTAGAACAGGGTGAATTGAAACATTATATAACAAAATAATCAAGTAATAAAACACTCAAATAATTAAAGCTTTTAAATAAACACGCATGCAATACAAAATCAACATATTAACAGAACGTAGAACAATAAAAGCAACAGCAATCTCATCAGCTCGAACAAGTTAATACATCATAGTCAATTCAAATGGTCGTATATTGGCTTCAGACATTCCCAACAGACGCTATTAAGCTGGTCGTTGGGGGAGTTTGACCAGATCTCAGAAGAACCCTAAAGGACGGCCATGGACTTTTTCGAATGTTTCCCGTAAAATTGACAATTTACTTTTAACGAACATTGGCTAGATTCGGCAGTGCCGGAATCTCCAGAGGCGACTCGCAAGAAGTACATAAGTATTTAATGGTGTGGAAATGTCTACGCGGATTTTACAAAAGCTCCAGAATACGGTATTTATGTCTGAACTAGGAAAACGATATGCGCCTTTTTACACCTTCACATCGACACAATCGTGAAGCTTAAGTTTGTCAACGATTCTATTAGAAAGTCTTATTTGGATAATCATAATTTAAATCGTGTTTCTTTGCATTGCAACTCTTATGAGAATTGCAATGTTAGCTGAGTCGAGGGTTTTCCCATGTGTGCTTGTGTCAATTCTGTACAGAAGATAGATGACGACTGTTCATCAATTACTTACTTGAATAGAACAATGGTTTTTGTTAAATGCTGAATGTTGGTGTATTAGTCAACCAATTGAATGAAAGAACGATTATCAATTATTGAAACAGATGTAATATATATTCAATGGGTTAAATAAACTATTTGATGCGTGTGATTACCTTGCATGACTGGCTCACTAGTTTCTTTATATTTACACACAATACATGTAATATACTTTTATTTTCAACTGGGAACTGTGATTTCACGAACCCCACCAAGGGTGTTATATAACACTTTATAAACGTACTATTAATTAGTATATATTTTTTTGTGTTTCTTGCCTGTATTTATTTTTCTGATTACAATCATTGGAATTTACTTAATCATGTGGTTGATACAAAAATTTATCCGCTTGTTGATAATTCGCTTAATATATTTCTTTCACATAGGATCACGTACAATGAATTTCTGGCAGACATGTTTTTATCATACCTTATCTTTAAAATACTTAAGAATCATTCTTCCTATGTTTGCACAGCAAATAACGAGAGCCTTAGGGTACATATAATACAAAACTCATATTCATATTTTTGATATGAAGGTCAACTTATATGAAACAGATGATGTGTTTCATCAAGAACAAGATACGGCACAGAATCGAGGTATTTATAGCACTTTTCCCCTCCTATTTTCAACAGACAGGTGTACGCACACATTGAAGCAATTATCTAGTGATTGGATGCCGAAATACGTTTTAAAAAAACAACAAAGATTATTCCCATAATTCGTGTAATGTTTCTTTCAATGATATTTTACGGGACCTCTTACTTGGTTCATGGACCCAGAGATGCCGCCACGATGGTGCAATATTGATCATATACACAATTACTTAAACAAAAGAATGATAGCAAAAATCAATGTAACCTTGATGTGGGTTCCATGAGTTAAATCAGTAAACAAAGTGCTCATAATATAAGGAAAACCGGAGTTAAAATCATGGAAATTTAGACTCAAAGTGTAAGCATGATTGTTTATATAAATAACAATATTTCCGATTGAGGTCAACACCTTCACCGATCCGGACCATGAGTTCTTTTTTCTTGAAACAACCATTTACATTTATTTATATGTATTTATGTTGTGATCAAATTGTATAAATAAAAATTCATTAGTATTAAGAACAACAGAAAGTACACATTTTGTGATTAAACTTAATGATATTAATAGTAGAGGAAAACGATTGCAATGTTTTTAAGAACTTGTATATTGTATGCCTGGTATATTGTAAAGATGAAATGTTTGTTTAATAAGTGAACTGAATAAAATAGGCCATTTATAAACTATAGTTTAGGAAAGCTTAAGTTACAAATATGCAATATCTATTCATTTAATAACATAATGTGCAAGTATTTAGGATAAATGTACACTATAAAATATTTAGGAATAACGAGAGACATGTCATAATCACACAGAGTCTGTAAACCACTAATTGTTTGCATACAATGGAAAAAACTGTTTATGACGTGTTATATGTATTTGTTTGTTTATCTTTTAACACATGGAAGCGACGTTTATGACGCAAAGCAACTGAAGGAATGACAGTTTTTATGTTAACAACTGTAATACATTTCGTTTAAGTCATATTTCAGAAACAATTAAACTTTGAAAAAATATCAAAATTAAGCATTAAATTAATATTTGACAAACATTTATACACATCTTTCTTGCAAACCATTGTTTAAAGATGCTCACTTTTTTTTTTTAAACTCAATCGTTTGATTCCTAATTGTTCATATGACTAACAATTTAAACAAAATATACAGTTATACTGTTATTTTTATAAATCAGCCTGTAATGATGACAATGTTCGACTTCGTTTTGGCCGATGGAAATTGGTGCTTAATTTGCAATGCTAATTGTCACATACAGACAATTATTTAATGAAGCATACTTTATCAAATTGAACCGATATTCTGGTATTGGTGTCCGTTTTAAACATTCGTTATTAAAAAGAAACAATACTTTGTCATTGGGTCCATTTTATAACATTTTTGATCCAATCAGCCCGATGTACTGACATAGCCGTCCAATCTTGAACATTCTTAATGAACTCGTTTGATTTTGGTGGGGTGTGTGTTATTGTCTTTTAGGACACCCTTAAGATTTGTCATATATAAAACAGAATATGACCATTTGCGTTCGGACACACATCATTTTCATTTTTAACACAATTTGTAAACAAATAAAAACAATGAAAGCACTTTGCATTCAACGAAACTCATATCATAATTCAAACTTGAAAGTGGGTTGCTGTGGCTTCATTGTCTTTCAACAAATGCGAAAACTAGTTTTGTACTTTTGCAGAAATATACACCTAAAGGATACGAACATACACTGAATTAAACAGGAATACAAACATATTGAAGATGAAAATTTCATTTACAATTGGATATAATCATGTTTAACGCACTAGACAGCCGGTAGGGAATGCTAAATTGAAAATACTCATGTTATTCATTATGTATGTATTAGATGGGAGACAAGGTATACATACATTCATATATGTATTGTTAATATTTGATTATACTTTGTTATTATGGGCAGACACCTGCATTTTTCATGCATTGATGCATGATTGTACTGTTGTGTTTTTTACAATTAAAATTTTAAGACGATTAAATTTTCATAAAAAAACGATATGAAATTGATAAATGAGTCCAACGAGTTGCTCTTCTTTGTTAGCTTCTTAACTAAGTATTTAAAGAAAACATTTCAATCGCAACAAAAGTTGAAATGGCAACTTTTCTCAATCAAAATTCGAAGTTTAACTGTTTGTTCATGACACTTTTGATTTCAGAATTCACGATAAGTAACATGAAATATATAACTAAAACGAATATATGAAGAGCAATCTTAATAATAGTTTCCTTTTCAGCAATGTTATGACTAAGCAAAGGTAAAATGGCATGAACGGACATTCAATCAACTACAACATTGCTGACAGCTTGAGATCTGCAAAAGCCATGTTCGAATCAGTATCGGAAACACAAGTTTTTGGTTTAAATTTGTAATAAACTCAAGTTTCGCTGATCAGTCCAAAGCGACAACCATTACAATTATTATCAGTGTTAGATGTGCTATTGTGTCAAATGAAAAAGCAGCTTTTTTATATGCCTAATTTGTTTGTGATATATTAGCAGTTAGCCGTTATTTACTTTAGTCCGGAGAACGAATCTAGGGTCAGTAGACATACTATAATTTCAAACACTAAGCTGGTATAAGAGTAATAAGCATGCATTTACCAAATGAACGAGGCATGTGTCTGCAGCATTCCAGTCCCAAATAATGACTTATGACATAAATCATGATTCAAATCGATGTGTCTCTCGCTATGCTTAGATACACTCATCCCAAGTTCTGTTTCTGAAAACGGTCAATGTGTTGAAAAAGACTAAACTATACACAACAAAATAAACGGAGTAACGATGTCTGTTATATGAAGCATATCAATATTGAGAAATATTTTCTGATTACTATTTTAGGGGCGATCCCAGGAATTGACTTTAGATACAGCGCAAGTATATTTGAAAAAAGTGATGTGTCTTCTTCTAATAGTATCCAGAGGACAAAATCAGTCAGTAGCTTGTATTCCAAAAACTAGACTTGAGTTATCCGATCCAGAAGATGCATTCTATTTCTTAAAATTGAAAATTTAATTTCTCAATAAACTGTTAACATAGAACGATACATTTGGAATAGGTTACTAAGAATAATTATTGTCTGCATGTTTTAAAATACAGCGCTCAAGCATAAGTAAATTTTAGAGGAACGATAATGTCATTTTAACAAAGTTAGGGCCTCGGAACCGTCAGTAAAATGTAAATTTACGGGTGAAAGAGGTAGTGATTTTTTTTTTCGAAATTAATACTTCAATTTTCTTATTCTGATAAATCATTTACTCATAATATTATTGGTAATATCCTTGGTGGGATACGTGCAATAACTAATTGAAATGTTACCATATTATAGAATAAACCATATTCAGTTACTAATGGATATAACAATCATCCATTAGTTAATTCAACCAATTGAATAGATATTGTATCTGTTTTATGAATTGCTAATTGTTCCACTATTCAGTTGGTTGCATAATAGCTTTAACCAACATTAAATATTTAACAAGAAACAATGCACTATTCCTTTCAGAAAGTGATGGACAGTCGCCAGTTATCTTTTTCTACATATTGAACACACTTAATAATAAAACATCGGTTTCAAAAAGCATGCATGATTTTCCCATTAGAGTGATATTACAAAATGAATAGAACGGTTGGAATTGAGATTATTTTAATAAGCTGTTCTGATATAGTTATGTACATGAACATCTAGTGTAATTATAAAAGCGTAAAATGGCTAGCATTTAAATGAAGCATATATCCAAAACAAACCTTGACCTTTTTATCTGCACGATCCTGATTTAGAGAACATCTTGTAAATTAATTCTTCACTTCAAGTTACTAGAATTCTATTGTTTGTTACTGAGATACACACCGGAACGTTTGAAGTAGTTAGGCTAACTTTGCACCTGGTCAATTATATTAAGAAAAAAAAAACGTTACGTTTCCAACTCTCGAAAAGTATTTGAAACTTTACATATCTGAAAGTACGATGCCCGCCTCCCGACTTAGAACTCGTTTGTTCAAGTCCATCTAGCGGAACGTTTTGTTGGCCTCTTAAAACAGACACATGTTTGAAGTAATTTCAAGAAAAAGAATTGGAAGTTAATTTAATTAGTTTGTCTCCATTTTTGAGTTAAACTAAATGATTATTTTGTAAGTACTTATATCCCAACTACTTTATCTATCAGTAAGGGTATAACAATCAAATGTTATTTTTCTCCAAATGCAAACATTAACATTGCATGCAGTGTTTGAGTCTCTTTTGACAGCTGTTTCACAGAATCAATATTCGGTATAAAAGTTGCAAAAAGGAAACCTAATTCCTTGAAGACAATTGGAGTAAGCGATGATGTACGGTGTTACATGTAATATTGGCAGAAATGTCAAATAACGTATTCGGATGATGGATATTTTGATGGCTGATTGCGGTCACCAGATACAAAGTCATTTTAAATATATAATTTCGACTGCTGGCCTTGTTTGTTTACTCCATTACATTATCAATTATATAATATCATGACATGCAGAGGTAATCTCAGTTAAAAAAGAGATTTTGATTTATTTTACTCGGCTAAATGGATGATATTTTAAATTTAAACTTGTCTTTTAATTGATTTCGATATATTAAAGCTGCACTCTCACAGATTGATCGTTTTGACAACTTTTTTTTTGTCTTGGAACGAGCCAATTTTTTGCGAAAATCCATTGAACCCAGTTTTATAAGACTGCTGACAAAAAATAGATCGCAGATTTTTACATTTAAGTTCAAAAATTAATGTGTCATGCACTTTTCTTAAACCGTTAGTAAAACATTAATTTTCGAACAAAAATATGAAAATCTACGATCTGATTTATTTTCAGCAATCTTATATCATTGATTTGCAGATATTTAGGCAAAAAAATTGCTCTTTCAAAGACAAAAAATAAAAAAAAGTTGTAAAATCGGAATCTGTGAGAGTGCAGGTTTAAACATGTCAATTGGCAGCAATGATGTGATCGCCGTTGTCTTTTCTGACGTGTTCGACCAATTCAAAGTCCTTTACTATGATATCGAAGGTAAATACGCACAAATATCGGAATTCGGAAAAGCCCATAAAATGGTTCTAGATACATATCATTACTACCCACTAAATATTTACAATAAAAAAAAATATCGGAAAATATCATTACGAAACGAAATGAGAAATGCAATATAAAGTATTGAATAACCGTTTGCATTTTCCTTTCCTACTTTTAAGGGCAGATAACTCCAGTTCGGAGGTGACTCCATAGTATTACATGTTATAATCTAAATAATAAACTCCGATTTATTTTTCTGAAATGCCACTTGAATAATGTAGAAGGCCTTTTAGACATGGATTTCATTGAAACGTTCAAAGATCATGCCTGCTTTCCAGAAACTAGTGACTGAATACCGTAATGAGTGATATTGTATTTCCTAGAATATAATTAAAATTGTCAGCGAAATACGACGTTTTAAAACAAAAATTTGTTTTGTTTTATTTTAAAGATCTATACATGCATTACTTCTGTATGTGTTGTTATGTTTTTTTAATGTCTGTTAGTAGTATTTGGCTTCGGTCCTTGTTGCTTGAACAAGTTCATAGTTTAATATTTGCCCGTTTGGCTTGTCCATGTTATTGCATTGTATCACATTAATACATATTTTGCAATTGTCATCAAAGAGGTCGTGAAAAAATATGTTCCTTGTCGCCATTACTGTTTATTTAAACATCCAGAACATATTTGGCTTGCACATTGTTTTTAGACTTATTCTGTTTCACCTATTATTACACTTACTTCTTAACATTGTTCAAATAGTCCCATGCTCTCTTATCGGAGAAATTTATCCGGTTAATGGTAAAGGGTTGTTTGATTGGATTGCGTGTTCTGAATTATTATAGACATTGTCCGTTTACTTTTGTTATCATGCTTTGGTTTACGGAAATGATAATGTAATGTAATTAAGAAATGTGTTTGGCATGCTAAAATGGACGTTAGTTATCTGTTAAAATCGCAATTATTCACTTTAGTACGCCTTCATGCATCTTAATAAATAGTCACCCCATCAAATATGAAAACCATAATCCGAGTCTTTGATGGATAGCGAGACAAACAATAATTGTCGTCTGCTTCATGGTAGATGTTCATGTTTAAATATGTTCTTTTTTTTTAAAAAAAGGAGCCTTTTGAGACTTGTATGGTCTGCATGATAATATATATTCAGGCATATTACGCGAACATTGTTTGTTGCATGACTTGTATTGCCGTTACGCTCACTGAAGTCAAAAGTAAATCACCAGGCTATAGTATTGTAGTTATATCGTCATATTGTTTCGGATGGTTAGTCTCCTTACATAATTCCTTTCGCCCAAAAAGGTTTATTTTAATTGTGTTGGTTTTTTACCTTGATATCCTTCCAAAATTATTCTGTTCTATTGTGGTAGTTGTTTGTCAATACTTAGTGTCCATACTTAACTGTACACCACGTCGCAAAAAACAATGTTATTATGATCTTGTTTTCGATGGGCAGATATGTGCAATTTTATCCATTGAAGAGCTTGGTTAAACCGTTTCTGGGTTAATCTTAAGTTGTGTAAATATTTTAGTATGGTTATGCCTTGCATTTTATCCGAGTTTTATGTACTCTAGGTTATTCACCCTACAAATTGCTCACTTGATGTTTCGTTATTTGAAATAATTACAGGCTAAGCCAAGCCAAGTCTTTAAATCTTGCTTATTTTAAAAACTAACTCTTTAGTTGCTTGATTATTGCAGAATAATGATTCATTATATCAAGGGGACCATATTTATAAATAAACTGATTATTTCTAATTAAAATAATTTTCGCAGAAAAGAATGGAAAATAGCTTTTAGTGTCTAAAAACATTCACATCCAACATATTTACAAACATTATTAATTTCTGTAAGAAATCTGTCAAATAACATATCGAACATTCTTTTCAGACACAGTCAACTGCATGCCCTTTGAAGGCTGATTTTGTGATACACGTATTAAAGTATTGGGGCTGATTTCTCTTACGAACGTTATTGGCATTGAAGCCTAAGTAAATATCAGATATCAGCCGTGCTGTGAAATTGAGATTTACTTCCTGCGTCAGGAAGTAATATGTCACAGAAAGACAAAGGCACTTGTGGCTGCGTCCCACAACCTCTTTTCCTTTAAGACCTATTAGGCAACGCACATATTGAACGTACTCGGCCTGGTTTTATTAATAGTTGGTAAGTGGCTTATCAAACTAAGAAAATAATATTTTTTCTAGCAACCTGATTGGACTTTTTATTTTAACTTTCTAATCAGGTTGGCTTAAATTTTTCTCGTCTGATATTTTATTCTGAAACTGGCTTCCGGAATTTGAACGTAATGATGTTGATAGCAAAAGGTAAGAAAATGTCTTTGTGGTAACAACGCAAAGTTATATGAATAAATCCATTTTCCTTGTGAACATATGAAGTACACAGTGCTCGAACATTTAAAGACCCTTATTAACAGATGTAAGTTTTTATATAAAATATATATATTTTTTTGTGAATCAAAACTATATTGAGTATTATTAACTGTAGGATCAAAACGTACACAATACAAGCAATACACCCGATGATGTTCTTTGAAACTAATGATGCATTATAGTATGATAAAAAAAATCCAGGACAAGTTATGCATTTGAATATGATAAAATTTGCCAGGTAGTATTTTTAAAAACTAGTGATACATTACCTTTGATAACAAATTTCCAGGTAGCAATTTTTGAACTAGTGATAAATTACAATATGATAGCAATTAAAAATAAGATAAATGTCCTTTGATATACGAAATAAAACAACGACACTTTATTCCAAAGTAAATCGTAGAAATAGCTAGATTTATCTAAAAGCTCATTTGCATTTGATATTGCGGAATAAAAGGTCCAATATTTGTAATTTGAAGAAGCCAAATTAGGTTAAGATAACGCCAAAGATAATATTCCACCGCTTAAATGATATTTTTTTCAAACATTCGCACGATAAATTATTTATATCTTTATTTCAGACAACACATATACATTCTGTGGAATACCGCTCAGAAGTAAATACTAATATAAAGGCAAACTATGTTTACATCGTTTGTGTAACCGGAACTGAAATACGTTCTACTCGCTCATATATGTATATCAGTGTGTTAATAGTCGTATGTTAACGTTTGCAGCCGTAAGATAAGAATAAAGTTCATTAGGGAATGGCATGCAGACAATTTACACACGTTTTGTCTTCGGCTTTGTATAAATATAAAACATACGTTTTTTTCTAATATTGATATATTTTAATGGTAAAGATCTTCAAAAGAAATTGTTTTTCCTCAAGGGCTGTACAGAAATATCTTTGCTAATCTCTTAGGATTGAAAATTTCCCTCAGCATAATTTGGTGGAGAGAATAACGATTTAATGCTTTAAACAAATTCACAAATCTTAATTTTTCTACAAAATCACACAAATTGGACGCAAATGAACATTAATTTCAAATAAATAATGAATAAAATGATATGGAATATTTCAATCCTCGTGTTTAGGCCACTGATAATACTACAATTTTCCATGGCTAACTAGCAACAACAGGCAAGCTAAAAAGTCTTATTCCTGGTGTAGAAACATTTTGCCAACCTTACGGACATAGTTATATATGCTAGTGGAGATTATTATTACATAAATAGCATACAAGGTCATCTCAGATATTTGAACTATTGCACTGAGGAATGATTGCCAATAATTAGAAAACACATTTAAAGACTAATACTACTCCCTGCAAGCAACAAAGCAAAACCTTCGAACAAAGGACAATCGCAGCGCCATTTTTAACCAAGGAGACAATCAATTTGACAACCCAAAGGTCACTGCAGTCGGTTCTAACTCTTTAAATAGTTTCGTTTGTAACAGCGTGGTGAGAAGGAAAACGACCAAACCGTTTAATACAGCGATAACGGCTGTCAGACTTGCCTTATTGCCAGACGCGATGATTAATGGCTTTCCGACCACCTGGAAACTTTCGCAAAATCTTCAATAACTATAAAAGTGTAATATAAGTATTTTGAGTTCCATGTCTTTGGCGTTTACCCTGTGCCATTAAACGGGGTTTATGTTTGAATATTTGGCTACTGAGCTTGTTTCTGTAGTTTTTCACATAAATATTAAACAAAATCCACAATATTAATGAAAAACAAGAAATAAGAAACTGTAAGTCAGGAAGACTAGTTACGATAAGTCGTCGGTCGTGAAATAATTACACTTCCACCAAGTTCTACTAAGAGTTTAAAAGTACGATCTATTTTCAACAGTAAAAATCAACTAAAAATACGTAATGTTAAAAAGATCAATCGGAACATTAAATTGGTATGTAGCATGACAGGTTGATTGTTTTTTTAATAAAAAGTACACAATGCCAAATAGTCTCTGGTTTAGCTTTATCCCTGGAGCAATGTAAATGGAGCAAGGCCAACCAAGGAGTATTTTTTTTTAAATTAATTGAGATGTTCATATAAAAAGGCATTAATCCAAGTCCTAATATTGTAATTAAATGATGTACATGAGATTTGATCAAAATGATCACTAATGCATATGTATTTCTTTATTCAAAGATAAAAGAATATAGTAACTGCTTGTCCTTTTCCCTGTGAGAGATGTCATTAATGATGGGAAACTTCTGGACAGTTGAAGCGCGAGCAATTTTGATTAGCAAGTGTATCAAGTGGACATGATGACAAAATAACTCGTAAGCCCTTAATGCAACAACTTTTACTAAAAAGCTTTTTTCTATCAAAGAATTTAGACTAACTCATTTTCAAGCAAATTAGTCGTGGCAGATGATATTTGTTGCACGAATACTTTCACTGTGATTAGGTACAAGCAAACTAGACTGTGTAGACTGTGTCAATGTCTAGATGAAGCAAGTTCCTTTTCACTGCAGAACAGTATGAAGATTTAAACATTTTTCTACTTGTATAATTCTAGTTTGAATCAAGAGGACATGTTTAACTCGGTGTACGTAGTGCGATAACGACAATCGTACTCCCAACAGTTAAGTGTTAGGTATATGATGTAAATGTAGTTTTTGTTGTTATTGCTCGACATTTAGCGAGAGCACACAACAGCTTGAACAAAACTTTGGTTATTTATCGGATGCTCCTCATCGTTGGTTTTATTGTATTATATAATACGACGTGAAGTGAGAACAATTAACCAGTATCGGGCTTTAGGAAAACAAGGAACAACCATCGATTCCTAGGCAAAGAATGCAGTTCTGTATCCCACACACACACCGTTCATTGCTGTTCATTGCTGTGAAAAAAACACGTCTCTTATTGCATGATTTTCTGTCAGGCATGACAAATCAAATATCATATCTCATTTACAGTCAAATAGCATTATCACTATTTGCGTATTGCAAATCCTAGAAGGAGTGTTCTCTATGAAAAGTTATTTTAGAGAAACTTGTCTCGTAACAGGACGTATATGAATTATCATTAAAATGTGTTCAGTATGAGAGGAAAAACTTAATAATTCAAGTTCACTTCACCTTGACAGCCAACGATGTACCAGAAGTCTACGTGTTTTGCAAGTTACAAATTGCGATATAAGATACGTTAATAGCAATTCGTTTGTCTCACTTCTCGTCAACGACATTGAACCTGATAGGCTGGAATTGTCTCTTGAGATTCATATATTGATAAAGGAAATAAAATACTGCTGCAGTATTATGAAATTTATGACTTTTCGTAAAAAGATAAGTCTTTCCAATTATATTATTTTCGTCAAAAAGAAAACGAGTGAGCTTGATGTGTAACTTAAGTCTTTTAGCAAATTTATATATGCCTAGTATCTACAAAATGGATAGGCTATGTCTACACTAAAAATGAACTCCACTTTACAAGCCGGAACCATTTACAATATAAATTATCTCATTTATCTGAAGTTTAAAAACATTGGAAAAGTCTGCGTTGAAGATTGGTATCTCACAATAAGGATAACCAGCTAAAACACTGTTGCACAGAAGTGAAGAATCTTGCAGGTTTGGAGTTGGTACACACGTTTGTTCCAAAATCACTAAGGTATTGAGTATGAATTTAAGACTCAAGCCTCAATATTGCCTGTTTCGATTTCGTTGTGAAAATTCTCATGCATCAATAACCTGTTCTACAACCAGAAACACAAAGCTTGTTTTAAGATAGTAAGAGATGTTTTGAAATATAATAAGAATTCACTTTTAATTATTGATACTCACTGTCAAAGCTAGATTCAAGATACAATGGTATATGGTCAATGTGTTCTTCATCAATGTTGTTCGTCGTTTAGACGCTTAATTGGATATGGAAAGCAAAATTACACCATCAAACAGGTAGAAAAAACGCCAACACACAAGTTGTTCAAGTTATGACTAATAGGGATAACCTTAAGTAATTTATAATATATCAATCTTAAAACAATTCCTATATTTGCCTTAAGAAAATTAGAGCTCATAAGAACTGAAAGAAACATGGGTAATATAGCCAACGGATTCAGTGGTGTAAATATATTTTTTATAGGATCTGAACCAAAAGCGAAATGATATTTTAATTGAAATACATTATACAAACGTTAAGAAATGAAGTATGTTTGAAGTATACCTAATAATTTTCCATTTAATGATTGTGTCTTACTCCTTCGGTCAGTTGATGATGGATACGAGTGACACACGGTATGAAATGCAACTTCATCTCGTTTATTTTCGGTAATGTTTAAAAATTATATATTTTTCAATGTTATACTTCTTTTATTAATACAGTTTCATAACAGCTTTTTTAAAAGTAAAGTATCTTTTTAATCTAAGCCCAATCTGTACCCATCAAAAGAGAGTGTTAGAAAGATTAGCTGACAGCTATGATCTTGCATACATCAGTAGTATTGTTGTTCGGTTTTTCTAAATACTTACGGTATTTTTTCAGATGTACTACAGACAATCTATCCACATTTGTAGAAATCGAAATGCGTATGAGCCAAACATTTAAAAAAAAAAATGTTATAGACAAGAAATCATTTATGTTTGAAGAATACTAAGGAAAGAAGATATGATTCTACAACGAGAAAAAATTATGTCTGAACACTTTTTTCAAGAATAACGAACTCTTTTACCGGGTTGATACATGCGATCGTTTGTTGCTTGAAAAGTTTATGGAAGTTTATCAAACATATTCTCAGAGTGTTAACAAAACATAAAAAAGCATTTAACGAATCTTACATTCATAAAATAGATAATCATTATCTGAAGTACCTAGACACTGACAACGTACAACGATAGAAAGATACGCAAAGATATCAGAGTCAAAACCAGAGATAAACTTTCGGCACCAGAATACAAATGCTAAGGGTCTCTGGAAAATTGCACTCAACGCACTTAATCAAAAATGTAAAAAAAAATTCTTACAATATAAATACAAAGATAGCAGAACTTAAAAAATCAACATTAATCCAATGTTGGACTGGTATTGTTCGATAGATGTTTCCTTTGAAAAACCTATAGAATTTGATTGCCGTAAACAGTAGAACTGACCTTATCCCGCTCGTTTGCGCAACTTCCCGCTTAAGATCTTGCCAAAAGCCAATGGTTAACGAGTAGAACTAACTAATCTTTAGTCGTCGACTTTCTTTTCTTTGTACGCAAGGATTCGAAATGAAGGGCCAAAATGAAATGTTAAGGAAGCTCTTCGCTAACCTTTAAAAAGTTGGTCAATATGAGACAGGTAAAGTATTGGAAATCTCTGAAAAAGAAAACTAGTCCAAATAAACAATTAAAAATTTGAAAAAAAAAGAATAAATTGAAAAAAGATTTTTGTTTCAACTAAGAAATAAAAGTGCTTCAGTAGGTTTACCAATTGTGTGTACAACTGATTCTCAATACATTTTAACGATCAATTCCAACAAAGGAGAAACTCATATTCAACGTCGTAAATGGTGTCGGCATGTCACGATATATATATGTATAGAAACAGTCAAGATTACACATTCATTCTAAGCTTCTTAAACACTGTATTACCTGATGGTAAGAACGCTCTTTTTTTATAAAACACAAGAAAGCCAACCCACAAAAACATTAAATAATTTGCTTGTCACTGTTTTTTATTGTCCATGTGATTTATATAGTCAATAGGCTTAAGTGAGCCAACTGTTGTTTGCATATTTAGAGCATTTTAAAGATAATTATTACATTGAAATTGTGATAAGATTTACGAAATAAAAATTATCAAAGTATGAAAGAACCAATTTCCTATCTATGTAGTTGAGTAAGAAATTAGGAATTTTCGAGACAACTAATTAAGAGCTAAACAAAGCCATTCGATTTGAATGACTTTTCTTATTCTAATAAATGATTTATTCATAAAGTTTGAGGGAACATCCGTGATGGGATTCGTAAAGTCGCAAGTCAAAATATTTTTGTTCATATTATTGTATATAACATTAAGTAACTAATGAGCTACACATTAATGGTTATAAGATACAGTTATTTAAAACAATTGAACATGCATTATATTTGTTTTATTTGATAATAGTGTTTTATTATTCTACTATTTCGTTGGATAGCCCCAGCGTTTTAACAAGGCACAAAGTAGTACTGCATTTACAAATTGATGAACACTCTTCAATTTTTTTTTTGTACAGAATTGAAAAATATACACATGGGAATCATACATCGAGTTCAATCAACATTGATTATTTTCGTATTACAGTGCTTATCGAAAAGGTTTTCAACTTTTGATGAAATGTTTTATATGATTTTAAACAAAATGCTGCCAAATGTTTGCCAAAAAAGTCAACCATTTAAATATGAATAAATACTCTATTAGAAATTAGTTTCTTAGTTCTCAATCAAAACTAATGAAAAATGAATAAATTCTTTAATTCAGTAACTCCCCACTTCACACCATTTAATTGTACATCAATTTAAGATCCATAATAAACGGATTTGCGTTCATGAACTAGAAGAAATCAGTGATCATTGTTGATTTATTGGGTGATCAAAATAACATATCAAAGCATCATACTCAAATAAGTGCATACCACTCCAAAATCTATAATTTCAGTCAATCATAATTGCAACATAACTTGTCGAGTTCCAGATCCCACCGTGCACATTTATTCTTACATGTCAGCAATTCAAAAACGATAGTTGAAGAGGATCGCTGGGGACATTTATGCTTAAACAACGAACAAACGTACAAATACCAGTACTCATATACAAATACCACAAATAGATGATACACGCATCAAAATAGGCTAACCCATAGATGCGATAAATGTCTTTGAACGATTTGCAAATAAGCAGTAAACATGCGTTCGATTGGTATTGATCACAAGCATTAATATGTCAACATTATACATTTATTTTCATTAAAACATTCGAAATTACGCAGTATGCTATACTTAACTATGATCCCCCTGTTAAAGTGTAGCCCAAATACATACATCGTCTTATCGCATGCAATCCATTCACAACCGTCGTTTTAAAAATTCGATTATCTTTATTATTTTTCAGATCACCGGTGCATCTGAGAAAAAAGAAGGCTTTTTTTGTATACGTTGTTCATTTAATAGACCCATTTCATGACGAAAGTGCAATAATATCCGCACTTTAAACGTTGTTTATTTGGCCTGAAAGAACTGAAGTGTATGTCTTACTTGCATTCAAATTTCTATTAATTATTTTTGTCGTGATATGATATGAGCTGTTTGTCAGATAAATTCCGTTATTCTTTGAGTTTCCTAATTCTATAGTGGCGTAATTCTTATCAATGATACAGATAATAACACAGCCCCTTGTTTTTCATAATGAGTTTATATAAGCTTATCTAAAACATATTGTATATGTATGCATTCCATCGAATAAGCAAACTCATTGCATTGATCAAGAACATAAGGTAAACTTTAAAACTTTCGGTCATTAATAATATCTTAAGTCCTTGAGGTCATTGCTACTACATTTAACGAAGTTTATAAAGCATGACAGCTGCTACTTGAGTTGATTAATGAATTATGCACTCAATGCCATATATGGTTAGTGTTCCTAGAGATGCCTTGTTTTCTTTTTTAATCGAAGACGTTGATCTTGCTTTTGCATTAGCCGTTTACATAATCCACTTAAAGTTCGATATTCATTGGATAAACTTACAGGTCGAGTATTTTCGAGGATAAATCCAATTTTTCCTGATCGTTTTTTTATAATTATAAACGGCAGGTGTTTTTTATACCATTCGTTCTACAAGACTGCAATGTTTACAAAATGTAAGCTTCTCCACATTCCAGCGTTGATTGGAAACCGTTGGATTGATTAACGTTGCTCCTTTCAACATCAAGGTCCGTACATGCTCTTAAACCAAGTGCTGTTAATGTCTTATGTTTCTTTGGAGCCGCTGGCATAACGATTGCGAGCAATTGTGAGGCCTCTAATGGCAGCTGTGGCTCGGAATCACAGCTTCTATGAAAATTGTATTTCGGTAATTTTATTCCTTGGAGATACCTTACCGTTGGCGTTTGCGATAACGGTTATCAGTCTTGCAATCTAGGCTGACGTGTGGAATGTTTCAATCCGATGATTGGTTTCCGGCAGTCTGAAAGTATTCACGAATTTGAATACTCATTACAACAATATCACAATGAATAGATGCATTCTTTTTGTCAGCAGCTTTTGAAGATAACTAATCAGACGTCTTTCTCATATTGATAGATTACAATATGCTGATGCCATATGGACTATGCTCATGCCACATGGACCATCTACTATGTGTACTTGTCTCAGTCTGACTGTATGTTAATATCTAAATGCGCCATTGTCAGTAAATATTACCGTATAATGGCTTCTTAAAGAGCATTAAAGATTTTTAGCAATTGTTCAATTGTCATTTTTTAAGAACACATAATGAAAACATTTATATGAAAGCAATGAATTCCTTGTAGTTATATTTTCGATTCTTAAAGTGACTGAAAATAATTTAACAATGACAGTTATTGACCAACATAAATCGGATATGTATTATGAAGTTCTTTGTGTTATACAGAAACGTTTCTTTCCACAATTAAAATCTTGAAAGTTTGCCCTTCTTTATGTGTTACTTCAATGTCGGAAAAAAATATAAATCTCAATTTTACTGGAGAATGTCAGAAGTGTAAGAATAAAGTCATCAAGTATTACTTCTAATTTTCATCGATGCACCCTATCACATAAAAAGCTCCCATTGTCCGTACTATCACTTCTTTCAGAGATAGCATAAACAACATCTACCATTGAAAATACCAATCTTAGTTTGATTAAAACTGTACATCGTCAGCAGCCATAAATTTAACACCGCCGAAACCACCTAAAAGTGATAGTATATTTTCAACAATCCTATCGTTATTTTAAATATCCCGAATAACCAGCTAATAAATAGCTGCACTGTGGTCGAGCTCTTCAATGAACGGTTCAAACGATTCTGTATTGGTTGCGGAAAATGCATTTGCTTTCTGAATCAGTACGAAAACTATGCTTAACATAGTAGCAAAAGCATCAGTTTAAAAACAAGGCAGAATCACATAAAAATAATGTAAAATTCAAATAAAAGACAAAATGAAAAAATAATCATGACAAAAGACTTTTTTTGTTTATTTATTGTTTATTATCATCCGTCATGTACTTTCTACGTTCGGTAATAAAGGTGCTTCTTTTCTAACTTCACATTCTTCAAGTCAGCAGAAAATTATTCGCATTTATAATGAAGGAAATAATGTATAAACATGGTCTGTTTTCAGTAACTCAATTCTAACACGCAGTTCGTAATCGGTAAAACGGCATATGTCGGTGCTTTATATGTGTTCTATGTTAATTGTAATTGCAATATTTTGTTTAACTTGCACTCGGAACTATCTAAATGAGTGATTCTTTAAAGTCCTCACCCGAGTAATAAATGAAATTCCTGCGAGATACCGATAACAATTCTACAAAAAAACAAAAACAATTATCATGTACATAATTTGGTTCAGCAAATTTAGTGAAGTTAGTTTTTTGAACATGACATTGGATAAGACATACCTTCTGGCAAATAATTCTGACTACTTTGAAAGTGTCAATATGTTGAAAACAATTCACTACTTAGAGATATTGTTCGTCCGTAATAAATTGTTTTTGTCATTATGGATTGGATGATTTCAAAATTCGAAATGATTGTATGTAGTAAAAGCAAACAAATTTTTTTTTCCGACTATTCACTGAAACGATCAAACGAGTTGACAGGTTTTTGAAAATCATAATAGCGTTAAAAAGCAAAGATCTTGAAGCATGCGATAGGAAAATTTGTGGTTTACATATGGTTCAACTGAAACATATGTCCAAAATAAAAAAATGACCCTTTTTATCTGCATATTGACAAGTTACTATCATTATTTAGAGAACAACCTGAAAAGTGGAGTCCACTGGAATTGTATTGCTTGTAATTAAGTTACATAAGATTACGATTGAAATTGAAAGTTTTACTTTGTTCCTACCAAACCTATTAAAAAGATTTCGTTTCCATTCTCAAAACATATTTGAAAAATAACCGTCCGCCTCTTAAAGAAGTCGTCGGTTATGTTGGCCTTTTAAAACAGACACGTGCATTAGTTTATTTCCAGAAAGCATAGTCCAGAGTGATTTATGTTTTTTTATCATAAAGAACGAAGCGAAACATTTGTTTTGGAAGTATTGATGCAAGCATAATTCTAACGTAGTCGTTCTGTCAGTTTTCCGAACCTTTTGGATAATTTATATGATCATAAAGCAGTTCACTCGAGAACAATCCCAAATAAATCTAACATTTGAAGTTATCCGTTGTTCTTCAAATGGAAGAATTATAAGTTCATGCAGATTTTTGTCTCTTTTGACAGCTGTTTTCCGGAATCAATGTTGATTAAAAATGCATTTAGGAAACTTCATCCAATGGAAAGACAAGGGCATTGGCGTTAGCGATGATATACTGGCTTGCGCAGATATTTTTGGCAGAAATGTCCAATAGTATTCAGATAATGGTTACCTGGTTATCTGAAAGCAAACAACAGATTCAAAACCATTACAAATATGGACTGCTTGGCTTGTCTTTAGTTTCAATTCATTATATAATTAATGATTTAATATCTTTTCATGGGTTTTAGGTATTGTAAAAAAATACGCATTTTCCCATTGTCAGATCGAAAACATAAACCACACTTAAGGTATGTTTCCCCTTCTGCATAAACCAAGTGTTTAGGAAACTATCCTTCAGTATAGTTTCAATACATTTATTTGGATTTATTGGGATTTAGAGTAATGATTCCGTAATGGAATCGACAGTTTGGTTTTCATTCGGCCTGCCTTTTATTTATCAAATAATATAAAGAAAAATACTTAAAGTTACAACGAAACGAATGTGCTTATGAAACATTTCTGAGGATAATTTTGCTCTATTTGTGTCCTTTATTATAGGCCATATAAACACCGATTCGGACGTAACTTGACTTCTCAGAGTTACCTGCTGAATGTTGGATAATTACCATTTACTCTGTCTGCAATGCCTAAGAGTCCATAATGTTGTTTTAGAAGGCCATTAAAACAAAGAATGATTAAATTGAAATGTTCCAAAACATAATGCATGATAACATGAACACGTGAATGTGTACTGTAATGGAACAATCAGTGAACAATGTTCTCTTAAACAGGTGATATTTGGTTTTCCTAAAACATACGTAACAATCGCATTTTTTTAACCATGTCGACAACCGTTTTAAAACAAAACTATCAATTTGAAAAATAATCTGATACACGATAAGGCTTTTTAATGTAGAATTACATCCGCTTTATAACAATTGTTGTTATTGCTTTGAAATTGGTAATTGCTATGGAGAAAGTTGAACAATTACAAGGTTTCATATGATGTTAGGCTCCACTTTATTATAAAGTGTGTAATTTAATAAGGTGAAACATTAATAGTGCCTTTACTCGTCCGAATATTTAATATCAAAGCATTGCTTTTCGTTTTAAATAAATTGTAAAGGTGGTATAGCACAAACGTAAAAAGCGATGCCAATAATGTTATCTAATAGTCCTAGTGTTCCTTAGTAAACTCTTTTTTTGTCCAGATGACCATTGGTCTTAAAGGGATAAGACACCAGATGCTGCCATTGCGAGGTAAAAAGAATATTGTCAAAAACTAACATAGAATAGTTCTGTTATGTACCACGCTTTAGAACTTTCTTTCTGGTGTATCACACTGCTTTCTTTCGCTTTTATCTTCCCAGTAAGTTAAAAAAAACAACAAAAAAACGTCGGTATTGTTATCGACACTCATCACGTGACTTTCTCATGCTAAATATTCACACTTCATGGCTTACAAAAAGGACGAACGTGGAAATTATGCTAAATGTCATATGGACTATGCTATTACCACATTGAATATACTAATACTATATGTATATGCACATTTTACAAGGAATATACTAATGTCACATGCACTGCGCTAATACCAAATATACTTTACCAAAGTCATATTATATATTATGTAAATGCCACATGAAATATGCTAATGCCACGTGGATCAAACCAATATCACATAGATTATTCCAATGCCACATGGAATAAATAAAAAAAGACAAATCATATGGTGCTTTATTATAGCGTAGAAATCCTGTTTTTCCTTCATTTTAGGATCTCATTTTTGTTTGGACTTTTGATGCAAAATAATATCTTTGGTCTTCTCGGCTGTATATAACACTCTGTAAAATATTGTCTTTATTTCTTGATAAAATGTTGGTATGGTAATATTTAAGTGTGTGAGTTTAATATGGTTGTTAATGAATCTTATTGGGTAACAGTTTCTTTTTAAGACTTGTTTATACTTATGTATATATATATGATTGTATAAATATTTCTGTAAAATATCCTTCGAATGCCTAAACTAGATCTAAAACTAAAATTATTCAATATAGCACTGGAATGTGTTTATATTATTGTTACAATAAACGCGTTAGAAATGAATTATTGATATATCTGTGATGAGTTTCAATCATGTTTTGTTTATATGTAATTTGCTACGTATCAATGCCAATCTAATTTTAAATTGAATGATTAATTATAACCTTCAAGATATGTTTAACCTTTTTTTTCTACGCTCGAATATAATAATAGAGCTATTTAACATTACACTCTGTAACTCAGCAAATTGTTGTTGCATTTGTTAAAAAATAGCCTAGACAACTCGCAGATGCATTTTGTAACTCGTGAAATGTCATTTAACGGTGCTTCATACGTTAAAGAGGTTATTTGCAGTTGCGATATTGTGTTTATATTGCTCTCTGAACAACTTAAATGAGTAATGATTTGTACGTCCAAATAAAAAAGGAACAATTTTTAACCATTCAATTATGATAGTCTGTGAAATATTGTCTATGTGTAATATGTCGGTAGGGTAATACTGAAGTGCCTGATCTAACTTGATTGCTAGTGATTCTTAGTATGAAGTATAAGATTATGTGAACAACATGTTCATACATATTTGTAAGAATGTCTCTTCGCTTACCTTATAAATCCTTCTGTAAATCCTTTTTAAAGTACAGAATATATCTAAAGTATATCTTAAGCAACAGTTTCACAGTGCGGACGACATCTAGCTTATGTGGGCCGATTTGATGCATTTTTTTATTGACGAATCTTTCTTTAAATATACTTTTCAGTGTTGTTAAAGGAATGCATGCGTTGCGAGTTTCGTTTTTACTAAGTATGCGTGCATTTTTATCAAAAACGTTATCTGAATAATCTGTATGCACGTCATGCACTTACACATTGTCATCCAGTTACTTATACGTAAAAAGCATACCATGTTTTTTTCTTCTGTTTTGGATTTCATTTTTGTTTGAAGTTTTTAATCAGAATGCGAACTTATATCTTTTTTCTCGGCTGTATATAACACACCCTAAAATATCGTTTATATGTCTTAATATGTTGGTACGGTAATCTTAAAGTGTATAGGTCAAATGTGCTTGCGAATGAATCCTTATTTATATGTATGATTGTCTTTGACCGTACAAATGTTTCTGTAAAAGTCATGCAAATTCCCAAACTACATCTAGAAATAAAAATATTCTAAGCAACATAGCAATGGAATGTGTTTATATTATTGTAACAATAAAAGCGTTGGAAATGTATTATTAATATATGTTTGATGAGTTTCAATTATGATGTGTGTATATGATTTCAACAATCTTATTTTAATTTGAATCATTACTTATTATCTTCAAGATTTTTTAAACCTCTTTTACTACGCTCGAATATAATAATAGTAATATTCTAACAAAACACTCTGTAATGCAGCAAACCTTTCTTTGCATTTGTTAATAAATAGTTTAGACAATTCTGAGGCGCATTTTGTAACTGGTGAAATGTCATTTTTCGGTATTTAAATAGTCTAGACAATTCTGAGGCGCATTTTGTAACTGGTGAAATGTCATTTATCGGTGCTTCATACGTTTTAGAGGTTTATTGCGATATTGTGTTTATCTTGCTCAAGAAACAACTTATTATATGAGTGAAGTTCTGTACGTCTAAATAATAAAAAGCGATCAATTTCTTACCATTCAATTATAATCTGTGAAATGTTTTCTACATCTAATATGTCTGTAAGGTAATACGTAAGTGCTTTATCTAACGTTGAGTGTTATTGATCCTTAGTATGAAGTAAAATATTATGTGAACGATATGATTATACATATAATTATGTAAGAAAGTTATTTTGCTACCTATTTAACTCCTCTGTAAAACATCCTTTTAAGATTCAGAGTACATCTGCAGTATGAAATAAACATCTGAGTTTGATCAAAGATGTACACTGACAGTAATAGTCTCACATGGTGGACGATATCTACCTGAACTGCTGATATGTTTCATGAAAAGTCTTATTGACGGGGTCTTTCATTAACATTAATTATGAGGGTATGATTTGACGGTTAGTAGGAATTAATTTAAAGAGCATTTTTTATTATTCTTACTAATTAGTTTAGATTTTATACTTAGTGTCATTAAAGGAATGGATTCGTCTCGAGTTTCTATTAATCAAAAAAGTAATTTGAATAATCTGCATTGAAGTGATATACCTACACATCGTCACCAGTTTCCAGTTATTTTCCTTTATTGCACGTTTTCAATAGCAACACAATGCCAACGGCAAACTTACTTTGATCATACGGTCTTACATTTACAGATCATGTATCGTATATTTGAAGCGGCCTGTATCTGATGATTGCTTTTCCTTCTCCCTGTGTGATTATTAGGGAAACTTTGATCGGTATAAAGTATAATAAGCGTGCGTATTGGAGCCAATCAATGGTAAGCCTTACGTAGTAATGATGCCAATGATATTATTTCGTGTGTTTCAGGTATTCAGGAGGACAGAAATGCAACAGAAAATCATTGGCAAAGTTGTCGATATCTTTCATTTCAACCATAAAAACCATATATCACGCCGCGCGTGTCAATGTCCGTATGATGTGATCGTTGGTTTTGATTAAAAGGATATCACAAACTGCCATGCATAATTATTGCAGCAAACTTGAAAGCCGAATGATGTTTGCAGGTTAAATCGTTGTGTTAAATTATAAAGAGTAGGCTTATTTATTCATGTGTAGAGTCCCAAGCTCGAACAAAGCAATGCTTTGTCTATGTTTTTCGAGAATATATATTCTATGTCGTTATCATTTTCACGTTTCAAATACAAGCCGGGATATATATGTGCTCCTTGAAATAATATGCTTATGTGGAGCCATTAAGTGGATTAAAATACTGCTTGTCACTTTTCTAAGGATATATGATCAAAGAATACGTAAACTAATTCAATTCACTTTTGCATTGTGTTTAGCTTAGCAGTCATACATGAAAACTACCTTCACCCCAAACAAACAAGTTTTTAACGGGATCATTTTTCTGTGTCTAATGCTACGTTTACACTATGTTCCCGGTGGCCACGGCACCCCCGTTTGCCCGAAACATATTGCGCCGTGTGATTTTGGCCATTTTTGTCTCCATAAACAAGTTTTGTTAGGTTGTGCTACGTCTCCTCACGTTTTATCAAGGTAACCGTGACAAGCCGTAGGGGCGAAAAAGTGGTTCGTCCAAAGCGCACTAAGGGTACTAAGTTGTGTAACGGCCTATTACGTACTGTCACGTACTGTCGTGTCATTATGTTTAACCCGTTTTACTAAGACCTACTACGTGTATCATCTACACCGTGGCTGCCGTGGCAAATTTTTCGACATTTTAAAATCACGTTTGCATATCTCGTTCGCCCGCGCTGTCTCACGTTTATCCCGTTTTCTCCAGGGTGGTCTAAAACGGGGCTGCCGTGGCCACCGGGAACATAGTGTAAACGTAGCATAACGTAAGGTAACAAGGAATGAGACACAAATTTAAACCATCGACGCATTGAATGCAACCAATTAGGTATCCACATCAAAACACAAGGACAAAGTCATTGTTTGAACTATATGCAACGCATATAACAGAGAACTGACATCCACTTTGATACTTATCAATTTATTTCAACTCGATTACGAAGACAAATATGAACTGATAAGAGTCACATTTTTGGATCGTTTCTTAGTCGAAACCATTCAGTGACAGCAAGCAATACTATGAGGATACTTTCGTCATCTTAACATGTGTCTGCTTGTTTTATTTGGTGGGTCATTAAAATTATATAAGTTCTAAGCATTAATTATCTGTATCAGAACAAAACTAAATACACAGTTTAATCAGCAATTAGCTGTTCAAACAATCAAATATCCCAATAAATAATCAAGTTTAAAATGTTGTGAAATTGACTTGTAATGGAATCACACCAAAAAAGTACATTTTGCTGGTTTAAGAACTTATTGTGGTGGGCTCAATATATATTCTGGTCAATCGATCCTTCTAAACCATCAAGTACAATTCAAAAAACTCTGCTTTATGGGGAGTTTTATCTCTAGTAATGACACGTTTAACATACGAAAGTCAACGCCCCGACCCACTACTATTTATCATAGAACCACTTAGTCATATTAAGATTGTTACAAAACGTGATCGCATCTTATGACGAGTATGATTCTTTTGAAATATGAGTAATATTGCGAGGTACTGTTGAATGAGGTTAAACAGTTTTAAATGATATGTAAGGAAATACCATTCGAATATATTAAACTGTTTACTTAACGTGAAATAAAACCTTATAAGTAATTGAACTGTTGTCTTAAATAAAGAAATGTTTATAACGAATCACAAAAGTTGATCTCATACTAACAGATGATATTTGAACTAAAGCATTACAAGGTATCAGATTAATATTTTTGATTTATAGTTTTGCTGTCATTGTTGTATTTGTATAATATATTCATGGCAATTCAAAACAGTAAGCTCATTGATTACTAAAACAAATTATATTTCATCAATTGCAATATTAATTTATGTCATGTTTATTTTGTTTTTTGACAATAGATCCTTACAATAATTTGGACAACTATATATCTAATATTTGGGAATCCCTACAATATCCCTCGTATATGACCACTGTATATCTAAAATTTCGTATTTTTGCGAATACATCCAGCTGACCGAAAAAAACAACATAGGTATAAACATTCCACACATCTGGCAAGAGTGTAAGTCTGACATCCGTTATCGCTCACTCCAAGTGTTTTGTCTCTCAAATGATTTCGACTTCTTAATTACAACATTCAAACAAAAAAATTAGAACAGCTCTAGTTGAATGTATCCCATCATGGTTGTGTATCCTTAAGTATTTTTGAAAACACATATCTTCAGTAGCATCAGACATCAATTGGTTTAATAAATATACACAGTTTTACAATTTATAAAACACATGCATGTAGCGTTTAACAAGTAAAAATGACCAAAGAGATTGATCATATATTAATTTATCTAAATGTTCATGTTCATATTATATTGTTTTGTCAGCTCTGAATACTATAGATTAATGAACGTTTAAACCATTTAAATCAATCAATCCGCAGCTGATATAATTCAACAATTCAATTGACAATTATCGAGTGTTGGAACTTTTGACAGAAAACAGTTTCAATTAAACTGAAACTGTTGTTTTACCTACTCATATACAGTCCAAACTCGCTATATCGACGTCGGATATCTCGACTTTCCGGTTATGTCGACTTTTTTCTCAGGTCCCGAATTTATTCCTTCTTATTATATATAATATAAATCTGCTTGTGACGATTTTTCTATCTCGATTTTTTCGCTATATCGACCTCCTATTTCAGTCCCAGTGGTCGAATTTCACACATTTCTCTTGGTTCTTATGTCGAACTGTAGATCGAAGTGTAGGTGCGAAAATTGTCATGAAGCTTTGCGGCATGTCGCTAGATTACCGTGCGTGTCAAAATAACAAACTGTCATGATTGGAGGTTAATTGACAAGTGTGAATAATTAAAGTCGTTTGTTTATGTTTTTGATTAAAGAGTCTTTTATTGATCAAGCTATACATTGTCTAGATACATTGTAAAGATATGTTAAAAAATTGTTCGGCCGAAGTAGTCAAGAGAGAAAAAACAATATCGGTATAAACTGTATAGAGACATTTTGAGTTAACAATTCTACCGATTTAAACTGTTACATCCATAGCACTATTAGAAGTCCATGCTGATATTACATGCTATGCTTGGTGATGGTGTTGTAACATAACGCTTCTGGTCCAGGTTCATTGATAGGAAAAACAGTTTTTGATCCTAGCCCTAGTCCATTCATTCACTTAAAGATATTTAAGTTTTGAAAGTACATTTTGTTACGACCTATTGATAAAATAGAGAATGCACTGGACCAGGAGCTACATAACAGGGTATAGAAAGTATACTATGTATTTTTATCCCGCACATACATATTAAAATGGAAAGAAATCGGGCGCGAGCCGATTTGGAAAAAAACAAAAACTTTATATTATTTTAATTGTTTGTTTAAAAAAATAATAAACCATAGTAAACCTCTCTGTATATGTACATGAACACTTAAAAAACATGTAAGGAAAACAAGTAATGTCAACGCACTCTCTGGTCTTGAAGAAGTTTCAATAATTAAATAGTGTGGCAATAGTTGGGCATCGACAACAAAGTGGTCAGTTCATATATATATATCAGAAATATAAATTCATATAGTGGGCGAAAAGTCCTGTTCTCACAACACTTTCTTGTCAATCAACTGATCGCGAGTCTTGCCCATCCTCGAAAAAATACCATTCTTACACGTAAATGTTTTTTAAGATACAACGCAATATCTAAATTACAACTGTAGTTAAGACTATAGAAATGAAACCATATCCAATATTCAGAGCTGTGGGGCCACTCTAGATGTCATTCATCGCAGGTTTCGCGGCATTTTGGGTACAAAATTACTCTGTTGGCGAATATCCCATCAACCGATGGGGGTAAAACTCCCCCTTTGGATTCAAAATTCTGTTTAAGTCACACTTGGGGATGTGACGGGGTCAAGCTATAATGCAGCCATTATAGGGCGCGGGCAGACCTTTATAAACTCAACAACAACAACAACAAGCTATACATTGAAACGCACAATTTAGGTCGACGATGACATCATCGGAAAATTCGACAACATTGAAAGTTACGTGACGAAGTAATTTCTCTACACTGCATGTACAAAGCAGTCGTAACGAATGTAATATTTTAAGTTGTTGTCATATGTGCTTTACCGTTTTGTAACAATATAAAAGTGTATGTGATTATGGTTTTATATCTGATTTGTGTAATCCTTAAACGCGAATTAAATGAATTTGGCACGCATAATTATTATTTTTTTATTTTTAAATAATACGTTTGCTGTTTCCACCACCGTAACAAGACCGTTTAATTGCAGAAGTCGGCTGTCGGATATATAGCAAACGCATATGTGTTGGTATTGGTGATGCTTTTTTGTAATTCGGATGTGTCAAATGTTCGTTATGTCGACTTTTTCCCTAGATACCGACAAAGTCGACATAACGAGTTTCGACTGTATAAACATTATTTTTATAGTTACTGCAATCAACAGTTTCAATCAAACTGGAGCTGCTGCTTTTAACCTTGGCTGTAGTTTGTTTTCCGAATGATAACTCATGCAGAAATGTTTATAAACACGTTAAAAATGTAAAGGAGATATGTGTAACATTTGGGTTTTACCACACCAATACATAATGCATTATCTTGATGTTGACAGTTGTAAAGGAGATCATGCAAACGTATCTCTAATATCTATAAGTTCTGTGTTTTACCACCCCATTACAAATTGTTTTGAACTTTATATTTTATATATACGAGGGGTGATTGCGAGGTTCGTGTAAATTGTTAATAACATTTTTATTTTTATTCCAATACATCTGAAACTGTATTATCCACAAGATCAATCTTGTACATTCGCAATTGTTGCGATCGTGCCTTTTTAAAACGATTTCCCTCGACAATAAATTTGGACAATTGAAGCCCATTCAGTCGGCAAGACTATAGCAGTTTGGTCTACATGTTGGCTACTAGCGTGCCAATGATAAATCAAACAACATAATCCAGATTACGTCTATGATGTTTTGTCAAGGACATCAGGCTCTCGAGTTGCCCTTGGTTTAATAAAATGGTATCGACGGCCTTTAATGGATTAAAAGGTTACTTTACATCTCAATTATCATCAATTTAGCATCCTTTAGCTCAAATACCACCCCAGTCAATACTAGAATTGTATCTGGCAACTGTACACCTCAGCAACAACATCAGTATATATATATATACCCCTACACAAATGCCCCATGTTCCAGTTTTCATGCAATCTCCAATCCAAATGGGCTCTCAGATGCAACCCCAAGGCCCCACCCACATTCAGCAACCCTCCATGCTATCAGATAATGACATTCAAAGAACAGTCTCTTCTTTGAGGATGTCTTTAAGAGAAGACATGGCTGCCATGGTGAACTCTGCCATCCATGAGCAGGTAAAACCCCTTCAAGAAGAGGTGTCACAGCTCAAGACCCAGGTCAATGACCTCAAAATTGAAATGGATGCTGCCAGTCAATATAGTAGGAGGAACTGTGTTCTCATTAGCAACATCAGGGAGGAGCCTGGTGAGAACACTGACAACATTGCCCTGCAGGTGGCAAAACAAGGTGGCCTGGAAATATCCACTGACATTGACAGGTCCCACAGGAATGGCAGACCAAAGGACAAACCTAGGGACATCATTGTCAAGTTTGTGTCATATAAGACAAAAAGTGCTTTCATGAAAATTAGAAAGGAGCTGAGACAAAAGAAAAGCAAGGCATTTATAAATGAACACCTTACACAGTACAGAAGTGAACTTTTTTAAAAAAAAGAACCCACACTTCCCTGTTACTGACAGCTGGTCATTTGATGGCAACATTTTCATAAAAAAAGATGGCAACAGTCCCATAATCAAGATAAACAGTCACATGGACCTTGTACAGTTTGGATTTAAATCTCATTCTTCATGATCTGTGAACTTTCAGTGATGGGGAGTAAGCCTCATACTTACTCACTTATAATTCTTTAAATTCACTTACCAATGAATACATTATTTATAGGTTACTTTGATTATTAACTTTATGGTTTTAATCCATGTCTTCTGTTATTTTTCCCACTTATAGACCAAGAAATTGTTAATTACAATTCTATATCTTAGGACATGAATGGTACATTTTTACACCTGTGATATGTAGTGTATCATTTTCTAATATGATGGTGAACATGTATACCAAATATTTAAACTGCATTGACCATGTAATTACTTATTTGGCTTAACAATGCTTTATTTTTCACTCTCAAAATCAATATCACCATCATGTAAATTAAATGTACTTATTAGTACTAATTACAATATTCAACCTTTAATACCTTATCTCAAATCAACATTACAATCAGATACCTAATTGTAAAATTATTATTCACAAGGTAAGCATTAATACTTGAATGTACATTTTGGATGTTTAAATTATTGTACATGTATTGTTGCCTAAGTATCTCACCAATTGCTACTTAAAATGTTGACACAATGAACTTTACTGAAATATGGTTAATATCATGGTATTTATTTTTCTTACCTATCTTATTTTATGTTTTGATTTTTTTGTGCACTTTCCAAGCAATGTTCCAAAGTTGTCAAAATATATATTACTGACATTTATTCTCATGTGTGTATGGTTTAAGACAAGTTTCAAAGTTGTGCCCTGTATGGAATTATTATTCACATTGATGGTAAGCTTGAAAATGCAATTTAAACTGTTTGATCTTGTTGCTTACCCTAGTATTTTTTCACACACATATTTCTATATGTGTGTGTGTGTGTGTGTGTGTGTGTGTGTGTGTGTGCGTGCGTGCGTGCGTGCGTGCGTGTGTATGAACGGGTATGTATATGTATGTCTATGTATATATGTGTATGCATGTGTTTTTCTTGTAATGCACCAGCTTAATCCTGTCAAAAAATGCAATCTTACTGATAGCAAGCCTATGTACCATGCATGTTATGGAACCATAATTAACCACTATTTGTGTGGGGGTTTTTTATTATCATTATTTATAAATACTCTTTAGTTAAAGATAGCTAAGAATTTTATTTTATAGCCAATTTTTATTGGACAAATTTCTTCCTTACATTGAGATGAACATGCTTTTTTAATCTGAAATCAACTTAACACCATAATGTTCCATGATCCTGTCAAACTAATTATCTTGGGTTTCTCCCTGTTGTAAATATCACATGTCTTTAATTATTATGTCATGATGTTATTAATATATGTTAATAGGATTAATCATGCCGTGAAATTAAAACTTAGTATTATAAATACCTGATTTAGCGAACACTGTCATTATACTGCTATGCTTCAAAACTGCTGCTATACCATGCTCATAACACCAAATCACTGTTTGTTCTCTCCATGAATGAACGTACTATCACTTTGACACTCATACGATAAATAACTATACAAATACATCCGCATAGTTGCTACATCAGCACACATATCCGCTTACAGGAATGAAGTACATCCTTATTTTATCGTTTGCCACTGGACATATTAAACATTTCTTACAAACTTACATATTTAAAAAATCAAATCACTTATATTCCATAATTGATCAAATATTCCACATCAATAATAAATTAATATACTCGTAGTATCACACTATGAATTAAATACCATAAATTAATCCGTATACACTGCTAGCGAACACCTTCATTGATAAAATGAAATGTAGGCCGATCTGACGTAATTTTAATCCTCGTCTGTCTGGAGAAAAGCGTGCGCACCTATTGACACATTAAAGGTACATACTCAGTCGAACTTAAATTCAGTAATAGTCGGTTAAAATATTTCTTAACATATTTCCTAATCACGTGGCACTAGTTTTCACAAAGTTTCGAGTATCTGTCAAAGTATATCCTTTCCCATATGTTGCACGAGCAACCTTTAAAATCATTTGCATATGTTCTCACATAAGATCTAATACACAACAATCTCAGACTTCTGCGGTAGCTGCCCTTTTAATATTATAACGTATATACTGGTAGGAAAAGTCGTTTCATTGCTATCATGTCCGCAAACACATTACATACATGAGATATACTTATGAAGATGTCGTTTCTCTAACACTACTGTGTATATAGCTACTCGCATTTTGTAATAACACATCCTGTAACAATTTCTGCACAAAAGTGCGTTATATGATTTTCCCACTCGCGCAATTTATTGACAAAATGTACCCAAACCCTACTTATATAAGGGAATTACCTATTTACAAGTACTTGTTATGTTACTCAGGTACTTCCTTCATACATTCTTTCCTCTTACTTTCTCTCTCTTTTCCCTTTATCTCCGTAGTACAGGTCAGTCAGTTGGTAGATATCCCTCATTCATACAGCTTTATGACCCCGGTTAACACTATTATAAATGTCTATTGAAATAGGCACATATCGAATGAGGGTCGGTTTGTTCTGCTATTTTCAAGCTCAATCCAAAGGTTTTAAACATTTAACACATTTTGAATTAATTTGTTAGTTGTCTATGCTTCTAATTTTTTCTGGTGATGTTCATGAAAATCATCATTGTCTACCTTCTCTTCTGAAGCTTTTACTGCGATTAATGGTAGCTTAAGTATAGTACATTACAATGTGTAGAACTTTTACGGTAAAAAAGACATTTTATATGCTGACCTACATAACTTTGATATCCTAGCCTTTACTGAAACATGGCTCACGCCTAACATTGAAACATCTGAGATCATATTTCCTGCCTTCCATACTCCTTTTAGAAGAGATAGATCAACTGACCCCCATGGAGGTGTCTTATTCTATATTAAATCCGACATATTTGTGTTAGAGCGACGTGATCTAGAAGTAAACGATGTAGAGTGTCTTTGGCTTGAATTACGCATGAAAACAAAGCGTCTTTTGCTTGATACTTTTTATAGACCTCCTAATTCCACTTCATATGTTCTGGAATCTATTACCAACTCAATGTCAATGGCGGTTGATACTGGTATAAAAGATATAGTCATTACGGGAGATTTTAACCTTGATATGTGGATGGGAACACGATTTTGATCATTGTGGCGCTAACGTGAATAACGAGAAAAAGCGAGAATCAAATCGTGCACTCTTTTCCCCTTGATGTTTCATAGTATTTTCGAGCTTAAAACTTAGTTATTTGTTGTCAACATAAAAAAACACGTCAATTTCAGCAATAAACCCTCTGCAACACTATTTATTGACGTTTAGTTGATTATAACCTTTTAACGTGTGTTTAATTTACCGAAAGAGTTGTTCAGCTGTTCGGCTTTTGGACTTTGGTAACTACGTTTGTATGACGGTAAGGTGCAAACATTTCTGGTCGATGATGTGAGACGTTTTTGAAATAAAAACAGTATTATTTTATTTTTTGGAAACAAAAGAACATTGATCAGAATATGCTTGATCATGAAATGGTTGTTTATAACCGATATTTGTTCACATTCTGACAAACAACGCAGTAACCGAGACACCGTTTCCCAGTTATCACGAGGAACATCCGGTGTTAAACTTCAACGTTTCTGGGTTCAAATTGTGGAATTACAAGTGGTAAGTGCAAATAAAATGTTATTTAATCATTTATTGATTATGTTTAATCAGTATAACACAATCTGTAAGCTTGATAATGCAATTTGACAGTACTTTCACATGGCAATCAAAGTGATTGACAAAACCCGGAAGTGAATTCTGCGACACCTATTGGAAAATATTTTTTGTTGTTAGCAACCGATAATGACCGCCAAGGTTAAATGTTAAATAAACTATGAGTCAGTTCACGTTGTCACAGGCCTCGATGGTACCTTATGATATAGAATATATTCAAAATGATGATCCAGATTTTGCAAATGAACTACTTAAACTTGACAATCTTTATTTCAATGAACTTGTGCAGTCATCTCAAAGTCAAAATATAAAAGATTCAGATGAAAGGTCAATTTTATCATGTTTTATAAATAATTCTGATTGTGAAATAAACAATGAACAAGAGCCTGATAGTGAACATGATGTTTCTGAAACTAGTTTCAACGATGATGTACTTACTCTGTCAAATGATTATGATGGTACTTCAAGACCTGAAGATGTCAAGGAGATTCATAATGTAAACAAACTGCGAGCAGAAACATGTGGATGTAAAGGAATATATAATGGGAAACCATGCTCATCAGTAGTTGATTTTGAAAAACTGTTAGCTTACAGACAAGACTGCATGGACCTTTCAAATGATGAAAGAGAACTTGTTATTAAGAGTCTTTTGCTGGCCCATAGAGTTACCACTGGCAACATATTGTCCAATAAGAAATCACAAAAGACCCGTGTGAAACCATCGCAGATGTATTATTTTATGGGACACAAAATCTGTAAAACCACATTTGTTTTTGCACATGCAACATCTTACTGCAGTTTGCAAAGAATGGCAAAATCACTGGATTCTGAGGGGATAAAGCCCAGAATTCATGGGAATAAGCACAAGGCCCCAGCTAACGCCCTTAGCTTTACAGACCGAAGCATGTTGAAAACCTTTATTGAAAATTATGCAACAGACAATGCTTTGCCATTGCCAGGTCGGCTCCCTAATTGCCCAAATCAGACTGTTCTTTTATTGCCATCTGATGTTAACATTTCTGAAATTCATGAAATATATCAGGAAAGTGCTGTTGAGACTGGCTATAGACAAGTGTGTCTTAAAACATTTCGAAACATTTGGAATGAACTTTGCCCTCACATAGCCTTGGCAAAGCCAACGACAGACCTTTGTTTTAAATGCCAAAAATTTGGTGTAAAATTGGGAAAGTCGGGTCAGCTAAGTGATGAAGATAAAAATGAACTTGTAAGTGAGTACGAGGCTCATCTAAGCACTGCAAAAAATCAAAGAGAGCAGTACAAGGAGTTAACTGCTGCAAGCAAAGATGTTTATAGCAGTGAAATTCTTTCACAAGGTTAGAGCCATTCCAAAACCAAAATAAGATTTATATGTTAATATATTGATCAAAATATTTCTTCTGAGTACACTTGTCTGTGCCACAATTGATTATTATTTACCCTAACATTTTCTGATACAGTGTATATTACTATCATTTGAAAGTTACTGAATAGCGGTCGGATCACCTGTTTTCATAAATTACAATACTATTTGATTTTTTTAAATGCTATAATTATTGTCTTTAAAGGTGCTGAACCATGTAGCCAAGATGTGCACTACCACTACTCATGGGATTTTGCCCAGCAAGTTCACTATCCACATCATGCACAACAAGTTGGGCCGATATATTTCGCCACCCCACGAAAGTGTCAAGTGTTTGGCATGTGCGCCGAAGGTTCAGGTAAATTTTTATGGTTAGATGTCACTTGGAATTAAACAAGGAGTAACAGAATAAGACAGTTAAAACTAAATGAAGTACCACATAGTTTACAAATAATTTATTTTTCACAGTTTTTCCGTATTTTACCATTAAGAAAGATTACTAGGTATACCTAGTATAATTCATTTTTATGCGTGATTGGCTTGTCGATGTTATTATGTGATATTACCAAGTTGGGTATGTAGCTTAAATGTTCCAAAGGTTTAGAGTAAGCCTTCGTAGCACAGTGAATACAACACTGGACTGCAATTTTGGCAACTTCGGATCGAGCATTAACATTTTGGTATTTTTTTACAATTATGATATCAAAAAGTAAAACATTTTATTAAATAATTGTCCTGAGATTCATTACAGAAAAAACATTTTTTGGTGCCAATCTGGTGTAAAGTCCCTTTAACAATTAATATTTATTAACAGGAAAACAGACATTTTATCTTGTGGACGAGGCCGAATTTCCAGGGAAAGGAAGCGACAGTGTCGTGAGCATGGCCCACCACTACTTTCAGCACTTTGGCGTTGGTGAAAAACATGCTGAGGTATGTAGTGCTTCAAAACGATTACCCATTAAGATTATCTATAAAATAAATATGGATTAAAGGTTCTAACAGCCTATGCAAAGTTCATCCTTATTGCTGAGAAGAGATTTAGTCCAAATAATTGTACGTTGACGTATTATTTTTAGATTTTTGATATGGCAAATCCTTCACGTACAAATTGTTTAGTATCAAAAGTGGGTAGTTGTTCCGATCAGGATTCCGGGTTAAAGCATAAAGCGTCTATAAAATATCATAAAAACAAGAAAGATTACCAGATAATGTTATTTTATATTAGTTTCGTACAAAAAATAAATAAATATCTAACTTATAATTATGAGTTTGACGGCTTTTTTCATTTCATTCTGTCAAAACATAACGATATATACATGAAGGGCACCTGCAAGGCTTTAGGGCACAGTTTTAAATCGCTCGGAACATTTCGGCCATGGCCGAGTCGTTACGATTGTATAACGAGGTCTAACTCGAAGCTTTGTCGGAGGAGGCCGAGCTATTACGATTGTATCGAGTTGTTCCCCTTCGCATAATTGTTGTCTGTGTCAGTCAACTTTCGTTTCATTGGAAAGGTAAACAACTTGTTTTAATGCACTAAATGCTTGTTTAGTGCAAAATAACATTTCACTTACATGGTAAAATATGAATATAACTCTTTATGATCAATTTCAACCATAAAATACTTCACTTAAAACAATTTCAATATTTTTAAAACACCCCCGACCGTTTTTTGCACATTCCCGTTTAGACGTTAGGGATTGGAAGAATCCCGTATAACACGTCTGTTATTTTAGACTAAGAAGAGATTATGAGAATCAATAGTGAATATAATAGATGATGAAACCTAACATATATTACACCATGAAACACATTCTTACTTAGATTTTTTTTCCATTTCACATTCGATGCTTGATAACAATTGGATATTTAGTTTCAACTATGGCTTATGAAATGTGTCCCTCATTGTAATATTGTACTGCATAAAGCTCAAATATGAAAAAAGATTGTATTAAATTTTCCAGGTTCATTTTGATAACGCCGTTGGCCAAAACAAGAACCACACTGTGCTTTGGTATGCCATGTGGCGTGTTATGACAGGTCAGTTTTCTAATCTGTTAATAATTGTTTGTCTGTTTTTTAAGGAATTGTGCATTGAGCTGTCTTTTGAAATCAATCACATCATTGATACCTGCAAGCAGTGCTCTAATTTAATAGAATGCTGAACTGGTAGTCCAAATAATTGTACGTTGACGGATTTTTTTTAGATTTTTGATATGGCAAATCCTTCACGTACAAATTGTTAAGTATCAAAAGTGGGTAGTTGTTCCGATCAGGATTCCGGGTTAAAGCATATAGCGTCTATAAAATATCATAAAAACAAGAAATATTACCAGATAATGTTATTTTATATAAGTTTCGTACACAAAAAAATAAATATCCAACTTATAATTATTAGTTTGACGGCTTTTTTTCATTTCATTCTGTCAAAACATAACGATAAATACATGAAGGGCACCTGCAAGGCTTTAGGGCACAGTTTCAAATCGCTCGGAACATTTCGGCCATGGCCGAGTTGTTACGATTGTATAACGAGGTCTATCTCGAAGCTTTGTCGGAGGAGGCCGAGCTATTACGATTGTATCCAGTTGTTCCCCTTCGCATAATTGTTGTCTGTGTCAGTCAACTTTCGTTTCATTGGAAAGGTAAACAACTTGTTTTAATGCACTAAATGCTTGTTTAGTGCAAAATAACATTTCACTTATATGGTAAAATATGAATATATCTCTTTATGATCAATTTCAACCATAAAATACTTCACTTAAAACAATTTCAATATTTTTAAAACACCCCGTTTTTTTGCACATTCCCGTTTAGACGTTAGGGATTGGAAGAATCCCGTATAACACGTCTATTATTTTAGACTAGCTGAACTGGATGAAGTTAAAGCATAGTTGGCAGTAATTTCATATAAGGGATATGTTATAACTAAATAAACATATATGTAAACACTCCATTATTGTAAGATTTATATGTCTTGAAAATTTTATTATACCATAGCTAAAATAATTTCCTTAGTTTTTTTTTTTTTTTTGAATATAGATACGTTTTATTTACACTAAACAGATCTTCCTACAATTTTCAGGACTGCATGAGAGTGTAACACTAAACACTATGTTGGCTGGGCACACCAAATTTGCTCCTGACTGTCACTTCGGCATCTGGAAGGTCAAGTGGCGATGCTGTAATGCCGAGAATCTTCAAGAAATTGCCCACACAGTATCCGCCTCTTCAAAGTCTGGCCACAACATCCCACAGCTGGTTAATGACCCTCAGCAGCCAGTCACATTTCACAGTTGGAAATCATTCCTAAATACGTATTTCAAAACTCTAAAGAATATCACCAAATACCACCATTTCTATGTATCAAAACAGAAACCAGGAGTTGTAGTTTGCAAAGAGTTTGTAGATTCATCAGAAAGTGAATTTAATCTTTTGAGGATGAATCCAGAATGTGGTATTTTGCCTGAACTAAAGCACGCACCGTGCCTAGATGCTGCACGTCAATGGTACCTTCACGATTCTATAGGTCCATTCTTTAGATCTGAGTCATCAAGATCTGCAGTATGCCCTAAACCAACTATGGGGAAAGTCAAAGTTGATATTGGCAAAAATGACACACCGAAAGGCAGTAAACGCAAACATAGCCTTCTGTGTTAATTTAATGTGGACTGGTTAAATGTAGTGCTGCATAGATATGTTTGTCAAACCAGCCAGGAAGTATACTTATGTCATAAATGGCATTTTAAGCAAGTGTAATTAATTGTAACATGACATCATAATAATGAATAGTGTTGAAAATGTGAACGCTTTGTAGTATCGATGTGTTTAGGACTTTAAATACTCACATTAGTAGGTTTGATATGAATATGAGAGGAAATGAAAAATAACTTATTGGGATTGTTTACTTAGATTGTTATAGGCTTGCAAAGTCCCTTTATATTAGTTGGACAAAAACACTTGTTTAATCAACTTTGTATTGAACAACTTGAGAAATATCCTCTACATCTAAAGACTAACGCAATTAAGTTATATGTATCTCTGCCATTTGAAACACGAGAAAGGATATTTGCTTTTTTGGGTATTACTAATATCATTGGTTGGTTGCATTGCATTGTGGAAGTGTTTTTTATTACAAAATCATTGCAAACTACAACTCTGTTTTTTTGCAAATGAAAGAGAATGTGCAGATTTTTCCTTAATCACTTGCTAGGCCTTTAGCATTAATTACCGAAATGTGACTTGACAATTTAAGAAGATGCATTTTTTAGAATTGTTACTTCAGTTGAAAATGACATCTCAATGAATTAAGTATTGTCATTTACTCATTTGTTGGTGAAATGTTGATTGTAGATCAAATGTTTGTGGCAAATGTGAAAAAATGATCAAAAAATGGCATTATCACATGTAACCATAGCAATAGACTGTTGTTTCCATAGTTCTTTTTGTCATTTTGTACATAAATGAGCAATGTGTACTCTTTGTCTCTATGAATTAGTTAATGTGTTAGCTATAACATACAGTAAAGTTAGTATTTCGACGTTGATAGTGCATTTAAAGTAAGAACATTTTTAATGGACATTGTTTTCAAACTGTTTATCAATGTGTAACAGAATGATCCATATCTTTTGATTTCTTTGTACAAAAATGACTTTAACTTAAGGTTTTTATATCTTACAGACTTGGTATCATTTAGATGCCAAGAACTTAAAAGGCATTGTATATTAGGAACACATCTTTTTGTGGCAGACTTCAAATATGATTGGAATTAGCATTTTCATTAGTAACCATAGCAACAGATTTTTGCCTTGACCGTTGTGGCCAATTTCTATGTCATTATGGACATTAGCAATGTGTACTTGCTATTTTAGTTTTGAAGTTTATGTAACACTAGTAAAGATAAGTTAAAAATTTAAATATCTTGACATGGATATTGTATTCAAAATTAGAACAGTTTTGTTCAAATTATTTTTTATCGCTGTTTCAAAATGTTTCATATGTTTTTTGAACTTTTGTGAAATTTAACTTGAAACTTCAGTTTTAATTTCTGAAAATACTTAGTATCATAAAGAAGTCAATAACTGTAAATAATTTAACTAAGATATAATTCTTTGTTATGCAGACTTTCAATAATGATTGGTAATAGCATTTTCAACCTTTGTTGTAAGTTTCTTTATCACTATGGACATTAGCGATGTATACTTGTTATTTTCCTTTTGCAGTTTATGTGATTCTAGTAAAGATACATAGTTTTATATTTTAATATTTTGACTTTTATTCTTCATTCAAAATAAGAACAGATTTAGCCAACATTAAGTTCAAATTGTGTTTAATCCCTCTGTTACAAAATGTTCCATATCCATTGGGTTTTTTAATATTTGACTTGCAACTTCAGATTTTATTTCTGCAATTGCTTGGTATTATAAAAAAGTCAATTACTTAAAACACAACTTTATGAATAACATTATTTTTTGGTAAACATGTATAAAATGAGTGAAAATGGCTTTATCAATAGTTACCATAGCAACCAAATGCAGTTTTGAACTTTTTATTAACTTTTGTAATCAAACAATGAGTGCTTATTGTTTCTATGCTAAAACTTATATGTTACATGTAAATAGTCCTTGACATGATATTAATGTGACATGGATATTTCATTCTAAATAAACACATTAGACCATACATTTTGTTCATTTCAATTTCTACACCCGTGTTCTGAAAGGTACTATATTTTTTAGGTTTTGTGAATTTTGTCTTGAAACTTTGGATTTTTGTTCTAGAAATACTTGGCATCATAAAGGTAACAATATCTCAAAATGTCATTTTTGGGCCAGATTGATCATATTCCCATTCCCATCCACATATGAATAAATCATTATCTGGACAAAATATTGAGTCTTTATGTCAGCAATTGAATCTGTCACAAGTCATCCGTGACGCTACTCATTTTACTGAAACGTCGGAATCTCTTCTCGACTTATTCTTAGTTTCATCACCAGATATTGTACTAAAATGTGGTGTAGGTGAACCTTTTCTGGACCAGCTAGTTCGTTACCACTGCCCTATTTTTTGCATATTGAAATTCAAAAAAAAAACGGTCGGATCAACATTTAAACGAAAAGTATGGAAATTTTCACAAGGGGACTAAGCCAAACCCAGAACGCTTATGTCATCTTTTGACTGGAATGCATGTTTTCACACGAATATTGATATTTACGCTAAAAAAATTACCAATCAACTTATGGTATTTTGTGAACTATGTATACCGTCAAAGTCTATAATGATCCGCACTCAGGAACCCCCCCCCCCCCGTGGTTTCATAATGAAATTCGTACATTACTCCGCCAGAGACGAAGAGCATACAAAAGGGCCAGACGCTCAAACTATAAAAATCACTGGCAAGCTTACAGGACTATTCGCAATCATGCTAACCATATTATAAAAAAACTGCCAAACAATCACATTATGAAAAGCTTGCCTCAAAACTTCAGGGAAATACCTTTTCCTAGTCCGATTTTTGGAAAACTATCAAACATTTTACTAGTGCTACGCCGGCTTCTAAACACATTCCCCCTCTCATCCACGACGGTATCGTATACGAATCTAACATTTACAAGGCAAATCTTTTGAATAACTTTTTCCAATCTCAAAGCCTTCTGAATGGTCCTAACAGACCTCTTCCTATTGTCTCTGATGTCCCATTCTTGCAAGATCTTGATATTTCCCATCAAGATGTTATAGATTCAATTAAGGTACTAAAAACTGGAAATGCAACAGGACTTGACTCTGTTAATATCTTTGTACTAAGGGAAATAGCCGCCGAAATTTCACAGCCCCTTCGAGATCTTTTTAATTACTCTCTTCGTTCTGGTGAAGTACCCAACCAGTGGAAACTGGCTCATGTCTGTGCGATTTTTAATAAATCAGATCCCCAAGCTGTTGGTAATTATCGTCCAATATCCCTCTTGAGTGTTATAAGTAAGGTTCTAGAAAGGATTTTGCATAAATACATGTTTAACTTCTTCCGTCAAAATGACTTCTTAACCCCATTTCAGTCAGGGTTTGTTCCATCAGATTGTATATATCTATCTATCACTCCTTCTGTCTTGCACTAGACGAGGGTAAAGAAGTAAGGGCAGTATTCTGTGACATCTCAAAAGCCTTTGATCGTGTTTGGCATGAAGGTCTACTTTTCAAGCTTCGTGAAAGTGGTATTTCCGGTTCCCTTTTATTATGGCTTACTGATTATCTCAGTGAAAGAAAACAGACGGTTGTCCTATCTGGCACTATGTCGGATACAGTTTCAATATCTGCTGGAGTACCACAGGGTTCAATTCTTGGACCCCTACTCTTTCTTGTCTTTATAAATGATATCGTACGGGAAATAAAATCACCCATACGTCTTTTCGCAGATGATACTACCTTGTATATTATTGTCGACGATTCTTTGTCTGCAGCTCAGCAACTAAATGATGACATGAACAAAATCCATTTGTGGGCAGAAAGGTGGCTTGTATCATTCAACCCGGCGAAAACCGTATCATTCTTAATATTTCGAAAAACAAACGGACAGGCACATCCACCTTTTTATATGGATAATGTTCAAAAAGCGGAAGTTACTGCTCATAAACATCTCGGCGTGACACTCGCCAATAACTGCTCATGGCATGAGCATATCAACTCCGTCAAAACCAAGGCATGGCAACGTATTTACATCATGCGATCATTTAAATTCGTCCTTGATCGCAAATCGCTAGAAGTCCTATATTAAACATTTATTCGGCCACTGTTGGAATACGTAGATGTAGTTTGGGATAATCTAACGCAAGCTGAAGCAGAGGACCTAGAAAAGGTTCAGCATGAGGCAGCGCGAATAATTTCCGAAGCAACGCGGCATATCTCCATTTCAAATCTTTATATAGAAACAGGACTTGAATCTCTGAAGGAGAGAAGATGTAAACACAAACTCACTCTTTTTTACAAGATGTTTTATTCTCTTACTCCAACCTATCTCACTACAACAGTTGACGAAAAAGAAAAAAAAACAAAATACGTGAAATCTAAATGCTGGCGTTTTAGAAATAGTAGGCGTTTCTTGCAGTTTATTTGGTCTTGGTGATGCATGCTTTATGGTTATTGTGTAAACAATCACAGTTCTGATTCGACATTGTAATTAGAATGATTTCAATGGAGGATTGCTAAGTATCTGTAAACGAGAAATGAAAACGAATAACACCTATACAATTCCAATTTTGATCTCGCCGGAGGTAATTGTCGGTTATACTTTTGGATCAACAAAACACTCGTTAAAGTAACTTTGGTGTTTACCTTATGCATGACCGTTTTAGATTTTCAAATAACTGTTTTTCTCCTGACAGGAATACTTATTACCTTTAGAATTATCTCTTTCGTACTCACTATTGGTTTGTGTTTTTTGTATTTTAACACACAACCCGTGTTCTGGTTCCGGTACTATAGAGGATTGTATTTGATATTACGAGAGACTCAATTGTTCGGATTTTGGTTTTAGGCAATATGTTATCTCCTTGGACCGGTGAGCGAAACAGTAGTTCACTCCGTGTTTAAACATTGAAGAACTCGAGAATGTTGAAAGTTATTACCTTGTGTTCACAAAACCGATACCAACATGGCTTGTGCATATCTGAAGTTGCCAGCAATGTTATATTTGATTTCATGTCCGTCCGTGTCATGTACACTCCTGAAATATTCGTTTTTGTTATATATGTCATGATAATCATCTTGAATTCTGAAATCAAAATTGACATGAACAAAACGTTAAACTTCGAATTTTGATTGAATGAGTTTCATTATATATCAAGCTAGACAAATTGCCAATTCAACTAATTTTGTGATTGAAATGTTCTCATAAGTTTCTAATTTAAGAAATTAATAAAAAGAGAAACTAGTTCGACTCGTTCATCAATTTCATGAATTCTTTATTGTCTTACAGACCGCATTGTTAAAATCACATCAATCTTTTCAAGAATCCACGAACGGAATATGACAGGTGTCCGCCCATTATAACAAAGCATGTTTGGGCGTTGAGTTGTATGTCCTATTTAATTATTCTTGATTGTTTTTCTTTACTTTCCGTTAATATTCTCGAGAATGTAATAAAGATATTTGTGGGAGGCAACGCGATTAGGCATCTAACAATGCTGAAAATACTGAAGTCAGTAAATATACTATAAATATACATCATCATCATTATCATGAGCATCAACAACATCATTATTTGTAGACATGTATGCAAATATAGAGTGTAGCTATTAACCGCAAAACTAAAATGTTAAATAAAAGAAAGTTAACCATTAACATGTTTATCAACTTATCGATATTAAATAAAAGTGTTGTTTGATACACCACTGCTTATTGAAAGGACTTGGGGTGGGGTTAACCCTGTTAAGGAATGTTCGACATAACATTTGACAAACTTTGATAAATAAAGAAAGCAGTATCGGAATAAGCTTCAAGTGGAATATAATAGGGTAAAATTCACACATAACGCCCTTTCAGCTTATGAATCAATGTACGCAACCAAGGCCCAGATGCAGAAATTAATGATACAAGCAGGTGTAATGGTATTTTCGCCTAGTTGCGCATACTATTTTCAACATTTTATCAACATGTGTATTTTAGGGTTTCAATTGTTCAATTGCAAAACTTGTTCATGTATTCCCTGTACAAATTTTCCCAACCCTGAATAACAACATTCATTTCAGCATTGGAAACAGTTCTAATTGTGCCAAGAAAGACACAACTTAAATTACTCAGTGTTCAAAACTTTGAATAACAATGTTCATTATCATGTCTGTTGGAGAAAAATTAAATTATCCCTGAAATTTGACTTTTAACGAAATGTATTACAATTGTTAGACTTTTGTCCCATAAAATGGTCATCCCTTCAGTTACTTTGCGTAATAAATATCCCTTTCATGTGTCAAAAGGTTGATAAACAAATACGTTGTATACGTCACAAACAGTTATTTCCACTTTTAGGCAAACAATAAGTGATTTGCACACTCTGTGTGGTTATGACAAGTCTCTCTTTATTCTTAAATATTTTAAAATTTACATTTATGCTAAAAACTTGCATATTGTGTTATTAAATATATGTATATTGCACGTTTGTAACTTAAGCTTTCCTAAACTATAATTAATAAATTCTCAGTTCTGTTCAGTTCACTTATAACACATACATTTCATCTCTAAGATATACCAAACACAAGCTCTCAAAAACGTTGGAATCGTTTTCCTCTACTATTAATATGATCATGTTTTATTATATAATATGTACTTTCTTGTTGTTCTTAAATCATTATGATCTTTTAATTATAAAAAAATGCCCACTTGTGATTTATTGTATACATGAATGAATAAATGTATATAAATTAAAGTTAATGATTGAGGCCAGCAAAGTGAAACTCATTGTCTGGATCGGTGAAGATGTTGGCCTAAACCGGAAATATTGCTATATATAGAAACAGTCATGTTTACTCTTTTAGTCTGATTTTCCAAGGTAGGTAGTATTCATTATACAACTTAAGTTAATCTTATAGTCATTTATCATTGACTTCCTTTACCTTCGAATTCTTTTTATTTGCTTTACATTGTATTGTTAGTAAATGATGAGGTTCAACAAACATAGGAAGAGGGTTTCTTCAGATATTTAAAGATTAGGTATGATACAAACATATCAGTCAGAAATTCATAATTAAGATCGTACGTGATTCTATGCGAAAACATTGTATAAAGCTAACACTTTACGAATTATCAACAAGGAGATAACTTCGTGTATCAACGTCACGATTAAATCAATTCCAATGATTGTAATCAGAAAAATAAAAACAGGCAAGACATCACGTTTCCTTCCTATTCTAATACATAGCTTATAAGTAATCTCTAATGTAACATACTTGATTGGGTTCGTAAACTTGCTACTTAAAAATGAAAGTATCCATAGTACATGTAGTGTGTAAATATGAAGTAACTATTGAGCATGAATTAGTTAATTAAACTCATTGAATATATATATTACATCTGTTTCAATCATTGATAATCGTTGTTTTGATTCAGTGGGTTGACTAATGCACAAACATTAAACATTTAACGAAAGCCATTGTCATATTCCATTAAGTATGTGATAGACAGTCGCCAGTTATCTTCTGAACAGGATTGGAACAACCACACATGGGAATACATCTAGCTGAATTTGCATTAATAGTTAATCATGAGGGTGGCAATGCAAACAAATACAATTGGAATCATAATTACTTGAATAAGATTTTCTGATACAATCGTCGACAAACTGCAGCTAAATAGTTGTAAGAATGTCAAGGTGTAAAAACTAGCTCATATCGTTTGCCTAGTTTAGACATCAATTATATGCTTGAACTTCTGTAAAATTCTTCCGCGTACACATTTCTACACTGTTAAGTAAATATGTACTTCGCACGAGTAGTCTCGGGAGAGTCCGACACTGCCGAATCTAGTCAATGTTTATTATAAGTAGTTATCTTTCTATTAAGAGTCTTGAATTTACATTGCATGTGTGTTTATTTTAAAGCTTTAACTCTTCGAATAGTTCTTTCTTAATTGTATTTTGTGTTGTATTATGTTTCAATTCACCTTGTTCCACAGTTTTTATGAAGAAAGAGAGAAATTGCAGGCCCCGCAGTAGGGAATCAAACCAGGACCGCTGTATTGCCGGCAAAAGACTTCTATTTATGTGTAAATTCAACATCAAACTACAATACAAGCATTTTCAAAACATAATTTTTTCCCTAGCTGTCCCCATCTATTATCTTCAAATCTGTATTTTTGTGAGAAATTCTTATTGTTTAACAAGAAAAACAGCGGAGAGGACATTACTTTTTAATTCTAGCAACATTGAGCTTGACATTAAAATTTTAGGTTGAAATCTTCATAAATCTCATAATCAGCAATTTACCTAATTTTCCTGTTCTTTACTTCCCTATTGCACCACTAAATCGTTTTTTTTTCGTACGAAACGTTTCACTAAAATAAGATCAGTGTAAAATATGCTACTAATAGAATGAATATAGATAATGTACATTTTTCTCGTAATATTTGAAGCTACAGCGACCATACCCATTGCACGAGAGACCTCAAAACGTAAAGCATCGGACAAATTACATCCGCCCTAACTCGCAGTAAGAAATTCAATTATGTTTCCTCCGTCCGAAGTCATATAGATTAACATAGAGTATCGTGCAATTCACACCAACTATTCCCAAATGGAGCTTGATGGAAACAACGCATAATACAAGTCCGCGTTTCCGATACAAATCTTAAAAGTCCTAGACACAGTACATTATTTAATAACATATAAATAAATTTTGGATAAAACTTCATACTGAATTGCGATAACTGAGTTTTTGATCAATTGAAAATAGTCAAATTCAAACATGTAAATCCAAATTAAACAATTAAGAATTAATGACCTAGACGAACAACAATTAGTGTACAGCAATTCATTGGGGAGGATTAATTACAACTGGTGATCAATTACAATATAATAATAAATTTCCACACGTATTTTGATCGTTACTTAAAAATTAGGAATATTGTACACGTTGAATGGTTATGATTGTTGCTTTAATTCGTAAGCGAATATAAGGAGTGAGTTGGAAAGGTTCTTGTTTTGTAGTTAATATTGCAGATTGTTAGATTACATCAATATTTTTGTAGGAGCAAAAGAGATAATATAAAGAAATCGGGTGGAGTACTTTACTTTAGGTCGTATTTGAGATTTTTCATATATTCGCATGGAATATCAATTATATTTTCATTTATAAAGGGAATATCTACAATGCAGGCGGATTATGTTTCTTACAATATGTTACTAGAAGGGCAATACATATTGATGTGAATTATTGTTGAGAATATTTAATGGCAATTAAACTCTATAAAAGTCATAATATCAGGCGGGGTAAAATATGCAAACCATTTATAGAAATCATAGCATTTTATTACTTCAAGAAATTACTTAAATAGTAGATCTGACGCCACATTTTCCATAATTAATAGTATGACCCTTATTTGTAAACTCTAATACAGTGTCTAAGTAATCCAGTGCTAGTTTATCCGCCCAACTTACATCACAAGGGTCGTCAATAAATCCACAATGTCCACCTTTACTAGTACACACAATCAGAAAATGTGGATAGTACTTGCAGAGGTCGTATGGAATGCTTATTTTGGAATAAAACGGATCATCTAAGCTATTGATAAATAATAAAGGAACTGATATCTCATCCACATCTCTCAAAGGATTATTGCGGTCCCAAAAGTCATCTACATTTGAAAAGTTATATAACTTTGAATACATAAGCTCATCAAAATGTCGAAATGACCAGCATTTGAGCAACTCATTAAAATCGATATACTTTGAAAGTGAATTTGAATGTTCACATAACGTAATTTTCAATGACAACAAATATAATATGTCATATATTCCTTGAACGCCTTTCGAAAACTTCCCGGAGTTGTCAAAGCACGCCGATATACACACTGCAGCACAAATGTTTGCCGATGAACCGAATTCTCCAAGATATGACAGTAAAAGCGAACAACCCGTTCCTAATCCAACCATTGTAACTAACGCTTTTGGGTATCGACTATGTATATATTTTACAACTTGGCGTAAATCGTGCGGATCCCCGTTGCTCAGTATCTTCGGAGTAGTTAACACTGAATTTCCGAATCCTCGTTGGTTAAACACAACAGGCCTATAACCTTTGTTAGCAGCTAAACTACACAGGTTTGAAACGTTGACCGAGGTAGCGGTTAATCCCGGAAGTATTATTAACACAGAACAACGCTTTTTCTTATGAACAGAAACATGAAGAGCCCAGTCAAGCGCTACGACTCCTCGATCACGCATTTGTAGATATTCCCTTTCAAATTCAGTTGAGGTATGTGTGAGAATAAACGAAAGTATCGTTTGGATGTGCGCGTTTCGTAGATACCAAGGCGGATCGAAGTTACGGTTCATTAGTCTGCATCGCTTGAGAAGATGCGACGCCAATGCTGATTCTTTGAAATACAGTTTTGGAATGGTTGATGGTAGTGTCATAAAAGACTTGACGTAAATGAAAGCACTGACCACTAATGTGCCAAACACGGCTACGCAGAATGGCAAGGACGTCACAGTTGAGTACACAGCAAAAAACATAACTGTGGATCCAACTGTATCAAGTATGTTTGCTTTTCAGGTCGTCTGATTCGTTTTTATTTGCACATTATAAGTTATTCATATTAATTATGATGAACGCCTTTCTTTTCTTCATATCGGTTTCTTTTACTGTTTGTTTTTGTAGAATTTAAATAAAATATTTATAGGAATTGATGCAATATCCTTTAAATGCCGGTGATTTTTCCCGTCACCATCGTCGTTTAATAACTTACTACGTATGTTTGTGTTCAATATTATCAAAATGTGAGTTAAAGCAGTGTGTGTTTCTAAACGCAAAAAAACTGAAGTACTGCAAAACCTTAAACCAAGTGTATTCACATGACAAACACAATAATTGATTCAGGCATCACAATAATCCACTTTGAGAATTTCTGCAAAGTCAATCAATCACGGAAGTAATCCAGTTTAAACGTTTTCGGGTTGGTAAACGAAATTCATTTATCCGATATAAACATCTTCTGCATCGTAAACAATTGTTTGTTACGAAAAGACAAAAATAATTAGTCTATTAACATATTATATCCGTCTTTCCCCTAAAAAGAAAAATACTCAGTGTTCTATAGTTAAGTGATTTTTCCACTATTTTCGTGTACCCCAAATACACAAATTCTATAAATGTTTTTGTCTTCTCCAATACTTTCACAAATGTCAGTTTAACATAGATTAATATGTTTTCGATTCTCTTGATGACTTTTCAGATCAATGGAGCATCCGACATACTATGAAAGCTTACTTTGTTATACGTTGTTGAGCTTAATGAACCATTTTATGATCACATTATTCACGCATATAAAGTTATGTTTTTTTTTAATATAATCTTAGTGCAAATGCTTAAGAGTTCGGATATCTTGCATTGAAATCTCATTTATTTTCGATGTGATACGGTATATATTGTTCGGCACATGCCTTCCCTTATTCATTGAGGTTCCAATAGTGGCATAATGGTTGTTCATGTCATAAGTGGTAAAGCTATCCCTTGATTTTCACGTTTTACTTTATTACCTTTTTACACACACACACATATATATTTATGTGCTAATCGCAGTGTTCAGTGAAAATGTACACGTATTTAAATTCCATCATTTACAAGTAAAAATAATTGTCACAAGTATTTGGTGTTTCGTTCACCGAAGGAAATCCAGCATGACAGCTAATAATATCTTAATTTAAGAACACACATGAATTTTATGTCATGCTTGGCAAGTGTCCGTAAGGATACCTTATTTTCTTTTTAACGGTTCTGCTTGATTTGTCAACCTAATCCATTTATCGTTTGTAATTGTTGCACTTTCAGTTCGCAATATCTTCAAGTATTGATGAAACTTCCCCTGATCGTTTCATTATATTATAGCATTAATTAGTAACCGCTTGATTACATATCCGTTCTTTAGGTCCGTAGGCGTTTTTGAACAAAACGCTGAAAATTTCTATTATTTTTAGAAACTGACATTCCGATTGTACGAACTTTTTAGGTGTCTAAAGGCATCTGTGTCTCAAAGTCAGCGTTCTATAAGCTGGAGCTGATACTTGGAAACTGTTACTTCTTGGACAGACAATACCATTTGCGTCAGCGATATCAGGTGTCTCTCTTGCAATCATAGGCAGAGGTATTGAATGTTTCATTCCGTTGTTGGCTTTTCGGCAGTCTGAAAGTATTCACAAATTTCAAATTTATACATTCGTATTCGGAATGGATATATGCATACGTTTTGTCGGGGACTTCAGAATTTATTTTGAATCAGATAGCGTTCTCATATTGGTAGATTATATACGTCAAAACTATTTCATCGTTCAATGATGATTCGGCAAAGAGAAGAACGATATTGATAAACAGAAATGATCATTGTTCAAACTTATGATTGATTTTAAAAGTTTAAAATTGATTTTTTTTTAACAAATTCACACAATATTTAAAAGGTGTTTGAAATGTATTTTACCTAAACATTATCGTTTAACCAACCTCTCGAATAGGTCTTATTTTGAATCGACCTTGCCTCAGAGTTGACATCAATTTTATAAAAATAAAATGTTAATAATTGTTTAATCTGAGTCTGTTTTTAATTCATGAGAATATATCCGCTAAATCGTTAAAAACCCATATTAATGGATATTTCTATAATGATTGATACAAGTGAACAAATTGGTTAAAACTTGCTGCACCCAAGCACATTGCCATATTAAATATAAGTACAAATAATGTAACTACAACGAGCATTGATCAAAGCACGTCAAGAATGCTATGATAATACCCATAATACCATTACAATTACATGCAAGCTAAAATGTCTTTTTACAGTGTAAATTTGAACCTAAGTCCACATCTATCTATAATAGAAAACCTGTTGCTTATGTTGTTAAATTACAATCATATGAAGCAATATAACACCGAGCAGCCAGACACTTTAATTATTGATGTTCATTATAACGTTTGCTTGGGGATTAATGTAATGAAAATGTTAATGCAATATTGAATTTGCTGATTTCACATGGACAATCTACAATGTAAACAAACTGAGAGCATTGAAATATATCAATGCAATTGTCTACCTTTTGTATAAAATAGATTTAAGGAATAAATAGCGGGATTGATGTCATTATCGGGGTATGAATTCAATTTGGCTGGTCAAAGTGAAGTCCGAAGGAATGGAAGTTGGGGTGTAAATATTTGCTAATGGAGTCTATAGTTACAAAAAAACATACTTCGTTTGTTTAATCAGTAATGAATAGGCACATTAAAAGACTGATATGAAATATAATGAAAGCGAACATGAAGTCTTGAGTTTCATGTTGACATAGTATTCAGGGAAATAGATCTCAGTATTTTGAGGTTTTGAAATCGAATTTTATTTAAATATTTTTTTAGTTTTTCTGTCTTTCTGTATTTTTGTTCTGTTTCACTGATTGTTTGAGAATAAATGCCAAACATAAATCCGATTGATTATTGTTTATTATAGTAAAAACATGCATAACATTATTTTCTGACACGGTAATCTATATAGTAAGTTTTTCAAATATTTTTTCCTGACAATCAGCGAAATTGTCTTTGCATTTATTGAAGATAAACTATGACATGCACAATTCTGATACGCCGGTTGTAACCGGTAAAACGGCATTTGACGATAATTCGTGAATTGATAATGCTGGTTTGTTTAACTTGCTCTTAAATGAATTATTTTCTGTACCTCCAAATTATATTGAATGAATTGTGAATGGTTTATTTACGTTCGCTAGATTTCCCATTATTTATGCTTTTTAGTTGTAACATATATTGAAAAGAACCTAAAAAGAAGTCTGTTATTAACCAACGTACATCGAATATTAATAATACCTTTTTCCACTAAAACAATCGGTTGAAAAGCATCAAAATCATTTAATCTAAATGCCAAAACCATGTACCAATGAGTTTCAGAAAAAAGCTTAGATGAATTCAATTTAACATCATTTTCCAAAAATGATATCACGCAGAAAGAACTTGCCACTGTTTATTTTTCCAACCTGTGTCGACAAAAATCCAAAATGAGTATCGTAATAAGTAATTTAGTTAAGCTTTTAATAGACTTTCCAAATAATTTTCGACAACATCTGCTTCTATTATTCGCCCGTCTTCGGTATTTAGTTTATCTTCGGATACCGCGTGATCAATTCTGTTACTCTTCATTTGTAACAGGAGAGTGCCAAAAAAGGATGCCAGTGAGAAATTAGTTATATAGAATATTCGACATTGTGGGATCCAATAATTTAAAAAAAAATCCCATTGTTCTAACAAAATAATGAAAATGATTAAAATGTATCTCATGTACTTACATTGTATTGTTACCTCAAGTTAATTCCCATTAATGCAGATATTGAATATCTAAACAATCATATCCGCGGTCTTCCTTTGATCGTATGGTTTTATCTATAGAGTTCCCATACGCACACTGTCAGCGGCCGGTATCTGACGATCGCTATAGTATATCTCTATTGGATTATTGGAAACACTGTGAACGGAGTTCAGCATTTATCTTTCTCATAGAACCAAATAGGCTTTGGGCAGAACCTCGTATTGGCGTCAGTGATATTATGCTTTTCGGGTTTCAGGAGAAAAGCAAATAAAAAAACACACACAAAAAAAACACGATAGTTTGTTTAGTTATCGACGTCGTATTTTCCAACCACAAATATTATTTAAGTGTTTCGCACATGGAAGAAAGTCTCGTCAGGTAAAATAAAAATAAAAATATTCACGTAACATTATTTCTGAATCATCAATTCATTTGCTATAAAACACTTTTTATTTTAACCAAATTACTACGCCGCTATTTATAGAATGAAAATTTGGAAGGTCAAATGTGTTAGCAAAACAAATGTGGATACTCATTGGATTTTAACCATTCTTCTTAGTTTAAGACTGCATGTACGCGTGTTTTTATAGTAAGTTAATATACAGTCATCTTACTGTCAGAGACCAGTCTGTTTCGCTTTAAAATGTTTGTTTTCCAGAAGAGTAAATGCCACGCTAGTTTGTTGACACATTTTGAGATGTGGGTGGGGTAAAAAATATCGGATCTATCTGTAAATTGTTTTGTGAATTCTCCAGGAAGCTCATTTTACGTACTACAACGGTTAACAGTTCAAAATACATTTGATCGATGCTATAAAATTTTATTTATGTTCGAACAGTTGTTTTTGTCTGTAATTTGTTTGGAATGAAAGCAAATGTTCGAACATTCAGCTTCAAGATCAGTAAAATGTTTGATAAACGGGATAATGGGTAATAAACTGTAAGTTGTTAATTTCCAATTATATATTTATTTAAATTTATAAAATATTTCTTTATTTTTTTTTTAACCTTTTTTGACATAATTTACTGAAGTCCAGTGTTCTGTTTTGACCAAGGCAAGTACATGTAACAACAAAGGATTTTAAAAGTAGTTCTGAAAATTGATATTTTCTCTCCTTATTTTGCAGTGAAAATATCAAATTGATATTTTCACTGTTGTTATTTCACTGTTAAAACCCCATATTTCATCGTAAAGCATGAAAGAAACTTGTGAATTTCACATTTCACTGTTCCCATAACACGAAGCCTACCAAAGGTTCTTTTGATGATCCTTCGACTAGTGATAAAACAATTGGCTTTCAATATAGAGGTGGTTGCAAGTGTAATCCTTCGCCTCAGCAATAACAACATAACGTGTACATGTCTACCGGGAAGGATGTGAATGCTTTACCCCTATAGATGTTAAAGGACCTTAAGCGCGATCGCTCGTCGATAAAATCAGCATTCGATTACCTTGGTTATATATAAAAGTTCAATTACAATATAAGGATCGAATTATGAAAGATGAAAATATTCCGTAAAGCCTTCTATTTACATTATTCACTGAAAGAAGATAAAATGCAATGATCCTGTAGAAACTGGTGTTCCAATTTATTATATCTCATGAAATAAACATAAAAAATAAACTGCAGCGTTTTGAATAAAGCCAAACTATTGTTTTTTCTTAAATAAAGAAGATTATTTTAACTAAGACCGAACATGAGTTACAATTACATGTGTTTCAATGGTGATTCTTTCGGTTCTAAACATACATTGACTTTGAACTAAACACATTAACTTAAAAATAACTTATCAATTATCAAATTTAAGACATCGATACGATGTCAAAATTTGACTTAGATTAGAAATCATTTTGTAAACAATTGGTGAGTATTAACGACACTATTTTAAGAACTTTCCGGAATACTGTTTTGTGTCGTCATGTTTTTGTTTTCATGATGTATTTTATCAATGATTCTACTGTTAACCTTTTTGCTAAATGTGGCGTCAGTTTGGGTCATTCATTTAACCATTTAACAAAATATTTTCATTCGTGTTTTTGTCCAAAAAAGAATAAAATATGATTTTAAAAATCATCTTTGCAAATGCATTTCACCAAGTAAAGGAAATAGAATTATAGTCACCTATGTTTAGCCTTTGTTTTAATTTTTTATCTTCAAAAGCACATATATTGTTGATTGGATTTCTAAACAAAACAACATTGTGCAGCAGGAGTTGCTTTGCATAAGAGTTTTTGTTCTATATATTCAAATAATCTTAACAATAGAACCAGAAATTATAGCATGCATCATTAGAAATCTAAAAAACTCACAGTTTTGAACAAAAACCACACTATATATGAAAAGCAAGAAGTAAGCAACTATGTCAGGATGAATAGGTATGATAATTCGTAGATCGTGAAATAATTACATTTCCGCCACATTCTACTGAGAGTTTAAAAGTACGATCTGTATTCAACAGTAAAAATCAACTAACAATATGTAATGTCGAAGAGATCAATATGTTCCTTTACAGGTTTAATTGCCGTTTAATAAAAACTATGGAAACAAAACCAAGTAGCCTCTGGTAAAAATAAGATCCTGGATAAAGGCAAAATGAGCTAGGCCAAACAACGAGTCATTTTCAAATTTAATTGAGACATTTATCATAAAAAAAATGGCATGGATTCATGTCCTAATATTGCAATATATTTATGTACATGAGCTTCCACCAAAATGATCACTAATGCAATTTTATGTCGTTTTTCAAAGATTACCGATTAACGTATACAGTAACTGATTGCCCTTTTCCCTGTGAGTGATTTAGTTAGTGATGGGAAACTTCCGGACAGTTGACGTGCGATCAGTCTTGATAGGTTATCGATTGTATCAAGTGGTTATGATGACAAAATAATTCGTAGGCCCTTTATGCAATTATTGCTGGAAAGCTTTTTTATCAAACTCAATTTCATTCAAATTAATCGCGCCAGATGATTTTGTTGCCCGAATACCTTTCAAGAAAAACTCAGTAATTCAAATTCACTTAACATTGACAGCCAACGATGTACCAGAAATCTACGTGTTTTGCAAGTAAAAAAATGCGAAATAAGATACGTTAACAGCAGTTCGTATGTCTCACTTTCCTTCAACGACATGGAACCTGATAGGCTGGAAGTGACCCCTGAGCTTCATATATTGATTAAGGATGCAACATACCGCTTTAGTGTTATGAAATTAATGACTTTTCGTAAAACGATAAGTCTTTCCAGTCATTTAGCCTGGTATCTAGATAACGGATAGGCTTTGTCTACGCTTAAAATGAAGTCCACTTTAACAAGCCGGAACCATTCACAATATAAATTACGTTGATAACATAGTAGCGTAAGACTGAGTACGGCAATTACTAGGTGACATAGAACACTTCTGGGAATAATGTGTCAGCATCTTGATTTCACGTAATATGTACGTTCCATTTGGAAACTGTTTCACGAAATCACTTTTCTGTATAATACTTGCAATTTGAACCCATAGTCATTGGAGAGACCCGGCAATCGACCCCGTATTGTACAATGGTTTCCCATATGATATTGACAGAAATGTCAATATGTGATTTATTCAAATGATTGATTCGGATAATGGCTATTTGGCAGCTTAAAACTATACACCAGATACGATATGATTACAAATAAGCCTTTTAGTTATGCACAGTTATGTAATATTAAGATTCTAATAATTCATTGTGGTTATATATGATAGATTAAAAAATAGTCGCCTTTTTCATCGACAGAAGAAGAAATACATGAACTTGTTGCTTGTTTGACATAGCAACTGCAAAACAGTGACTTTCCGATAAAAAATCATCAAATATACAGTACATTGCAGTACATTTTGTAGTGAACATGTATTATCTTTCTTGCAACTGTCACTAATGATTTGTTCAACGATACTCGACATTCAAAGTAAAGGCATTAATTAGACAAATTTAAAGAGAAATAACCTTTATTTTAATAAAGTGCAACAACATATTGTCTAATTACTAACTCATTATCTCAAGTGTGTATACATTGGAAAAGTTCGTTTTTAATTAAATCGAAATGTATCATAAAAAAACTTTAGTGTATTTAAAGTATACTCGATAATTTTCCATTTAACAAATCACGATATGTGTCTCTTAATCCTTCGGTCAGTTAATTATGGATACGTTATGCAATGCAACTACATACCCTTTATTTTTATAAATATTTTTTTTTTATTTAGACGTTATGTATAAAAAGTATATTTCCATAATTATACTTTTTCAACTTATACAGTTCCAAAATTATACTTTTTCAACTAATACAGAAGTTATTCAAAACAGCTTCAAAAGTCGATTACCTTTAATTTAAAGCCATTTTATACCCAACAAAAGAATACCTGACATCTGTGCTAGTGCATACATCAGTTGTATTGTAGTTCGGTTTTTCATAATACATTTTGTCAGATGTACTAGAGAAAATCTATCCACAATTGTAGAAATCGTAACGAGTTCGAGTCAAACTTTTTAAAATAAGTGTTTAAAACAAGAATCTTTTTTTATACTTCTATGGAAAGAGGATAGGATGAACAGTTAATATGTTAACACTTCATTCAAGAATAACGAACTCTTTTACCGTAATATATGCGATTCTTTATTGCTTAAAACTGCGTGAAGGGAAGATGTCTATGGAGAATATTCTCAGAGTATTAACAAAACATTAAAAACAATCTGATATTCACGAAATAAATTATCATTATCTGAAGGACCTAACAAAGTACAAAAATATACGCAATGGTATCAGTGTGAAACAGAGGTAAACTATCGGCACCAAAATTAAAGTGAAAAAGAGTCGCTGGAAAGCTTCACCCAGCGAACTAAAGCAACATGAAAAAAATCCGTTCTTACAACAAAAATGCAAAGATAGAAGAACTATTTAGAAAACAATAATAATCAAAGTTGAAAGAACCAGAAATGATTTGTTTTATCTAACGATATATATTTGGGTTAATACATTGTAGGTAACTAATAAGCCACACATGGATGGTTATAAGATGCAGTAAATTGAAACCATTTGCTGTTTCGCAGTAAACATTCGTTTGATTGGTGTTGATCACAACTATTAGTTTGTCAACAGATTATATTTATTCTCCTTAAAACATGCAAAACTATGCATTGCACTATATTATTTAAGGGAAGCACAAATACATAAAAAATTGAAAATCGTTTTATCGCATGCAATCATTTCACAACCGTCGTATTAAAAAGTCGATTATCTTTATTACTTTTCAGATCACCGGTGCATCTGAGAAAAACAGAAGGCTTATTTTACCATACGTTTTTCAATTAAATGCACTCATTTCATGACGAAAGTTCAATGATATCCGCACTTTAAACGTTGTCTATTTTGCCTAAAAGAATTGAAGTGACACTGTATGTCTTTCTTGTAGTCGAATCTCCAATAACTATATTCGTCGTGATATGATGAGTTGTTTGTCAGATAAATTATGTTATTCTTTGAGTTTCCTAATTCCATAGTGGCGTAATTCTTATCAATGATACAGATAATAACACAGCCCTTGTTGTTCATTATGAGTTTTATATGAGCTTATATATAACATATTTGATATGAATGCATTCCATCGATTTATCAAACTCCTTCATTGTTCAGTTACAAAAGTTCAAAAGTTCCACATTTTACGAATTCTATGAAGCATGACAGCTGCTACTTTAGTTGATTAATGAATTATGAACTCCATGCCATGTATGGTTAATGTTCGTAGGGATGCCTTGTTTTCTTTTTTTAATCGAAGGCAACGATATCGATTTTACATTGGTGGTTTACATAATTCACTTTAAGTTCGATTATCATTTTTTAAACTTACAGATATATTTGATTTTTCCTGATTGTTCTTTATAATTATAATACCATTCGTTCTACAGGGATCAAATGTTTACAAAAAGATAGCTCCTCTATATTCCAGCATTGATTGGAAACCGCTGGATTGATTAATGTTTTTTTTTCAACATTAAGGTCCGTACGCGCTCTTAAACCAAGCGCTCCAAATGTCTTATATTTCTTTTGAGCCGCTGGCATTAAGATTGCGAACAATTGTGAGGTCTCTAACGGCAGCTGTGGCTCGGAATCACAGCTTCTATGAAAATTGTATTTCGGTAAATTTATTTCTTGGAGATACCTAACCGTTGGCAGGGGCTTTTGGTGATAATTTATCAGACGTCTTTCTCAGATGTACGCTGATGCCACATGGACTATGCTGATGGCACATGGATTATCTACAATGTGAATTTGTCTCAGTCTGTCTGTATTATAACATGTAAGTGCGTAATTGTCAGTTAATATTACCGTATAATGACTTCTTAAAGAGCTTTAAAGATTTTTAGCAATTGTTCAATTATCATTATTTAAGAACACATAATGAAAACATTTACATGAAAGCAATGAATTCCTTGAAGTTTAATTTTCGATTCTTAATGTGACTGAAATTAATTTAACAATGACAGTTATTGACCAACATATATCGAATATGTATTATTGAGTTCTGTGTGTTCTACAGACACTTTTTTCCAAAATTAAAATCTTGGAAATTTGCCCTTCTTTATAAGTTACTTCAATGATAAAAAAATAAGGCGACCAATAATGCAAGTTCATTTTTACTGGAGAATGTCAGAATGTCAAGAATTAAGTCATCAAGTTTAATAGTAGTCTCAGTTTGGTTCATACAGTACATAGACAACAACGATTAGTTCAACACCACTGATACAACCTAGATGAATTGATATTATATTTTCAACAATCTTATCGTTATGTTCAATATCCCGAATGACCAGCTAATAAATAGCTGCACTGTGGACGAGCTCTCCAATGATGGTTCAAACGATTTTGTATTGGTTGTGGAAAATGCATTTACTTTTTGAATAAGTATGAAAACTAAACTTAACATGGTGGTATTTTGAACGTATCAGTTTGAAAACAATGAAAAATTACGTAAATAAGGTAAAAACCAACAAAAAATAATCATGACAAAATGCATTTTTTTGTTTATTTATTGTTTATTATCGTCAAGTCATGTACTTTCTTCGTTCGGTTATCAAGGTACTTCTTAACTTAAGAAACTTAATTTTCTCCCAGTCAGCAGAACACTCTTTGTATTTATTGAAGGAAATAATACACAAACAGGATCTGTTTTCAGTCACTCAATTTTAACGCGCAGTTTGTAATCAGGAAAACGGCATTTGAAGGTGTTTCAATGTAAATTTGAATTGCAATATTTTGTTTAACTTGTACTCGGAACTATCTAAATGAGTGTTTCTTTAACGTCTTTCACCTAATGATATATGAAATTCCTGCGAGATACCGATCACTATTCTACAAAAAAAAAACAACACAATTATTATGTACATAATTTGGTTCGGCAAATCTAGTGAAGTTAGTTTTTGATCATGACATTGGATAGGACATACCTTCTGGCAAATAATGTTGAAAACAATTCACTACTTAGAGATATTGTTTGTCCGTAATAAATTGTTTTTATCATTATGTGTTGGATGATTTTGAAATTCGAAATGATGTATGTAGTAAAAGCACACAAAATTAAAATATAACATTCGATTATTCACTGAAACGTTCAAATGAGTTGACAGTTTTTTTGAAAATCATAATAGCGTTAAACAGCAAAGATCTTGAAGCACGCATGAGGAAAATGTGTGGTTTTCATATGATTCAACTGAAAAATATGTCCAAAATAAAAATGACCTTTTTTATCTGCACTTTGACTGGTTAGTGTAATTGCAATGGCATTTCCATCGATATCGCGTGCGTTTGTTCGATACTTCTGTCCTGTCATTGGGGGCAATAATACTAATGGGCGGGGCATATTTACTACGGAACTGTTTTCTTTCAGTGAATTCGTAGTAAAATTATTGGCAACATGCAAATCTGTAATGTGCAGTAAAGCAGTTGAAACAAAATAGCCAACGACAATTTGATCGATTTTTTATGAAGATGATTTCATGATTGATGGAACAGTTGAAGAAATATTAAATTACAATGATGACGACTTATTTCGGAATTGACATTTCGTAACAATAAAGCATCTGACAAAATCTAATATTGAGGAAATGAAACAATAACATATTGTAGTGCACACAGCAACGTCCATAAGAAAGAGCTCAATTCAACACTTAGTCTGTTCGCGTCCTCTGGCCTTCCTTCCGCAAATGTTCACGTTACCCCCTCCACCGACACTGTCATTTCCACGGAACGTTTCATCCTCATTGAATGTTTAATTCCAAAGAAATGACAATGCACTTGCTGATTTGTCCAACACCGTATTCCAACAGATCCATACACCCACTGATTCTTCAAAATAACCCTCAACAAGTAAATTGACTGGAATTTCTATCCAATTTGAAAACTCGATCGTGACTTAACAAACGCTAATATCGGATGTTATCGCGAGATAAAATGAAAACTTAGGTGTCAATTTTTTTGTTCTTTTCTTGTTATTGTAATTTTTTTATAACTCAAGTTGTATTTTTCTAGTTGCAATGGAGTTATATAATACGTATTTATAATATACTTGACCTTGAAAATATAGAAAATAAACATATAAATAAGGAACTATTTTATCTGCGCATTTATTGTTGTATACAATTAGGTTACGATAGCTGTTATAATTTACCCACCGTTGAGAACAACAAGAGAAAGAAAAAAGGAAATGTACTTGAATAATCTATTTATTTTAGCAGAAATGTAGACTTGAATAAGTATAAATACAAGTATTAAAATTCGACATGGTGCATTTTATTGGGGTATGGTATGCAATGGCGCAAAATGCTGGTGGAGTCCCTCGGACTTTTAATTTCTTATTCGAATTTTAATCCTTAATTACAGAACAGCCTGAAAATTTAAGTGCACTGGAATTGTGTTGCATGTAACTGAGTTACATACGAACACGTTTGAAATTGATAGTCTTACTTTGTACTAACCAATCATATTAAAAGGATATTGTTTACATTCTCAAACATAATTTTTAAAAGCTAACCGTCTGCCTCTTTATGAAGTCATCGATTCAAACCCTTCAAACGAAACGTTATGTTGGCCTCTCAAAACAGACACGGGTATTAGATTTTTTTCCAGAAACCATAGTCCAGAGTGATTTTTTTTTTTTATCAAAATATACGAAGCGAAACATTTTTGTGGAAGTATTGATGCAAACATGATTCTAACGCTCTGTCATATTTGCGAACCATCTGGAAATTTTACATTATACCAAAGAAGTGCATACGTGAACAAGACCAAATAAACTGTAACAGCTATAGATTTCCGTTGTTCTTCAAATGCAAGAATTATAAGTTCATGCAGTTTTTTGTCTCTTTTGACAGCTGTTTCCCGGAATCAATTTTTAGTTAAATGGATTTAGGAATCTTTATCTTATGGAAATACAAGACCATTGGCGTTAGCGATGATTTACTGGTTTTCGCAGACATAGTGGCAGAAATGTCCAATAGTATTCAGATAGATGGTAACTTGGTTGTCTGAAAGTAAACAACAGATTCACAACCATTACAAATATGGGCTGCTTGGCCTGTCTTTAGTTTCAATCCATTATATTATTGATGATTTAATATGTTTTCATGGGTTTGGGATATTGTGAAACATACGCATTTTCTTATTGTCAGATCGAAAACATACACCTAACTTATGGTATGTTCCCCTTCGGCATAAACCAAGTGTTAAGATAACTATCCATCAGTATATTATCAACACATTAATTGGGATTTATTTGGATTTAGAGTAATGATTCCGTAATGAAATCAACAGTTTGTTTTTCATTCGGCCTGCATTTGTTTTCAGATTTATTTATCAAATAATACAAAAATGTCTTAAAGTAACAACGAAACGAAAGTGCTTATTGAACATTTCTAAGGATCCTTTTGCTCTATTTAGTAAAGGCCAGATAAACACCGATTCGGACGTGACCTGACTTCTCAAGGTTAACTGCTGAATGTTGGATAATAAACAGCATTTATTCTGTCTGCAATGCTTAATAGTCCATAATGGTATTTTAGAAGGTCATTAAGACAAGGAATGATTAATTTGTAATGTTTCAAAACATAATGCATGATTACATGAACACGTGAATGTGTACTGTACTGGAACAATCAGTAAAAATGTTCTCTTATAACAAGTAATATTTTGTTTTCCTTAAACATACGTAACAATCGTACTTTTTAACCCCTATCAAAATAAATGCCCAATTTTCGGAAATACACAATTTCTTTGGTTATATTTTCGAGATCTATAACATAAGTATGTAATATTAAAATATGTCTTGTTGAATATTTGTATTGTGTTACCTATTTTATGCCTTAATCCTTTTGGCATTGACAAGGTCATAATTAATTATATGTCTGTTTGGCGTGTCCCTAAACATTACATTGTTTTACATTTATAAATATTTTGCTGTTAACCTCAGAGACGATGTGAAAAGCCAACAAAAATAAACCCGCGTTTTTTTTCTGTTCCTACTCACTAGATGTGTGTTAAGCACATAGAACATAAATGAAAGCTATTGTAATGTTTTAAATCGTCATTGTAGATACCTGTTCATCTAAGTGTTTTTAGTTAACAAAAACATAAATATCAATAAATATTAAACTGTCTCGGTAATCAAATGAGACAACCATGATCCAAGAGAGACAAGCAAGAAGTATTATCAGGATTGACGATTGGCTGAACTGTGCTACTGAAATACCACTAAACTCAGAAAAGAGACTTTGTAAACCAAGTTTTGGTTACATCTCCATTACGCTCTGTAACTCAGCAAATTGCTGTCGCATTTGTTGAAAAATAGTCTAGACAATTCTGAGACACATTTTGTAACTCGTGAAATGTCATTTATCGGTGCTTCACACGTTTTAGAGGTTATTTGCAGTTTGTATATTGTGTTTATATTGCTCTCTGAACAACTTAAATGAGTAATGATTTGTACGTCCAATTAACAAAAAGGAACACTTTCTTACCATTCAATTATGGCAGTCTGTGAAATATTGTCTATATGTAATGTGTCTGTAGGGTAATACTTAATTGCCTGATGTAACGGGATTGTTCGTGATTCTTAGCATGAGGTTAAAGATTATATGAACGACATGTTCATACATATGATATGTAAACATGTTTCTTTGCTGCGTCAAAACTCTTTCTGTAAAATCTTTTTTAAAGTATAGAATACATCTTAAGTATAGCTGCACACTGACAGCAATAATTTTACAGTGCGGACGACATCTAGCTTATGTGGGCCGATTTGTTGCATACTTTTTTATTGGCGGAGTCTTTCTTTAAAAACACTTTTCATTTTTGTTAAAAGAATGCATGCGTTGCGAGTTTCGTTTTTACTAAGTATGCATGCATTTTTATCAAATAAGTATAATAATCTGCATATACGTCATGCACTTATACATTGTCATCACTTCAAGTATCCAGTTACTTAGACGTTAAAAGAATACCATGTTTTTCCTTCAGTTTAGGATTTCATTTTTGTTTGAGTATTTTAATCATAATGAATGCGAACTAAGCAATAAACCAATGGAATGTGTTTATATTATTATAACAATAAAAGCGTTGGAATTTATTGTTAATATATATTTGATGAGTTTTAATTATGATGAGTGTATATGATTTCTCTATGTACCAATCTTATTTTAATTTGAAACATTAATTATTACCTTGAAGATTGTATTAACCTTTTTTCTACCCTCGAATATTATAATCGTACTATTCTAACAATATACTCTGTAATGCAGCAAACAGTTCTTTGCATTTGTTGAAAAATAGTCTAGACAATTCTCAGGCGCATTTTGTAACTGGTAAAATGTCATTTATCGATGCTTCATACGTTTGAAAGGTTATTGCGATATTGTGTTTATCTTGCTCTCGAAACAACTTATATGAGTGATGTTCTGCACGCCTATATAACAAAAAAGGATCAATTTCTTACCATTTAATTATTGTCTGTGAAATGTTTTCTATATGTTATATGTCTGTAGGGTAGTACGTAAGTGCTTTATCTAATGTTTAGTATTATTGATCCTTAGTATGAAATAAAATATTATGTGAACGATATAATTATACATATAATTATGTTAGAAAGTTATTTGATGCCTATTAAACTCCTCTGTAAAACCTCAGTAAAACATCCTTTTTAGATAAAGAGTACATCTACAGTATGATCTAAATGTCTGAGTTTGATCAAAGATGTACACTGACAGTAATAATGTTACGTTGTGGACGACATTTACCTGAAGTGCTCTGATATGTTTGAAGAAAATTCTTATTGACGGTGTCTTTTTTTAACATTAATTTTCAGGGTATGTTTTGACGGATAATATGAATTAATTTAAAGAGGGGTTTTAATTATTCCTACACAATAGTGTAGATTGTATACATAGTGTCATTAAAGGAATGCATTCGTTTCGAGTTTCTGTAAATGAAAATAAAGTTAATATAATAATCTGCTTGAAAGTGATACACCTACACATCGTCCAGTTTCCAGTTAGTCTCCGTTACTGCACGTTTCTAATAGCAATACAATTCTAACGGCAAAGTTACTTTGATCATACGGTCTTTTATTTACAGTTCATGTATCGCATATTTGAAGCGGCCTGTATTTGTCGATTGCTTTTTCTTCTCCCTGTTGGATTATTAGGGAAATTGTGAACGTCATTTAATATAATAAGCGTACATATTTGAGCCAATCAATTTTAAGCCTTACGTAGTAATGGTGTCAATGATGATATTTCGTGTTTCAGGTATTCAGGAGGACAGAAAAGCAACAGAAAATCATTTGCAAAATGGTCGACATCTTTCTTTTCAACCAAAAGAAGCATATATAACGCCGCGCGTGTCAATATCCGTATGATGCGATAGTAGGTTGTGAAAAAAAGGATATCACAACCTGTCAAGCATATTTATTGCAACAAACTTTAAAGCCGAGATAATTTTGGCAGGTTAAATCGTTGTGTTGAATTGTAAAGAGTAGGCTTAATTATTATTGTATAAAGTCCCAAGCTCAAACAAAGCGATGCTTTGCCTATGTTGTTCGAGGATATCTATGTCGATATCATTTTCATGTTTCCAATACAAACAAAGTGTTCCTTGAAATACTCTCCTTATCTGGAAAATGTGGCCATTAAGTGGATTTAGATACTGCTTGTCGTTTTTCTAAGGAAATTTCATTACAAATTACGCACACTAATTCAATTTACTATTGCATTGTTTAAAGGTTGGTAGCCATACATAAACACGGCCTTTTCCCAAAACAAATACGTTTTCAAAGAGAACATTTTTCTGTGAAAGACGTAAAGAAAAAGGAAATAAGACACAGGTTATAAATCATCGATGCATTAAGTGCAACCAAGTTAGTATCCACATCGCAATGAAGAACCTTTTCCCTAGGAGTTAACAATGTTTGAAGTATTTGCAAACGCTTATAACAGAAAGCTGACGTCCACTTTGATACTTTTCAGTTTATTCAAACTCGATTACGAAAATACAAAACGCAGTATATGAACTGATATGAGCCACGTTGTGGGATCGTTTCTTTGTAGAAACCATTGAGTGACAGCAAACAATACTACGAGTCTACTCTGGTCATCTCCCAAGTGTCTGCTTGTTTTATTTGGTGGGTCATATAGAAGTTGCAATCAATTATTATCGGCATCAGAACAAAATTAAAAACACAGTTAAATCAGCAATTAGCAGTTCAAACAATCAGATATCTCAATCACTGAAAAAAAAATCACGTTTAAGGTGTTGTGAAATTGACTTCTAATGGAATCAAAACAAAAAAGTCCCTTTTGCCAGTTTGTTTACTAATTTTGTAGTGCTCAATAAACATTTTGGTAAATCGATCCATCTAAGCCATTAAAGAGACACTCTTATTCAAAATCAATACAAACACATGTATAACAAACATACATTTTGATTGATAAACCTTAAACTACTTACTAAATAATGCATTTATGGAAAATATCAATTATTGATAACAGGATTGTAACCGTGAATGTAATAGCAGAAAGCTCAAGAATATTAAATGATTGGTGAATGCTAAAAGATTAACTCTGGTGAACTATAGTCTCATAAGGAAGAAATAATGTGTTTCATGCTCATTTCTTTCAAATTAAACTCGGAATCCTTCATTAGAAACATTCTTTTTTAACATTTATTTATCCTTTTTGGAATATAAGAACAATACTATTGATTGTGGTAAATCTTATTTTGGAGTAAGAGTGCATCTTTAAGTACAATTCAAATAACTCTGTCTTATCGAAATTGTTTATCGCTAGTCACGCAAGTCAACGCTCTGACTTACCTGTATTTAGTATAGTTTAATGAACAACTCTGCCATATTAACAATGTAATATATATTACGTCAAATTTATGACACGTATTACGGTTTGGAAATAAATATTGCATGGTACCTTTGATAAGGTTTTAAGTAATATGTAATTATATTGAAATAACATTCGATGATATTAAATGGTTTCCTGAACGTCAGATGAATTATAAGTAATTGAATTTTTGTCGTAAATAAAAAAAAATTCTAACGAATCACAATAGATATTCTGAAACGGATGCTATTTCAACTAAAGCATTACAGGTATCAGATTAATATTTGTGATTGATAGTTTTGCTGGCATTCGTGTATTTGTATATATTCATGACAATGAAAGACAATAAAAAGAAATATTGAAATTTTAGAATTGAATCCCAACAATAATTGTGACCACTGTATATCTGATAATGGGAATCCCTACAATAATTGTGATCACTCTTAATCTGATACTGGGAATTCCAACAATAATTTTGACCACTGTTAATCTGATACTGGGAATTCCTACAATAATTGTGAACCCTGTTAAACTGATACTGGGAGTTCTTACAATTAGTGTGACCGCTGTATATCTGATACTGGGAGTTCTTACAATTAGTGTGACCGCTGTATATCTGATACTGGGAGTTCTTAAAATTAGTGTGACCACTGTATATCTGATACTGGGAGTTCTTACAATTAGTGTGAACACTGTATATCTGATACTGGGAGTTCTTACAAATAGTGTGAACACTGTATATCTGATACTGGGAGTTCTTACACGTTGTGTGACCGCTGTATATCTGATAATGGGAGTTCTTACAATTAGTGTGACCACTGTATATCTGATACTGGGAATCCCTACAATAATTGTGACCACTGTATATCTGAAACTGGGAGTTCTTACAATTAGTGTGAACACTGTATATCTGATACTGAGAGTTCTTACAATTAGTGTGACCACTGTATATCTGATACTGGGAGTTCTTACAATAAGTGTGACCACTGTATATCTGATACTGGGAGTTCTTACAAATAGTGTGACCACTGTATATCTGATATTGGGAAATCTTACAATTAGTGTGACCACTGTTTATCTGATACTGGTAATTCCTACAATAATTGTGACAACTGTATATCTGATTCTGGGAATCCCTACAATAATTGGGACAACTGTATATCTGATACAGGGAATTCCTAAAATAATTTTGACCGCTGTATATCTGATACTTGGAATTCCTACAATAATTGGGACAACTGTATATCTGATACTGGGAATTTCTACAATAATTGTGACCACTGTAAATCTGATATTGGGAATCCCTATAATAATTTTGACCACTGTAAATCTGATATTTCCTATCCCCACAATAACTGTGACCACTGTATATCTATTATTTACATCCAGCCGACCGAAATAAAAAAAAGTTATAAACATTCCACACATCTGTGTTTGGTCTCTCCAAGGAACTGGATTTCTTAATTACAACCTACAAAGAGAAAATGGAAAACAGCGATAGTGTATCTTCGAGTATCTTTTGAAAACAATTATCTTCAGCATCACCAGACAACACCTTGTTTAATAAATAAACTCATGTTAACTATGTATTAAATACATGTATGTAGCTTTAAACAAATAAAATGACCAAAGAGATGTATTATATATTAACTTATTTAAAGGCTCATGCTCTTATTATATCGTTTTGTCAGCGCTGAATCCTATATAGTTAATGAACGTTGGAATCCTTTAAATCCATGAATCCGCAACTGACATAATTCAACAATTCAATTGACAATTATGGAGTGTTGGAACTTATGACTGAAAACAGTCTCAATTAAACTGAAACTGTTGTTTACTAACCCTGATCTAAGCATTCGTATACTTATAGTTACTGCAATAAACAGTTTCAATCAAACCGAAACTGCTGTTTATTACTTGTCGGTGCTTTTCCGAAGTACATCTCTTGCAGAAAGTATTATACATACGATTAAAATATAAATGAGATATTCGCAACGTTTTGGTTATATCACAGAAATACATTATGTATTAAACATATCTTGACAGTTCTAAAGGAGAAAATGGAAACGTCTCTAATATTAACACTGTGTGTATTTACCACACCATTACAAATTGTTTTTAACAATATATGTGTAAAACATACATTGACAATTGTTAGGGTTATTCGGAAGCGTTTGTCTTATAATTTTATTGTGTGATTCTTTTAACCACACTAGTACAGAACGTTTGTAACATTTCAGTTTAATCTAAAGGGTAGTCTTTTCAAATTTGTGGATAGAGTTTTCAAAACTGATTTATCTCATCAAACGTAATACTCCCACGCTCAACATTAGAGACGCTGTTTATAGTTTCGAAAGAAAGACATCGATACCTCATATCATTTATCGGCTGTTACTTTCCTTTGGGCACTAACACCCGAAATGCACGACACAACATCACTGACCCCAAGACGTCATTCAGCTAAAACGGTATAAGCCTATATACGCAAGCTTGTAATACTTGATACTAAATGCCGTTTGCGATAGTGTGTTTATCTTGCTGTTCCCATTCATCAAAATGGGGGAAAGTAATGCAATCATCAGGTACAAGCCGCTGTCAGTGTCAAAAAAGAAAAGTTGGTACTCACATAATATTCTTTTTTAGACTTGTTTATACATAAGTGTATGTATGATTTTCTTTCACCGTATATATACTTTTTTAAAAGATTATTCGAAGACACAATAAACATATACACATAAATATATTCCAAATTATACAGCTATTCCTTTAAACGTTGAACATTTTTTTATAACAGAGGCATTCTGTAATTGGTGAAACGTCGGTGCACATAATACTCCACAGTTTTGTGCTGTTCTTCAATGTTTCTTGTTTGTGATTTTATGTTCTATGTCTTTGGCGTTTACCCAATGCCATTAAACCGGGTTTATGTTTAAAAAAAATGCTACTGAGCTTGTTTCTGTAGCTTTTCGCATAAATATTGAATTAATCTATTGTGTTTAAATTATATTGAAACCATTTACTTGACATTGAATAATAAGCTTTGAAATATTGTCGATATGCCTTAATATGTCGGTAGTAAAATACTCAAGTGCGAGGTTCCAACACATTTGGTTGTGTATCTTAATGAAACGTTAAACATTGTGAATTGTTTTAACATATATGTAAGTTTGATATACAGTAACCTTATAATTCCTTTTGCACAAAATGGATCTAAAGGATGAAAATAGCCATCTTCGTTTGACAATAATATTGAAACAGTGTTGACGCCATCAAGTTGAAGTGGTCTGATTGTTTGCATACCATAATTTTGTTTAAAAATGCATGCTTTTCCAATACCGTTTTTAAAAAGGGTATGCATGTCTACTTATCAAAATATCATCTTAGAAAATTTGCATTTAAGTTAAAACACTCACACTTCATTTTAGCTTCCAGTTATTTGCTTTTGTTGCACGGATTCAATATACTACGTATTAAGACTGACTAACAACCACAACAGACCCACCCACTTAAGAAATTGCACATCTACATACTTGGACAATTTAGACAATAGTTTAGAGTAATTCATAGCCGAGAAAAACTATGATATTAATTTGATTACATTTCGATCAAAAAGCTCTCACAAAATAATATATATTTTCCTGCATACAACGTTGACAAAAAGCAATGTAAATCAATGAGAATGATATGATCAACTTCAATAAAAAGTTTAATTATATGCCCATCATAAATCCACACGCAATACATATCGCAACAAACAAACGGTAGTCCGTATTCCACTCCAGTGCAATTCCACTTACGCCTCGTGAAATCTGAATCTGCAAAAATCCACGAGAGTCGAATACAACCTACCGGATCAAAACGCAATACTAATAACCCAATTATGTTAGTTATTCCTGTTTATTGCCAGTTAGTCTAATAGTTGAGAATTGTAAAGGAGCATACAATATATGCCAAAACAAATCCTAACATCATTTTAAACAAAGCATCAATCGTTTCTATTTAAGAAGGAAAATGAGAATTCATTATTTGATCAAAAGAAAATTTATTGTTTATTCCCGTGGTGTATATGTTTATCAGTGACAGAAACCGTAAATATTTTCAAAGAGTGTTGGTTTTATATTAGAAATTATTAATTTCAGTTGGTCTAATTAAACGCTTTCAAGATAAACAAATAACTTGTGTGGTATATTTTTTTAAATTATTAAAATTGTTACCAAAGATCATGCCTTCTTAGAAACGTTTAACTCGATAATAAATGAGGCCATATGAAGTCCTTCCAGTTGGCGGCACTGTAGCAGCTTGGTCTACAAGTTGCCCACTAGCGTGTCAATAACAAATTAGATATTTTGATCCAGATTCCGTCTCTGATGTGTTATCAATGACATCAGGCTAACAAGTTTCATAAATTATCACATATCCATACGCATTTATTTTCTCTTAGCACAAAAAATACATGCTTTCTTAATTTTGTATAACTGAGATCGGAGAAAAACCATCTACCATAGCCGCTCGTGTATGATAGGTTCATCCCAACCCGCAGAGTGTTTTGCGGAAACGAGGTTTGAAGATATGTATACTCGTTTTTGGCTGAGCCATTTTTTAACAATATCATGATAATCGCCAAATCATATCCTTCAAAAAGATGTGACAGAAAGTCTTCGTTACAAATTATTAAATGCAGCAGATCAGACCATTTAAGCTAGATAACATCCTCACTGATCAGAACACTTCAATTATATAACTTCCACAATGTCATTCTATTGCTGTTAGAGTACAGCTGTGATCCAACGGAGACTGGTTTGTCCATACTTCAGATGTTTTTTTTGTGCGGAGGGCTTATTATACGGTAACATAATACAATACAAACCTATATGTAACAGGTCGTTCACAGAATCTTCAATTCACATTAAGATTCACTAACTATAGTACTCTCTCTCGACCTTCCCACTAAAGTAATAGGCTACCGACAAAATAGGACCTAAAGACAATATTTCACAAACTATTTTTCAATTTCAAGAACATTTATTTTCTGTCATTAAGATGTAAACTTATCCCGCGGGAAAGTTAAACACAGTATCGCAATTGCAATAAACCTTGGCAAATTGACGAGCACAGACAAATAAAGTTACACTGGTAACAAACTGTGCCTCAGAAATGTCAGTATTCAACATTTGTATGCAGAGTGGCGGAAAGAATGTTGGAATAGTGCTATCAAAATAACCCAGCGTAGAGAAGAGGGTTATATATGTCTTGATAGTAATAAACAACGATTAATCAAAACTATTTTTGGCATTCATACACATCAAACTACATGCCAACAAAAGAAGATAAGATGGTAATTGAAAATAAAATAATGATATACTTCAAACTTTTCCATTGATACATCATAACATCCAGTTTTTGAGGGAAGTGCTATATTGTTTGGAATATTTCTCTCTCCCATCAAAAATTTAACCATGCTCAAATGTCACCATATTTTTTTCACGCACCTTTCAAGAAATAATGCTTCACACTCCTAAGAACTATTTAAAGACTGATTTGACTATAAACATAATCTGAATCACTGGCGCATATCCATGACAACCACGAATTATCATATATCCGTACGCAATTTTTTCACTACACACAAAAGAGTTCCAGCAAAAAATGCATTTTTACTTTATTTGTTTAACTGAGGTGGGAGAAAAAGCATCTACCATAGCCGCTCGTGTAAGATAGGTTCATTCCGACCCGAGCGTAGGGTGTTTTGCGGATTCTCGGTAATCTCGTTTCTGCAAAATACCCTACGCTCGGGTCGGGATGAACCTATTGTACACTTTCGGCCATGGAAGATATTTAAAATCTTAAGATGAATTTTGTGGTTTAGAAGGATCTCTTACACAAGTATATAAACGGTCAAAGACTAGTATACGTACAATAAAGTATAAACACGCCTTATAATGAAATATAAACGGTCAAAGACTAGTATATGTACAATAAAGTATAAACACGCCTTATAAAGAAATATAAACGGTCAAAGACTAGTATATGTACAATAAAGTATAAACACGCCTTATAAAGAAATTGAAATTATGCAATATTCACTTACAAACACATTTGACTCGAACCATTAAATATTACCCTACCAACATATTTAGACATGTTGACTATATTTTGCAGAAGGAAATTCACAGCCCAAAATTTAATAAATTAATTCGATGAAAATAACTACCAAAATAACTGATCAAAATATTATGTTCAATCATCAACAATAATTATATCAGTCATTTGCAAAAACTTGTATCCCAGGGGTACCCTAGGATTTTATGAGTAATTATACATTAAATTAGCAGAAATATTAATTTAAGGCAAAATTTCATGATAAAATTTATTGCTCACAGCTTTTTTACGTGGACTACCTTGTTGTATTAGCATATTCCGTGCGGCACTTTAATAATAATAGTTATAGTTGGTATTAGCATAGTCCATGTGGCATTAACATGTAAGCGACATTTGAAAAAAACCCACGTCCTATGTGTTACAAGCATAGTCCATGAGGCATTCGCAAATTCCTCTGGCATAATTATTATTAATGTATGTGGTATTAGCATGGTCAATTTTCCATTAGCATATTCAATTTTGAATGTTCACATTCCATGTTTTAACAAGATATGGCATGGAACATTATCACATTCAATCTGTTAGTTTTTTTCATATTAAATGTGGCATTAGCATATTTCATATCGTGTTAGAATATTCTATGTTGAATAAGAATATCCAATGTGTTTAGTAGCATAATTGATGAAGCATATTCCATACGGCAGTTTCAAAGTCTATTTGACATCAGCATACTCCCCGGGGCATTAGCATTGCTCATATGGCATTAACATATCTGATTTGTTATTGTCCTTCCTTCAGCAAATTTGATAATGAACATCGATATTTAAGGTTTGTGTCTTAAAAGTACTCATGATCCAACAGGCATTATATACATATTCCTTAAAAAATACACCAATATTGGGACATGTTAGCTAGCCTGATGTATAATATTTTGGCTTTGAAAATTGGGGTATTGTTATGTCGTCAAAGTGAACTGAATTTACGGATTCAAATATTTGATATGATTTATTTCATGATATATTGTAATAACTTCTTAGCTGTGTACACTGTATATGTTAATGTAAAAAAGTTTCAATGTGATCCTTTCTTAAAGCATTATCTCGATTGTTTTTCTTCCGCATCATGCTGTGAGAAAATATATAATTTTGAATTTCGTAGTAAAACTATATATGTACCCTTACAGCTTTTTAGAAAACGTAAAGACTTTTACATATAAAAAAAAACATTTCAAACACACGTCTAAATAAATTCATCGAATGCCGATTTCAAAACGTATGAAAATTATATCCAACTTGTGAAATCATTTTTTCTCATTATCTGTCAAAAAAGGTAGATAGACAATGCCAAGGTGTGAGTTCCTGATAAACCTTATCTTCCAGAGTTTTTAGTGTGGTCTTACTCGTCCGATATAGAAAATCCAAGGGCATAGCTACCATTTGATAAATGAAAATACAAACAAAGGACCAAAGGTGGTATACAAGCAAGCAATAGTTTCCAAAAAATATATTTTACAACTAAGTCTAAATAAGGAAACATTTCTTCATCAACATAATTATAAAAAATATACCATTTAGACATATACTTATAACAGCCGTCCGCTATGTGTGTTATCTATGCTAAGGAGGCTGTTTAATGAAAGTCGACCATTTACATTTATAACAAGGCAGTCCAAAGGATGGCTTTATCCACCGCCGTTTTTTTAGTATATTTTTTTTTGCAACCTGACTGGTACGTTGAATCTGACAAAAATTGTACACAACCACTGGTCAAGAGTGGGAATATAGAAAATACAAGTTGTTTGATCGGTAACCTAAATATTCTTGGACATATGAACATATTATAAAAGGATATGTGTTGAAGTTATTCATATTGTGTGTAGTGAAGGTCAGATCAATGTCAAGGTTATTTTGGCTAAAAAAAGAAGGAAAATGAGTCTTTGATTTATAACATCAATGAAATAGCAAGCCTTAAGTATTTTCAATAAAGTAATATGGTAATCCATAAATGCATAAGTAAGTTATAGCGCGGACACGAGCAAGTGTACTTTGACCTTTAAATGTTTCGTGTTTCCTTGACTTTTGAGGTATGGACACGGGTCAAGGTCACTGCACATCGTCTCAATGAGGACATTATTTGTACCAAGTAAAATGATAATCCATCAAAGCATAAGTAAGTTATAGCGCGTGTACGAGCATGTGTACTCTGACATTTAATTGTCTCGGTTGACCTTGAACTTTGAGGTATGGACCCGGGTCAAGGTCACTGCACATCGTCTCAATGAGGACAACATTTGTAACAAGTAATATGGCAATCCATTAATGCATAAGTAAGTTATAGCGCAGACACGAGCATGTGTATTATGACCTTTAAATATCCCGTGTGACCTTGACCTTTGAGGTAAGGACCCGGGTCAAGGTCAATGCACATCGTCTCAATAAAGACAACATTTGTACTAAGTAATATGGTAATCCATCCATGCTCAAGAAAGTTATTGCCCGGACACGAAATGTTACAGGCAGACGGAAAGAAGACGGACAGACAGACGAAGTGTTTCCTATAATCCCCTTCCCACTCCGTGGCGGGGGATAAATAAAATAGGTAATTAGCTCGTTTGGTAATCAATATCAAATCCTGATCTGCGCAGCAAATAAACAAGTGTATCAAATTTAGTTATCATCTATCGAAGGTGACAGATGTTTCTGAATTCAACCTTATTATTCATAGGCTGGCTTCTAGTGGCAGTTTCAATTAGTTAAACATATAAACATTATGCGTTTTAAGAAATACTTGTTGTTTTTAATAAAAACTCTATACTAGTTTTTACACAAATGTTACTGATTTTTAAACGTGTTTCTTTACAGTCGATGATCACGCGTTTTACGTTAAAGTCATTCCATTCTTACACTATCCTTTTAAAAATAAACCGATGTGTTTGATATTTGCATAAAAAAACTAAAGAACAAAGTCCAGTAGACGAAAGCTTCAACATAAACCCCGTTCATAAACCCCGTTCAATGGCACATGAAGTGACATCACATTGATAGCAAATGTACTAACACTATAAAGCATTATTTTCGTCTCACATTAGTTGCAAAGATGTTCTTAGAATACTTCTTACTTTGGTTTAATATAGCGCTGCTTAACATCAAATATATTCCTGTATATATATTTTAATATTTTGTATGTACATACTAAGATTTCAAAAGAATCATAACAATCGTTATTTAGTACATGCAATAGTTTCTTCTAAAGCCTCATTAGGTATCAGGCGATCTTTCAAGTTAAATCAAATTAAATTACATTTACAAATTAAATTAATTAGTCAAATTAAATTCATCACGTCAAATCTTAATCATAAGCGGGTGTCAGTCGAATTACATTCTTTATATACATAAAACGTACTTAATTGGCGAAATGTTTAAATAAAAACTCCCAGCTCGTTTCTGTGAACATACATAATTCACGGAATGGCTGTACTATTGAGAGAAACGTCAATGCCTCTTTATGTAATAACAAACTGTGTACAACTATAGACACAGACAGAAATCTTTCGTCGATGATTCAGATACATTGAATCCTTATCTCAGGACCATGCATATTTCCTGTTTGGCGGATACAAAGGGCGTCATGTGTTTTTTTCGATACCCAATAAACCATCTAAACGCCAAAAACATTTACTAAGAACGCACGGAAAATATTTCCTGGTTTTTTTAGCCAGACTTTGAGACCAAGGATCTGAAAAAGTAAACTTTTTTTCTAATATTACAAGTTTTGACAAGATGTATGTGCTGTGTGTACAAGACGGTATCTGTAACATATAGCAATAAATTATTATTTCTGCTGTTAAGCGATTTCACAAGGTACTTGTGTGCAGGCAAGTGTAAGTCCTCAGTCCTAAACTTAAATTCAAGGTGTTAGTTTATATCGATCCTGCTCTCTAGTCGAACATGTACAACATCTGCGATAATACAATGAAAACTAGAGAGACACGCCCTGTAGTCGAGAGGCTCAAGGCAAGGGCCCAAATGACAACAACGTATAAACAAACCTGCAGGAACGAAATATCACAAATCTGGTCAACGGTGTATGGCCTGGTTACCCTGATTGTGATATACCAATTTAAATTAAAGTCTTAAAGAAATACATACCGTCTTATAAATTTCTTCAGTACAGTCAATTTTAATGTATCTAATCTAAAGATGAATATAACTGAGTGAGTACTTTAGAAAACAACAACACGTTATTGCACCTTTAAAAAATATTATTTCTCTTTAAAGATTTATTTGTCTTTACTTTGCATGTCTATTCCCGCTGATAAATCTGAATTTCAAAATCCTTAGTGGCAGTTTCGGGATCATAACTATATTTTACTCCAAATGCTTTTGCTATTTACTGTATAATAAGAAGTTTTCATAACACCACATTCTTACTAATTTCGATTGTTATTAGGAAAGGGCATCTCTTGTAAAACATACATTATGTAGTTATATGCAATATCATTATACTCTGATTATAACATAATTGTGCATTACCAAGATGACATGTTTGAATATGGTGTACATTTTTAAACATTCAAATAGCCATTATCCGAAGCATTCAACATTTCTGCAAATGTCAAATGTGAAGCCATCGAACGTTATCGGTAACGTAGCTTGTCTGGATTCTCCAAGAAAATTATTTCATAATTGGATTCTTTTATTTTAGAGAAAATAGATTTCGTGAAACAGCTGCCGAAAGAGACAAACATAAAACGTGAAATCAAAATATTGGCATTTAGAAAAAAACGGCGTTTCTCGCACTTTGTTAGGTCTCCGTGACGCATGCATAAAGTAATTGTGGAAACAATTTTATTCCAGAGAGGTTACGATTCGACAATTTAATTCAAATGAGTTTGATGGAGGATTGCTAAGTACCTGTACACGGGAAATGCAAACGAATAACGCTATTCAAACTTTAAATGGTATTTGCCGATATTTGCTTTTGGATCAACAGAACAGAACAGAACAGAACAGAACAGATATTTTATTAAGACGTGTACAAAGTACATCATCTTCTTAACCACATATGAATAATAAATAAACAAACACATGGTATGACATAGGTTATACATTATATGGAATAGAATCATAAATACATTCAAAAAAATAAATAACAACACAACACTCGTTAAATTAACTTTGGTGTTTACAGTATGAATGACTGTTTTAGATTTTCTAATAACTGTTTCTCTCCTGACATGAATACCACCAGAATTATGTCTTTTGTACTCACTAAGATTTTGAATAACTTTTTGTATCATTCCCTCTAAAATTCATTTTCCTGAGCGCGGTTTTGTAAGACGTGGAGACAATAATTGTTCTAAGTAATTAAATGCAAGTTTAACGTTAAAAAATGTTATAAATTTATTGAGAAATATGTTTTTTAAATTATTTTTTAAGAAATAGAATTCACCTACTGGCTTAAACAATTCTAGTGTGGTCTTTGTCACACAAATTACTGACTAGCTTTTTTCATCTAGATACTATTAAGCGAAAAAGTATAACTTTCGTTCAATAGACTTGCTCTCTCTCTCTCTCTTAAGTCGGATACTGGGTTTGCCTCTAGAATAGTTATAAGACAAGATAGTATATTGACCAAAAGAAACCATCACCCGATTTCGAGTAAGCTTCACTTAACAGCAGCCGTAAGTTTATTGTGTTGTGTTTAATCTACTTTTTAATACACAACCCGTGTTCTTGTTTTATTACTTTGGAGGATTGTGTCTTAGAGACTCAATATTTTGGATTATGGTTTAAGGCAATAAGTTACTAAGATAAATGACAATCAAACTTTTGACGAGCTTAGTGTTTGATATTATATTCTGTCTACTGACCCTAGCTTCGTTCGCATGAGTAAAGTAAATAACAGCTGACTGATGATCGAAAACAAATAATTTGATTTTTACGGCCATTCCATTTGATACAATATCACTTCTAACACTCAAGATAATTGTTACGCCTTAGACCGTTCAGCGAAACAGTAGTTCACTTCGAGTTTAAACATAGAAGAGCATGGAAGATGTTTTACCTTTTTTTCCGAAACTGATACCGACATTGACTTTGCAGATCTGAAGTTGCCAGCAATGTTATAGTTGATTGCATGTCCGTCACTGTCATGTAAACCTCTACTTTGTCAGTATATTGTAGAAAAATATCAGATAATAAGATTGTTCTTGAGATATTCGTTTTTGTTATATATTTCATGTTAATCATCGTAAATTCTGAAATCAAAAGTGACATGAACAAATTTTAAATTTCGAAATTTAACTTCGTATTTTGATTGGATGAGTTTCATCATTTATCAAGCTAGACAAATAATTGCTAATTCAACTAATGTTGTGATTGAAATGTTCTCATTAAATTCTAATTTAAGAACTTAATAAAAAGAGAAACTCGTTGGACTCATTTATCAATTTCAATATTTTATGAATGCTCTATTGTCTTACAAACTGCATTGTTAGAACCACACCAATCTTTTCAAGAATCCACGAATGGAATATGACAGGTGTCCGCCCATTATAACAAAGCATATACATAAATAATTGGTATGTTTATCAAAAAATTGTTAGGTACCGCCTTGGAACGGTCAGTAAAATGTAAAAAATGTTAAATAAAAGTTAACCATTTACATGATTGTCAACATATCGATATTGAATAAAAGTGTTGTTTGATACACCACTGCTTATTGAAAGGACTTGGGGTGGGGTTAACCCTGTTTAGGAAAGTTCGACATAACATTTGACAAGCTTTGTTAAAAAAACCAGTATCGGAATAAGCTTCAAATGGAATATAATAGGGTAAAATTCACAAATAACGCCCTTTCAGCTTATGAATCAATGTGCATAACCAAGGCCGAGATGCAAAAATGAATGATACAAGCAGGTGTAATGGTATTTTCGCCTAGTTGCGCATAATATTATCAACATTTCATCAACATGTGTATTTTAGGGTTTCAATTGTTCAGTTGCACGTTGAATGGTTATGATTGTTGCTTTAATTCGTAAGCGAATATAAGGAGTGAGTTGGAAAGGGTTTTTTTTGTAGTTAATATTGCAGATTGTTAGATTACATCAATGTTTTTGTAGGAGCAAAAGAGATAATATAAAGAAATCGGGTGGATTACTTTACTTCAGGTCGTATTTGAGATTTTTCATATATTCGCATGGAATATCAATTATATTTTCATTTATAAAGGCTAATATGCAGTCGGATTATGTTTCTTACAATATGTTACCAGAAGGGCAATACACATTGATGTGAATTATTGTAGAGAATATTTAATGGCAATTAAACTCTATTATAAAAGTCATAATATCAGGCGGGGTAAAATATGCAAACCATTTATAGAAATCATAGCATTTTATTACTTCAAGAAATTACTTAAATAGTAGATCTGACGCCACATTTTCCATAATTAATAGTATGACCCTTATTTGTAAACTCTAATACAGTGTCTAAGTAATCCAGTGCTAGTTTATCCGCCCAACTTACATCACAAGGGTCGTCAATAAATCCACAATGTCCACCTTTACTAGTACACACAATCAGAAAATGTGGATAATACTTGCAGAGATCGTATGGAATGCTTATTTTGGAATAAAACGGATCATCTAAGCTATTGATAAATAATAAAGGAACTGCTATCTCATCCACATCTCTCAAGGGATTATTGCGGTCCCAAAAGTCATCTACATTTGAAAAGTTATATAACTTTGAATACATAAGCTCATCAAAATGTCGAAATGACCAGCATTTGAGCAACTCATTAAAATCGATATACTTTGAAAGTGAATTTGAATGTTCACATAACGTAATTTTCAATGACAACAAATATAATATGTCATATATTCCTTGAACGCCTTTCGAAAACTTCCCGGAGTTGTCAAAGCACGCCGATATACACACTGCAGCAAAAATGTTTGCCGATGAACCGAATTCTCCAAGATATGACAGTAAAAGCGAACAACCCGTTCCTAATCCAACCATTGTAACTAACGCTTTTGGGTATCGACTATGTATATATTTTACAACTTGGCGTAAATCGTGCGGATCCCCGTTGCTCAATATCTTCGGAGAAGTTAACACTGAATTTCCGAATCCTCGTTGGTTAAACACAACAGGCCTATAACCTTTGTGAGCAGCTAAACTACACAGGTTTGAAACGTTGACCGAGGTAGCGGTTAATCCCGGAAGTATTTTTAACACAGAACAACACTTTTTCTTATGAACAGAAACATGAAGAGCCCAGTCAAGCGCTACGACTCCTCGATCACGCATTTGTAGATATTCCCTTTCAAATTCAGTTGAGGTATGTGTGAGAATAAATGAAAGTATCGTTTGGATGTGCGCGTTTCGTAGATACCAAGGCGGATCGAAGTTACGGTTTATTAGTCTGCATCGCTTGAGAAGATGCGACGCCAATGCTGATTCTTTGAAATACAGTTTTGGAATGGTTGATGGTAGTGTCATAAAAGACTTGACGTAAATGAAAGCACTGATCACTAATGTGCCAAACACGGCTACGCAGAATGGTAGGGACGTCACAGTTGAGTACACAGCAAAAAACATAACTGTGGATCCAACTGTATCAAGTATGTTTGCTTTTCAGGTCGTCTGATTCGTATTATTTATTTGCACATTATAAGTTATTCATATTAATTATGATGAACGCCTTTCTTTTCTTCATATCGGTTTCTTTTACTGTTTGTTTTTGTAGAATTCAAATAAAATATTTATAGGAATTGATGCAATATCCTTTAAATGCCGGTGATTTTTCCCGTCACCATCGTCGTTTAATAACTAACTACGTATGTTTGTGTTCAATATTATCAAAATGTGAGTTAAAACAGTGTGTGTTTCTAAACGCAAAAAAACTGAAGTACTGCAAAACCTTAAACCAAGTGTATTCACATGACAAACACAATAATTGATTCAGTCATCACAATAATCCACTTTGAGAATTTCTGCAAAGTCAATTAATCACGGAAGTAATCCAGTTTAAACGTTTTCGGGTTGGAAAACGAAATTCATTTATCCGATATAAACATATTCTGCACGTGTTCTCATCGTAAACAATTGTTTGTTACGAAAAGATAAAAATAATTAGTCTATTAACATATTATATCCGTCTTTCCCCTAAAAAGAAAAATACTCAGTGTTCTATAGTTAAGTGATTTTTCCACTGTTTTCGTGTACCCCAAATACACAAATTCTATAAATGTTTTTGTCTCCTCCAATACTTTCACAAATGTCAGTTTAACATAGATTAATATGTTTTCGATTCTCTTGATGACTTTTCAGATCAATGGAGCATCCGACATACTATGAAAGCTTACTTTGTTATACGTTGTTGAGCTAAATGAACCCTTTTATGATCACATTATTCAGGCACATAAAGTTATGTTTATTTCAAATAAAATCTTAGTGCAAATGCTTAAGAGTTCGGAAATCTTGCATTGAAATCTTAATTATCTTCGATGTGATACGGTATTTATTGTTCGGCACATGCTTTCCCTTATTCATTGAGGTTCCAATAATGGCATAATGGTTGTTCATGTTATAAGTGGTAAAGCTATCCTTTGATTTTCACGTTTTACTTTATTACCTTTTTACACACGCACACACACACATATATTTATGTGCTAATCGCAGTGTTCAGTGAAACTATACACTTATTTAAATTCCATCATTTACAAGCAAAAATAATTGTTACAAGTATTTGATGTTTCGTTTACCGAAGGAAATCCAGCATGACAGCAAATAATATCTCTTAATTTAAGAACAAACATGAATTTTATGTCAGGCTTGGCAAGTGTCCGTAAGGATACCTTATTTTCTTTTTAACGGTTCATCTTGAATTATCAACCCAATCCACTTATCGTTTGTAATTGTTGCACTTTCAGTTCGCAATATCTTCAAGTATTTATGAAACTTCCCCTGATCGTTTCATTATATTATAGCATTGATTAGTAACCGCTGGATTACATATCCTTTCTTTAGGTCCGTAGGCGTTTTTGAACAAAACGCTGAAAATTTCTATTATTTTTAGAAACTGACATTCCGATTGTACGAACTTTTTAGGTGTCTAAAGGCATCTGTGTCTCAAAATCTGCGTTCTATAAGCTGGAGCTGATACTGGTAAACTATTACTTCTTGGACAGACAAACCATTTGCGTCAGCGATATCAGGTGTTTCTCTTGCAATTATAGGCAGAGGTATTGAATGTTTCATTCCGTTGTTGGCGTTTCGGCAGTCTGAAAGTATTCACAAATTTCAAATTTATACATTCATATTCGGAATGGATATATGCATACGTTTTGTCGGGGACTTCAGAATTTATTTTGAATCAGATAGCGTTCTCATATTGGTAGATTATATACGTCAAAACTATATAAGGAAAATTATTCACACAAAAGCAGTATTATACATACATATCTAAGCTACGACATACTTAATATTTCATCGTTCAATGGTGATTCGGCAAAGAGAAGAACGATATTGATAAACACAAATGATCATTGTTCAAACTTATGATTGATTTTAAAAGTTGAAAATTGATTTTTTAAAAAATTCAATCAATATTTAAAAGGTGTTTGAAATGTATTTTACCTAAACATTATCGTTTAACCAACCTCTCGAAAAGGTCTTATTTTGAATCGACCTTGCCTCAGAGTTGACATCAATTTTATAAAAATAAAATGTTAATAGTTGTTTAATCTGAGTCTGTTTTTAATTCATGAGAATATATCCGCTAAATCGTTAAAAACCCATATTAATAGATATTTCTATAATGATTGATACAAGTGAACAAATCGGTTAAAACTTGCTGCACCCACGCACATTGCCATATTAAATATAAGTACAAATAATGTAACTACAACGAGCATTGATCAAAGCACGTCAAGAATGCTATGATAATACCCATAATACCATTACAATTACATACAAGCTAAAATGACCTTTTTACAGTGTAAATTTGAACCAAAGTCCACATCTATCTATAATAGAAAACCTGTTGCCTATGTTGTCAAGTTACAATCATATGAAGCAATATAACACCGAGCAGCCAGACACTTTAATTATCGATGTTCATTATCACGTTTGCTTGGGGATTAATGTAATGAAAATGCTAATGCAATATTGAATTTGCTGATTTCACATGGACAATCTACAATGTAAACAAACTGAGACCATTGAAATTTATCAATGCAATTGTCTACATTTTGTATAAAATAGATTTAAGGAATAAATAGCGGGATTGATGTCCTTATCGGGGTATGAATTCAATTTGGCTGGTCAAAGTGTGTGAAGTCCGAAGGAATGGAAGTTGGGGTGTAAATATTTGCTAATGGAGTCTATAGTTACAAAAAAACATACTTCGTTCGTTTAATCAGTAATGAATAGGCACATTAAAAGACTGATATGAAATATTATGAAAGCGAACATGAAGTCTTGAGTTTCATGTTGACGTAGTATTCAGGGAAATAGATCTCAGTATTTTGAGGTTTTGAAATCGAATTTTATTTAAATATTTTTTTAGTTTTTCTGTCTTTCTGTATTTTTGTTCTGTTTCACTGAATGTATGAGAATAAATGCCAAACATAAATCCGATTGATTATTGTTTATTATAGTTAAAACATGTATAACATTATTTTCTGACTCGGTAATTTATATAGTAAGTTATTCAAATATTTTCTCCTGACACTCAGCGAAATTTTCTTTGCATTTATTGAAGATAAATTATGACATGCACAATTCTGATACGCCGGTTGTAACAGGTAAAACGACATTTGACGATGCTTCATGAATTGATAGTGCTGGTTTGTTTAACTTGCTCTTAAATGAGTTATTTTCTGTACGTCCAAATTATATTGAATGAAGTGTGAATGGTTTATTTACGTTCGCTAGATTTCCCATTATTTATGCTTTTTAGTTGTAACATATATTGAAATGAACGTAAAAAGAAGTCAGTTATTAACCAACGTACATCGAATATTAATAATACCTTTATCCACTAAAACAATCGGTTGAAAAGTATCAAAATCATTTCATCTAAATGCCAAAACAATGTACCAAGGAGTTTCAGAGAAAAGCTTAGATGAATTCAATTCAACATTATTTCCAAAAAATGATATCACGCATAACGATCTTGCCACTGTCTATTTATCCAACCGGTGTCGACAAAAATCCAAAATGAGTATCGTAATAAGTAATTTACTCGTAGTTAAGCTTTTAAAAAGACTTTCAAAATAATTTTCGCCAACATCTGCTTCAATTATTCGCCCGTCATTGGTATTTAGTTTATCGTCGGATACCGCGTGATCAATTATGTTACTCTTCATTTGTAACAGGAGAGTGCCAGAAAGGGATGCCAGTGAGAAATCAATTAGTATCAAAGAATATTCGACATTGTGACCATTGGATCCCAATAATTTTAAAAATTCCCATTATTCTAACAAAATAATTTAAATGATTAAAATGTATCTCATGTACTTACATTGTTTTTTTTACTTCAAGTTAATTCCCATTAATGCAGATATTGAATATCTAAACAATCATATCCGCGGTCTTCCTTTGATCGTATGGTTTTATCTCTACAGTTCCCGTACGCACACTGTCAGCGGCCGGTATCTGACGATCGCTATAGTATATCCCTATTGGATTATTTGAAACTCTGTAAACGTTATTCAGCATTTATTATAATCTTTCTCATAGAACCAAATAGGCTTTAAGCAGAACCTCGTATTGGCGTCAGTGATATTTTGCCTTTCGGGTTTCAGGAGAAAAGCATAAAAAATGGGCTAGAGTGATGTCCCCTGTGTGGTAGTGTTTACTTCTTTGGACTCGAGAATTTGTGAAATAAAAGGTGTTTAAATGCATAAAATGTAAAATAAAAGAGTGGAATAAGGATATAAACTGTAAGTTAAAAAGAAAATATCATTATACTTCGGGTGAAAATAGAAAATCATGAGTTTATAAACTTTTTCTATTGGCAAACCATTGGGTCGTTAATGTATGCATTAGTGCTAAAACCATGTAAACTGTGTAGAAGCGGTCTAAAGATAACTTTGTTTCGGCTCAAACGCTATACCTCATTTCCACGCTGACTGAATTTTAAAATACACTGCGCAACAAAAATAAGGTATGGAAAATATTGATACGCGAAAACGGGAAAGGGAGAGTGAAAGCAGTGTAAGTAGCATTGGGGAATTTGATGCGAGTGTTGAAGTGGCAAAGTGTAGCACTAGCAAACAAAAGAAGAAAAAGGGGAGAAAAGATAACCAGGACATAAACAAAAAGAAATTCGTTACAGTGGAAGAAGAAACCACACTCCAACCAGAATCAGAAGACGATATTGCTTTTTTAGAATCTTCGGACAGCAATCTGACTAAAAAAAACACAAAAAACACGATAGTTTGTTTAGTCGACGTCTTATTTTCCAACCACAAATATTCTTTAAGTGTTTCGCGCATGGAAGAAAGTCTCGTCAGGTAAATTAAAAATAAAAATATTCACGAAACATTATTTCTTAATCATCAATGCATTAGCATTGTCATTGGATAAATTTATTTAAAGTTGGTATGTGATCAGTGAGGCCATATCAATTTTTCGATATTTTTTTTAACAATTCATTTGATGAAATTTACATTCCAAACATGAATGATTGACTCTTTGTTACGAGACAATAAGTTTATTCTTCAGGACGACACGAGAACTCTAAACATATTCTAAACACCGACACACCAATATTGCATTCAACTACAACAACAAACGTAAAGGTAAAAGGTTTATTGATAAGTTCAATAGCTAAAAGGAACCTTAAATATCAATAAAGCGAGGTCACATTTGTTTGCAAATCATAAAAGCGTAAAAAGGCAAACATCTTGGTACTTTTTAAATCAGATAAAACTAGGCAAACAGGTTCAATTATCAAACACATAAATAAGAACCCTGTTTAAAGGGCAATTGGGTTACCTGTTGATCTAAAATGCACTTCTGCAATACAGTGTCAAACTGTTTATTTTCTAAAATATGAAAATATTTATCTAATGGTTCACCCGTTACCAGTGTTTTGATCACTTTGCTTTAACTGTATCCTCTGTATTAAAAATCGAACAAAATAGCAGAGACAGAGCATAGTGCCGTAGGACGACGTTTGTTTCTATCAATCCCGTAGAGGGTTTCATTTAGCTACACGGTCATCTCGTTAGAGCTTTAAATAGCCATAAACTTTACGTCATACAATGAATCTGGCTACAATCGCTTGGTTAAACTTGTCGAGGAGATAAACGTTGTTGCAGTCCAGGGAAATTAAATTACATTTGAGATCACGTTTCCAACTGAGACTGTTTTTATGAATATCCTAAAGACACTTTGTTTTTCAGCACGTCCACATTATTGACGCCTTGTTTCAAACTGATTAAAGGCACCGTTTGGTTAAACATGTCGGGGAGATCTACTGAGACTGTTTTTATGAATATCCTAAAGACACTTTGTTTTTCAGCACGTCCACATTATTGACACCTTGTTGCAAACTAATTCAAAGCACCTTTTAAAGCTTTGCATCAATGGTCTTTCTTGCACCAATGTCATTTGCATGTTTAAGGATACATTCTGCAAAAGAAATAAGTCTTATACAAACAAATATCAACGTATACCTTAATTATACGACACGTGCTCATGGTCAACGGATGTTCTGTGATTTTTTCTCGGAAACATGCTATGAAACTGGCAATGATACTCATGATATACTTGACATGTGCGTTTCACGGGAATCTGGCATTTTCTTATAAGTACATCTTAAGGTAAGACTTATTTAGTAAAGTTCAAGATGAATTATTGATAATCTTGAACTAAATGAGCGTATGTATATGAATCCTGATCTGCATGCCAGTAGTCAATTATAATTCAGCACGCAAATGGTTTATAACTTGAATATTTTTCCTGCGTGATTAAGTTAAATGTCATTAATTTTGATCTAATGGAACAGATGAAATACATGTTTGAACATATGAGTTTTTAAATGAAAATATCGATGATGGTGATAACAACGAATGTCTTTAACAAGTATTTATCTTGTATCTTATTTATTAGATCGTTTCAGTGAAATAACACAAACAGCTTCATTTTTACTGTTTAATTCATATTGTAAAATTAAGAGATATTATAAATTGAAGCTACCAAACTGTTGTCATGTCAATTTTTTTATGTCTGATGGTGATATGATCTATAAATAATAATATATGTGTCTAGTTCGGTCACTGAGTACAAGAGGTTATACCCATTGTTGATCAGTTGATGTCTGAACGTAATGTTCAGGATTTACTGCATCCCATAAGAAAATATATTTTTTACTATTTTTTATTGACTACAATAATGTAGAAAAGGAATGTTGTATTTGCATAGCAAGTTTTGATAACACTACGGTATTTCAAACATAACTACCAGGACAACGTCATTCAATAGGAAGGTAAACTCAAAATTGCACGTCCACTTAACCTTACAAATCGTTGAAGCAGATGAAACGTTCTACCGGGAATTAACATTGACACAGAATCGGAGTACATTAAAGCCAATTGTACTCTCATTTTTTGATGACGGGGACCATCTGTTCTGATTTGCTGTAAAATTGACTTTATGTGCATTGACGTGAATGATTGTCATTTACGTATTACACTACCTCGAAGAAGTTAGTAATTTCAATCGAAAGCAGACAAAAGGGTAATCTTGTATTGTGACGTCACCGACTTTTAAAGAAACAAACGTATTTATGTGCTACAATTGCAACTGCTTTGACCAGACACACATTATAACTAGAAAAATAATTTTAAGGCCATCTCTAGTCAATGACACATTCAAAAGGAACCACACAAGACAACAAACATAAGAATTGACATTACTTATTGCATGTATAATTATCTCAGAAATAACGATTCGAGGTACTAGAACTGTGTTGCTTGTAATTTACTTTCATGCGAAAACGTTTGAAATAAAAAGGTTTACTTTGTACTTACCACTCGTATTAAAAGGATTTAGTTTCAAAGTCTCGCAAAATGCAAAAAAAAATAAACTAACTGCTAGTAAACCTTTTTATTTCAAACGTTTTCGCATGAAAGTCAATTACAAGCAACACAGTTCTAGTATCTCGAATCGTGGACTCCACGAAACTTGTGGACTTTTTTTAATAGTTTTGCATTAGGAACTCTGAAAATGTATTTCTTCATCTGCAGATAGAGTTGGGATCCCTAATCATCGAAGTACTTGGGGTTTACCTATTAGTTTATAACTAATTGTTTTATTATTAAGTTTCCTTTAGTTCATGCATACTTTATAAGATTTACCTTTTGTGTTTATACTTTATTCAGGATTGTTGGGCGAGAGTGAGTTTGTGCACGCAAACTGATTTAAACCCCCAATAAATTGATTCTACTGACCGTTCCAAGGCGGTACCTAACAATACTTGATAAACACACCAAGTTTTTTATAATATATATATGCCATGTGTTGTTTGTGGTGGAACTGTACTGTTTTGTGTTATGTCTTTGGCGTTTACCGCGTGCCGCGGGGGTTTGTGTTTGATCTTTTGGCTACTGAGCTTGTTTCTGTAGCTTTGCATATAAATATTCAATTTGCAAGATGTTTTCTAAATCAGGAGTGTAGTCAAGTTCAGATAAGAAGGATGAATTTTATTTCGGACATATGTTCAATTGAATCATATGTTAACCACACATTTTCCTGATGCGTGCTCCAAAATGTTTTCTTATTTACCTTAATTTGCTTCTAAAACTCCTATCAACTTGCTTGATCATACAAAAGGTTCGTTTTAGATATTGGGTAAATCAATTAAATCCCGATTTATCTCCGTTTTTGCACTGGCGGTGCTCCAAAGAGATTGTTATTATTGTTGAATGTAAGATTGTTGCGTTGGTGTTAAGAGTTTGTTTTCTCTTGTTGGTAGTGTTTGCTAGTTTCGTCGTTGGATTGGGTGATTTCCGAATTCGAAGGGATTGTTTTGCGATTTTTTCAGCATATTGACACGACGAAATTAGTCGAAATTAATTGCCAGAAAGTATGTCTTATCAAATATCATATGCGAAACATAATTTCACTGGATATGCTGAAACAAATTATGAACATACCAATTGTTTTTTCTGTAGAACAGTTATAGGGATCTCGCGGGAAATTCATTGATTACTTTTATCAGGACTTTTAAACAACACTCATTTAAATTGAGCGAACGCTTTCCGCCATCATCTACAACCAATACAAAAAGGTTTGTACCGTACATGGAAGAGCTCGTCCACAGTGCAGTTATCCATGTTCTGATCATTCGGAGTCTTTGGATATAACGTAAGGATTGTTGATAATATAACATCACTTCATCTAGGTGGCGTCGGCAGTGTTGAAAATATATTTACTGTTGATGTACAGTTTTAATTAATCAGAGAATGCTATTGTCATTTTAGATGTTGTTTATGTTTTAGAAGGACCTCTTCAAACGCGATTTTACGGTAAGATTAATTGACAATGATAATTTTTACTTGATATGATGCATGAAAAAAACGCAGAGATAATACTTTATAACCTAATTTTCAATTAATTCTCCCTGTTATTGAGATAGTGATGTAATTAATTTACATTTCGTTATTTCTTTTAGATTGCCAAAAAGCCATCATCGGAAAGAAACACTCAACACGTCAGCCCAGATTTCAAGAATAATATCCTATATCGCTAACAGTGAGGTATCTTCAAGGAAGTACATACTGAAATACAATTTTTCATAGAGAACAGTGAATCTGAGACACAACTGCCTTAAGAGAGCTGATGATTGAGTGCAATCGTAATCTCAGCGGTTAAAAAGAAACAAGACAAATCAAGCGTTTGGTTAAAAAGCGCGTACGGATCTCAATGCTCAAATGAGCAACGTTAATCAATTCAACGGTTTCCAATCAGCGCTGGAATGTATAGAATGTTTAGGAGCTAAAACGTAATCAATGCTTCCTGAAAGAACAAATGTTATGAAAAAACACCTGCCGTTTATAATTATATTGAAACGATCAGGAGAAATTGGATTTTTTCTCGATGATACTCGAACTGTATGTTTAACAAATGTATATCAACCTTAAAGTGGATTTTGTAAACGGCTAATTTAAAAGCAAAATCGCTGTATTCGATTTGAAAAAGAAAACAAGGCATCCTACAAATACTAATTATACATGGCATGGAGGTAATGTTTTATTAACTAATTAAAGCATCAGCTGTCATGCTTCATAAACTTCGTTAAATGCAAACCATTGACCTAAATGAAACTAGATATTATCAATGACGGCATATGAAATAGTTAAACTTTTATTACTGAACAATTTGCTAATTTGAAGAAAACATACAGATCAAATATGTTTTATAAAATGCAATATAAGTAGCTAATTAAAACCCTGGAAGTGTTCTACTATCTATGGAACAGAATTACGCCACTATGGAATTTGGAAACTCAAATTTTCCATACTTGTAAACAGAGAACAAAAAACGACGACTTAAGAAAAGTTTATTATCAGATTGCACGTCAACCATTGGTTTTTGGCTAGATTGTAAGCGGGAATCTGCGCAAAAGTGCGGGATGTGAGCAGTTCTACTTTTTCGGCAATCAAATTCGATAGGTTCTTTAATGGTTTTATAAAAGCAATCCATTACCGAACAATGTCAGCCGAAGTTTAACATTGAATTAATGGTGTTTAAGTTCCGCTTTCTTTGCGTTTGTATTGCAAGAACAGATAAATTGCAATTTTGTTTAAGTGCGCTAGGTGCAGTTTTCAAGATACCCGATCTACACTTCAATTTCGGTGCCGATATTTCATCTCTGGATTTACTCTGATATCTTTGCGTATATCTTGAACGTTGTCAGTATTTGGTTTCTTTAGATAGCGAAAAACTATAGTTTTAATCAATCTGAAAATGTGTTTCATAGACATCCTCTCTTTTCAAGCAGTTTCAAGCCATACTCGATCGCATGTCTCACCCCGAAAAAATGTTTGGATATTCTTGAAAGAAGTGTTCAGACATAACTGTTTCTCTCTGTATTCTTTACATAGAGGTATTCTTAAAAACAAATTATTTCCTATATGAATACACTTTTTTTAAAACGTTTAACTCGTAATAAATAATACGCACTTTTATTTCTAAAACTGTGGATAGATTGCCACTAGTACATCTTGCAAAATGAATTAAGTATTCAGAAAACACACAACTATACTACACTTGATGTATGCAATAGCATAGATGTTAGGCAATCTTTTTGACACTCACTATTTGTTTGCATATATTGGGCTTTAAATGAAGAAGAATTTCTAAAGCAATTTTGAAACTGTATAAATTTAAGACGTACAAATTTGAAAAAATTACGTTTTTAATACATTTTTTCTAATATTAATATTCATAATAAATGAGATGAAGCTACATCGCATACCGCATATCCCTATAACTATATTGTTTCCGAAGGTAAAACGGGCATTGTTTCAAGATGTATAAATATTATAGCTTATTACCGGATATCATTATAAGTCCTTACATGTACAACTTGTTTATTGACATTTCTCCCCGTTTGGTGGTATATTGACGTTCTATTTTGCTTTCATTTCCCAATTAAGCGCCTAAACGACTAAAAAGTATAAGTAACTTAGTATGTTATATACAATACTATGATAACATCTGAGCTAGTGACTGTACGTATCCCACCTCGGGTATAACCTCTGATATTTTGAATAAATGATTTATCAGAGTAAGAAAATAATGACCAAAATTGAAATATGAATGTAGAAAAAAATACTCATACACAACCTCGTATACTAATCACAAACGCGATTGAGCAGGAGTACTTACATACAATAATGTAACTGATTTAATGCTAATTTGGACAAACTTTGATGCCCCATTATGTAATAACAAACAAATAATGTACAACTATAAACTCAGTAAGAACTTTTAGATTCAAGATTCAGAGATGGGTTTTATCATTTTCGCGTGACTACCCATCACATTATATGCATACTACCTGTTTCGTGAATACATAGGGCGTCTTCAGTTTAAAACTCAATAAAGAATCTTAACGCCAGAAACATTGAGTAAGAACGCAGGAGATCTATTTCCTAGCGTTACGAGTCTGACCTTGAGACTCAAGATAAGGTGAGAGAATTCATATTTTTTTCTCAAAACTTCTACTGTTACGAGTTTATACTGTTACGAGTTTATATTGTTACGAGTTTATACTGTTACGAGTGATTGTAGTAAGCTTTTTAAGTATTTAGTCCTTAACTTAAATTCAACGTGTAAGTGAATATGAACCCTGAGATCAAACTTGTGCACCATCTACAACGAAACAATGAAAACTACAGGGATAGACCCAGAAGTCGAAATATGAATAAGAAACTTTAACAATAAACATAATCGTATAAACAAACATGACAGAACTTCATATCACACATCTTGTCACCGGTGTTTGGGCTGGTGTGATACCGATCTAAATTAATGCTTCAAAGAAACACATACCGTCTTTTCTTCAGTACGGACATTTTAACTAAAGTTAATTGATAAAAAAAAGATATTTCTCTTTACAGATTGATGGGTCTTTTTTTTGCAAGTCGATTTCCGATGAAAAATCCGAATTGCAAATTCCACTTAGGCAGTTTTGAGATCAAAAATACACTTTGTGTATAAAGAATTTGTTTCAAAACATTTTATTTTTGAGGTTACTTTGTCAAACAAACACCACGTTCTTTGTTATCTTGTCTGGCATTGGGAAGGGGTATCTCTTGTAAAATATATATTATGTAGGTATATGCAATAGATTAATACTCCTGATATAACATAACTATGCATTATCCAATATGTCATGTTTGTACTGTCTTGAATCTGATGTATAATTTTAGACAGCCAAATAGGCTTAAACCGCATCATTTATCTTTTCTGAAAATATCAAATGTGAAGCCACCGTACGTTATCGCTTACGTGGATGATTTGGATCCTCCAAGAAATAAGGTTTCCAAATTGGAACATTTTTTAGAAAAATGGATTTGATGAAACAGTTGCCGAACGCGACACGTGCGAAAATGTTTAGAAACATATATTGGTCGCAGTTTGATTGGTCTATATGACGCATGCACTAGAGCAATTGTGGAAACAACTTTATTCCTGAGAGGTTTTGATCCGACAATGGAATTCGAATGAGTTCAACGAAGGATTACTAAGTATTTGTAAACGGGAAATGCAAACGAATGAAGCATAACTCTTTTTCAACTTCAATATCTTCACAGATATATCTTCTGATATTTGCTTTGGGATCAACGCAGCATCTGTAACATTGACTGTGGGCTTTTAATGTGTGCATGATTATTTTGGATATTTTAATTACTATTGTTTGTCTTCTGGCAGTTAGTTAGAATAATCAATGTACCAATACTTCCAGAAATACGTTTTTCGTACTAAGTTTTATTATTTCTTTTTATCATTCCCCCTGAAATTTACCTTTGCCTGAGCGCTGTTTTGTATCAAATTCCAAATTAATCGTTCAAAATATGTCAGTTTTAATTTTAAACGTTTCTAAAAAGAATGCATCTTCTGGTTCGGACGATTCAACTGTTATATGAGTTTTCTCAACTATTTAAATATTCAATTCCTTTTGCATTTCCTTTACCTAACTTGAATCGCACCTAAAGGATCTAATTGGTCAAAGTCGTGGTATGTCCTATAAAATCAATTGTGCCTTTTACACTTGTTTCCCTAGGAAATATTGTACAGCATTAGCAGTTTCTGAAGTAAATAACATTCATAAAGCCCGTCCAAGGCAGTGCCTTATTTCATATTATTTGCAAAACACATGTACCTAATATCGATCGTTTCTATCAAAGCACACGGTACTCGGTAAATATGGTATAATCCAACTATCACATATTTCGTGCAACACATCCTTTTACATTAATCAATCGGTGCACCTCGGCCGTCGTTTTATGGCGGAGTTGGTCGAAGTATTCCGATTGTACATAATTTCGGAACTCTGTTAGACTTTTTGTATGGAAATATTGCACATGGTTATTTTGATTTTGATACCAATTTTGTTTTAAATAGAAATAATTTAGTGGAGTTAGATATTCTTAAAGATAGACATTCCTGTGATAATTCATGTAACAACTATGGTTATAGACTTATTGCTATATGTTAGTCATTTGAAATTCATATAGCTAATGGAAGATGTTGTAAATATATGTACACTGGCTCCTTCACAACTACTAAGAAAAATCTTACTGATTATGTACTTTGTACTCCTGAATTATTAACGATTGTTAGCTCATATGTTGTCCTAGATTTTGACCCACTGTTGTCTGATATCCATAAACCAGTTGAATTTTCTTTACGGGGTATAAATACTTTTAATACTGATGTAAAGGTTGTCGATTCTAATTAATGTAATGATGGAATTAATCTATCTGGGACAAAACTAGACAAGATAAGTTTGTTGATTCTTTTGATATAAATGCAATTGATTCTGTCTTAACTAAACTTTTACAGTTGTCCGATAAAAGTACAGATGTTTCTGCTAAGGAAATTGGTGAACTTACCTCTTCTATATCAGACATTTATATTGATGCTGCGAAGAAAGCAGATAAATTATTATGCTAAAAACGTATATACATGCAATGTCTCGAAGTAGTACATCTTGAAAAATAATCAAAAGCGATTCAAGCCTTGGTTTGACAATGAATGTAAGAATAAACGCTCCGAGTATATGCAAGCAAAACGTACATAGGCGGGTTAACTGAAGTATTTCTTTTGAAAATGTAAAGAGATAGAGTAAACAGTATAAAAATGTGATACACTTTAAATTCAACTCATATAACAAAGATTTGAATAATAAATTAAGGATTTGAGACATTCAGATCCCATGTCTTACTGGTCTATGCTAATTTAGGCGAGAAAAGCAAGATAGTTTCTTATAAGTATTCTGAGGCGTTCTTTGAACATTTAAGTAAGCTGAATGAAAATATTGAGGAAGTAAATGACATTGACTACTTAAATACTCCTGAGTATTATGTAGAACTCAACAAGCCAATTTCTAAAAATGAGACTTTAACTGCTATATCCAATCTTCATAATAACGAATCATGTTCTATGTTTGATAATATTCTAAAAGATTATATTAAACAGATAATAAGTGTCCTGTGTATGTTGTTTAATATTATTTAGGACACTGGTCATATCCCCAAGGAATGGTGTACAGGTATTATTCTGCCCATGTATAAGGATATAAGGAGAAAGGGGACATAAATGACCCTGATAATTGTAGAGGTATAACCATATGAAGTTGTTTCGGTAATTATTTACAAGCATATTAAATAGAAGACTCAATATTTTTAGAAGACCCTGGACATTTGTATGAGGAACATGCTGGTTTAAGAAAAATATACAGTACATATATGTATTTACTCTTGAATTATTGACTAGTTTTACTTTCACAAGGGTAAAACACTTTATTGTACATTTGTGGATTATCGTAAAGCGTTCGATACTGTTGATCGAGTGTCACTTTGGCAAAAGCCTTTAAGCAGTGACATTAATGGCATTCAAAATTATATACACTATTTATAACAATGTTAAAAATAATGTCTAGTTGCTTTGCCAGTTCATCTGGTGTCAGACAATGAGAAAACTTATCACCGATTTTATTTTCAATTTCTCTTAATGACTTAGTAGCACATATGTCTAAGCACTATAAGGGCCTGGAAGTTCTTTCTGAGACTATTCAAAACTCTTTGAGCGATGATACAATTGAAGTATATTCAAAACTTTATTTGTTATTTTATGCTGATGACACAGTTATTTTATCTGAATCAGCCTCAGATTTGCAGCATGCACTTAACGCTATGTGTTCTTATTGTAATTTATAAGGAATTCAAAAGTAATGCAAATACAACTAAAGTTGTCATATTTTCCAAAGGAAAGGGTAGAAATATGTTAGACTTTTATTTTAACAATAATAAACTGGATATTGTTGATAGCTTAAGTTACTTTAGAATTTGCTTTAATTGTAATGCAAAGTGAAGTAAAACCAAGAAACTCTTATGTGATCAAGCTCGCAAAGCCATGAATTATATTCTCAAAAACTCAAGGTCATTGTTTCTTGATATAGATTTCCAACTTCAATTATTTGATACTATGATTGTACCTTTTTTATTGTATGGTTCTGATGTCTGGGGATGTGTGGATAGTGGTATCATTGTCCAATTCCAGCTTCACTATTTTAGACTCATTATGAGTGTTAAAAAATCAACCACTAATGTTATGATTTGTTGGTAAATCTGGTGTATTACCTATAAATCTTTTGATAAAGAGTAGAGTTTTTAATTATTGGTGTAAAAAAGTTAATAGTAAAGTATCAGTGTCCATGGCTAGCTTTATCACCACATGATCTCCAAAATATTGTTAAATCAAAAATAAAGACCAGTGTATTCAAACATGAAATTAATTAGTAAAATCTTCAAATAAGTGCATCAGTTTTAGTTTTTTTAAGAATGAGGTCAAGTTTGAGAGTTATCTAAAGATATTACCAAAATATTTAGCTTTGTCTCTCTGTCATTATAGATGTTGTAATCACAAGTTATCAATTGAAAAAGGTAGATTTAATAATACTGAACGTGTTAACGGAATCTGTCACTTGTGCCCTACACAGGCTTTAGGTGATAAATTCCATTATCTTTTTGAATGTTCACATTCTTATAATGATAGAAATCTTCCTCTTTTTCTTCGAAGGCCGAAAACTATAAATTTACAACAAATATTTCCAAACAAGAACACTAATATCCTTCTTAAATTGTCTATTTTATGAGAAAAATAATGCAACTTGTACTATAATCCCACCTTCCTTTTCCATTATAGTACGGTAAAATATATTTTTATATCAAATGTATATAATTTTTCCTTAATTAACAAAAAAATATGTATTTGTGCAAACAGGTGTTCAAGTTTTGCTATTACTTGTATGTTTTATATATCTAAATTATGCAAATATATGTTTATGCATTGTGTATTTTGTTTGTAAAACTGTTGCAAATATGGGCCTATTTTTTAATAAAACTAAAACTGAAACTGATAATAGTCTAAATTCCGGCCCAAGTAAGGCCTTATGATATTTGTATAGGGAAACACGGCCCTTTTGGGGTGATATATACGACCCTATATAAATTGAATTATTCCTTTATTCATTGTTAAATTTGATTGAGGTGTTCCGATCGTATCTTATTTGGTGAAAGTGTATAATCCGGACCTAGTGCGACCCTAAAATACCCTTTGTATAGGGTAAAACACGGCCCTTTTGGGGTGATATGCGACCCGCAATATCTTGAAAAATTCCTCTATTCATTGTTGAATTCGTCGAAGTTGGGCTTATGAAAAAGAAAGTAGATCAAATACACATATAGGTACTTGACCAAAGGAGGCGTTTTACGTATGTAAATCAAACAGTTTAATGAAACTATGGCAGGATAACTTTTGTTTATTTTAATTTAATCCAGGTCTGTCTGTGATCATTAGCTGTATTATGGCTTGAAACCGCCATGATGCCATCAATACATATGTTGTTGTTAATGAAGTTAGTGACATGATATAGAAGTGCCTGCAATTCACAGTCAAATTATTTGAAAATTTGAAGAAACAGAGTGATTCGTGACAAAAGATCCGGGTGCGAAGCATGTAACCGCTTGGTTTTTAATGTTAGATAACATCAAATGATTCATCTAGCATGGACGTACGTGATAATGTGCATCCTTAAGAAATTTCTGGGATTCACAATTTGTTGTTTGTCGTATACAAAGAATATTTAGGGATATATGTTAATCAAAGTAGTTTATTTTGGCTCTAAAATATCTTAATTATTTGGATAAATGTAACCGTTTTTTCTTCGCCGATTTGTCTAGCTTTTCTTTATTTTTATTTTGGAACTCAAATTTTCTTCATGCTTTTCTTTACAAATCTTCATTCTGTATTTGATTTTAAAGCGGACCACATCGTTATTTTGAGAAGAAATATAAAATCTCAAAATAATACAGTGCCTTGTACATCGTTTTTATTATGTGATATTTAATCTTTATATTCATGGGTTATGTTGCAATCTGGAGCTTGTTATCGAAAGAAGTAATTTTCAAGTTCTCGGATCTGAGAAGTTCAGTGTGTGGACAATTTTACTTATTTTTTGAGTAAAATAAAATTTTAAAGTATTCGGCATAATGTCCGAAAAAGACAAGGAAAGAAAAAATTCTCGCGCTTCGGGTGTTGATTACAAGGGACTGACAGGAGACTCATTGAAAGCGGAATTCGTAAACAAAGATTGCGTTTCGTTGGACGTTTCTACTTCAGGTATGACCGGGAACAAGGTTTCGGACGGGTTTACTAAGGATACAGTGTACGTGGTCATGTGGAAGACGTTTTGGTTGACGGAGTAAGGAACCACGGATCCTTTGAGACCAGTAACGTTGGCGATTATAAACTGCCGGGCACTCTGTTACTGGTCAATCGTGAGGTAAAGGTCTTGGGTTGACTTCGTTTCTGCCGGGGAGAGAAGACCGAGGTGGTAAAAAATCCGTGCAAGAATTCGGCAAAAGAAACAATCAGTGATTCAGCTACGAGGTGAGGTGTTGTCATCAACTTTGAAAACTGTCTTTGATAAACATAAAAAAAATGTTGAGCGTTTGAATAAGTGTTTAGAGGCAGGCTTCCTCGATGATGATATAGGCGTTTTGATGTTAATTGATTTAAGAAAAAATAAACGCCAAGTCATAAATTCATAAACTTGACCTGGATATTTTTATCACACTGATATTGATAGTGGGGACTCAGATTATGATTTTAGCAGTGATACTACTACTACTAGCAGTAAAATTGAGTCACAGAAGTCAGAAAAAAAAATACTCTTACATTATGTAAGTGAGTCTGAGGATATTTCTAGTTCTGATGGGAAAAACAAAAAGTCTAAGAGATCTGCCATTTTGGCTAAAGCCAGTGATCGCGTGATTCATAAACAAGATTATCCTCAGTCTCATTTACGATTTGAATTTGTAAGTAATACTGTTACTTTTGACAAGTTAGATTTGAATCTGTTTGTCGCTGGGGAGTCGGAGATTTCAAATTTGTCCCTTACGAAATCTGAGAGGAGTGCCAGGTTAGAACTGTTGAAAAGATTGATGTATTTAAATTCTTCATACGTGTTTTCTGTTGTAAAAAAATGTATGCTGCAATTTTGAGAGAAATCGAATTGGGACATTTAAAATGGGGAGATTCATTTCATTATGTTGAAACATTAGTATTGTCATGTCACTTTGTTAAAAAGCAAGTGGTTTCAAAACCTAGTTTTGTAAATAAGGTGTAAAAGGGTAAAGGGGAAACCACTGAGAATGATCGGGCATGGTTTTATAGTCAATACTAACGAAACAAATATTTACAAAAAACATCTCATACTCTCGTTGTTAAATGTGTAATGAGGTTGGCACAACACATTTGCGCATAATGTTGGATAAAATATAAAGTTAAATTAGAACATCCTGAATGTTCAAGTGCATGTCCACATGCGCGAGATTGACAGCCAGATAAATTGTCATGTTTGAAAGAGAGAAGAAATGCAAATGATGAATTTATTGATCAGTTTCTTCCAAAATTTTGTCAGTGTATGGAAGATTCGGAAAAGGATTCATATACTGAGAATAGTGTTTGCACACATTATGTTAGATGTAAGGTTTGAATGGTCACAAAAGTTATTGGTAAACAAAGTATAATTGAGTGTGTACAACTTTGAAGGTTGTAGAAATCCTGTAAATGATATAATTGATACTGAATTCATAAAGCGATTGCTTGGTCCTGATTATTATGATCTTTTAGTTTGTGATTTTTTATAGTATGGATTTTCCATAGGATTTAAAGGAGGTGATGTAGAGTATTTTAAACTTGATTCGTGGAAATAAAAAAAAATCATAGTGGTGCTACTGAATTTCCTAATGAAATTGAGAATTATTTAGGAAAAGAAAACAAGGGCTATCGCATTTTAGGTCCCTTTAATTAAAATCCTTTTCTTCAAATTTGAAAGTTTCTCCATTGAACTCGGTTCAAAAGAAGGACACTTTTGACTGTAGAGAGATTTTAGATTTGAGTATGCCTAAAGGCCTTGCTGTAAATGATTTCATTGAGAAGGACTGGTATTTCGGAGAAAAGGTCGATTTAGTTTTCCCCAATTTAGATGATTTTTTGCAGCTAATTTAAGCTAAAGTTCCAGGTTGTCTCTTATATAAGAAGGATTTGAAAAAAAACATATAGGCAAATAATAATTTGTCCTAGCAATTACAATTTGGTAGCCTTTAGGTAGAAAAACATATATTTTGTGACACAGTGTTAAGTATGGGTCTGAGTCTAGCAGCAGACATATGACAAAGAGTAACAAATGCAGTAGCTTACAATATGTATCGAATGAGAGTTTTCATTTTGAATTATCTGGATGATTTAGCTAGAGCTGAAATGAGGGATTTGGCCATATTTTCATATACTTGGTTGGGTCAAAGTTTGAGTAGTTGTGGTTTGGAAAAGTCAGTCAGAAGTGATGACATTTTAGGTGTGTTATTTAATACCAAGACGATGACAATGAAAGTGACGCCTGAACGTTTAACAGAAATAGGTTATTTGGTTAAATTATGGTTAGCTAAGGAGGAGGCAACGTTGAGAGAGTTGCAATAGTTGATAGGAAAATTGAATTTTGTAGCTTCATGTGTAAGAGCGAGTAGGGTTTTTATTCGCAGACTCATAAATTGGCTTAAACAGTTTTATGAATTGTTCCCTCATGTGTTTGTAACTACTCCCATAGTAACAAAAGATGTTCAATGGTGAGATAGATTTCTGTGCCAGTACAATGAAGTGTCTATAATGGCGTATAGCGAGTGGTCTTTAGCCAGACGCTATTTTTTCTACCGACGCATGTATGTCGTGATGTTGAGGTTTTATCAAGGAAGTTATTTTCATGCCGAGTTTCCAACTGATGTACTGGAAAAAAGTTTGGATATGGCTGGACTGGAATTACTTGGAATTATTGTAGCTTTACGACTTTTGTCTAAATACATATAGGGAAAAATGTGTTTGGCTAGATGGTCGAAACATGAGAGGTTTCGCTCTGAGTTTTAAAGTTTGACCAGTAGTCTCGAAATAAAAGAGTAAGAGGTAACTGATCAAGATTTTAATTTTGTAAATAAATGGTAATTGTCAAACTTCTTAGACATTCTTGTTATTGTTCATGCTAGGTTAGATAGTCGAAACAGGAGATATTTCGATTGAAGTGGTGAGTGTATTTTACTGGTGTAATTTTGGTTTATAGGAAAGGTGGTAATATGAAGTTCTGTATTTTTCAGATGAGCAAATGAAGTCTATTAAAAAGGACTTGAAATACTCAAATATATCAGCTTATGCCGAAGGTAGAAGGAGAAATTTGAAGATTCAATAGGAGGCCTTTTTACTTTTTGTATTTATTTTAATTTATGTTTTCGCCGCCTCTACTTGTAAATTTCAATTGTATGCACAGTTTCTTAGTATATACTTTAAGTCCGTGTCCAGTATTCGTAATTATTTGAGTGTTGTCAGATCGATTCATCAAATATTAAGCGTTAATCTAGACACTATTAATCAGTTTCTTAATATCTTTACTTTGAGAGGGATTTAAAGGGCATTGTATTAAACAGACGGAAATTATAACTCCACCTATATTAGGTCAAATTTACCTCTTTTTTATTATAAGGAGGAAGACAATCTTGTTTATTGGTGCTTGTTTTTGTTGCCTTTTTCTTGTTAGCTAGAAAGTCTAATTTAGTGCCAACTACATTAAGTGATTTGGATAATCATAAGTGTTTATTGCGCTCGGATGTTTCGGTGATATGAGATAATTTATTAATTTCTATGAACTGGTCGAAAACAATTCAATTTGGTGAACGGGTTCTAAAAACTCCGTTATTGAAGTTACCTGGTTCTTGTCTATGTCATGTTTCTGCATACTTTATCATGATTTACTGTAGTAAAGGTCTACCTACAACTGCTTTATTTAAGTTGTCAAATGGTAAACCGAATACCTATTATATATTTCATAAAAAATTACGTTATATTTTGGAGGAAATTGGAATAGATTCTGCGTTGTATTCTTCTCATTCTTTTAGACGTGGATTTTCTACTTTATCTTTCAAAAATAATGCTTCTGCTGATAAAATTTCAATTCTTGGAGCCTGGCGTTCTGATGTTTATAAGCGTTATATTTCACTTAATATTTCAGATAAATTAAATATTATTAGAAGCATTTCTCACAACTTTTGCGTGTGATCATATGTTGTTGTGGCAATCTTTATTGTCTTTTGTATGGCCGTTGGTTGGGTGTTATTATTAATATTATAAAATCATAACATGTTTGATTTAGATTATGTTTGTGCGAATTATATGTTTGTGTTTATATATATATATATATATGTGACTTAGCATGTTCATGTTTGTATGTAATGATATGTTTGTCGCATGATATTATTTTTGTTTCCCATTTAGTTTTGCTTGCTTCAGTTATGTTTATCAATGTTGCTTGATATCAATTTGTGTGTTATTTACTGTGTGCTTGCTGAATGTGTTGTTGCTAAATGTTTTGTGATTCTGTATGCCTAAATCTTGAATAATATTTCTATTAATCCGTCGGACTTGTTTTCCTTTATCTTATAAGTGATTACACATAATTAAGCAAAAATCATGACGTCATGAGTTTTTCGTTGGCCGAGTATATTTCTTTCTTAAATGAGGGTTTAAAATCAAATAGCTCAACAGACAGGTTGACGTTTAAAAAGCGTTTTGTTTTTTTCTTCAAAATTTGACTATTGATAAATTGTCCTCATTTTGAGGCCGCATGCAGAATGCCCTTGATTGGATGGTGTTGGAACACATTTCGCAGGTGTCAATGTCCTAGTTGGTGGTGTTTTGTTAAACATTGTTTACGGTTTAAGACCACTACACAGATATCATTCAGTCCGTAAAACACCTTGATGTAATTTTTTTTTTAAATTGCATCCTGGAAAATGTTGTCCTAATTGGATGTGAAATGTTGCATGTCCTCATTTGGCGGTGCTTGCAAGAACGCGCGCTAGCGGCGGGCATGTGTGTGTATGCATCTTTTTCAGATAGTCTTTACAAGCTATATCGATGGTGCGAACCGATTCCTAGTCTACAAGAATAAAAACCAAAACAAAGCGTTAGTCAATAATCTTGGTAAGTACATTCTTTTTAACGATTACTTCGAATATATTCATGTTCAAGCTGTTACTGCATTTATCCAACTGATGTAAATTCATTATACCATTTTCCTTTATTGAAGGATTATACAGGCAAAGTCAGAAACATTGTGAAAGATCATAATAATAGGAAATCACCTGAATTATATTCATACTGTTTTGTCTTTAAGCCATAATAGCAAACCATTTTAAATCTTCATCACAATGGTACAATGTAAGGAAAATGCATACAATAAAAACAAAATGTAAGCCTTATTAACCTGCTGCACTATATTGGCATTTGACCGCCGTTCTGGAGTGTCCACTGATGGTAGGCTAGTAACATCTGCCGACGGATTCATTTCTTGCAACTCTGTCCATTTTTTTTCCTCTTGTGAATTTGATCGATTACATACAATCAACAATCACTCATATCTTTGACCAGAGTTTGAGATCGCTTAAATTGTGCAAAAACTCATAACATAACGACAGTCAAATTTCACTGTCGAAGTGAACTCTCACATGGCACAGGTTTGTCGTTGGACATTTGAGGTGGATTTGTTCTATAAATGTGAAACTATAGGTTAGGAATTTACTGGAACATGTATTGTCAGGCAACAGTTTCATTTTGTCTTGTAAAACATACTACATATATCACTTGATCCCAGGTGTAGGTAGATATTGCTGAAATGCTGATGTCCCAGCTCTTCTCGATCTTGGCAGCGGAAAATATTTCGGTCCCTAACGTATCGAGCACCTTAAAACAAAAGTTATTAAAAATACATGGATATTAAATTATTAACTTGGCAATTTTTGGCCATTAAAAAGATACCGTGAGCATTTCCAGTGATATCAGTAGCACTGGTGTTATTATAAATAACAGTCTAGGGCCAGGCATATTTTTGTTTTGGTCAAATATAACTCAATGAAAGTGTTATTATAAATAACAGTCTAGGGCCAGGCATATTTTTGTTTTGGTCAAATATAACTCAATGAAAGTGTTATTATAAATAACAGTCTAGGGCCAGGCATATTTTTGTTTTGATCAAATATAACTCAATGAAAGTGTTTTTTTTCCAATTCTTACATGCTCACTTAGAGGTGGGTTGGATAGTCGAGTAAAAACAAATTCGGACATGATTGGTAGCAGTTCATTTGATAAAAGTTTTTTGCAGGAAGCACTGTTTAACACATGTGCAAAAGTACTACAGTAGCGTTGTTTATTTCTCGTATTTAACCAGGAGAAGGAATGTCAAATACACATTTATGTGATAAAAACAAATGCATTATATTTTCAGGAAGCAATAATTGTGTTCAAACGTGAAAATAAGTAGATATTATTTGTGTCTGGAAGTTTTGAATTAAAAAAATCGTTTTCAAATATTATTGACAGAATCGGATTTTGAGCTCAAAATCAACCCAGGTATCAAAGCAAATGTATGTTTCTGGTGACCATGATGTGAAGGTAGAAGGAAAATGTTCAAGGAAACCATGGAGGAAAAATGCACCTTTTGTGGAGCTCGAACCCACGACCGCCAGAACAGTCTACTCTAGCACAGAGCTCTAACGGGCGACTGGTTTTAGGCCGAACCAGACGCTCTTGCATCTGAATATTGACACAAGTAATCCTGGGAGGAAAATGGTGCCCGTTGTCACCTGGTTCTTTACGAAAAACACTTATTAAAGCAAATATATACCATTTAGAGTACCTTTGCAAGGGGTATTGATTTTTTTTGAAGGCAATATTAAAATATCAAATTATGCGAACGACCACACTCGAGAATTTTAGGCGAACGACCACACTTTTTAAATTGAATTTGAAGGGGGTGCGAATAAAGCCTTCGTGATCTCAATGTGCTTTTTCTATTCGCAGGACATTTGTATCCGCACATGACGCACACACTTGTATAATCTTCTCGACAAATCCGACATGTCAACACCAGAATGTGACCGAGATTGTGCGGCATACGTTTCGAGGCATTCGACCATTGTAAAGGAGATTATTGTCAAGTAAGATGCTGATAGAAGTCACTTTAGGATGTGTGTCTACTATGAAAAAAGAAATACTAGGGCAATTTTCGGATGCCAAGATCTAACGTACATTTGATAGGGCTAAAATCCCCCCAAATCCCATGACACCTTTATCTCTAAGTATGTCAATCGTTAAACTTGTTAAAACACCAATTTTTGTATTGTAAGATGGAAAAAACATACATTTAATTTATCTCATCCACACAATTTCAGGGACCGTATGTTCGATATACGTTCGACGAAAAGGAAGAAGAGTGGTACAGTATGTTTGGATCGAAATTCATTACAAAAAGGGACACTGGGTGTCAGAAGGGAAAAGGCGAGGAGAAATGATTGAAAAACGTTAGTTACATCCTAAATGAGATTCCTAAACATTCAATATTGACTATCGATATGATCATACGGAACTTTTAATGCTACTGGGTAGTTCATTTATAGCCGGCGAATGGCATGTGTAGTCATCACTAAATTACTTAATTAAGTTGTTTCTGATTAAATATGTGTTGTGCCTTAATTCTTTATTGACACGTCACTTATATGGCAATAATCAGTGTTATTATACGGCAATAATAGTGAAGATTACTCAAATAAAACTGATATTTGATATAGTTTATTGTCTTTATTTTAAAAATATAAACGGATCACAGTAAATACAGAGTATAAATCACATCAATATGAAACAAAAAATGTCCGCATTTGTTTGTGAAACAATCGCATTTATAATATTGATATAGCATGTAATACTGATCAGGCTGTTTACATGTAAAACTTAAACATACAAATGTAATCACAGAGCAAATCACAAAAAAGTGAGATTGCAAAGCTTTGGTATATATGCAAAACCTTAACCGGAATCTTTTAGTCGAAGGGCCATAATTTACATTTTATGCGAAATGCGAAATCTTACTTAATTAATTAAGTCTGTTGGATAGTTGGAAACGCCTGTCTGAATTTTCAATGCAATACATGTATTTGCTGAGATAATGACTTAAAGGTGCTTACATACAAAACCTTAACCAAAGTTTGACGCTAGGGTGAGTAGGATAGCACTCGTTAGTCTTCGAATAGTGGAGCTAAAAACCCATCGCCTCAAACAAAAGCCAGAATTTACTAAAACAGTTCTGAAAATGCCTTCCTGGTTATGTACATACGGCGATTACTTTTCAAAAACAAAATATTGTTAGAAAATACAATAAGTTTTCTAATAATATATGTGTTGTTTCGTGCTGCCGCAGTGTTGAAATGTTCGAAAGGACGTTGCCACAATATCTGCAGACCTGAGGTTGTCTACTCTCCATCTAAAAGATATACCATACCATACACATTAACACATAAAGTATTTGAAGCTTTATTCGCACTCTAATCAAAATTAAATAAAAAGTGTGTTCGTCCGCCTAAAATTCTCGAGTGTGGTCGTTCGCATAATTTAATATTGTACGATTTCTTTCAAAAACATCATTTCGCCTTGAAAATGTAATGTAAATGGTATATATTAACTGTTTATATATCTTTTTGTAAAGAACCAGTTGAAATTAGCCGATTTATCATTGTTTTTTGCAAGATAAACAAATTTGTTTTTGAATGTTCTCAAAAACTACAACAACAAGAATAACAGACAGTTTACCACATGAAAGCGGAAATCATGTGGCGTACCATGGGCTAGGTATTGTTTTAAATTGATTCAATTTAGTAAAGAAAATATACACAAACATACCTTTTGTTGTGTCAAGATCGCCATGGTCTTACACATTTGTGGTGACGTCACAGTGTCGCCCTGTAAGCCACGGGCCCCGGGCTTGAGCCCCATTCTGTCTGCATAGTATTCTCACCATGTTACATTTTGCGCCAAACGTAGGGTGTTGGCAGCTGTTGAGCAGCATAACGCAATTCCAGATTTTTTTACGTGGATCACATTGCACAGGTACTCATTAAATTCGAGGTCGAATTTCATTCATGTGGAAACGTGTATGGCGGAACCGATAATTGTACAGGTGGTGAGAAGGTCGATACAGCACTCATCTTGTAGGCAAGAGTTCCCGGGTTCGAGCCCCGGTTTGGCTGCACACGAAAACAGAATCGTGGAATCTCCAGCCACAATCCATAGTAACTTTAAAAAGTTCTTTTAAAGGCATGTCATAGGTATAGAGATATCATTTGTATTAAACACAAAAAAAAGAAATATAATAATATCGATCTTATCGCTAAAAATTACGAATACTTTCACATAAACAATAAACAATGCGTCACACAAAAAGATAATGCGTCACGGTTGATATTTAATCAAATAAATCGGCTATTCGAAACCTGCTGTAATTACAGGAACACTAGAGTGCTTTAAAAATATTTGTTGGGTAGGAAAGGTAAATTGATTGAGAGCTTTGTTCGGCGAAGTTTGTCATTATTTTGCACGCCTTCAAGCAACTTTTGTAATAGCTAAAAAAACAGGTTGATTTGGATACAGTGGAAGAAGCTGCTCATGGTTACGCGGACTGTTACGACAGATTATCTTCAATTTGATGTGAGTTTAAATCAATGCTTTATTTATTTGTAAGTGGTTATGATTTTACTAATTGTATATATTTTTCTCTCATAAACAACTGCCGTGTTGGATTTAATGTTCGATATATACGTAAGACAAACTGCGACGCCACAGGTACATGTCATAACGATTGTTTTTAAATCCTTAAAAAAGCCAGACAGCGGTTGAAACTGCCTGTCTGGCCCTTTTCCACCCAAGAAATGAATGCCTTTCGAACTACATTTCTCCTTACTTGTAAATTTAAAACAAACTCACTGAATACTTCAAAACTAACCAATTACATGAAATTATTGTATTCGACAGCACGAAAAACATTCAGGAAAACATTTCAAGATCATGTTTAGGTAAAACGAATGCTATAAGCGAACGTATTTAAGACTTTATTAAACCTTATAATGCAGTTTAATCAAAATGAGGATCGAATAAAAGCAGCATAACAGTTTCCTACCAGCAACATATTATTTTGTTCGAAAAAACACTGTTTACCTTACGAGTCATGTTGTAATGATTGAGATAGGAATTATTGTAAATTGCTGTGTTTACATAAAAACTTTAAATAAGAACATGACTTGCAAACGTGATCTTTATCTGTTTAAAGGCCAATCTTAGTCTGTAACAACTATAGATTGCACTCTTGTCGCTCATAGCAAGAAATGGATCTTAAATTTAGAAAAAGTCACACAAGGAAAACTATCAATCTTTTCGTTATGATCTTAATATTCCGTGGATAACTTTTGTCGGTCATAGACAAACCTTCACCTTAATATCTTATTCTATGAAAGCGTGATCGTCATCTGTGTCACGGACAAATGTTAGCCTGTATTATAGTTTGCACTCTTGGCGTCCATAGAAGGAACACTTTATAGATTTCTAAAAATCACACAAGGAAAACTATCAAGGTTCTTGTAATGATTTAAACATCGGCCTCGCGTGCTTACGCTACATTTTCTGTAAATCGCCAAAATGAACTCTAACATATAATATACATAGAAAGAACACTAGATAAATTTCTAAAAATCGCACAAGGACACCTATCAAGTTTCTTGTACTGAATTAAACACTGGCCCCGTTGCGCTCGTTCCATTTTTTATCGATCACCAAATCGACCTCTAACATATAAATAGATTTCTTAAAATTGAACAATGAGAACTATCAAGTTTCTTGTACTGAATTAAACACTGGCCTCGTTGCGCTCGTTCCATTTTTTATCGATCACCAAATCGACCTCTAACATATAAATATAAATAGATTTCTTAAAATTGAACAATGAGAACTATCAAGTTTCTTGTAATGATTTAAACACTGGCCTTGGTACGCTCGCTCCATTTTCTATAGATCACCGAATCGAACTCTAACATGTAAACAGATTTTTTAAAATTGCACAAGGACACCTATCAAGTTTTTTGTAATGAATTAAACACTGGCCTCGTTGGACTCATTCCGTTTCTTATGGATCACCAAATCGACATATAAATAGATTTCTAAAAATTGCACAAGGAAAACTTTCAAATTTCTTGTTATGGTTTAAACATAACGTGAGTCTCTCTCGTCGCTTATAGAAAGAAAAATGAGTAAAAAAGGTTTTGTTATATTTCATTTTGGTATTCTAGTGAAACTGGAGCGAGCGCAGGGAGGCTGCAGGCTATGAAAGCTCTCACCTTTTTCTGTAGATCGCTTAAATGAACTCTTAGTTATTATTTATTAACTTCCCACTAATTCCTCCCTTTTTGTAGTCACGCGATAATTTGGCGCGAAAGTTAAACCGCATAGGCGTTAGTTTCATTAAATGAGTGTCGGGCAAGTTTTTTCGGCTTTTTGAGTTATGAGAGCAAATAAAATGGATTCACGTTTGTACAAAACTAGAAAACACATGAACGTCTATGGTACTTGTGTTGATATTATTTGTTATTTAGATTAATACAATTACCTAGGTTTGTTTGCATAGTACAGAAATTTGTTGGGATCATCTCTTTAAGTTTTTATTTTTCATAATAATCAACAACAGATTGCACTGAATTCGCTTGACTGGTTGTAGTATAATTAGAGCATATTAAGGAAGAAGCCTAAATCGTAAATTCGTATTTGAATATTGTCACACAGATATTTTAATTTTGCACTGAATAGTTGTCAACACGATTTGATAGCTGATTACACATCCATTTAAATTCGGGTTCATGACGTAAACTTAAACTGCCTCCAGCCATGCAACCCTTAATTAAATGTTAATCATAGTTACTTCACGCATGCGCAGATGACAGGGCGATCTATGAAAAACTGACGATTGTACCAATGCATTTAGACCGACAAAATACCCTCTACGAAAATAAATGTGTGTTTTCGCCGTCAACTCTGCTGAACATGATATAGAGCTTCGGTAAATGGGGTAAAATGGGACTGTCACTGGCCCAAAAATATGTACAAACCCCAATTTCTTAAAAGCGCACAAAGAAATTTGTCAAGTTTCTTTTAATTATGTAAACATCATGCGAAATGTCTTGAAAAGCGCGACTATTGAAAAAAAGCCATGTTAACTACTACGCTTCCAATTTTCAACATATCGGAGTTTATTCGTTGTTCGCATGTTGAAAGGTTAGATATAAAATGCCGTTTGCCTTTTTAGACCTGTTGTAATAAGTTGAGTTTAAAGCTGTTTTTAGTTCAGACTTTCAGTCTATAATTTAATTGCATTCTATGGAAGCGTGATATTTATCTGTGTCACGGACACACGTTGGCTGTTTGCATTCTTGTCGTTCGTAGAAAGAAAAATACTTTTTTTCTAAATATCAGACAAGGAAAACTATCTAGTTTCTTATGACGAGATGTTCAACGAGCCATGAGAAATACCGCATATTTATTCCATATGCCCTGGTCTATTCTTTACTAATCGCGAAGACGACCAACGTTGGCTGGTACTGGTACTTGGCTTGGACAACCGGTGAGTAGATGTGTTTCATGTCGGAATACTTGTTAATGATAAGCGGGAAAATGATGAAGTAAGTTATAGTTAAGTTTGTGTTCTTTCAATGAAAGAACAAAAATAAAAAATAAAAATAACTTAGGCAGATATGTACTATTGTTTAGAATATTTTAAATAACATTACATCATATTTGTTTGTTGATTTTTCTAAATTAACCAGGGCTTTGTAAAAACTTGAAGGTATGTAAGACCATGTTGAGAGTTTGGTAACGCACTTCAAACAGATCATGACTATCTTTTTTTTTTTAAATCGCAAATACAGCCTATCACTTAACTAAATTGTCGCTATCTAACCCTTACAAACGTTTTATAACTGCATATCAGTACTTTTATGAATCAATTTCGTAGCATTTATCATAAATGTGACCTGTAAATGATGCCAATTCTTTCTCGTCTTACTGTTATGGGAAAGGCATCTTTTTATGGGGGTATACCTCTCCCCTTACTGCATCCCGGATTCAGGGCTAATTTGGGTGGTTTTCCAGATGTCGAGGTTAGATACGCCTGATGCGGGCTTTTCCGGGCAGTTTTCAGATGCCGAGGTTAGATTCGACATATTGTGGGTTATTCCTGGTCGTCATTCGGAGCTCCTCGGACATTTTTATCGAAAACAACCTCGATGTATTTGGACGGTTTACATACTCAAAATGTACGCTGCATGTAGATTGCGTTGTAATTTTATTTAGTAGTTAAACTTTATGACTTAACTCTTGGGAATCTAAATTATGATTGCAAAATACACTTCACCGGCAATCAATTTAAACTTAGATCAATAAATACAACTCTAAAACACTACATTTAAATAATGATATAATTAAAAATTTACGAACTACCTCAACTGATGTACCGGCATACATCCTGGATTGTTTTCGATAAAAATGGCCGAGGAGTTCCGAATGTCCTGGTCGAACGTCTAATTGCCAAGGTTAGATACGCAGGATTCAGCGTCATTGTTGGCGGCTTTTCAAATTTCAAATGCCATCATACGCTGGATTCCGAGCCATCGCGGGCGGTTTTCCAGATACCGAAGTTAGATACGCTGGAATTCGGGCCATTCCAGACGGTATTCTAGATTCTGAGATACGCCAATTCTAAAAGAAAACAAGGATTTGAAACATGAATGACAGTCTTACTCTTATTATGGCAACTTAGGAAGTTTCCGACCATTTGCATCTCCAACTCCTTATCATGTGTATCCCAATTACTCAATGTTACAGTGAAATCAAAAAATCAGGCAATAGCAGACATAACGTATTATCATATTTAATGTTTAAAAATGTATAATAATACAGATTAACAATTTATCACAAAATCATATTACAAAAAACTACGCATAAACACAGAATTCTAAACAGATAAAGTCCATTTTTACACTTTTTGGGGACACTTTTTGGCTTAATTTAGGTCTAAGACACAGTTTGTTATACAAAAACAACACAAACCTTTCTAAGTTATACCAAACAAATTAATTAACATAGTTTATTTGCCAATAATGTTATGCCATCATAAAAGTGCATATTGCTTAAACAATGATGATTTAAACTAAAATTATTCCAATGAATTATTTGTTTTAAATTGAGATGTAAAACATATATGAGCCCAATGATAACTTTGTTATGCCGGCATAACATCAGAGAAGAAACTCAGTGAACAGATGTGTCATATGTGTTGCATAACATTGGAATAGAAGTAAACAAACGGCCGCCATTTTTGTTTTTTTATGCCGGCTTAACATCAGAGAACAGAAGCTACTAAACAGCAACATTTGTTACGCGGGCATAACATTAGATTAAAGCTGAGCAGTAACCAAAAGAACACAGGTGTTACACTGGCTTAAGATCTGAGATTAGCAGTAACCAAATTATAAGGTTTCAGTAACTAAACAATCATACTTGTTATGCCGGCATAACATTAGAGAGCAGCAATAACCTAACAACTGGATTTGTTATGCCGGCTTAACATCTCACATAAACTCAACTAAACTCAATTCTATTGTTAATAAAGTTGTCCGGCCCAGAAAACAGCATAACACAATGTTTACAATAATAATACAATAGTGCCACCCTTCTTTCTGACTGTTTTATCTTTTTTCAATCGCACTCTTAATTTGTGAAACAAAGTATGCTACCTATTTAATAGTATACGTCTTATAGTTATTCAATAGATAAAAAAAATGAAATTTGACATCCCTGACCACTGTACCAATTAAAATGAAAGTTTGTCCATATACCCGCAAATTGAGGACAGTAAAAAAAGGATGGAACGCATTTTCGATGACTTGCACATTTAAGTGAAACAATGCAAACTCAATAATCCGCCAAAAATAGCTATCATAGTTCAGTGTTGTTTGTGAATCATTTTGCTGTACATTATTATTTTGCGAATTATCAACAAATTGAAACTGCGCATACAATGAAAAGTTGTCAAAGACATTAAAATATGAAAAACACTTTAACAATTCTGTCGAAACAATATAGTAGTCGACAACACTATGACCCTCCTTTGCAATACAAATGCAAATAAAATTCATCTTGGTCATAATCAACTTCTCTACTGTATAAATAGTTGTAATTATCTGCTGTGATATAATCATGCAAATCTTTTGTCCGGTCTGGGAATCTATGTTTCAATACTGTTATATTGTTTGGAAAAAATAATATACCATTAGTCTCATCTAGAAAATTGTAAGTGGTAGATCCTTCTGGTGAAATATATGCAAAGTACCTAATACTATCCTGAATGTTTTCATAAACACTGGATTTCAAATAAAGAACGATCCATTCTTTAAAGTCAGTACATATCTGCTTAATAATACCTTATACTATCAAACTTTTTTTTAAACAAAAACACTAACTTCTCCACTATAACGAACATAGTCGAAATGAGCGTAAGATGATACAAACAAATCGTATTTAGATTTGTAATTTCTAATAACCCGATGTTATCCAATTTGTTTAAATTAATATTGGTATGCATCCATCTTTAAGTTTAGATAATCCGTTTACATTCCAGCTCAATGTGTTAAGTTGTTTATAAACATGAGCACGTCTTAGTAGTAAATCCATTGAGTCTTGACCACGTCCCTAGTCGATATTCTTCTCGGTTGTCAATTAGTCATCCACGCTCCCCTCGTCGTCCAATCGCCTGATAAAACCTCGCATTCGTATGCCTCCGGTTTCCCGCCCATCGGATTCATTTGTGTCTGCATGTATTTCCTGAGGTACGGTTCCCGGCCTACCAGGTGCACGTCCGATCACAATGATCGTCTGGGTGTCGCCATCGTAACTATACACTATAGCTTATAACCGCATAGTTTCCATTTGCTCGATTTCTCACCAATCGCTTGCCCAATGCTCGCCTATGTATCATGACCCGCTCTGAAGTCCTCATATACTGAATATTGCGTGTTTTTAAGCTGTCGCTTAGCAAACGACAAAATAGTGTCCCTGTCTTTATATTTAGTGTTTTTTTACAATAATGGCACATTTGTGGCGATCTCTTGTTTTAAGACGGTGTGCGCGTTCAATGTCGACTTGTTCTAGGTACAGCATATTTAATTCTTCTCGAATAAATGCACGCCCATTCTGTAAAACTCCATCTATCTAATTTTGATTTTATAGACCCAATTTTCCCCCATAGCGGCCTTAAGTTCTTTGTGTTCCTGCTTTAGTTTATTTAGAGAGTTTTTATATCGTTAATCTTTCCATTAATACAAAAAAAAAAATTCTCCCACCTCAGATAAGTAGATCCATTAATTTAACCATGCTAGAAATTCTTATCTTGCCCACGGGCGAAGATAAAATGCCCGTATAGAACTTCTTTTAATGGTCTCTACATTGTAATTACCTCCCTTGTTGAAGACTGTCGTCTGTAGCGCATCATGGAAATCTTGTCTGGTGGCAATATTTAGAACGCAAGTTAATTATTTCTCGCTTCAAATGTCACCAGAAAACAGTTTTCACGCACCTTTCAGGAAATAATGTTTCACTCTTCTTAGAACTATTTAAAGACCGATCAGACCATTTACATACTCTGAATCACTGCGCATATATCCATGACAACCACGAATTATTGCATATCCGTACGCAGTTATTTTCACTAAGCACAAAATAGTTCCATAGCCGCTCGTGTAAGAAAGGTTCATCCCGACCCTCGCGCAGGGTGTTTTGCGGAAACTCGGTAAACCTCGTTTCCGCAAAACACCATACGCTCGGGTCGGAATGAACCTATCTTACACTCTCGGCCAGGGAAGATACTTATAATTCCTGACCTCTGACCTAATGTCTCGTAAATAGGCAAGCACGTCCGCAATACCTGAACTGTTTCGGCTCTAGCTCTCGGTGAGGAGTCTCACGGAGGTGAAACCGCAACCTGGGCGAATGAGAGTGTTCTTTGTCGTGCAGTCTGATGCTTAGGCTGCGATGAGGCTGAACTCTGTCCAGGTCCCGGATTGACCTCGACATCCCCACTGAGTACCACGAGGAAGCAACTCACTGAGAGCAGCCTCAAAGTCATGTTTACTGTTGCCGAACTAGGCACCAAACCGTGTATAAGACTCCTTGTCTTAAAAGGCATTGCTATTGTCCTAATCCTGACCCTATACAATGTACATACTAATATCCACTCCCAATTTTATTGTAACCAAATTTTTCGTGCATATAGTAAACAACGTGTTGCCATTACAAGGGACAGCACTCGTCATCATAGTATAAAAGTAACTAAACGATCAGACTTGTTATGCCGGCATAACATTAGAGTGCTGCAATAACCAAAATACCAGATGTGTTATGGCGGCATAACATCGTGGTATATTGTAATTATTGGTTTAGGTCTTTAACGAGGTACAGGGATTGCATAACATTCCATAACTAAGATTGAAATGTAAGACTGTAAGATACCCAGATAAACATGAAAAAATAGTGTTGTCATATGCCACATTCGTCGCCAAAAATGAATATGTCATTCCTTTGTCGAAGCATATGTTTGACTTTTATTAAGTAGAGAAATGTCAAAAAAGTAAAGGTTGTATAATACTTGAAACAAGCAATGGTTTGTGATAAAAAAAAAGCTTGTCCAACCCTCATAATCCTCTAATCTTCATGAAAACAGTTTTACTTTTAAATATTATTGGGGGCTTATTGCATTTCATGTCGAACGTGTACCAATCAGATTCACATCGAATCAATTAAGCAATTTCTCTTAACATACGTTTTAATCCTTAATAATAATGATTTCATTAGCTGTAAATGGCAGTTTTAAGGTTGAACCCATCAGTTCTAATCGCCAAAATAAGAAATGGCGATTTAAGTATTGATCTACGAATGAATTTAAATAGCATGCCAAATCTACGGAATCATCTTAATTTATAAACAATTTATTCTGAAATTAATCTGCATTTATTTGTGTATATTTGTTTCTACAATCACTGTCAAATATTATAAAATTGTGATACCATTTGTAAATCTGCATTATCAATGACTTCAAGTAAATTGGTCAGTCAAACTTATAAGCATGGATAATTTATGGTTTAATTGTGTTTAATATAAGGGTAGAATTCCGAGCATACCATTTTAAATTGGACTGCGACGGGTAAGCGAGGGTATCATTGTGATTCAAACGTTTACCTCTAAGTCCTTGTTTATCATTTAATCCTCATTCCTTTAATTAATATCATGTTATTCTATAAGCATATCATTTAACAATAGTCCGTATAACCATACCGAGTTAAAATGTGGATTTTATTGAAAACTTCAACGTTATTTTGGGTTATCCCTCGTATCTTAAGAATCATAACTCGAAGACCAATTCTGCCACTTTTGTTGATAGGATAAAACATGCATTATCAATTTATTTTTTGAAATTCCTTTATGACAATAGGGACGACTTGTACACTTGTACACACATGAAATATATTACTATTACTGTAGTTTGAATTCCAAATATTCTCCCTTGACACCCAAGGTGTGTTGTATAAACAATATTAATAAAGAGAGAGAAAATCTGAAATTGTTGAGTGCAATATAATTGGTTTCCCACTTATGTTACCATTTCGTAGCGCCACATTTTACTGAATGTCCATATTAACAAAGTTTTGCCAGTTGACTAAGACATGCCTTTTAATTTCTCACCATGTCAAATATGCTATTATTCGAGGCAATCATCCTGTGATGCCTCCAGGTTTCCTTTCTTTTCAGTTAAGTTCTAGTGAGCGAGTAAATATGGCAGACAGGACAGAACATCGGAAGTTAATCGAACAGGCCCAGGAACTGACGACGGAATATGTCGATCGTCTAGAGGTAGGCCAGGGGGATTACACGGTGCCACCTGTAGACGCATATTTTTCAAATAAAATATTGATATGGAAGCATGTACTGCGGCTACAAAACGAACGCCGCCCAAAATAACAGCAACAAAAACTCAATTGTTATTTGAATTTTAGAAAAAGACATGTTTTGTAACAGTTTCAAAACATATTTTTTCCTTATCTTAAGATATCCTGTTTCATTTTAAATAAAAGAAACATCAATATTTAGACACAATATACTTGATAGACATGAAAGGAATAAGGCGTATGTCCTAAGATGCGTCTCCTTACCCTTATAATATTTTTCAACGACCGTGTCTGGGCTGTTACCAATTATTGACAAAAATGATATTTTGATATTGTGTAAAAGTTTCTTGTCTTGTCGCATTGTCAGCCTTTCATTTTGTGTTTTATTTGCCTTAAAACAGACTCTTGGTTCATTATTTTCCATTGTTTTAGGATACTAACTACACTCTTCTTTTGAAGGTTTGGATATCAAGCCGGCGGGCATCTGTTAAAACAATTAAAGAGACTGCTTCAGAAATACATGGAGTAAAAATTAGTGTAAACATATCCAAGGTAACGTATTTAAGCACTTTATATACAATTCAAAGGTAAAATATCACCCATTATTCATGTTATTTCAAGGAAACGTATCTACCCACTATTGATATAATTCCAAGAAAACGTATCTTACCACTATGGGTATAATTGCAAGGAAACGTGTCTTACCACTTTTGATATAATTGCAAGAAAACATATCTTACCACTATTGATATATTTGCAAGTAAAAGCATCTTACCATTTTTTTATATTATTGCTAGGGAACATATCTTACCACTTTTGATATAATTTCAAAGAAACGTATCTTACCACTTTTGATAAAATTGCAAGGAAATATATCTTACCACTATTGGTATAATTGCAAGGATACATATCTTACCACTATGGATATCAAATTGGAAGGAAAAATGTATCTGACCACTATTGGTAGATTCAAACTGCTCTTTAAACATATTTGAAAATATGTAAACAAAATTTGCGAATTCTACCCAAATATCCATTTTTTTAAAGTAACACATTTAACCATTTATATTTATAAGCCGTATAACGAATGCAACCCAATCTGTACACTTGCAAAGTAACGTATCTTTCCAAAGATATGCAGTTTTAAGGTTACTGTTCTTGCTGTAAAGATACGTATCTTATTCGTTTAATTAAAATGCAAGATATGTTGAGTTGCAAGTATACGTATCTGACGCAGGTTTTACAAGGGCACGTCTCCAAGGTAACGTATTATACTCAAACTGTAGATTACTAAGGAGACTTGTCTAACTCGATGTGTAGAGTTTCAGTAAAATCCATTTTACTAAGTACGTTTATTGCAAGGTTACATATCCGACGCAATTTATACAGTCACAAAGAAATCTGGTAACACGTATACATAGTTTATTGAAATAGTTATCTTGCAGGTGTGTGGTGCTGCTGTTGGCTGTCTTGGTGGCATTGCCGCTTTGGTAGGAACAGTTGTGACGGGTACATATTTTATAGTTTTACATTATGCCATAAAAAATAAATGTTTTGCTAGTGTTTTTGATTTAAGAGATAATTTGTCAGATGAAATCATGATGATAAACTACATTGTCAAAAGTGTCTTATGTTTCAGGCGGTCTTGCGACGCCTCTTATGATCGGAGGAATAGCTGCAGCGTTCACAGGTACCGCAACATCCACCGGGGCGGGGTTCGTCGGTCAGTATATTTCTAGTAACAAAATTAACGATGTCCAAAAGATATTGGATGCTGACAATCAACTTATAAAGGAAATTGAAGATAAGAAAGCTGTTGTGGACGTCAAGGTCTTGGAGCTGAGCAAAGTCTTACATCTGAGCGAACATGAGGTTTTCGGAGCATTGTTAATGTCTTCCTTGCCTAGAATAAGAGGATTTGTCCGTATGGATAACATTACGGTGTTCCAACTTGTTGTTTCCACGGGGCTGGTTGGCATGCTGCACCTATCATTCCAAAGTGGATCAATTGCTGTGAAGGGCATGGGAGCTTTTGCTGTAGTGTCCCTAAAAGGATTATCAAAAGTGCTCGGCGCGATGGCGAAAGGTATTATTTAAGTATCGATTTTTAGGCACTAAAGAGATAAAACGTTCTCGAAAGAATTAGAAGGTAAAAGTAAAGGTTGAAGGTGAGTGCCAGCTTGTCTATTTAATCACCCAAACAAGTGCAGGATAACATTTGTTTTCAGCTAACTTCTATGTCTTACCACATACACATTTTCAGAAATAATGTAAGTTTACGCATTGATTAACCAAGTACATGTTGAAGTTTAGTTGAAGTTTAATTGAAGCTTAGTAATATGTTTAGCCCCATATACAAGTTTAGGAGTTCTTGCATACCGGACGTGTGTTTCCGGTCATGTGACCAGTTCTGGAAAAAACCGTCTTACACCCCCATGTAAGATGAGTCACGAGCAACAACGCGCCATTTCTTATTTCTTGTATTGTATGGTTTATGAAGAGTATATTATGTCATTTCAATAACGGGCAATCAAATATATAGGTATGCAAGACTTTTAATTATAATTGAAAATAAATAAACGTAAAAACGCATCTTTTAGAGAAATTATTTGACGTCAATAGTGATTTTAAATTACTACGTTTAATGATAACAGTAAACAACGCCGCACGCGCTATTTGGTGAAACAGACAAAAGTGAATTTTCTACGTCATTTTGTCCACATATTGATAATTTTAGATATGCAAGAAAAAATATCAATTATATGTTTCCTGGCCGGATCGAAAAATCCGACCCTCGGGCACGCTGCGTGGCCGGTAACTCGGCAAGCCTCGTTACCGGCTTACGCGCGTTCCATCGGGCCGGATTTTTCTATCCGTACCGGAAACATATGATAGATACTTAGATGCTTACCGGTCGTTGTAGCTTCACTAGTATACATAGACATTTACTTAGCTTTCACCTGTAGATAAAGCTACCATAACAGGATGGTTGTCATTTAGTGGAATATTATTTGAAGGAGTAGCTACCAATACTAGTAAACATTGACATTCATTTGACGCCTGCCTATATATGTAGCTGCCTCTTATCACATAAGAAAACGTTGACGTTTTGTTCAAGCTTGCTTGTATATGTAACTACATCAACTTTTGTACTGGTACTACTTACGTTGACGTTAAGGTCAAGCTTACTTGTATATGTAACTACATCAGCTGGTGTACTGGTACTACTTACGTTGACGTTAAGGTCAAGCTTACGTGTATATGTAATTACATCAGCTCGTGTACTGGTACTACTTACGTTGACGTTTAGTTCAAGATTACTTGTATATGTAACTATATCAGTTCGTGTACTGGTACTACTTACGTTGACGTTTTGTTTAAGATTACTTGTATATGTAACTACATCAGCCAGTGTACTGGTACTACTTACGTTGACGTTTAGTTCAAGATTACTTGTATATGTAACTACATCAGTTCGTGTACTGGTACTACTTACGTTGACGTTTAGTTCAAGATTACTTGTATATGTAACTACATCAGTTCGTGTACTGGTACTACTTACGCTGAAGTTTAGTTCAAGATTACTTGTATATGTAACTACATCAGCTCGTGTACTGGTACTACTTACGTTGACGTTTAGTTCAAGATTACTTGTATATGTAACTACATCAGCTCGTGTACTGGTACTACTTACGCTGACGTTTAGTTCAATATTACTTGTATATGTAACTATATCAGCTCGTGTACTGGTACTACTTACGTTGACGTTTAGTTCAAGCTTACTTGTATATGTTACTACATCAGCTCGTGTACTGGTACTACTTACGCTGACGTTTAGTTCAAGATTACTTGTATATGTAACTACATCAGTTCGTGTACTGGTACTACTTACGTTGTCGTTTAGTTCAAGATTACTTGTATATGTAACTATATCAGCTCGTGTACTGGTACTACTTACGTTGTCGTTTAGTTTAAGCTTACTTGTATATGTAACTATATCAGTTCGTGTACTGGTACTACTTACGTTGTCGTTTAGTTTAAGCTTACTTGTATATGTAACTACATCAGCTCGTGTACTGGTACTACTTACGTTGTCGATTAGTTCAAGATTATTTGTATATGTTACTACATCAGCTCGTGTACTGGTACTACTTACGTTGACGTTTAGTTCAAGCTTACTTGTATATGTAACTATATCAGTTCGTGTACTGGTACTACTTACGTTGACGTTTAGTTCAAGATTACTTGTATATGTAACTACATCAGCCAGTGTACTGGTACTACTTACGTTGACGTTTAGTTCAAGATTACTTGTATATGTAACTATATCAGCTCGTGAACTGGTACTACTTACATTGACGTTTAGTTCAAGATTACTTGTATATGTTACTACATCAGCTCGTGTACTGGTACTACTTACGTTGACGTTTAGTTTAAGCTTACTTGTATATGTAACTATATCAGCTCGTGTACTGGTACTACTTACGCTGACGTTTAGTTTAAGCTTATTTGTATATGTAACTACATCAGCTCGTGTCCTGGTACTACTTACGCTGACGTTTAGTTCAAGCTTACTTGTATATGTTACTACATCAGCTCGTGTACTGGTACTACTTACGCTGACGTTTAGTTTAAGCTTACTTGTATATGTTACTATATCAGCTCGTGTACTGGTACTACTTACGTTGACGTTTAGTTTAAGCTTATTTGTATATGTAACTATATCAGCTCGTATACTGGTACTACTAACGTTGACGTTTAGTTCAAGCTTACCTGTATATGTAACTACATCAGCTCGTGTACTTGTACTAATTACGTTGACGTTTAGTTCAAGCTTACCTGTATATGTAACTAAATCAGCTCGTGTATTTGTACTACTTACGTTGACGTTTAGTTTAAGCTTACCTGTATATGTAACTATATATATGACGTTTAGGTCAACTAACATACAAATAAATCGTTTTTGAAATTGAAAAATATACCGTCAAATTTAGTCCAAATATGTGTATCACTATGCTCTATTATAAACATTACTTTATTTAATCACATATTTAACTCTGACATAAAAAATTATGCCTCCAGAATTACGGGTTGTGCCAATTACTTCTTATTTCTTTTCAGTATTACTTCTGGATAATTTAATTTATTTTGACCTTTTGTATTTAAACCTTGAACATTTAACAATGTAAACTTAACTGTAGATTTCGTATAAGTACATACATTTTTCGCACTTGGAAATTCCTAAACAGCGCGACCTTGCATTGACCCCTGTGAGCTGTATTTCCCATTTGCTGCTTTGCTTGTTGATTACTTAGCTTGCCGTATTTGTGCGCTGGCTGATCTTGCTCTGCCTGGATCGGCTAGAGCTTTCGCACGTGATATTAGTCTACCATTTGTCGTTTTTTGTCACAATAGCACGCGGGTTACTTATATATATATATGTATATTGGTTTGGTACATAAATATTATTCTAATGCATTTATGTACTTTATCAAATATCACATAAATAGTGCAGCCAAATATGTTGTGTATTTCTATTTACTGATGACATCATTATTATACATAAGTTTCACAAAACAATAACACTGGCACTCTGGAGCATAATATAAGCACTTGTTGTAATTGTAAATTATCGAAACTTGTCCTTCAGGAGTGGGTGCCGGTGCTGTGATAATTCTGGACATCTGTTTTCTCATTGAAAACTCGATTGAGTTGTCTAAAGGATCACCTTCTAGAGCGGCCGATTCGCTAACAGAAATAGCCATTCAACTGGAGAAGCAAGCAGATGATGTGGAAACATCCCTTAAGATAATAATGTAAACTATGATTTCAAAGTACTAGTAAAACTTTCACCTTTTCTACTTTTAGTATTAAACAATAGTGTAATTAGGGTAAGGTCGTCCATGTCTTCCTCATTGTCGTCACACATTTGTTTTCGATCAATAAGTTTTGTAAGCCTTATGTTCAGAAAGTTTAGTTTGTAAATACATAGTTTTACGGTGCAAATCGTATCTTCTTTGCAACTTGTTTTGGTGTAAGTTCAACAAAGGCATAATTAGTCGTTTTCATATAGACGGAAAAGACTTCCGACAATGTGAGTATTTCAGGCGATCCAATAGATATTGTATTGTGGATTTTTGATGATATTGTTTTAATGAAGAAAGATTTTAAATGCTTTCGTGAAATATCGTGTCATGGTAAAATAAATGCAAATATATTTCGTATGTGTGTCTCTTTTTCAGTGTCCTTCTGACCCCTGCCATGTCCCTCTTAACTTTTTAATACTCGACTAGTTTCCATTATATTATTGTACTAGACCAATCACCATAAAATCACAGTGTAATTTTCCTTTGTCGTGAACTGCTCTCAAAGCACATAGTTATGTATGCAAGGACACATGCATTATGCTTGATATATGGAACCTCAGAACTTCATCGATTTTTTAAAGATTTGTTTTTCTTTAAAAAAAACTCTTTTGCAATGGTATTTCTTTGAGAAATAAATTGAACATCACTTTGATTTACGCTGTGGTTTCTACTGTATGATTCCTCAAGAGGACTTTCCAATAGAAAATAGATTTGTTCATCGATAAACATTACACCATCCCTACCTTTGATGTTTTTAATTTCACGCCTCTTTTCAGGGAAGAAGTTAAACAATACGAAATGGAGGTTGAGAGTTTTCGAACACTTTTGGAAACAGTTGCGCTTCAGGATTCCGCTACAGATGAACAGGCTAAAGTTATAGCCAGATTCATTCGCAATCATTCGAGTTCCGAATGGTGGTCTGCTTTTCTATCACTGGACGTTGATCTGCAAGAGTTCGCATTCAAAATTGCAAACGTATTCCTCAACTTTATAAAACTCATTGAAAATTACCAAAAAGAAGACGAACAAAAAAAAAAAAAAAAAAAAGAGAGAAGGAGAATAAGAAAAATGAGACCAGAGAAGCTGCCACATTTGAATATCACCCTCATTGCACATGGGGGAATCGACCCGAGAGTGAACTATCCGTCTCGGATGTATTATATGACGCCGGCGATGAAGTCGGTCCGCTGTTATTCACCCTGGGGATGTGTGATCAATGCACCGGTCGTTTACGGTATCGCTACAAACAAGATCGAGATAGACACATGTAGATTCTCTGGCCCCGTTGTTCCCAACATACCAATTTCCTTCAATACGCTACCTGACAATATGGATTTGACTCCAATGGTGATGCTCCGTCCGGTTACGATCGGAGAAGACGCCTACCAAGCTTTGATGGATCTAGCGCGTGTTCTGCGATACCCTGTCGATGGTCTGGTCATACCTTACGTCACTGTTCATGGAGTCCACCTTCCTGATATTCCCCTTTGGCTTTGCATCAGCGTCCTCGGAATGGCCGCTTTAGTTCTGAGAACAACGGTGAGTGTGAGAGTAGCCGCATGCCTTTCCCCAATGAATATAAATGCCATTGCTAGATTACTTGAGCCGAACGGGTGTTATCCAGGCCTAACACAATATTGTCAAGTGCCCATGAATAGGTGGCCACCAATATATATGACCACAAGCTTCCCTCCGGAAATGAGAAGAGAAGATGCAGAGGAATTTGAAGGGATAATTCGACTTTTATTTCCCAAATATCCCGAAAGAGGAAAAGACAAAAAAGAAGAAGAAGAGCAGCATTAATTATTTGAACGTGTTTCACTTATGGCAAGTGCTTCCTTCTTTTTTATCATAGACGGTTATGAGGATATTATTTTTCAAACACGAACGACAGAAACAGTTTTCAGTATCTTAAATAATTTACGGCAGTGAATGACGGTGTATTTGATATAACAGTTTTTCTTGTTAACATAAACTGCAAATATTGCAATAAAGATGGAAAGGTGTGTGGGTATGGTCAAACAAAATAGTAGACTCGTGTTTCAGGGACCACTGACCGTGCTCACTGACCGTTTCAATGCAGTAAATCCATCATTTATCGATGAAATTATTTCGATGCGTTTGTGGTCTTTTTACATTGTTTGTACATGTGCATGTCGGTTTTGCTATTGCATTGTGCCTTTTAAAAGGGCTTATATTTAACTAGTTTGACTACTATGCATTTCCTGTAGCTTTTATTGTTTATTGTAGTGGTATTTAAGATGGTTGTGTGCGCGATAAAAAGCTACATTAACGCGGTTAATTATTGATTATGTCTTTGACAAAATTACCGCTTAAAATAGATTATAATACTTTGTAAAAAGTAGCAATGCAGACACGAGTGGCGATATTCATATCTCCAACATTTTAGATTTTCTCTCACATTCCGACTGCTTTGGACGTTGGCGCCATCTTTTGGCGTTCCTGTCAGTGTGTTATATTTAAATCCGTTACTCAGAGAGTTGTTAACAGTTTGGTATGCAGGACAGCATTTATCCGCCATAAATAAAGGTCTATTGATGGTTGGTTCTTTTTTTAATGTAGCCTTAACAGTTCGAAAAGTGTCGAAGCACAAATTATGACTTGTTTACTGTTTCTCTCTTATTGTTCATCTAACAGCGTTATCGAACATGTTTAATACTTATGCTCATAGTTACGTTGTTTATTATATGTGTTAGGACTAAATCATTTATAATTTGTTATGGAATAACAAAATAGTTATATATCTTTACACAACCGACTAAAGATAATGTCATTAAACGGATCAGTCTTAGCCATGCTATTTGTTTTTTAGGTAATGTTTAATGCTGTAGTGTGTATGCATATATATATGTAAGATTTCAATGACTGGAAGATTTTCACAAGAACAATAAAATATACTCAGAAAAAAATGTTTCGTCGTTTGTACCGACCAATTCCTATATAGTTACGTTTGCACCAACGTAATTACTCTTCAATACGTCAAACACCTACTCGTTTGATAACCACTGACGCAAAAATCTTTGTCTTTTTATTTAATAGATTTTTGAAAATCTACAATTTTCAAGGGTCTCACAGAACAGAACACGACCAGAAGGTCATTTTGAACGAATTCAATTTATTCATTTTTCCGACAGTTGTAAAAATATGGCGGAAATTAATTAAAACTTATGTTATAATCAATCGATAGACAAACAACATAAACACTATAAAATAATACGTGTTCTATATCACACGGTACAGGTAATGACACGTAAGGTCAAGAGAGAGAATATTCTTTACCTTTGTTCGAACAGATCAATTTGACAACAAAAAACAGCTGAGACGTCAAAATAAGTTTCAAACTATAAGGTTATACGTCCAAAAGCCTCTTTTTAATGAATAATGAAGTAAACGTTATTTGTTCCGAATTTCATCGTACATATTATTTGATACATTAACCGTATGTTTCTGTTTCCGTTCATTTTGGCTTTTGATATAGAGATGTTTTATACAGGAAATCCAGCAGCAGTGAATACCTCTGGAAACTTAGTACAGTTTGACTTATTTAAGGAAAATCAGGGAAATCTGATGCCTTCGGTCTTAAGCATCGGATCGAATGCTTGCACATCCGCAATAATTTTCTCGTTGACCGTCTCCATGTTGCTGCCATATTTCTGATTGAAGGGTTAGCTTGACTAAACAATGAGCTTTACTTAGACTCTTATGGCTTGATTGTTCAGCATTGACACAGTTGTTTCGTACGGATCAGGTCGCAACCGTTTTGGCATTCATTAAAGGGGCTGTCTCACGTATGATAAAATAGCAATAAAAATGAAAATTGTCGAAAACTGACATAAACTTGGCATCGATGTGTACAATGCATTGAAACTTACTAACTGAAGTACCACATAGTTTACAATTTATTTAAGTTTATTTCGTATTTTTCCATTACAAAAGATTACTGGGTATGTCTACCAGGTAGAATTCATTCCTTATGCGTGATTGGCTAGTCGGTGTTATCACGTAATATTACCGAGGTTGGTGTATAGCTTAACTATGTCACCCGATTATAATAAGCCTTTGTAGCGCAGTGAGTAAGACGCTGGACTGCAATTTTGGCGACGCGGGTTCGAACCCGGTCTCCGACACAATTTTTGTTTTACATTTTGGTACTTTTTTTACAATTATGATATCAAAGCATAACACATTCTTTTAGATAATTGGCCTGAGATTCGTTACAGAAAAAAACTCTTTTGGTGCCAATCTGTGACACAGTCCCTTTAACATATATGGTAAGCTTTGGTATAGGCAGATTTCGCAATATTATCCATCAACCGGTGCATTGCGATATGAAATACCAGTGATACGTTTCGCTACGCAGAGGCAATAATATCAATAATCTGCGACATACCAAAGATGCCAGCATACCAAACCAGCAGGGACGAATAAATATATCATTTTTACACCATATTTAATGAATCTTTACAAGTTATTGAAACAGAGAGTGAAGTTGTAATGGTATACCATTGCATTGCATTTTTTGCCATGCAATTTTAATATTTGTTTTCTAAGGGTATATTGTGATACGTATTCACTATATATATTAACGCAATACGTTTATGTCAATGCTACCCATGTCTTTTAAAGTGGAACCATCCCGTGTTCGAAAAATCAATAAATGTATGATAATCGCTTAGCAAAAGCGTTCTCATCGGGTGAAGGATTACGACAACATATCATTATAACATGAATCATTGATAACATATAGTGTCATGCGTTCAGGTATTGATGGTTACATGTTTTTATCAAATAGTCGTGGAAATTTGTGTAAATAACACACTCAACCCATTCATTGTTTATACCTGCATGTTTAAGTTGCATGTTGTTTGACCACGCGCTTGATTAATTATAAAACCGTCAATATGATCTTAAACACCCTATATTTGTGTTCAGGAAAGGCAATCTGACGGGTTGATTTTAATATATTCAAGTTTACATCATAGCCTTTGATTATGATGTGTATGCAAACCAACATTTACTTTGTGAAGAATGTCTTGTGACGTCAGAATTCTAAATAAAACGTGCTGAAGTATTATTGGTTTGTATAGTTGACGAATCGTTCGATTTAAAACGTATATTGTGGCCAAGAATGTATCTTAAAAGTGATAAAAACTTCAAATAATCACGTACATCAAAACATCGTTTTATGAAAAAGAGGATATAAGAAATGAGATAAAGATATGATAGGATCTCACACAAGTGGTCCCTCGTCATAAATAACTAGATAAATATCTTGGGTATAAACTATTGAAAACTCTTCAATTTGCAATATTTTTGTATCTAAAGCATATGCAAGTGTTTATGTGTCGTAATGTGTAACAACTGATTGTACAGTGACATACCTTTAACGTAGCCGGAAAAAGTGAGAGAAGTGGCAAATTCATAGGAATTCCGCGCGGTTTCAGAGTGGCGAATGCCTTTTCAGGGTCGTATAATAGGGTTGAATTGTTTGAAAGCAATACTTACAGAAGAAATTTGTGTTCAAGTAATCGTGATAAAGTTCCAAATGAATATCTCTCCTTTGCATCGAAAAAATGCACTATTTCGATTAAAGCAATATTTGAATTGTCCGATAGCATTGGTATACACGATACTCCTTTGAGATTAGATTTTAACAAATCCCCTATGATCCACCATATTATATAAAACGCTGTTAATGCTGCTGATCGGCTACAGAGTTGAGCATCTTGTCACGTAATGTTCTCGTCAAATAACGATGTCGTAGACGAGAGGTGTACATATGGCGCGTAAATGGGAAGACCATGTATATTATGAAAGTCCTATATAATAATATTACTCACAACAGTTTGAAATATGGGTCCTGGCATGCCTCAGGTGAAGCATAAGTAACAATGCATAAGTTATGACATAAAAATGACACAAAAATCATGCTGTAGGGAATTTGGTTTAGACCATATTCGTTTCAAAGACAAAACTTTGACAATTAAATCACTATCAGAGTATATGCTCAGACTCACTTCGTGTTTAAATTAGCATATTTGTTCAGAATGTGTAACATAAAACTTACCATGGGGCCACATGTCAATATGAATGATACGCAAAAATACAACGACAACGTTATACAGCGTAATGCATTTCTTTTAAAAATAATCTTGACACGACTATCTCTTTCACAGCATAATGCATGCATACGAAGATGAACATATGTATTTTTGCCAATATATTTGCTATTTTGATCTGATTTTGTATTTTTCTAAATCTGGACTTTTTCACCATTTACAAGGCACATGCGGTAAAGATATTTCCCCACCCATCCCCCCCAAAAAAACATTAAAAAAATCACTGCTTTTACATTAATTTATCATTTCCGCATTATTATGGACATTTCAATAACCATATAAATGTTTCACATTCTGCATATCCGCAATATTTTATTATTTTCACTAACCTACTGGTCACTGATTATTTTGACCACTAGTCAATACAGCTCAACTCTGTATTTTAGAAGATTTGCTAAATAAATACTATTATTACTACTATTTCGTTAGGGATGTCCTGGAACCTTGAACATACACGTGCACAAAACTTGGCCCGTTATCAATCTTCAACAGATCCAATTATTATATATATGGGTTAAAATTCCTTTGGTCATCAAGCTATTTAAATTTTATCCTTACTAGGATGAATTGTTAGAGACTTGACTGAATACAAATATATTTAACCCGATATAAATTACAGCGACGTTTAATAATAATAATGACAAACCCTAAATAGAACGATAAACAAGTAATGTATAACCATTAGTGTAGATTTTAAATGATGAAGCTATTAATATAATGACAAGATTAAGAAAGAAAACAAGGGAAAAGTCTTTACTCAATTTACCAATTTGATCGCGTCACTCAGAAAGCATTATAAACTTTGAGGAAATGTAAGTACAGCTTTTAAAGTATGGGCCTAATTAGATGTATTGCTTTTTTAGCTCTAGTTCCAGCCATAGTAGTTGCTGTAGCAGTTGCTGGTGCTAATCCCGGAAAAACTGCTAGATATTTGTTATTGCTTAATGAAATTATTGAGATCTCAGCACAGACATTCTAAACAACTTATTTCATACACACAAACAATGGAAATGAAAAGGAGTATTGCCGAACAAAAACATAATTAAATAGTCTAAAATCATAAGATTTAGCAACAAACACATTATCTTGTGCCGCTTGAAAGACGAATAAAATATATAATCTAAATGGAGTTGGATTCTGATTATGTGTTACAAGAGATGTCGTAGGCAGCACCCTCGACTTTACGCCGCTTTGTCTTAGAAATGAATGCAATTATGATGTTATATGTGCCTGTCAAAAGCAACACTCCTTTAAAAGATAAGCAAAAAAACCGCATTGCGACGAAACAATGTTTTCAATGAGTGACAGAAGAACTTCAGCCTTTTTTATACTCAGTTTCAACTTTTTTTTCTATTCTTAGACCTTAACATTGACCACAGAGGCCCCAAATGCAGTCCAGTGAAAGTCCACCATAAACACTTCCTACAGTTTCGTCACAATATGTCAATTTTAAATAAAATATCAAGTTTTAACCGTTTTGTTTTCTATATTTAATAACAGTTACCTTGATCTTGACCCTATGGGCCCGAAACACAGTCCCATGAGAGTTCATCAACTATTCATAGTGTACCAAATTTGGTCACAATATGTCAACACTTTCTAAAGTTATTCAGCACCAACCATTTTTTTTATATATTTTAACACAGTGACCTTGACCTTAATTCTAGGGTCACAAAACGCATATCACACGAACGGTCTCAATCAACTCTAACTTAGGTTAACGTATGTTAATCCTTACAAAAGTTTTCAATAACAGTCGTTTTTAATTTAACGTAGCTGTGATTGACCTTGACCCTAGGCCCTGAACATAATCACATTGAATGGTTTCAATAAGTTATTCCTATATAATAAGTTATGTTACTATATATCAAATCTCCTTAAAATAATTCGAGTTTGACGCCGCCCTCCTGTTCGCCCGCCTGTCCGAACAAAAACGAACTTCATTTTAATAGCCAAGATTCACTTTGTGAAAACCTGGTTCCAAAATGTTAAAATATGCCTGTCAAAAGCAATCAAAACACACCAATGGTCGTTGTTTGTATTTCGGGTTAATATTGCGTTGTGTAACCTTATTGTGCGGTGGTTTACGTGTATGTAGCAAATTGACTGAAAGGCATTTGAGAAATGAGTTAAAACCCCAAGTTGCCTAAAAAACTTTTAACCAAACTTTCATGTCGATCAAGGATCATTATTTGTATTTAAAAAATAACCTCATTACACTGTGTAATATTAAGTCAATGGAATGAATGACGTTATTAATAATAATAAGAGAAAATTTTAGCTTGCCCTCAAACTTGAATCGGACACATTAAGCCTTGAAACTTTAAACTAGTTCCTAGGTCAATTAGAGGCCATGTTTTGTATTAAAGATGGTATGGTGTTATAAAACTCAATAAAGTGATAACCGTCAAGAGTTATGTGAAGTATAAAGTTAATAATATAAATGTTATTGGAGTTATAAGCAGAAATATCAACTTGCCCTTTAGCTCTAACCGGACTGAGACGCTGACGTCGACGTTTGTGCGAGAAGTATAGCTCCCCTTATTCTTCGAATAGTTGAGCTAAAATTGTAGCATAAGCTTTAGTTTAGATGCAGGAAATAATAGTGAATATTGATTTGATTATGATGTAAGCGTTTACTAAAGGAAAAATTTCAAAATATTGTTTTTTAAATAATAATAATAATAATAATAATAATAATAATAATAATAATAATAATAATAATAATAATAATAAAGAAAATATGAAAGAGAGATAAAGGACGACGCAACTGTTATGAAAAGGACCATGGAAGTAACAAAATGAAGTACCACCAGACGATGAAGCGTTTAAACACATATATTTTATAAAACGAATCATAGGAAAGGAAGAAGAAACCCAATGTTTGTAATTTCAATTGAAACAGATAAAAGGACAGTAGTACATAATATAAAACTACATGAAACCTTATACCAGGATTAATTAAAATGTGCTGAGATGGTACATACAGAATAAAAAGTGCTTGTTCAAAAGAAAAATGAACAAAAGTGATTTATTTCTGTATATCTACAGTATACAGTTTGTTGATGTTACTAACAAAGCTTCTATTCTTTTTCGTACATATTAGACTTAAGACTTACATATATTAAAACTTCCAATAATTATCTGATATCTCATTTTATGATAGTGTTTACATAAAATATTCCTTCCTGTAAAAAAAGCTAATTTGTTATAGAATAAAAGTTATGTTTACACTTGTTTTATTAAGCAATGGATTACTTGTTCCTTACATAAATAAAAATATCTATCTATCTGTATAAGAAAATTAAAAAAATAAAAATAAAGTGTAACCATGTTCCTTTTTTCTAGTCTATTCTTTTTGGAGAGGCTAGTTGCTTTTATTTGAAATGACGTAAAAAGGCATATTGAAAGGCAATAACCATGTGCCATCCAATTACCTGAGTAAAAATAAAATTCGCTCAGGGATCATAATTTCCAATTATGTTGTCTTGAACAACTATATTTGAATACAGATTGTAACAACGTTTTGCACAAACTATAACACTACGGCTATTGCAGTAACATCAATGACTGTGGCCGTGTTAAAAGAGTTAAAGAGTCAAAAGCAAAACTTTCATGAACTCGTTTCTATCCATATTTAATTATGGCTACAAAAGTAATTTCTAAAGAAATATGTTATATGGATAAGTATAATTTATGCAGAATTTTGTCAAATAATATAGTAACCTAGTTTGTATTTGTTTAGAACCATAAGGAGTGCTACTTCCGGTGTAAACAACCTGTTATTCTACCATATCTCAAACTATGTAAACAAGACTAGTTAACAACTTCTTCCCATTGCAATTTAAAACAGCTAATATGAGCTGGGTAAAGGCGTAAAATCTAACACCAAATCAAAGCCAAATAATGTCTCAGAAAAGCCTCTACAAACCCACAACGAGAAACAGATCTAAAAAAGTTACCTCCCCTGGTACTGAATCTGTAGATAAAAACAAGACATTCTTCTCGCTCATATATCGATAGCGTGAAATATTAAGTGCAGCAATAAGGTTAGCACTTGTCCAAACCCTGACATTACAATTGATATGTCTAGTGCTAATGACAATATCAGCACAAAGGCAAATGAGGCAAATAAGATCCCTAACGCAACCCCTGTCAATACCAGACATGCGTCTGCATATCATACGCCTCATAAACAGCAGCAACAACATCAGTTTATTTACACACCTCCTCAGTTGCCAGTCTACATGCAATCGCCTTAACATATCGGGTCTCAGATGCCAATTCAGGGCCCCACCCACCCTCAACAGTCCATCGTGTCTGACAAGGATATCTAGCTGAAAGTGATTTGTCTTCTGGAGGCATAAAGAGATGATTTAAAATCTATAATCAACACTGTTCTCCATGAAAAAGTACAGCCCCTTAAAAATAAGTAAAGGTCTCAGGCCAATCACTTAGAGAGTGAATAAATGCTGCTTACCAGTACAGCAAAATAAAATGTGTACTTATTAGTAACATAAAAGAGCAGCCAGGAGAGAGCACTGCCTCTTGCTGTCAAGGTGGCCAAGAAAGGTTGCCTATATTTAAATATATATATATATATATTGTTTGTATATGTTGATTAAATTATGTTTTAATCAATTGTTTGTTTTTTTCCGAATCATGCTGCGAGGAAATATTTGTATCACATGCTTACCCTTGTTTTCCGTGTAATATACCCATTACGAATATTTTCATCTTACACATGTGTAAGATAACCTATCTGACATTTCTATTTGCTAGACTAATCACTAGATATCCCTCCGCATTGTTTGTAAACAAAATGGTTTAAACGCCAACAAAACTTACCTCAATAATGAAGCTTAAGGACTTCCGGGAGACAAAAGGCTGACGAATCATAGTGTCAGAAAGCATCTTTTTAAAAACTTTCTGATAACGATGTTCCGCCAACCAGATAATGCAGATCATTAGTCACAGAAATATCCAGTCAGTCAACAAATACAGCCACATTAGTGACAAACACCACAAGAACATTTCAAACATTTCCATCTTCACCAACACAAGCAATATGCAATCAATGCCATTTGCTTGCCAGTTTAATCAACTGTCGGTTACCGAAAACACAAATACGAATTCCGCAGCACATACATCTCCTTACACATCCCATGGAGGCTAGAACATCATGTTCTATGGAAATATTCTTGGTGGAACTTTTTCAACATCAACATCCATGCAGTACAGAGTAAGGTTTCGCCGTAATCATCTGCATATTGTGATACTCCATGTACACGCAAATTTAATACAGTTCAAATCCAACATGTTTTTTTTACAATCGATGATCACCTTTTTGGAGCACTTTGAGTATCAGATAAAATTCTTTGCAACGCGTTCTACGGTATACCATTCTTACAATATCCGTTTTAAAAAGAAACCTGATGTATTTCATATTTCCATGAAAAACTAAAAAGTAAAGACCAGTAGTCGAAAGCTTTCAACATAGACCGCGTTCAATGGCACATGAAATGATATTATATTGATATCAAATGTACTAACATTAAAAGCATTGTTTACGTCTCACATGAGTTGCAAAGATGTTCTGAGAACACTTCCTACATAGGTTTAATATAACGTTGCTTATCAAATAAACTCCTTTACATATCTTAATCTTTCGTATGTACAAACTAAGATTTCAAAGGAATCAGAACAATTGTAATTAAGTAGATGTAATGTTTTGTTCTAAAACTCCCAGATCGGTTTTGGTGCGTTTTTTGTAAACATGCATGATTCCACTGAATAGCTGTATATCTGAGAGAAACGTCGATGCCTCTTTATGTAATAACAAACTGTGTACAACTATAGACGCAGAAAGAAATCTTTGGTCGACGATTCAGATACATTGGATCCTTATCTCGGGACCATGCATACTTCCTGTTTGGCGGATACAAAGGGCGTCTTGTGTCTTTCGATGCCCAATTAACCATCTGAACGCCAAAAACTTTTATTAAGAACGCAGGGAACATATTTTCTGGTGTCTTGTGTCAGACTTTGAGACTCAGGATCAGAAAAAAGTAAACTCTTATGTTTCTCTAATGTTACAAGTTTTAACAAGATGTATATGCTAGTTTGTAGAAGAAGGTATTTGTAACATAACATTTTAACTATTATTTTTCTTGTTTAAGTGATTTCACAAGGTGATTGAGTGCATGCAAGTGTTAGTTTTCAGTCCTAAACTTAAAGTCAAGGTGTTAGTGAATATGGGTCCTGCTCTCTAGTCGAACTCGTGCAACATCTACAATAATACAATGAAAACTAGATAGACAAGCCCAGTAGTGGAGAGGCATAAGGCAAGGACCCAGCTGACAAAAAACTTCAGCACAAACCTAGAGCCACGAAATATCACACATCATGTCATCGGTGTTTGGGCTGGTTACCCTAACTGTGATATATAAATCTAAATTAAAGTCTCAATAAAACACATACCGTCATATAAACTTCTTCAGTATGGACAATTCTAATATATCTAATCTAAACAAAAAGATAATTGCGTAAGTGATTTAAAAAACAACAACAACACGTTAATGCACCATTAAAACATGTTATTTCTCTTTAAAAATATATTTGTCTTTACTTTGAATGTCTATTCCCGATAAAAAAAAATCCGAATTCAAAAATCCTTAGTGATAGTTGCGAGATCGATACTACATTTTACTCCAAATGCTAATACAATCTACTGTATATTAAGAAGTGGTTTCAAAACCAATGACCAGGTTCTTATTTATTTGGTCTGGCATTTGGGAAAGGGCATCTATTGTAAAATATATATTATGTAGTTAAGTGCAATATCATTATACTTCGATTAGGACATAATTGTGCATTACCAAGATGACATATTTGTAATGATTTCAATATATGGTGTATATTTTAAGACAGTCAAATAGCCATTATCCGAAGCATTTAACATTTCTGCAAATGTCAAATGTGAAGCCATCGTACGTTATCGCTAACGTAGCTGGTCTGGATTTTCAAAGAAAAAATGATTTCCTAATTGGATAAATTTTTTTAGAGAAAATAGATTTCGTGAAACATGTGCCGAAAGAGACAAACATAATACGTGAAATCAAACTGCTGGCATTTAAGAAATAAACGTTGTTTCTCGAAATTTGTTTGGTCTTCGTGACGCATGCATTAAAGTCATTGCGGAAACAATTTTATTCCAGAGAGGTTTCGATTCGGAAACTTAGTTCAAATGAGTTCGATGGAGGATTGCTAAGTACCTGTACAGGGAAATGCAAACGAATAACGCTATTCCAACTTCAAAAGGTAATTGCCGATATTTGCTTTTGGATCAACACAACACTCATTAAATTAACTTCGGTGTTTACCGTAAACATAACTGTTTTAGATTAATTATTCTTAGTAACTAATTGCAAGCTTAACGTAAACATATATTATAAATTTATTGAGAAATATGAAATTAGATTTTTTAAGAAATAGAATGCACCTACTGGATTAGATAATTCAAGAGTGGTCTTTGTCACACAAGCTACTGATTGACTTTGTCATCTAGATGCTATTATGCGAAAAATCATCGCTTGTGTCGAATACACTTACGCTCTCTCTAAAGTCAGATACTGGGTTTGCCTCTAGACTAGTTATCAGACAATATAGTGTATTCACCAAAAGAAACCATTATCCTATTTTGAGTAAGCTTCACCTAACAGCCACCGTTAGTTTATTGTGTTGTGCTTTATCTTCTTTTTAACACACACAGCGTGTTCTTTGTACATTACTTTGGAGGATTGTGTCTTTATAGTATAATGTGAGACACAATGTTTGGGATTATGGTTTAAGGCAATAATTTATCATTTACCAGGTTAAATGGGACTAACAATCGTCTCGTTCATTTGGTAAATGCATGCATAAAACGTTTAACCAGCTTAGTGTTTGATATTATATACAGTCTACTGACCATAGCTTCATCCGCATGAATAAAGTAAATAACGGCTGACTGCTAATCTACTGAAAACAAATGTACGGCAGATTTGATTGTTTACGGTCATTGCTTTGATACAATATCACTTTCACACTAAAAATTGTTGGGATTATCGCCTTGGACGGTTCAGCGAAACAGTAGTTCACTCCGAGTTCAAACATAGAAGAGCCCGAGAAAGATGGAAGTGTTTTACCTTTTTATCCGAAACTGATACCAACATGGACTTTGCAGATCTGAAGTTGCCAGCAATGTTATAGTTGATTGCATATCCGTCCGTGTCATGTAAACCTCTACTTCGTCAGTATATTGTAGGAAAATATCAGATGATATGATTGTTCTTGAGATATTCGTTTTTGTTATATATTTCATGTTAATCATCGTAAATTCTGAAATCAAAAGAGACATGAACAAATAGTTTAACTACGAATTTTGATTAGATGAGTTTCATCATTTATCAAGCTAGACAAATTGCTAATTCAACTAATTTTGTGATTGAAATGTTCTCATTAAATTCTAATTTAAGAACTTAATAAAAAGAGAAACTCGTTGGACTCATTTATCAATTTCAATATTTTATGAATGCTCTGTTGTCTTACAAACTGCATTGTTAAAATCACATCAATCTTTTCAAGAATCCACGAATGGAATATGACAAGTGTCCGCCCATTATAACAAAGCGTAATCAACTATTTAAAATATACATATAATAACCTTTCCTCCCATTGAAAACATTCGTATGAACATTCATTTATAAATTATTTCATAAGTATTTTCAATAATTCATTCCCAACCGGCTGTCGAGAAAATCATGTTTGGGCGTTGAGTTGTACGTCCTATTTAATTATTCTTGATTTTATTTTTCTTTACTTTCCATTCATATACTCGAGTATGTAATTAAGATCTTTGTGGAAGGCAAAGCGATTAGGCATCTAACAATGCTGAAAACAGTGAAGTCAGTAAATATACTATACAAATATACTACAGTAATTGTTACTTACTTTATCATCATCATCATCATCATCATCATCATCATCATCATCATGAGCATCAACAACATCATATGTGTAGACATTCATCCAAATAAAGAGTGTAGCTATTAACCGCAAAACAAAAATGTTACATAAAAGAAAGTTAACCATGATTATCAACATATCAATATTGAATAAAAGTATTGTTTGTAAAACCAATGCTTATTGAAAGGACTGTGGGTCGGGGTACCCCTGTTTAGGAAAGTGCTACATCACATTTGACAAACTTTGATGAATAAACAAGCAGTATCTGAATAAGCTTTAAATGGAATATGATATGGTAAAATTCACACAAAACGCCCTTTCAACTTATGAATTAATGTACGTACCCAAGAACCAGATGCAGAAATGAATGATACAATCAGGTGTAATGTTATTATCGCCTACAGGTACGCATACTTTTATCCACATATCATCATCATGTGCATTTTAAAGTTTCAATTGATCAATTGCAAAACTTGTTCATATCTTTCAGGCATAAACTTGCCCAACCCTGAATAACAACGTCAATTCCATTTCAGGAATGGAGGCAGTTTTAATTGTACCAAGAAAGACTGAAATAAAATTACTCAGTTCTACAAATTTTAAATTACAATGTTCATTATCATTTTTGTTGGTGAAAAATTAAATTGTCCCTGAAATCTGACTTTTATCAAAATGTATTACAGTTGTTAGACTTTTGTCCCATAAAATGGTCATCTCTTCAGTTGCTTTGCGTAATAAACGTCGCTTTCATGTGTCAAAAGGTTGATAAACAAATTCGTAGTATACTTCACAAAAAGTTCTTTCCATTTTTTGGCAAACAATAAGTGATTTGCACACTCTATGTGGTTATGACAAGACCCTCTAAATACTTAAATATTTTATAATGTACATTTATGCTAAAAACTTGCATATTGTGTTATTTTTGTAACTTACTTTTCCTAAGCTATAATTCATAAATGCTCAATTCTGTTCAGTTCACTTATTAAACAAACGTTATATATTTACAATATACCCGGCACAAGTTCTTAAAAACATTGTAATCGTTTTCCTCTAATATAAATGTGATCATGCTTTTTTACATCATGTGTACTTTCTTGTTGTTCTTAATACTTATGAACTTTTAATTATAAAATTGATCACTTGTGATTTATTGTATAAATAAATTAATAAACGATATAAATAAAAGTTAATAATTGATTCCTTCAAAGTTAAACTCATGGTCTGGATCGGTGAAGGTGTTGGCCTAAACTGGAAATGTCTAATGTAACATATTTGATGGGGTTCGTAAAATTGCTACTTAAAAATGAAAGTATCCATAGTACATGAAGTGTGTGTAAATATGAACTAACTAGTGAGCATAAATTAGTTAATTAATCTCATTGAATATATATATTACATTTGGTTTCATTCATTGGTAATCGTTCTTTTGATTCAATTGGTTGACTAATGCACAAACATTAAACATTTAACGAAAGCCATTGTCATATTCCATTAAGTATGTGATAAACAGTCGCATGTTATCTTCTGAACAGGATTGAAACGAACACACATGGGAATACATCTAGCTGAGTTTTCTTTAATATTTAATCATGAGGGTGGCAATGCAAACAATTGGAATCATAATTACTTGAATAAGTGTTTCTGATATTATCGTCGACATTGTGATATTAACTGCAGCTAAATGGTTGTAAGAATGTCTAGGTGTAAAAACTAGCTCATATCGTTTGCCTAGTTTAGACATCATTTATATGCTTGAATTTCTGTAAAATTCTTCCGCGTACACATTTCTACACTGTTAAGTAAATATGTACTTCGCACGAGTAGTCTTGGGAGAGTCCGACACTGCCTAATCTAGTCAATGTTTATTATAAGTAGTTCTTTTTCTATTAAGAGTCTTGAATTTACATTGCATGTGTGTTTATTTTAAAGCTTTAATTCTTCGAATAGTTCTTTCTTAATTGTATATTGTGTTGTATTCTTTTTCAATTCACCTTGTTCCACAGTTTTTATGAAGAAAAAGAGAAATTGCAGGCCCCGCAGTAGGGAATTAAACCCGGATCGCTGTATTGCCGGCAAAAGACTTCCATTTATGTGTAAATTCAACATCAAACTACAATACAAGCATTTTCAAAACATAAATTTTTCCCTAGCTGGCCCCATCTATTATCGTCAAATCTGTATTTTTGTGAGAAATACTCATTGTTTAACAAGTAAGACAGCGGAGAGGACATTACTTTTTACTTCTAGCAACAATGTGCTTGACAATAAAACTTTAGGTTAAAATCTTCATAAATCTCATAATCAGCAATTTGCCTAATTTTCCTATCCTTTACTTCACTAATGCACCGCTAAATCGTTTTTTACTTACGTAACGTTTCACTAAAATAAGATCAGTGTAAAATATGCTACTAATAGAATGAATATAGATAATGTACATTTTTTTCTCTAGTAATATTTGAAGCTACAGCGACCATACCCATTGCACGAGAGACCTCAAAACGTCAAGCATCGGACAAATTACATCCGCCCTAACTCGCAGTAAGAAATTAAATTATGTTTCCTCCGTCCGGAAGTCATACACATTGACATAGAGTATCGTGCACGTCACACCAACAAGTCCCAAATGGAGCTTGATGGAAACAACGCATAATACAAGTCCGCGTTTCCTAGTCCTAGACACAGTACATTATTTAATAACATATCAATAAATTTTGGATAAAACTTCATACTCTGGTGAATTACGATAACTGAGTTTTTGATCAATTGAAAACAGTCAAATGCAAACATTTAAATCCAAATTAAACAATTAAGAATTAATAACCTAGACGAACAACAATTATTGTACAGCAATTCATTGGGAAGGATTAATTACAACTAGTGATCAATTGCAATATAATAATAAATTGCCAGACGTGTTTTGATCGTTACTTAAAAATAAGGAATATTGTGCACGTTGAATGGTTATGATTGTTGTTTTAATTCGTAAGCGAATATAAGGAGTGAGTTGGAAAGGTTCTTGTTTTGTAGTTAATATTGCAGATTGTTAGATTGCATCAATGTTTTTGTAGAAGCAAAAGAGATAACGTAAAGAAAACGGGTGGTTTACTTTACTTCAGATCGTATTTGAGATTTTTCATATATTCGCATGGAATATCAATTATATTTTCATTTATAAAGGCTAATATGCAGGCGTATTATGTTTCTTACAATATGTTACCGGAAGAGCAATACACCTTGATGTGAATTATTGTAGGGAATATTTAATGGCAATTAAACTCTATCATAAAAGTCATAATATCAGGCGGGGTAAAATATGCAAACCATCCATAGAAATCATAGCATTTTATTACTTCAAGAAATTACTTAAATAGTAGATCTTTTTTTTACATAATTAATAGTATGACCGTTATTTGTAAACTCTAATACAGTGTCTAAGTAATCCAGTGCTGGTTTATCCGCCCAACTTACATCACAAGGGTCGTCAATAAATCCACAATGTCCACCTTTACTAGTACACACAATCAGAAAATGTGGATAGTACTTGCAGAGATCATATGGAATGCTTATTTTGGAATAAAACGGATCATCTAAGCTATTGATAAATAATAAAGGAACTGATATCTCATCCACTCTCAAAGGATTTTGCGGTCCCAAAAGTCATCTACATTTGAAAAGTTATATAACTTTGAATACATAAGCTCATCAAAATGTCGAAATGACCAGCATTTGAGCAACTCATTAAAATCGATATACTTTGAAAGTGAATTTGAATGTTCACATAACGTAATTTTCAATGACAACAAATATAATATGTCATATATTCCTTGAACGCCTTTCGAAAACTTCCCGGAGTTGTCAAAGCACGCCGATATACACACTGCAGCACAAATGTTTGCCAATGAACCGAATTCTCCAAGATATGACAGTAAAAGAGAACAACCTGTTCCTAATCCAACCATTGTAACTAACGCTTTTGGGTATCGACTATGTATATATTTTACAACTTGGCGTAAATCGTGCGGATCCCCGTTGCTCAGTATCTTCGGAGTAGTTAACACTGAATTTCCGAATCCTCGTTGGTTAAACACAACAGGCCTATAACCTTTGTGAGCAGCTAAACTACACAGGTTTGAAACGTTGACCGCGGTAGCGGTTAATCCCGGAAGTATTATTAACACAGAACAACACTTTTTCTTATGGACAGAAACATGAAGAGCCCAGTCAAGCGCTACGACTCCTCGATCACGCATTTGTAGATATTCCCTTTCAAATTCAGTTGAGGTATGTGTGAGAATAAACGAAAGTATCGTTTGGATGTGCGCGTTTCGTAGATACCAAGGCGGATCGAAGTTACGGTTCATTAGTCTGCATCGCTTGAGAAGATGCGACGCCAATGCTGATTCTTTGAAATACAGTTTTGGAATGGTTGATGGTAGTGTCATAAAAGACTTGACGTAAATGAAAGCACTGACCACTAATGTGCCAAACACGGCTACGCAGAATGGTAGGGACGTCACAGTTGAGTACACAGCAAAAAACATAACTGTGGATCCAACTCTATCAAGTATGTTTGCTATTCAGGTCGTCTGATTCGTTTTTATTTGCACATTATAAGTTATTCATATTAATTATGATGAACGCCTTTCTTTTCTTCATATCGGTTTCTTTTACTGTTTGTTTTTGTAGAATTCAAATTAAATATTTATAGGAATTGATGCAATATCCTTTAAATGCCGGTGATTTTTCCCGTCACCATCGTCGTTTAATAACTTACTACGTATGTTTGTGTTCAATATTATCAAAATGTGAGTTAAAACAGTGTGTGTTTCTAAACGCAAAAAAACTAAAGTTCAGCAAAACCTTAAACCAAGTGTATTCACATGACAAACACAATAATTGATTCAGGCATCACAATAATCCACTTTGAGAATTTCTGCAAAGTCAATTAATCACGGAAGTAATCCAGTTTAAACGTTTTCAGGTTGGAAAACGAAATTCATTTATCCAATATAAACATCTTCTGCACGTGTTCTCATCGTAAACAATTGTTTGTTACGAAAAGATAAAAATAATTAGTCTATTAACATATTATATCCGTCTTTCCCCTAAAAAGAAAAATACTCAGTGTTCTATAGTTAAGTGATTTTTCCACTGTTTTCGTGTACTCCAAATACACAAATTCTATAAATGTTTTTGTCTTCTCCAATACTTTCACAAATGTCAGTTTAACATTAATATGTTTTCGATTCTCTTGATGACTTTTCAGATCAATGGAGCATCCGACATACTATGAAAGCTTACTTTGTTATACGTTGTTGAGCTAAATGAAACATTTTATGATCACATTTGATCACATTATTCACGCACATAAAGTTATGTTTATTTCAAATAAAATCTTAGTGCAAATGCTTAAGAGTTCGGAAATCTTGCATTGAAATCTCAATTATCTTCGATGTGATACGGTATTTATTGTTCGGCACATGCCTTCCCTTATTCATTGAGGTTCCAATAATGGCATAATGGTTGTTCATGTCATAAGTGGTAAAGCTATCCCTTGATTTTCACGTTTTACTTTATTACCTTTTTACACACACACACACACACACATATATTTATGTGCTAATCGTAGTGTTCAGTGAAACTATACACTTATTTAAATTCCATCATTTACAAGTAAAAATAATTGTCACAAGTATTTGGTGTTTCGTTCACCGAAGGAAATCCAGCATGACAGCTAATAATATCTCTTAATTTAAGAACACACATGAATTTTATGTCATGCTTGGCAAGTGTCCGTAAGGATACCTTGTTTTCTTTTTAACGGTTCATCTTGATTTATCAACCCAATCCACTTATCGTTTGTAATTGTTGCACTTTCAGTTCGCAATATCTTCAAGTATTGATGAAACTTCCCCTGATCGTTTCATTATATTATAGCATTGATTAGTAACCGCTGGATTACATATCCTTTCTTTAGGTCCGTAGGCGTTTTTGAACAAAACGCTGAAAATTTCTATTATTTTTAGAAACTGACATTCCGATTGTACGAACTTTTTAGCTGTCTAAAGGCATCTGTGTCTCAAAGTCTGCGTTCTATAAGCTGGAGCTGATACTGGTAAACTATTACTTCTTGGACAGACAAAACCATTTGCGTCAGCGATATCAGGTGTCTCTCTTGCAATTATAGGCAGAGGTATTGAATGTTTCATTCCGTTGTTGGCGTTTCGGCAGTCTGAAAGTATTCACAAATTTCAAATTTATACATTCATATTCGGAATGGATATATGCATACGTTTTGTCGGGGACTTCAGAATTTATTTTGAATCAGATAGCGTTCTCATATTGGTAGATTATATACGTCAAAACTATATAAGGAAAATTATTCACACAATAGCAATATTATACATACATATCTAAGCTACGACGTACTTAATATTTCATCGTTCAATGATGATTCAGCAAAGAGAAGAACGATATTGATAAACACAAATGATCATTGTTCAAACTTATGATTGATTTTAAAAGTTGAAAATTGATTTTCTAACAAATTCACACAATATTTAAAAGGTGTTTGAAATGTATTTTACCTAAACATTATCGTTTAACCAACCTCTCGAATAGGTCTTATTTTGAATCGACCTTGCCTCAGAGTTGACATCAATTTTATAAAAATAAAATGTTAATAATTGTTTAATCTGAGTCTGTTTTTAATTCATGAGAATATATCCGCTAAATCGTTAAAAACCCATATTAATAGATATTTCTATAATGATTGATACCAGTGAACAAATCGGTTAAAACTTGCTGCACCCACGCACATTGCCATATTGAATAGAAGTACAAATAAGGTAACTACAACGAGCATTGATCAAAGCACGTTAAGAATGCTATGATAATACCCATAATACCATTACAATTACATGCAAGCTAAAATGACTTTTTTTACAGTGTAAATTTGAACCAAAGTCCACATCTATCTATAATAGGAAACCTGTTGCCTATGTTGTCAAGTTACAACCATATGAAACAATATAACACCGAGCAGCCAGACACTTTAATGATCGATGTTCATTATCACGTTTGCTTGGGGATTAATGTAATGAAAATGCTAATGCAATATTGAATTTGCTGATTTCACATGGACAATCTACAATGTAAACAAACTGAGAGCATTGAAATATATCAATGCAATTGTCTACATTTTGTATAAAATAGATTTAAGGAATAAATAGCGGGATTGATGTCATTATCGGGGTATGAATTCAATTTGGCTGGTCAAAGTGTGTGAAGTCCGAAGGAATGGAAGTTGGGGTGTAAATATTTGCTAATGGAGTCTATAGTTACAAAAAACATACTTCGTTCGTTTAATCAGTAATGAATAGGCACATTAAAAGACTGATATGAAATATAATGAAAGTGAACATAAAGTCTTGAGTTTCATGTTGATGTAGTATTCAGGGAAATAGATTTCAGTATTTTGAGGTTTTGAAATCAAATTTTATTTAAATATTTTTTTAGTTTTTCTGTCTTTCTGTATTTTTGTTCTGTTTCACTGAATGTTTGAGAATAAATGCCGAACATAAATCCGATTGATTATTGTTTATTATAGTAAAAACATGCATAACATTATTTTCTGACTCGGTAACTTATATAGTAAGTTTTTCAAATAATTTCTCCTGACACTCAGCGAAATTGTCTTTGCATTTATTGAAGATAAACTATGACATGCACAATTCTGATACGCCGGTTGAAACCGGTTAAACGTCATTTGATGAGCTTTATGAATTCATAGTGCAAAGGTTTGTTTAATTTGCTCTTACATGAGTTATTTTCTGTACGTCCAAATGATATTGAATGAAGTGCGAATGGTTTATTTACGTTCGCTAGTTGTAACATATATTGAAAAGAACGTAAAAAGAAGTCAGTTATTAACCAACGTACATCGAATATCAATAATAACTTTATCCACTAAAACAATCGGTTGAAAAGTATCAAAATCATTTTATCTAAATGCTAAAACCATGTACCAAGGAGTTTCAGAGAAAAGCTTAGATGAATTCAATTCAACATTATTTCCCAAAAATAATATCACGCATAAAGATCTTGCCACTGTCTATTTATCCAACCGGTGTCGACAAAAATCCAAAACGAGTATCGTAATAAGTAATTTAGTTAAGCTTTTAAAAAGACTTTCAAAATAATTTTCGACAACATCTGCTTCAATTTTTCGCCCGTCATTGGTATTTAGTTTATCGTCGGATACCGCGTGATCAATTATGTCACTCTTCATTTGTAACAGGAGAGTGCCAGAAAGGGATGCCAGTGAGAAATTAATTAATATCAAAGAATATTCAACATTGTGGTATCCAATAATTTTAAAAATTCCCATTATTCCAACAAAATAATTAAAATGATTAAAATGTATCTCATGTACTTACATTGTTTTTTTACTTCAAGTTAATTCCCATTAATGCAGATATTATTGAATATCTAAACAATCATATCCGCGGTCTTCCTTTGATCGTATGGTTTTATCTCTACAGTCAGCGGCCGGTATCTTACGATCGCTATAGTATATCCCTAATGGATTATTGGAAACACTGTGAACGGTATTCAGCATTTATTATAATATTTCTCATAGAACCAAATAAGCTTTGAGCAGAACCTCGTATTGGCGTCAGTGATATTGTGCTTTTCGGGTTTCAGGAGAAAAGCAAAAAAAATGGGCTAGAGTGATGTCCCCTGTGTGGTAGTGTTTACTTCTTTGGACTCGAGAATTTGTAAAATAAAATGTGTTTAAATGCATAAAATGTAAATTAAAAGAGCGGAATAAGGATATAAACTGTAAGTTAAAGAGACAATATCATTATACTTCGGGTGAAAATAGAAAATCATGAGTTTATAAACTTTTTCTATTGGCAAACCATTTGGTCGTAAATGTATGCATTAGTGCTAAAACCATGTAAGCTGTGTATAAGCGGTATGAAGATAACTTTGTTTCGGCTCAAACGCTATACCTCATTTCCACGCTGACTGAATTTTAAAATACACTGCGCAACAAAAATAAGGTATGGAAAATATTGATACGCGAAAACGGGAAAGGGAGAGTGAAAGCAGTGTAAGTAGCATTAGGGAATTTGATGCGAGTGTTGAAGTGGCAAAGTGTAGCACTAGTAAACAAAAGAAAAAAGGGGAGAAAAGATAACCAGGACATAAACAAACAAAAAAAATCGTTACAGTGGAAGAAGAAACCACACTCCAACCAGAATCAGAAGACGATATTGCTTTTTTAGAATCTTCGGACAGCAATCTGACTAAAAAAAAAACACAAAAAAACGATAGTTTGTTTAGTTATCGACGTCTTAATTTCCAACCACAAATATTCATAAGTGTTTCGCGCATGGAAGAAAGTCTCGTCAGGTAAAACAAAAATAAAAATATTTACGTAACATTATTTCTGAGTCATCAATGCATTAGCATTGTCATTGGATAAATTTATTTAAAGTTGGTATGTGATCAGTGAGGCCATATCAATTTTTCGATATTTTTTTTAACAATTGGTGAAATTTACAATCCAAACTTGAATGATTGACTCTTTGTTACGAGACAATAAGTTTATGCTTCAGGAAGATACGAGAACTGAAAACATATTCTAAACACCGACACACCAATATTGCATTCAACTACAACAACAAACGTAAAGGTAAAAGGTTTATTGATAAGTTCAATAGCTAAAAGGAACCTTAAATATCAATAAAGCGAGGTCACATTTGTTTGCAAATCATAAAAGCGTAAAAAGGCAAACATCTTGGTACTTTTTAAATCAGATAAAAATAGGCAAACAGGTCCAATTATCAAACACATAAATAAGAACCCTGTTTAAAGGGCGATTGGGTACCTTGTTGTTCTAAAATGCACTTCTTCAATACAGTGTCAAACTGTTTATTTTCTAAAATATGAAAATATTTATCTAATGGTTCACCCGTTACCAGTGTTTTAATCACTTTGCTTTAACTGTATCCTCCGTATTAAAAATCGAACAAAATAGCACAGACAGAGCATAGTGTCGTAGGACGACGTTCGTTTATATCAATCCCGTAGAGGATTTCATTTAGCTACACGGTCATCCCGTTATAGCTTTAAATAGCCATAAACTTTACGTCATACAATTAATCTGGCTACAATCGCTTGGTTGAATATGTCGAGGAGATAAACGTTGTTGCAGTCCAGGGAAATTAAATTACATTTGAATTCACGTTTCCAACTGAGACTGTTTTGTGAATATCCTAAAGACACTTTGTTTTTCAGCACGTCCACATTATTGACGCCTTGTTTCAAGCTGATTAAAGGCACCGTTTTGTTAAACATGTCGGGGAGATCTACTGAGACTGTTTTTATGAATATCCTAAAGACACTTTTTCAGCACGTCCACATTATTGACACCTTGTTGCAAACTAATTCAAAGCACCGTTTAAAGCTTTGCATCAATGGTCTTATACAAACAAACATCAACGTATATCTTAATAATACGACACGTGTTCATGTTCGTCAACAGATGTTCTGTGATTTTGTCTCGGAAACATGCTTTGAAACTGGCAATGATACTCATGATATACTTGACATGTGCGTTTCACGGGAATCTGGTATTTTCTTATAAGTACATCCTAAGATAAGACTTATTTGGTAAAGTTCAAGATGAATTATTGATAATCTTGAACTTAATGAGCGTATGTATATGAATCCTGATCTGCATGCCAGTAGTCAATTATAATTCAGCACGCAAATGGTTTAAAACTTGAATATTTTTCCTGCTTGATTAAGTTAAATGTCATTAATTTTGAAGATGTTGTCGAGCTAAGATAATAACCGCTTATTGATAAAGCGTTCCTAAGTGGCCACTTATACTGACGCTATTTATCATATTTTTTAAAACAAGTTCAGCATTGTATCTAACACGTAATTGCTTTTGTTCGTCAAAAGTGGTTTTAAGTATGCTTAGCATTGATAAAGTTCATTTGAAAAAAAACACAAGACACTGTGTTTGTCTTCAAAGATATCCTGCAAATGCTTAAGACATTTAAATTTTCAAACCATAATGCGTGCTCACATGCGACCACTGATAATATATTGTACTGTCGTTGTCGGTGAACAAAAAAAAACGTAGTTAAAGGGATGATATTATGAAAAAATGTCTTAGGAACTTTGGAAACTATTGGTTGTACCTCTGAAAATAAACGCATTTTGTGTTTTTGATTGAGACAGAAACTGATTTTGTTATTTCTGAGATAATTATGCATGCAATAAGTAATGTCATTTCTTATGTTTGTTGTCTTGTGTGGTTCCTTTTGAATGTGTCATTGACTAGAGATGTCCCTAAAATTATTTTTGTAGTTATAATGTGTGTCTGGTCAATGCAGTTGCCATTGTAGCACATTAATACGTTTGTGTCTTTAAAAGTCGGTGACGTCACAATTCATGATTACGTTTTTTGTCTTCTTTAAATTGAAAGTACTAACTACTTCGAGGAGGTATAATAGTAAATAAAAATCAAACACGTTTGAGCACATAGAGTCAACATCAATTTTACAGCAAATCAGAACAGATTGTCGCCGTCATTGAATAAATGTGGGTACAATTGGCTTTTATGTACAGTAACTTCGATTCTGTGTCAATGTTAATTCCCGGTAGAACGTTTCATCTGCTTCATCGAATTGTAAGGTTAAGTGGACGTGCAATATTGAGTTTACCTTGCTATTGAATAACGTTGTCCTGGTAGTTAGGTTTGAAGTACCGTTGTGTTATTGAATCTTGCTCTGCAAATACAACATTCCTTTTCTACATTATTGTGGTCAATCAAAAATAGTAAAAAATATATTTTCTTGTGGGATGCAGTGATATCCTGTATATTACATTCAGACATCATACTGATCAACAATGGGTATAACCTCTTGTACTCCGTGACCGAACTAGATACACATATTATTATTTTTAAACCACATCAGACATAATAAAAAATGACATGACAACAGTATGGTAGCTTCAATTTATAATATCTCTTATTTTTACAATATGAATGAAAGAGTAAAAAATGATTTTTTTGTGTTATTTCACTGAAACTATCTAATAAATAAGAAACAAGATAAATACTTGTTAAAGCCATTCGTTGTTATCACTATCATCGATGTTTTTCATGTAAAAACTCGTCTGTTCAAACATGTATTACATCTGTTCCATTAGATCATAAATGTTTCACTATTCCGGTCTGCGTAAAAAATGAACAGATTAACATTTAAAGAAATGCATTGTAATATTATTTTCAGAAAGAAATCGACAATCGTTGGCTTAAAGAAAACAATTGAATAAAACATTTCGTCTCATAGTTCTTCTCGAACTAGATATACACTTTAATAATGTCTCACCTATACATATATAGATATTGGCGTTCCTTATAAATAACAAATCAGAGTTTGTTTAATTACTAAATGTTCAATAATATTATCAAGACAAGAAAGACACTTACTATCAAATTGCCTTTTCTGTAATTACCATTCCACGGTTAACTTAAGAGGAACATTTTTCATTGATGCTTAAACAAAAAGACACTGGAGCGGATATTGTTTTTGATTATTACGGTAAGTTTAACCTTTTACCTATTACTTTTAAATAGTATGTCTGAATAAAGATCAACATCAATATGTACGAAGCTGTTTTTGGCAAAAAAAAATGTTATTTTTCTTTATTTGAAGCTAAAGTTACACATACTGGTGCCATCTTAATAACGCAAGTATCGTACGATCGCTTTTTCTGAGATATTATTATTTTCGTTTTAAAATTAAGAGATTAATTCGTCAGTTTTGGCAGTTTATTGAATTTACAAAAGAAATTTACAAAAGAAAATCAATTTGATTTGTGACCCTTAAAAACATATAACCAAAATGCTTGATCTTATGACACTTTGTCATACTCGCGTTGATCAGATGTCCCGATAGTTCTATTACTATTTTAAAAGCGTCTTGCAGCCGCCAGAATTGCGTGTTACTTATTCATATAGTTAAAGGATAGAGATGTTGCAGTTTTATTCAGGCACCATGAACACCGTAGATTATATCTCGTCACTATTGATTACCATGTGTTTGCTATTAATATAAATCAAGAATTGAATTTATTTTTTCCTTGAGTACATGTAATGAGTATTGATTTTACTCTGTTTCAAAAGGTTTGTGTTTTACAACGTTCCTCACTGACCTTTAAAAAGAAACATGACTTGATAAATTTAGTCAATGACAACCTCTCAATTCCGTCATTGAAGTTTCATTCAACGATGTTATTTACGACAGCTTATTATAACACTAAAGTAACTTTAAAATTAAAATTAACTCCTATTTCCCTTTATCGGTTCTTTATAATTGAAAACGGCAGGTGTTTGCCATACCTGTTGTTCTTATCCTGTTGTTTTTGTTTACATGATGCAATACCCCCTAGAATTCCAGCGTTGTTTCGAGACCGCTCGAGTGAATAACGTTCCCTCTTTTAACTTTTATATATGTACATGCTCTCCACAAGAAACTGCTGTAAACATATTCTGTTTTTACTACTCATGTGGCATAAAAGGTTTGTGCAATCTTTGTGTCTCTAGGATGAAGTCTGCAATTTAGAAAGTTCTTGGATATATCAATTAACAAGCGTTAGCGATAACCGATATCAGTCTTTCAATCCAGACAGACGAGTTCGGTGTTGGATTTCTGGCTGTCTGAAGGTATTCACGAAATTTAAAGTAAATAAAAGTATGTCATTGTGGTACTTTCAGACAGCGGTTTTAATAGATATAAAACAGACGTCTTACGCACATTCTTAGATTGTAATTGTCAAATAGTTTTGTTTTCCCTCAAAAAGGGTAAAAATAGAAATTTCCTCAGTATGGTTCGGAAAAGATAATAACAATTGAGATGATGTTTTTAGACAAATTCACAAATATCAACCTTTCTACAAAATAACACAAAATAGACAACCTGGAAAAAGTTCAAATAAATCATTGTGTTAATTATCTGAATACTTACAAAATAAAAAAACCTACGTATAACACCAGCTAGTGTTTAACATGGTGATATGTTTGTGCTAAAGAATGCCATTGTTAAGCTTTGTATCTCCCATTAAAATTTTAAACTGGTTTCTAAAAACCTAAAAACAACTATAAAACAGCGAACAATGATCAGACTTGAAATTCCCGATGGAGATTTTTATGCAAAATAAGCTTCACTTTTCCATTATATATGGATCATTTCTGCCTTATTATAAGGTATCCCACCATGGCGCGATCACGGAATCAGGACGTGCTAACGTGATTCCAATAGCTCCCAGTCTCCACATCACTTGTAAAACAGGTCATAATTTTGTACAATATACTCTGCTGATTCATTGTATTAAACCCTATCAATACGATTAGCTTACGTACAGTGTATAGTCCACACGTAAATGTCATTTTATTTAAAAGCACTCGAATATTTTTACGATACACTGAACCATTAGATATAATTTATACTGAAGTTTAAAGTGTCATATCGGCAAGAAATGGTTGGAAAATATGGAAAACCATTAAATCATTATCAAACTTAACTATTTATTATAAATTAAATCTAGTAATTTCATGACGGAATGTATGTACATTAGAAAATCAAGAAACTTGCGTGCACTTATACATAACTATATAACTGAACAGTACATTATTAACATATTAATTTTACTTTTTTGTTTACTTTATTTCCATTCTCAAGTCATGACGTAGGAATAAAATGTACGAGAGGTGTTAACTAAAATAGAATAATGTTGTTGTTTTTTATACTTCCGACAATATATCGAACATTTCTGTGTATTAAACACTGATTCATAAAACATTTCATTTCCTAAATACAATGTTTTATAAGTTGTGCTAAAAGGATATATGCCTTAATGCAAATTGAAACGTAAATTGTGACAATGTACATCATTTTAAATGTTGTGCTTTACTGCCTTATTCTCTCCAAACAACTCAGACTTTTGATTGTCAGTATAATTTATAGTAATGTTCATGACGGACGAAAACCATCATGCGATGTATAAACGGATTGTATAAAAGAGAACCTCGATTTGATAAGCGGTCTGGTTGTAAGCAGGCTGATTATTATCCTTCCCAATCGTTATTCAAGCAGAGGTGTTTACTTAAGAATCAGTATGTGAAATAAAAATCTATCAATCGCATGGGAAAACATGTTAAAGAGCATTTGTTAATTTAAGTGCAGTTATTTTTCTGTTTTGTTAGATCATGTTTGTACACTATCAATGTAATAAAAAGGTAGTTTCAATAAAACTTCTAGTACATGCCTTACTGGCCAGAAACAGTTAGACGGCACATTGTTTACGTTTCAATGTACATATTACTGGCCTATTAATTCGTGGCATTCTTACATTGCGTAATGTTACTTGCGATGGCGTATTGTCAGCATTGTGGAATATTGCCATACTATGTGGAGTACGGACAATTGTATTTCATTAAGCTTGCAAATTTATCCGACATACATACACATTGGTAATTTGTTTTCCTCGTGAATATGCATTTCCAGTTACCAGTTATTTTCCTTTATTGCACTTAATAATTATACATTGTAAAAGACATCTCGATCGTATGGTATTTACAGTTCATATATTGCATACTGCTGTAGCTCGTTTTTGATGAGAACGTCCATTCCTCCATATTGGATTATCATTTGACAAATTGTCAACAGTATCCAGAATGTTAAGCTTAGATAACGCTGGTGTTCGACTATTTAATTCGTTCAATGAAGAATAATAGAACCCAGTAAGTTGATGCACTTCAAAACAATGATGAAGTTTTAAATCAATTTGTCGGTGATTAATGAGATGTAACATAATCTTTTCAATCAATTTAAGGCCGGCGACCATTAATCTCAATCAAGGGCAATGGAACTTGAGAGCCCGATGTCCTTGACAAAACATCCGAGACGTATTCTGGATGAAATTGTGTTTTATTATTGACATGCTTGTGGCCAACATTTAGACCAGGCTGCTACAGTGCCGCCGACTGATAGGCTTCATTTGATCGCCTTTAGTATCGAATTAAAACTTTTTAAAGGTATGATCGTTGGAATATTGTTAATAATTGAGAACATACACCACACAAATTATTTGTTATTCGTGGAAGCGTTTTGTTTTTAAATTGATAATTTCAAATATAAAACAAACAATCTTTGAAATTGTTTACGGTTTCTATCACTGACAAACCTATACACCGCTGGAAGGAATCGTTTTTCTTTTGATCAAATAAGGAGTTCTCATTTTTCTTCTTAAAAAGCTTAAAAGCTTACTTTTCCGAGTTTTATAGAATTTTGATTTATTTTCTAAATAACCCTGTTTTCGTAAAGGGTGTTATTTACGCCACTACCCGTGGGACGCCCCTCATGCAAAATTATAGCTGTCAATTTTCTATTTCCGTTTTGTTGAGAAAATGTTTTCCGATATTCTTTTTTATAGTGTATTATTCGCTCTTTTTTTAGTACAAAGATTTTATGAACGGTTATCAATGAAGTGCATCAATTTCCAAAAAATAAGGAAAACAAGTGGGGCATGAATACATAACCAAATTACTACGCCGCCATTTATTCAACGAAAATTTGAAAGGTCGAATGTGTTAGCAAAACAATTGCGGATAATCATTGGATATAAAACATTTTTCTTAGTTTTAGAGTGTGTTTCATGATACAAGGATATACAGTCATCTTACTGTCAGAGACCAGTCTGTTTTGCTTAAAAACAGATCGATTTGCAGGTAATTATGAGGACCACGGTAGTTTGTTGACAAATTTTGAGGTGTGGGTGGGGTAAAAAAATAGCAGTAAATTTGTAAATTGTTGTGTGAACTTTCGGGAAGCTCGTATTACGTATTACAATAACTAACAGTTTAACACATTTGAACGATGATTTAACATTCTGGCGAACAGTTGTTTTCGTCTGTTATTTGTTTGCTATGAAAGCAAATGTTCGATCATTTAGCTTCAAGATCAAGAAAACGTTTGAAAATCGAGATAACCATTTTTTCTAATAAACGGTTAGTTGTTCATTTCCAAATAAATCTTTTTTTAAACTTTTGTAACATTCCTTTAAATTTTAAATATTTTATTTTATTTTATTTTTATTATATTTATTAACATTTTTCTGCTTCAAAGTAAAGTGTTCTGTTTTGATCAAGGGGAAGTAACTACAATGACTTTTAAAAGTAGTTCTGAAAGTTGATATTTTCACTCCTTATTTTGCAGTGATAATATCAAATTGATATTTTCACTGTTGCTATTTTACCAGTAAAACTCCATATTATTATCAGCTTGCGTATAGGGCATAATACCCTTATACTTGAATGACGTCTTTGGGTCAGTGATGCTGTGTCGCGCATTTCGGGTCGTATGAAACAGAAAAGTAACTACCAATAAATGGTATGATAAATCGATGTCTTTCTTTTGAAACCATAAACAGCGTCTCTAACGTTGAGCGCGGAAATATTACGTTTGATGAGATAAATCAGTTTTGAACACTCTATCAACAATATTGAAAAGAATGTCCTTAAGATTCAACTGATATTTAACAAAAGTTATGTACTAGTGTAGTTAAAAGAATTATACAATAAAGCTATAACGCAAACATTTTCTGACTATCACTCTAGCAACTGTCAATGAGGTTAAGAACACTAAATATTAGAAGGCGTTTCCATTATCTCCTTTAAAACTGTCAACATATCTATAACACATTATGTACTGGTGTGCTAAAACCAAAACGTTGCAAATATCTCTTTTCAATTTTTAAACACATGAAAAATACATTCTGCAAGAGATATCCTTCGGAAAACCAAACTACATACAGTGGTTAAACACAACAGTTTCGGTTTGATTGAAACTGTCTATTGCAGACTATTAAGATATAAAACAATAATGTTGATATAATGGTTAGTAAAACAACAGTTTCAGTTTAATTGAAACTGTTTTCTGACGTAAGTTCTAACACTCAACAATTGTCAATTGAATTGTTGAATTATATCAGTTGCGGATTCATGGATTTAAAGGATTCAATGTTCATTTGTTATACAGCGCTGGCAAAACAATATAATAAGAACATCAGCATTTAAGTTAATAAGTTAATATATAATCCATCTCTTTGGTTATTTTATTTGTTTAAAGCTACATACATGTGTTTTATAGATAGTTAACATGTGTTTATTAATTAAACAAAGTGTTGTCTGATGCTACTGAAGATATTCGTTTTCAAAAAAATACTCGAGGATACACTATAGCTGTTTTCTATTTTCTCTTTGTAGGGTATAATTAAGAAATACAGTTCCTTGGAGAGACCAAACACTTGGCGTGAGCGATAAGACATGTCTTGCCAGATGTGTGGAATGTTTACACCGATGATTTTATTTTTTTACTTAGGTCGCCTGGATGTTTTCGAAAACCCCCACGAAATATCGGATAAACAGTGTTCACAATTATTGTAGGGATTCCCGATATCAGATATATAGTAGTGACAATTATTTTAGTGATACCCAGTATCAGGTAAACAGTTGTCACAATTATTGTAGGAATCCTATTAACAAAAATGGATACAAATAAGTCATGAATGAATTATTGCAATTGATGGATTATCCTTTCTTTTTAAAAAATGAGCAAATTGTATTTTAATTGTCATAAATATATACACAAATACAACAAAGCCAGCAAAACTATCAATCACAAATATTAATCTGATACCTTGTAATGCTTAAGTTGAAATAGCATCCGTATCAAAACAACTTTTGTGATTCGATAGAAACTCTTTTTTATTAACGTTAATTAAATTACGTATAAGGTTTCATTTGACGTTAAGTTATCCACTTAATATCATTGAATGTCATATCCTTACACATTACCTAAAACTGTTTAACTTCATCCATTAGTACCTTGAAATATTGATCATATTTCAAAACAGTCATACTTGTCATACGATTTGACGAGTTGTATATAACAATATTAATATGACTTAGTGGTTCTTGAAACTATGATAACTTCTGGTGAGTCGGGGCGTTGACTTGTGTGTGTTACACTTGCCATTACTAGCGATGAACACTCTCGATAAAACAGACCCATTTAAATTGTACGTTATAGCTTAGAAGGATCGATCTACCAGAATGTATATTGAGCGCTTCACAATTAGCAAAATGAACTTTTTTGTTTTGATTCCTTTACGAGTCAATTTCACAGCACCTTAAACGTGATTATTTTTAATGACTGTGATATTTGATTGTTTGAACAGATAATTACTGATAAACTGTGTGTTTCATTTTTTTTCTGATACAGATAGAAACCATTTGCAACTTCTATATCACCCATCAGTTAAAACAAACAGACACATGTTAAGATGACGAGAGTAGTCTCGCAGTATTGTTTGCTGTCACTCAATGGTTTATATAAAGAAACGATCCCAAACCGTGATTATACAGCGTTTAACATTTTCGTAATCGAGTTTAAATAAATTAAAAAGTATCAAAGTGGACGTCAGCTCTCTGTTAAATGCGTTTGCAAATAGTTTAAACAATAGTTTCATCCTAGTGTAAAGGTTCTTTATTGCTATGTGGATACTAAGTTTTTTACATTTAATGCATCGATGATTAAAACCTGTGTCTCATTTCATTTTTTCCGTCCGTTATACACAAAAAAATGTTCTCTTTGAAACCTGATTTGTTTTGGGAAAAGGCCGTGTTCATATATAACTACTAACCTTTAAACCGATGCAATAGAGATTTGAATTAGTGTACGTAATGTTAAATGATATTTCCTATGAAAAGAGAAAAGCGGCATCATAATCCACTTAATGGTCGCATAATTTAAAGGTTTGTATTTGAAACGTGAAAATGATATCGACATAGATATTCTCGAAAAACATATGCAAAGCAATGCTTTGTTCGAGCTTGTGACTCTATACAAAAATAAATTAGCCTAATCTTTATAATTTAACACAACGATTTTTATCCCGCAAAAATCATCACGGCTTTCAAGTTTGTTGCAATAATTATGCAAGGCAGTTTGTGAAATCATTTTTTTTCAAAACGAACTATCACATCATACGAACATTGACACGCGCGGCGTTATATATGCTTCTTATGGTTGTAAAGAATGATATCGACAACTCTGCAAATTATTTTCTGTTTCATTTCTGCCTTCCTAAATACTTGAAACACACGAAATAAAATTATTAACGTCATTACTACGTAAGGCTTAAAATTGATTGGCTGAAATACGCACGCTTATTATATTAAATACCGTTCACAATTTCCCTAATAATCCAACATGGAGAAAGAAAAGCAATCATTAGATACAGGCCGCTTCAAATATGCGATACATGAACTGTAAATGTAAGACCGTATGATCAAAGTTAGTTTGCCGTTAACATTGTATTGCTATTGGAAACGTGCAATAACGGAAAATAACTGGAAACTGATGACGATGTGTAGGTGTATCACATCCATGGCGATTATTCAATTTACTTTTTTGCTTAACAGTAACTCGAGACAAATGCATTCCGTAAATGACACTATGTATACAATTTAAACCATTTTGTAGGAATAATAAAAAAGTCTTCAAATTAATTCATACTAACCGTCAAATCATACCCCGAAATAAGAATAAGAAAATAAGAATGTTCATGAAACATATCAGACAACTTCAGGTAGATGTAGTCCACAATGTGGCACTATTACAGTCAGTCTACATCAATGATCAAACTCAGACGTTTAATTTATACTGTAGATGTACCTTAAAAGGATGTTTTACAGAGGAGTTAAATAGGTAGCAAAATAACGTTCTTACATAACTATATGTACTCGTATAATCATATCGTTCACATAATATTTGACTTCATATATATATCGTTCCAAGACAAAAAATAAAAAAAAGTTGTCAAAACGTTCAATCTGTGAGAGTGCAGCTTTAATAATACATTTCCAACGCCTTTATTGTTACAAGGAAATAAACTATCACTGTCATAGCTATATGACTCTGAATATATTTATTTTTATATATAGTTTAGGCATTCGAAGAGACATTTTTATCGCCAAAAACTACTATACATATACATAAGTATAAACAAGTCTTAAAAGAAGCTATAACTACCGAATAAGATTCACTCACAATCACATTGGATACAAACACTTGCATATTACCTTTGCAACATATTAAGATATATTGACAATATTTTACAGTGTATTACACAGCCGAGAAAAATTAAGATATTAGTTTGCATTAAGTTCGATTGAATAATCCAAACAAGAAAGAGATCTTAGACAAAATGAAAGACATAGTATTGTTTAACGTTTAAATAAATACCATATGATATGTTAAAATGTTTTGATGAATTCCATGTGGCATCGGAATAATCTTTGTGAATTTAGTATTGTCCATGTGGCAATAGCATATTTTATTTGGCATTTACATATTAGATATGCTTTTAGTAGAGTAGATGTGGTTATTGCGTAGTGCACGTGGCATTAGCATATATATTCCTTGTAGAATATGCATATACCTATAGTATTAGTATATTACATGTGGTAAAAGCATATTCCTTTTTGGAACCCATGAAGTGTGAATATTTAGCATGAGAAAGTCACGTGATGAGTGCCAATAATAATAAGGACGCTATTTATAAACTACGATTGATAGCGATTTGCTACATCAGTAAGTAAGATTAATGGGTTGTAAAGAATGGCATCAATTTTATGTTTTTGACAATATTCTTTTTTCCTTGCAATGGTACCATCTGGCGTCGAATCCCTATAAGACCAATGGTCGTCTAAAAAATTGATCATTAGATATAAGATAAAAATATTGGCATCACTACGTTTGTGCTTTACCATCTTTATAATTTATTTTAAAACGAAAATCAATGTGGTTGATAATAAATGTCCGAACGCCTTAAGGCAATATTAATGTTTTATTTCATTCTCAGGTCTACATCTTTAAGAGAAAGGATCTTCACATCATATGAAACCTTGTAATATTTTAATTTTCGCAAGTGCAAACTCAAGTTTCAAGGGGAATCGCAAGGTGGTTTATAACGGATGTAATTTTTCATTAACGTTTTTAAAGGTTTCAGTATGTTTTTCAAATTGATAGTTTTGTTGTCGAACAGTTATTGCATTTCAATGTTATATGGACGTTTATTGTGAAGCCCAGACGCTTCTTTCATTTATTTTATTGCCATTTTGGTAATCGTCAATTATTAAAAGACACTCACTTAATGACTTTCTATTCTCGGTCTTCACCAATATCAATAACTAATATCATTTATAGAAACCACACACCAATACCCTTTTGAATAATATCACTCTTATTCCTAACATGCTATTCCGTAAAAAATATCATGGCATATTATTTTGTTAGACAAGACACACACGATTTCATTAACTCAGCAGATTTATGACTTTAACTAAATAGAAAACGAAATCAAATGGACGTAATCATGGTTTTCCATGCCATGCAAAGTGTTTACAGATTGATGTTGTACTTGAATGACAGATGGGAAGAAGCTTTTTTCCTTGGTCAAAGCAGGTAATACAAGCACAAGAAGGGTTCTCATTTCATTAATCCAATCAAACATAGCATGACTCTTGCCCTTCTTCGATATTTTTATAATATTTCTAAAAAAAAATACCCATCGCGAATTGTTTTGCTAAGATTTGCAAATTCGTTCCATTAGCATCATTTTCATCTCAACAATCATTTAGGCAAATGCTATTTGATACGACTTTTATGTTATGGGCTGTTTGTAAATTAAAAAGAAGTCAATGGATTTGAGGATGATGTATAATGTTGAAATCCGAAATATTAGTCAATACATGGATTTAACTGCACCGAATACGCCGTCGAATATTCTACCACTTACGTGCCATGGCGAAGTTTACAAAATGATCATTTGAAAACAATATTTTTTATTCATTCAATGAAGAATAATGCAGCCAGGTTATGTAATGTACTTCAAGACATCGGTGATTACGGTGATATTAAGTCAATATTTTAAATTCATTTAAGGCCATAAAAGAAAAGTAATGTTAGAGCCTAATGTCTTTGATGACACTCTCTTAGTTTTTAGATAATCACCTGTCAGACGGATTCGAGATCAAATTGTCTGATATGTAATTGGCATTTTAGTAGTCTACTTGCAGACAAATCTGAAACATTTAACGCATTCCTCATGCATCGAGTTAATACTTTTTTTTATAAATAGCCAGACCTAGAACCATTCTTTTTAATTAAAGGCTTAGTTTAAGTAATGCTTGGCATAATAACCTCCTTCTAGGCATCTCCTGTTAATTGCACTGGTGTCACAGTAGATGTCATTTCCTTTGTATTTGTTTATTAGCTCAGGGCCATTTAGGTTTAACACTTTTCAAATAGATAATCTCGTTGTTTCACTTATACATATAAACAATATGCAAAGCTAATATATTTATTACTTAGACAGATTTGAAATAAATAATAAACAAAAAGAGTGATAAGCTTTTAAATAGTTATATAACATAAATATTTAAATCCATTTTAAATGCATGGTCACCATTGTTTTATCCAAAATGACAAGCATTCTGGATAAATGATAACAATGGACTATTATATATAACATACTCTTATTCTTATTCAAAGGCATTGTAATAATGATTTTATTATCTTCTGCAAACAACCACTAAAGAACAAGATGCATAGCCCATTTTTATAATAAAACCCCTATAACTGGACGCTCAGATCGGAGGTCTGATAAGCAGCACAAGTTTACAAGATACAGATTAATACACAGAAGTTGTGTACTTTACACGGATTTGAGGGAAGGGGGAGTCGACTAATAGAATGCTTAAACTAGGCCCTTAAGAACGTGCGTAACACGTTCTATATAGATGGTATTGGAAGTATTTAATTATACCTACTAAAATGAATTATTTGAAAAGTAAAACCAACACTCTTCGAAAATGTTAGTTATTAAAGAAAAACTTATAAACTACCGAAAAAAATGGTTACTTGATACAGTTTACAAAAAAAACATCGAGTATGGATTTATCATAACGTTGCTACAGCAACAAATTTTGTCAGACGCGACAGTTTTACCTCAATATGAGATTGTCTATGATATCTGTTAAAATGCTTTTAAAGACAAAACGATGGGTCATAATGACTAATTGATGCAATCGATAATTTTTCAAGAATTATCACTGTCCTGGTTTACCCGTATCGAACGCATTACACCAGGGGATACCAACCAATTACATTTTCTTGGTGTTCACTCTCTTTGTATTGGAGTATCTTTGGTTAAAGACATTAACATAGCATAAGTGACCATATTAAAATATAACGGACTGTTAAACTTCAATTGGAGTTTGATGGAAGTGTAGTTATTTTACTTTTATTTTTTCCAGGCAAATCGTTTCTAATTATGTAGGTTTATATGCAATCCAGTTAACAAATTATGAGAAACCCATAACAAAGATTCCTTAGTCTGCACCTGGTGGGACACTTAAGCTCATTGCTTGTAACACTATTTTGGAATTGTTGATAGCTGTCTCAGCTTAAGAAAACCAAACATCAAAACAAGATTGATTGTATGACATTAAATGTTTAGGTAGTGGCATCGCATTCTTGCAAACAAAATTGGATGAAGAAAAAGTCATTTTGCAATAAACTCTAGCTTCAACGTACGAAACTTTGTTTGCAGTTCCGAAGCAAATATGCTAGTTGCTCTTTATTACTTATCTATTTCTTATGCATTGGCAATATTTATATCATGTGTTGGATACCCTATTTGATATATTCGATGACGGAACTTTAATGCATTAGTTAGAACTCATTTTTAAAAAAAGTTAAAAGTTGATTCATATCTGCACTAAAATTGTGTTTTTGCCGTCTGAATGCTTGTTTGAATTGCTTAATTGCTGGTTTATCTTTGTTATGCAATTCTGATCATTTTGTGGTGTTTGATATAAATTATGAGGTTTTCAAAAACATTAACGTCTTATTATTATCGTTCGTTATTAATCTGAAACGGCAGCTACATGTTCATACAATTCGTTTTTTTTTCCAGTTATTTCTTTAAATTAACTTAAAATTATCCTTCGATATCCATGGTTGACTCAAAACAGATCGATCAAATAACGTGGTTTGTACGCATTAACATCTCCATGCGCTTTCCTGTCCAATACTCCGATTTAAATGTTTTAATACTTTTTTCTGATTAGCCGATGGTATTATTTCATCTCTTTAGGCAGCTATTGTAGAAATCACTTTTATTTATCAATGATTTTTATGACATAGACCAAACCATTGGCGTTAACGATAACGGATGACTGACTGGCATTCTTTCCAGACGCTTGAATGTATATAGCGATGTTTGCTTTTCGACCGTCTGGAAGTATTCGCAACATTGTAAATACCTTTTATGTTTTACTGGTGGCTTTGAATCATTATCAAAACGCACGCCTGATCATATGCGTATCAACTTGATCGGAAATTATTTCCACCAATCGGTATGGATATACATATCTCAACTACGAAAAACAAATACGACACACTCTTATCAAAGTGGTCCTAAAATAGTCACGATGAATACGCTCTGTCAATTATAAATACTATTTAAAAAAGAAAAAAAAAACAGGAATTCATGCATATTGAACCTTAGGTTAAAAATATGGGGTTTTTTTGGAATTTCTTTTTTTTATTCAATTATATAAATTTTCAGCGTTGCATTGTCGTTATAAAGTAAATGCCTCCAATTTATATTGGGGTTGCTTGTTTGGTATATTCTTTATCATAATGGGTACAGACACAAGGCGACTGATCTTACATTTAAGATTGTTTTGCACAATAAATGGTAGACCCGATCACAATAACGTTCTTCGTATACTGGTTTTGGCGATCCTTGTGCATGTTGTTAATACGTTATAAAATATCAGGCAAGTAATCCTGACAATACAATAAACATACTCGCTGGAGAATGTAAGAAAATTCAAGATACAAATGAAAATAAGTAGTAAGTAGTAAACTGTGACGTCTGTACCATTCTGCAGCGTGTTTGGAACAACCTTTACGATCTCTGCAGGTACTTTCAGTATTTCCTGATAGTTTGTTCTAATAAAGTAGGACATTGTGGATTTAAGGACAAACCATATGACGTAAGTCTGTCTATAAATCTGGCTTTTGGTTATTTAAATTTTGTATTCCAATACAATGGTCATACCCTCATACATGTTTGGGATGTTCGGTTAGAGGTTTTAGAATGAAATACAATTTTGTAGATTGTGTGCGTGTCATTGCCCCCTATAAACATGTTTCTTATGGCAAATGCACTAATAAAGCTCCGGCCTTTTTAATATAATATACATACACAGATATACTGACTTCTGACAGTTTATTGCATTTCAGGTCCGGTTACACAAGAGAAGCAAGCACAGTTTGCCTGCATATTAGTATTTATTTCTTTTTAAATTCCTCCGAATAGCTGCTTATGTCAATGCTGTATATGAGTTGTCTAAAATATATGCAATTAAACAACCGTACGAATGTATGACGACTCTACGAGCGGTGGTAAACTATTTTGTCGCATTTTCTTTACCTAATTCGAGTTATACAAATTACAAATCATTCCAATATATTCAATAAAACTGAAATGCTATATTATTCAAGTCATTTATACAGTTTGCTTTTGTTCTATTCCGTATATCAAACTAAAGATTTAAAGATACTTCTGTGAAATTATTATCATATTATAATTTATCTATAGTTCCAAGAAATGCTTCCTGACAATTGTTTTCATATTGTAATGTACTACTAGTTACAAGTAACGCTACGTGGTAAATTGTTATCATATTGTAATGTTTTACTAGTTACAAGTAATGATACCTGGCAAATTGTTATCATGTTGTAAATTATCTCTAGTTCCAAGTATTGCTACCTGGCAAGTTGTTATCATATTGTAATGTATTACTGACTCCAATATATGCTACCTGACAAATTGTTTTCATAATGTAACGTATTAGTGGTTCCAAGAAACGCTACCTGGCAAATCATTATCATAGTGTAATGTATCACAAGTTCCAAGAAATGATATCAGGTGTATTGCCTTACAAAACGATGGCGTACGTTTTTGTCATTCAGTCAACATGGTTTTGTTTTGAAATATACATACATTTTCTTATTAAGGCATTAAAAGGTATTAATACTTTATATTATTGTATATTTTATATTCTTATATTGTTGTTAAGAGAAAATTAGAAAACTGCTTTATGTAACAAACATGAAGCACTTTCTAATTTTGTCTTAACAACAACATTTTGACAGGAGCCAGTCTTATAAAACAATATCAGACGAAAACAAATTTCATCAGCTGTAATCAAGTAGCTGCAAAAAGGCAATACTCGAATTGTGTATTCTGTTACTTACGTTTATTTGTGGAACCAGGCCCAGTTTTTTAAATATGTGTATCGAAAAACTGATGAGGTTGTGTGGCGCAATCATGATTGCCTCTGTCATTCTGTGACAAAGTACTTCCTTTAAATTTATTATGATAAACTCTGACACAGGAAGTAAATATGGCCTGGTTATGTACGTTTGTACCCTTTGAGCTACATCTACTTTAGCTTAATCTACATTAATATGCATGCAACAAACAATGGAATTAAAATCAAACAGATTTAGTGCAAACACGTTGAACGTATAAATTATAGAACCCTCTCTAGGACAATGAATAACGATGAACACACCATGAGGTGGATTTCGCCTTTTCTGTGACCAAACTGCTACAAATACTTCTTTCCGGTCTCATTTTTCCATTAATAAATTGGATCATGGTTTTCTCATTTGATTAGGGAGACTGATAAATATCTATTGAGATTCATGTTTTTGTTAATTTAAACCGCTCTAGTGAACAATGCCGATTTTATTACAACATAATCGTACATTTAAGCTATATGTGCCAAACACATGTTAACAGCAAAATATTCATTAATATAATACCATGGATGGAATATATAGGGACAATCCAAACAGACATATTCAACCAGGAAATAGTTAAGGGCACAATGATCAAAGCATAATAAGCGAAAAGACATTCAACAAGTTTCAAACAAGACAAAACATAAGATAACATAATTATGTCAGGCATGTTAAGATGTTTGAAATATAAAATCACAAATTGTTTTGTTTTGTTTTTTGCTTTTTTTAAAGCGTCCTTTTCTGTCGATATGAATAATAAAAGGTGCGATAGTAATGTAAACTATATAAAAATCAAATATCACTCGTTGTATTACATCTTGCTCACTGATTACAGGTAAACATATATTATGTCTTTGAACATTTTAATTTAGTCCCCTGTCTCAACGGCCTTCTACAATACCATTGTAGACTCTTACGCATTTAAGGCAGAAGGCATTGTGTTAATTATCTAACTTTCAGCATGGATCACTGAGAAATGATGTCAATCTGATTTGGTGTTATCTTACCTTTAATTAAAGACAAAAACAATGCAAAGGGTAGATCAGAAATGTTTAATGGTGCACTTCTTACTTCCGTTTCGATTTGTTTTCTTTATATTCTTTGATAAAAGGTCCTAAATACGTAGTGGAGATATGTATAGAGCAGGCCTAATAAAAAATCGATAACTGTTACTTCAATCACGGCATGTTTACTCTAAATCACAATAATTGTCCTGTACCTATAATGAACTTGCGAAACAAGCACTTGTCTTTTGCAGAAGATAACACTAAACATAAGTTTGGTTCATGTTTGACAATTGGAAAATCCGTCTGATTTACAAAACCCACAATCCATGAAAGAATATTATATAATTAATAATACAATGGCTGGAAACTAAAGACAACTAAAGCTGTCCAAATTACATATTTGTAATGATTTTGAATTCGTTATTTAAATTCAGACAACCAACATCCATTATCTGAATACTCTATTGGACATTTCTTCCAATATATGTGAAACAGCCGTACATCATCGGTAACACAAATGGTCTTGTCTCTTCAACGGATAAGGTTTTCTAATTGAAACTTCTATACCGAAAATTAATTCAATGAGACAGCTGTCAAAAGCGAAACAAACACCTCATGAACATGATTGTATTTCATTTTAGGAACGACAAACATCTTGAACAGTTTGGTTTTGCTTGATATTGGATGCACTGCTTTGGGATCATGAAAACTTCCGAAATGGCTAGCAAAGATGGCAGTGCGTTAGCATTATGGCGGCATCAATACTTCCACATCACAAAAAAATGCTTCGTATATTAAGATAAATAACACTACTATAGGGTCAATACACCTTTTTGAGATCGTTACCATCTGAAAGCCCCCGAAAAATGGTTAACGGTTCGAGAGCGAAGCTATTATTGAGAAAAAAAGTGTCAGATCGTTGAGTAATACTGGATGTTCAGTTTTGCTATTCGGAATCAACGATGCATTCATATTTGCACTGGCGGTGCAGTAATAAGGTTTTTGTTTTTGATGCATGTAAGGTTGTTGCGGTGGTATTTTCTGTCGTGGGTGGTGTTTGCTAGTTCCGTCGTTATCGCACTTTCTTATCCAATGTCATGTTCGAAAAAATATTTTCATTAGATTTGCTGAACTAAATTATGTACATAGCAATTGTTTTATTTTTGTAGAACAGTTATCGGTATCTCACGTGAATTCCATTTATCGTTATTGGGAGGACGTTAAAAAATCACTCATTTAGAGAGTTCCGAGTGCAAGTTAAACATAGTATTGCAATTTCAATTAACGTTGAAACATATAAAACGCCGACAAATGCCGTTTTCCTGATTACAAACTGCGTGTTAGAATTGAGTGACTGAAAACAAAACCTGTTAATGCATCATTTAATTCAATAAATGCGTACTAGAATGTTTTGCCGGGTGGAAGAAAGAAAAGTTAGAAAAGAAGTAACTTCAACGCCTTTTGTCATGATTATTTTTTCAGTCTATATGTTGTTTTTTATCTTGTTTTACGTTATTCTTTATTGTTTTTAAACTGGTGCCTTCGCGCGAAATGCTACTTTGTTAAGTATAGATTTCGTACTGATTCAGAAAGCAAATGCATGCTCCACATCCAATACAGAATTGTTTAAACCGTACATTGAAGAGCTCATCCACAGTGCAGCTATTTATTAGCTGGTCATTCGGGATATTAAACATAACGATAGGATTGTTGAAGATACAATATCACTTCATCTAGGTGGTATCGGCGGTGTTTAATTAATCGTTGCTGTCGATGTACTGTTTTAATCAAACTGAGACTGCTATTTTCAATTGTAGATGTTGTTTATGCTCTCTCTGAGAGAACTGGTAGAACGGACAATGGCAGCTTTTTATGTGAAAGGATGAATAAATGAAAACTGAAAAATAATACTTGTTGACTTAATTCTAACAATTCTGACATTCTCACGTAAAATTGAAATTTACATAATTATGTGATCGCCTTATTTTATTCCGACATTGAAGTAACACATAAGGAAGGGTAGAACACAAAGAACACCATAATAAATATCCAATGTACGTTGGTTTATTGCTGTCATTGTTACATTAATTTCAATCACTTTAAGAATCGAAAATTTAACTACACGTAAATAATAGCTTTCACATAAATGTTTACCTTATTTGTTCTTAAATAATGATAATTGAACAATTGCTTTAAAACATTAAAAGCTCTTTACGAAGTCGTTATACGAGAATATTTACTGACAATGGCGCACTTAAATATTCAAATACAGACAGACTGAGACAATTACTCATTGTAGATAGTCCATGTGGCATCAGAATATAATCTATCAATATGAGAAAGACGTCTGAATAATTATCTTAAAAAGCCGCTGACAAAACGTTTGCATCTATTCATTGTGATCGTTGTAATGAGTATTCAACTTCGTGAATACTTTCAGACTGCCGAAAACCAATCATCGGAAAGAAAAACTCCACACGTCAGCCTAGATTGCAAGACTGATAACCGTTATCGCGAACGCCAACGATTAGGCATCTCCATGGAATAAAATTACCGAAATACAATTTTCATAGAAGCTGTGATTCTGAGCCACAGTTGCCGTTAGAGACCTCACAATTGTTCGCAATGGTAATGCCAGCGGCTCAAAAGAAATATAAGACATTTACAGCGCTTGGTTTAAAAGCGCCTACGGACTTAATGTTCAAAGGAGCAACGTTAATCAATCCAATGGTTTTCAATCAACACAGGAATGTAGAGAGCTATCTTTTTGCAAACATTGGATCCCTGTAGAACGAATGGTATAAAAACACCTGCCGTTTATAATTATAAACAAACGATTAGGGAAAATTGGATATATTCCCGAAAATACTCGAACTGAAAGTTTATCAAATGATTATCGAACTTTAAGTAGATTATGTAAACGGCTAACGTAAAGGCGAGATCGTCGCCTTCAATTAAAAAAGAAAACAAGGCATCCCTACGAACATACATACATGGAATGGAGTTTATAATTCATTTATCAACTGAAATATCAGCCATGCTTTATCATCTTCGTTAAATGTAGTAGCAATGACCTAAAGGACTTAAGATATTATCAATGACGGAATAAATAAGTTTACTATTTGTTAGTGAATAATGAAATGAGTTTGTTAATTCGATGCAATGCATACAGATCAAATGTGTTATAGATAAGCTTATACAAACTCATTTTGAACAACAAGGGGCTGTGTTATTAACTGTATCATTGATAAGAATTACGCCACTATGGAATTAGGAAACTCAAAGAATAACATAATTTGTATGACAAACAACCAATATCATATCACGACGAGAATAGTTAATGTGGATTGAATGCAAGGAGGACATACACTTCAGTTCTTTCAGGCCAAATAAACAACGTTTAAAGTGCGGATATTATTGCACTTTCGTCATGAAATGGGTCTATTAAATGAACAACGTATACTAAAATAAGCTTATATGCACGGGTTATCTGAAAAATAATAAAAATAATCGATTTTTTAATACGACGGTTGGGAAAGGATTGCATGCGATAAGAATATTTATAATGTTTTATGTATTTTGGCTACATTTAAATAGGGGGATCATGGTTTAGTATAGCGCAATGCATAGTTTCGCATGTTTTAAGGACAATAAATGTAATATGTTGACAAATTAATGGTTGTGATCCATACATATAAAAAAATGTTTACTGCGAAATTGCTGAAATTCTCCCAATGCAATATAGTCAAGCTATTTTGATTCGTGTATGGTCTTTTTCTGGTATTTGTTGTTGTGTATTGGTGTTTATACGTATGTGCCTCTTTTTCGTCTATAAGCATTTAAGACCCCAGAGACCCTCTTCGTTTTTGAGTTGCTGGCATCTTAGATTAAATGTGATCGCAGGGAATCCGGCGTCCGAGAAGTTATGTTGCAATAATAATTGACTGAAAATTTATAATTTTGGGTTGTTATGCACTTATTTGAGTATCGACAATCGCTGATTTCTTATCGTTTCATGAATGCAAATATCTCTGTCTATAATGAATCTTACATTGATGTACAATTATTTGGTGAGAAGTGGGGAGCTACTGAAATGCAATTTTAGCATTTTCATTAGTTTTGATTGAGAACTAAGAAACTTATTTCTAATAGCATACTTCCTCATATTTAATTCTTTGAATTATTTTTGTTGCAAAAAGGAGCAGCATTTTGTTAACAATAATATAAAACACCCTTTATAAAATCCTTTTGGATAACCACTGTTATGAAAAATTAATCAATATTGATAAAACTCGATGTATGATTTCCATGTGTATATATTTCAACTCTGTACAAAAAGATAATTGACTACTGTTCATCAATTTGTGAATATAGTGTGAACTTTGTGCCTTGTTAAATATCAGGGCAATACAACTAAATGATTGAGAAATAAACAAAACAAATAAATGATAAAACAGATGTAATGCAAATGTAATTGGTTTAATTCACTGCATCTTATATAAGCATGTGTGGCTTATTTGTTACCTTCTATGTAATATACCTTATCTGCAAAAAAATAGAATAATAAAAGTTATTCAAATAGAAACGCTTTGAAAAGTTCTAGTTGTTTCGAAATTCTTATTTTTGTTAACTCAATATATATTAACCCAAATGTAAATCGTAAAATAAAATAAATTGGTTCTGGTTCTTTCATTCATTTTATTTTAATTTCTTAATATTTCTCCCTCTTTGCTTTTTTATTGTAAGAACGGTTTTTTCTTATGTTGCTTCACTTCGATGGGTGCAGTTTTCCAGCGACTCTTTTTCACTTCAATTTTGGTGCCGATAGTTTATCTCTGTTTATTACTCTGATACCATTGTGTATATCTTTGTACGTTGTCAGTGTTTAGATTCTTCAGATAATGATAATTTATTTCATGAATGTCAGGTGTTTTTTTATGTTTTGTTAATTCTCTGAGCATATGTTTCATAGACTTCTTCTCTTCATGCAGTTTCAAGCAATACAGGATCGCTTCTCTTACCCCGGTAAAAGAGTACGTTAATCTTGAAAGAAGTGTTCAGACATAAATGTTTCTCGTTGTAGAGTCCTATCCATAGAAGTATTAAAAATATTCTTGTCTTAAGCACTTTTTAAAGATGTTTGACTCGAACTCATTACGATTTCTACAATTATGGATATATTGCCTTTAGTACATCTGACAAAATGTATTAAGAAAAACCGAACTACAATACAACTGATGTATGCACTAGCACAGATGTCGGGTATTTATTGTTGGGTATAAAATGACCTTAAATCAAAAAGGTACTCAACTTTTAAAGCTGTTTTAAGTTGAAAAAAGTATAATTATGGAAAATATTTCCTTTTTATGCATTACCCCTTAATACAAAAAAATATTTATAAAAATAAACGAGATGTAGTTGCATCGCATAACTATCTATAGTTAACTGTCTAAAGGATTAAGAGACACATATCGAGATTCATGAAATGGAAAATTATCAAGCATACTTCAAATACCCTCAAGTTTTTTTATGATATATTTCAATTAAATTGGACTTTTCCAATGTATATACACTTGAGGTAATGAGTTAGTAATTAGGCGGCATATTATTGCACTTTATCAAAATAAAAGTTATTTCTCTTAAAATTTGTCTAGTTAATGCCTTTACTTTATCTTTGAAGCAATCTGATTTTGAACATCCTTAGTGACAGTTGAAAGAAAGAAAATACATGTTCACTACAAAATGTACTGCAATATACTGTATATTTGAGACGTCTTTCGTCGGAAAGTCACTTTTTTGCAGTTACTATGTCATACAAGCATCACGTTCTTGTATTTTTTTCTTCTGACGATGGGAAAAGGCGACTAATGTAAAATCATATCATATAAAGCCACATGCAATAATTAGACTCTTAATATTACATAAATGTGCATTACTAAAAGGCTTATATGTAATGATATCGAATCTGGTGTATATAAATATATTAAAGCAGACAAATAGCCATTATCCGAATAAATCATTTGAATAAATCATAAGACATTTCTGTCAATATCAAATGGTAAAAACAATTGTACAGTATCGCTCACGCAGATGGCCTGGTCTCTCCAATGACTATGGTTTCCGAATCGGAAGTATTATTGAGAAAAGTTATTCCCTGAAACAGTTGCCAAATGGGACGTACAGATTACGTGAAATCAAGATGCTGACACATATGTTCCAGAAGTGTTCTGTGTTACCAAGTAATTGCGTACGCAATCTTACGCTACTCTGTTATCAACGTTATTTATATTGTGAATGATTCCGGCTTGTTAAAGTGGAGTTCGTTTTAAGTGTAGACATAGCCTATCCGTTTTGTAGATACCAAGCATACATAAATTTGTTAAAAGACATGTTTCACTCATCAAGCTCACTTTTTTCATCTTTCGGAAAAAGAACTATTGGAAAGAGTTTGATTCTACAGGGAATCATTTATTTCATAATCCTGCAGCGGTATTTTGTTTCCTTAATTAATATATGTCTTAAGAGTCACTTCCAGCCTATCAGGTACCATGTCGGTGACGGGAAGTGAGACAGACGAAGTGCTGTTAAGGTATTTTATATCGCAATTTCTTAGTTGTCAAACAAGTAAACTGCAAGAACTTCGTTGGCTGTCGAAGTTAAGTGAATTCTTATTATTGCGTTTATCCTCTCATGCATCTCAAATATTCTTCATTTATTACATACCTTTTAGATATTAATTTGGCACTATGCAAATCGTGAGGATGTTTATTTGACTGTGAATGAGATCCTTACAAAACTTCTTGCAATAAGAAACGTGTTCTTTCACAGCAATGCACGGTGTTTATGATACAGAATTGCCTTTGTTACCGTTTTATTTCAATCAAATACTATCAAACAATCGATGAGGAGCATCTGGTAAATGACTAAAGTTTTGTACAAGTAGCTGTCTTGAGACATTGTTTGCCTCTCACTGAGTGTAAATGTTGAGCAATAACAACTACAACAAACAACAAATACAACAATATGCTTTTAACATATTAACTGGGAGTACACTTGTGGTTAATGTACTACGTACACTACGTACACCGAGTTAAACATACCCTCATGATTCAAAATAGAATTAAACAAGTAGAAAAATGGTTACTTTTCATGCTTTTCAACAGTGGAATATATTTGCTAGACAAGGACACAGTCTACAAAGTCGAGTAAGTTTAAGGTACCGGCCAAAAACGCGTTTAATTTGTTTTAAACTGAATGTATCTAAGATTTCTGATAAAAAGCTTTTCAGCAATATTTCTTGCATCAAGGGCCAAGTCGTTATTTTATCATCATGGCCACTTGATAATTCGACAACCTATCAAGACTGATCGAACGTCAACTGTCCGGAAGTTTCCGATTAATAATTCCATAACGGGCAGGAAAAAAGGCAAGCAGGAACTATATACCTTAATCTATGATAAACGACATAAAATGCATCAGTGATCATTTTGGTGGAAGCTCATGTACAAAATGTGTATACACTATTAGGACACGAATGCCTTTTTATATGATAAACGTCTAAATTCATTTTGAAAAAGGCTTTTGTTTGGCCTTTCTGCTTGTTCCTTGTTTAAGGCCATAGTTGAACTAGAGGATGTTTGGCTTTGTTTCCATAGTTTTTATTAAACTGCAATCAGACCAGTAATGGAACACATTTATTTGATGTTCCTATTGATCTTTTTAACATTATATATTGTTAGATAATTTTTACAGATGAAAACAGACCGTACATTTAAACTCTCAGCAGAACTTGGTTAATGTGTAATTATTTCACGACCGACGAGACTTATCATACCTAATCTTCCTGACATACAGTTTCTTATTCCTTGCTTTTCATACATATTGTGGATTTTGTTCAAGACCGGATTTTCAGATATTCTCATGATGCATCATACAATTTCGGGTCCTATGGTTATGATTGTTTGATTAGATGGAACGACCTCTTGAGAAAGTAGACTCCTGCTACACAAGATGTTTTCTTTTTCAATTCATACTACAATTTATGTGATTTATATGATAGGAAATCAATTCAAAGACTAAAATTATGTGACTAGAATCGTCTTTACTTTACTTGTTAAAATGCATTTACAAACAGTATTTGTCAAAGGATAGTTTAATCCTTTTTAACAAAGGCTCGACGGGCAATATATTTTGTTAAACGGTTACATGAATGATGCAAACTGCCACCACAGTTCAGCAAACAGCATCAGCAACACCAAAAAGTTTTTCCGTAGAATCATTGATACAATACATAACGATAGTAACATGCTTGTTCCTTGTTTATCAGTATTTTGAGAAAAACCTCCAAATTAAAGCGTTGACCTATCGGTCCAAAAACAATGTTTCTACCCAAGTTCACGTCTATGTGTCTTCTGTCAATAAAGACTGCTTAAAATGAATTTATTTATGTTTCTTATTAGCCGACGGCCTCTATTAGTGACTGTGTTTTAAAACAACATTTCTCAGTGAGGGTTAGAATTAGGAAAAAGACCTAACCGTTTGTGTCAGCGTATGTCAGAGATGCATAATTAACAGACGCGTTGACTATTGGCTTTCCAACCGTCTGGAAGTATTCGCAAACCCTTAAACAACTATAGTTGTGTAATTTCAATTTTATTTTATTTTCGTTTTGCAAGAAACTTTGATGTGTTATGAAACCGACGCCTGGACAGAAGTGTGAAACTGCTTGATCTTTAATCATTTCCGTTAGTGTGTATACATATCTCAACTACGAAATATACATACGATACACTTCTAATTACGTAGTATCATATGAAATGGTCACGATGAATATGTGACGAGAAATAAAAAATAAATTATTTCTAATGTTTTAGTCGACGTTTACTCAGCCAGTGTTTATTCTAGCAGAAGTATTGTATCATTATCGACAATATGTTTGTGCTATAGAATAACATTGTTTTGGAAGGAATCGAAACTTTTGATATTGTGTTTGTACCTTATTACTTCCAATTGTTACGTAACAAAATGAAATAAATGACTTTTAAAGTCACAGCCACCTGTACCAGTTAAAAGAAAATATGTCGACAACTTCATTTATTATTGACTGCTACCTTTCTGTTCTTATAAATACTGAGTAACGCTCACAATGTGCCCCAAAATCATGAACAAGATACACCGGCCGGTGCTAGTAGTCGATATACGAACAGTGTAACCGTGTAGTAGAACATATTTGTAACGTAAACACCGTGTAGTAGAACATATTTGTAACGTAAACACCGTGTAGTAGAACATATTTGTAACGTAAACACCTTGTAATAGAACCCATTTGTAACCTTCCAACCATGTTGTATAACCCATTTGTAACCTACCAACCATGTTGTATAACCCATTTTTAACCTACCAACCATGTAGTAGAACCCCTTTGTAACCTACCAACCATGTAGTAGAACCCATTTTTAACCTACCAACCATGTAGTAGAACCCCTTTGTAACCTACCAACCGTGTAGTAGAACCCATTTGTAACCTACCAACCATGTAGTAGAACCCATTTGTAACCTACCAACCATGTAGTAGAACCCATTTGTAACCTACCAACCATGTAGTAGAACCCATTTGTAACCTACCAACCATGTTGTATAACCCATTTTTAACCTACCAACCATGTAGTAGAACCCATTTGTAACCTACCAACCATGTAGTAGAACCCATTTTTAACCTACCAACCATGTAGTAGAACCCCTTTGTAACCTACCAACCGTGTAGTAGAACCCATTTTTAACCTACCAACCATGTAGTAGAACCCATTTTTAACCTACCAACCATGTAGTAGAACCCATTTTTAACCTACCAACCATGTAGTAGAACCCCTTTGTTACCTACCAACCGTGTAGTAGAACCCATTTTTAACCTACCAACCATGTAGTAGAACCCATTTGTAACCTACCAACCATGTAGTAGAACCCATTTTTAACCTACCAACCATGTAGTAGAACCCATTTGTAACCTACCAACCATGTTGTATAACCCATTTTTAACCTACCAACCATGTAGTAGAACCCATTTGTAACCTACCAACCATGTAATAGAACCCATTTGTAACCTACCAACCATGTTGTATAACCCATTTGTAACCTACCAACCATGTTGTATAACCCATTTTTAACCTACCAACCATGTTGTATAACCCATTTTTAACCTACCAACCATGTAGTAGAACCCATTTGTAACCTACCAACCATGTAGTATAACCCATTTTTAACCTACCAACCATGTAGTAGAACCCATTTGTAACCTACCAACCATGTTGTATAACCCATTTTTAACCTACCAACCGTGTAGTATAACCCATTTTTAACCTACCAACCATGTAATAGAACCCATTTGTAACCTACCAACCATGTTGTAAAACCCATTTGTAACCTACCAACCATGTTGTATAACCCATTTTTAACCTACCAACCATGTAGTAGAACCCATTTTTAACCTACCAACCATGTAGTAGAACCCATTTTTAACCTACCAACCATGTAGTAGAACCCCTTTGTAACCTACCAACCGTGTAGTATAACCCATTTGTAACCTACCAACCATGTTGTATAACCCATTTTTAACCTACCAACCATGTAGTAGAACCCCTTTGTAACCTACCAACCATGTTGTATAACCCATTTGTAACCTACCAACCATGTTGTATAACCCATTTGTAACCTACCAACCATGTTGTATAACCCATTTTTAACCTACCAACCATGTAGTAGAACCCATTTTTAACCTACCAACCATGTAGTAGAACCCATTTGTAACCTACCAACCGTGTAGTATAACCCATTTTTAACCTACCAACCATGTAGTAGAACCCCTTTGTAACCTACCAACCGTGTAGTATAACCCATTTTTAACCTACCAACCATGTAGTAGAGCCCCTTTGTAACCTACCAACCTTGTAGTAGAACCCCTTTGTAACCTACCAACCTTGTAGTAGAACCCCTTTGTAACCTACCAACCTTGTAGTAGAACCCCTTTGTAACCTACCAACCTTGTAGTAGAACCCCTTTGTAACCTACCAACCTTGTAGTAGAACCCCTTTGTAACCTACCAACCTTGTAGTAGAACCCATTTGTAACCTACCAACCATGTAGTATAACCCATTTTTAACCTACCAACCATGTAGTAGAACCCCTTTGTTACCTACCAACCGTGTAGTAGAACCCATTTGTAACGTACCTACCGTGTCAATACATATGTACTTGTCGGTTATTTACAACTTATTGCATCTATTGTAAACTTGCTTTTAATGATAGGCATTTATGAACATCACATTGGTACAACACTTTTTGTTTTAGAATAAATCATAATATTTCTGGTAAAAACTCAACTCCATTATTTATTTAATAATACATGTAGATGTTATCTCGTTTAATAACTGCACTTTCTTAGTTATTGTAATAATTTAGCCATTGCACATTTTACAACACTTGGAAAATCTATGCCATTCATGTCAAAGACATCCCTAGTGCTGTAGAATGTTCAATTGCTAAACTGATTCAAACGTTTACACAATATTCCACAAAATGTCATTCCATGCCGTGAACAGCTTACATATTAGGTTAAAAAAGTACGGTTCAAAAACACTCATCATTTATTTATAATTCTTATATTGCATCCTGTGTTCAACATCCATGTCTGTCTATACACATGCAAGGAATACCAACTGCCGTCCGTTAGCAACTAACGTATTCTAAACGTATCACGAATAACTTGCTATTATTTATATATACAGCCTCAATGGATTGCACTTTAACTTGCCATTTCAATCGTCGCTTTAAATTACGCTCACAAGAACAATACGGTTACAAACGAAATTATTCAAAGAGTTAAAACCGACTGCAGCCGCCTTGGCGTTGTCTAATTGACTGTCTCCTTGATTTAAAATGGCATTGCGATTGTCTTTTGCTGGAACGTTTTGCTTTGTTGCTTTGCAGAGAGTAGCATTATTCTTTAAATTTGTTTCCTAATTATTGACAAACATTCTTCAGTGCAATAGTTCAAATATCTTAGATGGCCTATTAGGCTATTTAGGTAATAATTATTTCCACTAGCATATATAATTATGTCCGTAAGGTTGTCAAAATGTTTCTACACCAGGAAGGAGACATTTTAGCTTGCCTGTTCCTGTTTGCCATGGAAAAATTGTGGTATTGTCAGTCGACTTAATAGGAGGAATAAAATATTCCATATGATTTTGTTCATGATGTTTTTGAAATTACCTTACAATTGCGTCCAATTTGTGTGATTAGGGAAAGTTTAAATTTGTGCATTTGTTTGAAGCATCATATCGTTATTTTCTCTTCCGAATCATGCTGAGGGAAATATTAAATCCTTAAAGCTTAGCAAAAAAACTATGTACAGCTCCTGACGAAAAACTATTTCTTATAACGATGTTTGAACATAACATAATCAATATAAGAAAAAACGTCTGTTTCATATTCATACAAAGCCACAGACAAAACCTTTGTAAATTGTCTGCATGTCATTGCCTAATGAACTTGTTTCTTATCGTATGGCTAAAAAAGCGACACTACAGCCATGTATACACTGATGAAGAATGTATTTCAGTTCCGGTTACACTAATTATGCTAACACAGTTTGCCTTCATATCAGTATTCATTTCTGAGCGGTATTCCACAGAATGTATATGTGTTGTCTGTAATAAGGATATAAATTATTTATCGTGTGAATGTTTGAAAAAAATATCATTCGAGCGGAGGTTTCATATCTTTGGCGTTTTCCTAACCGATTTGGATTCTACAAATTACACATTTTGGACCTTTCATACCGCAATATTAAATGCAAATGAGCTTTTAGATAATTCAAGTCATTTCAACGATTTACTTTGGAATAAAGTGTCGTTTTTCTATTCCGTATATTAAAGCAAAGATCAGGATTTTTTTTTGTATTTTTAATTGTTATCATATTGTAATTTATCACTAGTTACAAAATACTTGGTTAATTGTTACCATAGTAACATTCCTAGTTCTAAACAATTCTACCTGGTAAATTGTTATCATATTGTAATGCATTACTAGTTCCGAAGAACTCTATCGGGTGTATTACTTTTATTGCGTACGTTTTGGTGTCGCAGTACATTATATTTTAATTTACTAACATGTTTTAATAAGGGTATTTAAATGTTCGAACACTATGTACTATGTATGTTCTCATGAAAAAGGGTTTATTAATATATTATTGCGTTGTTACATCAAGGAATTTTTTTCATTACAACATCATTATGTACAATGTCCATGAGCCAGTTTTAGAAAACAATATCAGATGAGAAAAAGTTAAGCCAACCTGATGAGAAAGTTATAACAAAAGTCCAATCAGGTTGCTGGGAAAAATATTATTTTCTTAGTTTGTTAAGCCACTTACGTTTATTTGTCAAACACGGCCTAGTAATTTTAATATCTGCATTGCATAATCGGTCTAAAAGGGAAAGAGATTGTGTGACGAAGCCACGATTGCTTCTGTCTTTCTGTGACATATCAATTCCTGACGCAGGAAGTAAATCTCACTTCCGCAGCACGGCTAATTTCTGATATTTACTTATGCAATGCCAATAACGTTCATTAGTGAAACCAGCCCATATACTTTCAATATGTGTATCGGAAAATCAGTCTCAAAAGGAGAAGGAGTTGACCGTGTCTGAAAATAATGTTGAGATGTTATTTAAAAGATTTGTCCCAGAAACTAATATTGTTTGTAAACATTATGGATGTGAATATTAGTAGACATTAAAAGCTCATTTCCATTTTTTTCTGCGAACATTTAACTACAAATAATCAGTTTACGTAGAAATATAGTCCGCATGATATAATGAATCAATATTCAGCAGTACTCAAGCAACTAACGAGTTGTTGTTGTTGTTTCAAAAAAAATAAGCAATTTCAACAGGTTTGATTTGGCTTAACTTGTATTTATTGCAAATAACCAAACATCAAATATGGGCATTAAGGCAACTGTGCACCAGATGACCAATTTGCAAGAAAAAAAGAAAATTGTCGAAAACTGACATAAACTTGGTATTTATGTGTACAATGCATTAAAACTTACTAACTGAAGTGCTACATAGTTTTCAATTTCAGTTTAGCAGTTATTTCGTATTTTTCCATTAAAAAAGTTTACTGGGTATGTAAACCTAGTAGAATTCATTCCTTTTGCGTGATTGGCTAGTCGATGTTATGCCATGATATTACCAAGTTAGGTATATAGCTTAAATATACCACTAATTTAGAGCAATCCTTCGTAGCTCAGTGAATACAGTGCACGACTGCAATTTTGGCGAAACGGGTTCGAACCCGGGCTCCGACACAATTTATTTTTTACATTTTGGTACATTATTTTTACAATTATGATATCAAAGCGTAACACATTGTATTAAAGAATTGTCCTGAGATTCATTACAGAAAACACATCTTTTGGTGCCATTCTGGGGTACATTCCCTTTAAGTAGTGTGAATCACCTAGAATGAATAAACATCGTATAAAATGCAACGCATAACAAATATATAAGTTTAAAAAACAACAACTTAGATTAACCAAGAAATGATTTAACTAGGTCCTTCTTCTGAATCAATAGATAAAAATGCACAGATCTCCCGAAATAAAACAAGATCAGGGTAACCTTGTATTTTGTGACGTGGTGTATAGTTTAACATGGTTTCCAAGTATTGACAAACAACTACCATAATATAACAGAAGACATTTTGAAAGATATCAGACCTCAAGGTAAAATATCAGCACAAACCCGTTTTCGGCGAAAGGAATTATGTTAGGACACTAACAATCCAAAACAATATGACAATATAACTACAATGTTTTAGCCTGGTGATGTACTTTGGTATTCGGTGAGCGTAATGGTATTACTATTCAGACTACAAAATTGCAGCGTAATCAGCCTGAATAGAAAACGTCATGCTGACCGTATCAGTCCCAAAACGCTCTTTTAAAACAAATGGTTAAGCACAAGCACGAACACATACCATGAAGCAGACGACGATTATATAGAGGATATTTGTTTATTTCAGTGTAAGATCGTATTTTATTTCACGAGTGTCATAGAAAAACATATTTTCACGAGTGGCGAAGCCACGAGTGAAAATGTAGTTTTTTTATGATCACGAGTGAAATTAAATACGATCTTACACTGAAATAAACAAATTTTCTGTTTCTTTTATGCTTATTTTCGGAGTTTTATTTGTTTTTTTATTTATTTCTGAATTACCCCCTTTTTTGAAAAGGGTGGGCTTTACGCCGCTACCCGTGGGGCGCCCCTCATGCATAATTATAGCTGTCAACTTTTTTACTTTCGGTTTGCTGAGAAATAGTTCTCTGCTATTCATTCTTATAGCTTAATATTCGCTCGTTTTTTATTGCAAAGCTTTATGAACAGTAAAAATGAAGTATTATTAGTGCACAAATGTTCCAAAAAATAATGAAAACACTTTTTATTTTAACCAAATTACTACGCCGCTATTTATAGAATGAACATTTGGAAGGTCAAATGTGTTAGCAAAACAAATGTGGATACTCATTGGATTTTAACCATTCTTCTTAATTTAAGACTGCATATACGCGTGTTTTTATAGTAAGTTAATATACAGTCATCTTACTGTCAGAGACCAGTCTGTTTCGCTTTAAAATGTTTGTTTTCCAGAAAAGTAAATGCCACGCTAGTTTGTTGACACATTTTGAGATGTGGGTGGGGTAAAAAATATCGGATCTATCTGTAAATTGCTGTGTGAATTCTCCAGGAAGCTCATTTTACGTACTACAACGGTTAACAGTTCAAAATACATTTGATCGATGCTATAAAATTTTATTTATGTTCGAACAGTTGTTTCTGTCTGTAATTTGTTTGGAATGAAAGCAAATGTTCGAACATTCAGCTTCAAAGATCAGTAAAATGTTTGATAAACGGGATAACCGGTAATAAACGGTAAGTTGTTAATTTCCAAATATATATTTATTTAAATTTATGAAATATTTCTTTATTTTTTTTAACCTTTTTTGACATAATTTACTGAAGTCCAGTGTTCTGTTTTGACCAATGCAAGTACATGTAACAACAAAGGATTTTAAAAGTAGTTCTGAAAATTGATATTTTCACTCCTTATTTTGCAGTGAAAATATCAAATTGATATTTTCACTGTTGTTATTTCACTGTTAAAACCCCATATTTCATCGTAAAGCATGAAAGAAACTGGAATCAAACTGCTTCAAGATTTCCTTGTTTGTCTCGCTATTGATCAAAGACTCGGATCATGCTTTCCATATTTGATGGGGTGACTATTTATTAAGATGCATGCAGACGTCCTAAAGTGAATAATCCCGATTTTAACACACAACTAACGTCCATTTTAGCATGGAGAACACATTTCTCAATTACATTACATTATAATTTCCGTAAACCAAAGCATGATAACAAAAGTAAACGGACAATGTCTATAATAATTCTGAACACGCAATCCAATCAAACAACCCTTTACCATTACTGGATAAATATATCCGATAAGAGAGCATGGGACTAGTTGAACAATTTTAAGAAGTGCAATAATAGGCGAAACATAATACGTCTTGAAAACAATGTGCAAGCCAAAACATGTTCTGGTTGTTTAAATAAACAGTAATAGCGAAAAGGAACATATTTTTCCAGCATATCATTGATGATAACCGCAAAATATATATTAATGTAATACAATGTAAATAGAAGGACAAGCCAAACAGGCAACTATTTAACTATGGACTTGTTTAAGCCACAAGGACCAAAGCCAAAATATATGCGAAAAGCTACAAAAACAATCTCAGTAGCAAAAAGTTTAATTGTAAACCCGGTTTAATGGTACGGGGTAAACGCCAAAGACATAGAACATAAAAAAAAAAACAAATCAAAAACGAGAAACATGGAAGAACAGCACAAAACTCTATAAACAGCACAGTGCATACTTTATATAAAACAAACTAGGTATGTTTATCAAGGATTGTTAGGTACCGCCTTGGAACGTTCAGTAAAATGTAAATTTACTGGGGTGTTAAACCAGTTTAAGTGCACATTTATATTACCATTTATTTAGCCGAGGAAAATAAAACAAAATATATTTTTAACTGAGTATGGCAAAGGCATGTTATGATATTATATAAATGATAATGTAATGGAGTAAACCAACAAGGCCAGCAGTCGAAATTATATATTTAAAATGACTTTGTATCTTGGGATCACAATCAGATATCCAATTATCCATTATCCGAATACGTTATATGACATTTCTGCCAATATAACATGTAACACCGTACATTATCGCCAACGCAAATTGTCTTCAATGAATTAGGTTTCCTTTTTGCAACTTTTATACCGAATATTGATTCCGTGAAACAGCTATCAAAAGAGACGCAAACACCGCACGAAATGGAAATGTTTCCATTTGGAGAAAAATAACATTTGATTGTTATACCTTACTGACAGATAAAATAGTTGGGATATAAGCATTGACAAAATAATTATTTAGTTTAACTCAAAAGTGAAGACAATTACAAGCGAATTAAATTCACTTCCGAATCTGTTTCTTTAAACTACCTAAAACCTGCGTCTGTGGGCAATTGAAAGTTCCGTTTGAGGGACTTGAACCGACGAGTTCTAAGTCGAGAGACGGACAACTTACTAATATGAGATATGTAAGGTTTCATATATTTTTTGAAAATTGGGAACGCTTTTTAATATAACTGGTATGGTGGAAAGTTAGTCTATTTAATTTTTAACGCTTCAATGTGTATCTCAAAAACAAGAAATATAATTTTAGAATCTTGAATCGATGACTTTAAATTGCAAGATGGCCTCTAAATTAGGAGAGTAGCTTGTTAAATTACCAATAAAAAGGTCAATTTTTGTTTTGGATATATGCTTCATTTGAAATGCTTGCCACTTTACGCTATTATATTTTTAATAAAGTCGACTCGTTTCATTAACACTAGATGTTCCTGTACAAAACTATATCAGAACATCTCATCAAAATAATCTCAATTCCAACCGTTCATTTCTTTTTGAAATGTCACTCACAGGGAAAACCATGCATGTTTTTTGAAATCGATCTGTTATTCCAAAATGTGTTCAATTATGTACAAAAATATAACTGGCGACTGTTCGTGACAATCAGAATGGAGTATTGCATTGTTTCTTGTTAAATGTTGAATACTGGTTAAGGCTATTATGCAACCAACTGAATAGTTAGAATAATTCAGTAAACAGAGCAATAATCTGTATTAAATCGGTTAAATTAACTAATTGGTGAGTTATATAAAAAATGTTTTAAGTATTTTAATATGTTATATACAATACTATGGTTACATTTGAACTAGTGACCGTACGTATCCCACCAAGGATATTACCTCTGATTTTAAAAATATATCATCTATCAGAGTAAGAAAATAATGACCAAAATGGAAATATAAATTCAGAAGAAAATACTCATACACAACGTCTTATACTAATCACAAACGCGATCTAGCTGGAGTACTTTCATACAATGTTACCGATTTACTGCTAACTTGGACAAACTTTGATGCCCCATTATGTAATAACAAACAAATAGTGTACAACTATAAACTCAGAAAGAACTTTTAGGTTCAAGATTCAGAGACTTGTTTTATCATTTTCGGTTGACTACCCATCAAGTTATATGCATACTACCTGTTTTGTGAATTCATAGGGCGTCTTGAGTTTAAAACTCAATAAAGAATCTTAAAGCCAGTAACATTGAATAAGAACGCAGGAGACCTCTTTCCTAGCGTCATGAGTCTGACTTTGAGACGCAAGATAAGGTAAGATAATTCTTAATTTTTCGCAAAACTTCTACTGTTAATAGTTTATATTGTTACGAGTTTATACTATTACGATTTCATACTGTTACGAGTTTATGCTGTTACGAGTTTATACTGTTACGAGTTTATGCTGTTACGAGTTTATACTGTTACGAGTTTATACTGTTACGAGTTATTGTAGTAAGCTTTTTTAAGTATTCAGTCATTAACTTAGATTCAACGTGTAAGTGAATATTGGCCCTGCTCTCAAGTCAAACTTGTGCACCATCTACAACGAAACAATGAAAACTACAGGGATATATCCAGAAGTCAAAACATAAATAAGAATCTCGAACAACAAATATAAACGTATAAACAAACCTGACAGAACTTCATATCACACATCTTGTCACCAGTGTTTGGGCTGGTGAGAAATAAATCTAAATTTAAGCTTCAAAGAAACACATACAGTCTTTTCTTCAGTACGGACATTTTAACTAAAGTTAATTAGGTAATTAATTTGACAAAAATCTAGTTTAAAAAGAAGATATTTCTCTTTGCAGATTGATTGGTCTTTTCTTCGCAAGTCGATTCCCGATGAAAAATCCGAATTGCAAAATCCTAAGTGGCAGTTTTGAGATAAAAAATACACTTTGTGTATAATGAATTGGTTTAGTTTTGAGGTTACTTTGTCAAACAAACACCACGTTCTTCGTTATCTTGTCTGGCATTGGGAAGGGGTATCTCTTGTAAAATATATATTATGTAGGTATATGCAATAGATTAATACTCCTGATATAACATAATTATGCATTATCCAATATGTCATGTTAGTACTGTCTTGAATCTGGTGTATATTTTTAGACAGCCAAATCGCTTACGTGGATGGTTTGGATCCTTCAAGGAATATGGTTTCCTAATTGGACCTTTTTTTCGGAAAAAAATGGATTTCGTAGAATAGTTGCCTAACGAGACAAACAAAATACGTGCGAAAATGTTTAGAAACAGACATTTCTCGGAGTTTGATTGGTCTGGATGACGCATGCTCTAGAGCCATAATGAAAACAACTTTATTCCTGAGAGATTTCGATCCGACAATGAAATTCGAATGAGTTCAACTGAGGGATACTAAGTATTTGTAAACGAGAAATGCAAACGAATGAAGAATAACTCTAACACTCTCCGAACTTCAATATCTTCACAGATTTATCTTCTAATATTTGCTTTGGGGTCAACGCAGCATTTGTTACATTGACTTTGGGTGTTTAATTTGTGCATGATTATTTCAGATATTCTAATTACTAGTGTTGTTGGCCCTTGAAATTTGCCTTTGCCTGAGCGCTGTATTGTAACAAATGTAGACAATAAATAATCTTAGTAACTTATTCCAATTTAATCGTTCAAAAATGTTATAAGTTATTTGAGAAATATGACAGTTTTAATTTTAAACTGTTCGAAATAGAATGCATCTACTGGATCGGACAATTCAACTGTAGTTTTTGTCATACAAGCTTCTAATTGACTTTGTCATCTGGGCGAAGACTCATCACTTTTGTCAAATATACTTGCGCTCTTTCTGGAGTCAAACTCTGTGTACGCCCCTAAAATAAGTATAAGAAAAGATACTTCAATTACCAAAAGTAGCCATTACTCAATAGTGAGTAGGCTTCATTTTACAGCCATTGTTTCTCTTTTTATTATGGTGTGTATAGTTTATCAAAACATTTCAACACACTGACCGCTTTCTTGTTACCTAGCATAGGATGATTGTATTTATGCGAAACGAGAGACAAAGTTTTGACTTTGATGGTTCAAGATCATTAGTTATAATTTACCAAACGTTATGGGACTGGAGTGTTGCTGACACTTGTCTCTTACTTTGTTTTGGTAAATGCATGCTAATAACCCTTTACCAGCTTATTGTTTTTAATGATATTATATTTTGTCTACTTACCCTCGCCGCATTAAAGTAAACAACTGACTGCTAATCTACAAAAACAAATGTACGAAAGATTGGAAAAATATTGCCATACCATTGGACAATAAAAAACTTCGAAAACTACTCATATATAGTTCTTGAAAAGATAATTTCATTAGTATTTTCAATACATCATTTCCTTCCGCCTGTCGAGAAAAAAGCATGTTTTGGCTTTCAGATGTACGTCGTCTTTAATTATTTATCAGCTAACTGTATCTGCTTTCCTTTCATAAACTCGAGAATGCTATTAAGAACTTTGTGGAAGAAAAGGTGATAAAGCATCTAACTATACTGAAAAGAACAAAAAGTGAAGTCAGTAAATATTTTACTGTAAATAGTTTAACAGTTAAGGAAAAAATAAAGGAGGCATTACTTATCATGCTGTTTATCCGATCGCAAACACTTACATGACATTTCAAACAGAAGTATTGAGGCGATTATTAATTAGAAGTGGAAAAACAAAAATTCAAGAAAATGACATCATCGCAAACACTACGAGCAACACCACTAGCATTCATTAGTAGTCAAGAGCATGTGAAATACGGTCATAGATTAACGTCAATGGCGGCGTGAAGTTTTGGCGCAATGGGACCTAAATTTAGCTCATCATCATCATCATCATCATCATCATCATTTACTCGAAAATCAAAATGTGTTGTAAATGCCACTGTTTATTGGAGGGGAGAGGGGAGCGGATAGGGGTAAACATGTTTAGTGGGGTTCAATCTAACATTTACCCAACTTCTATAAACTGAAAATTAGTATCGAAATAAGCATCATTTTGAAGATATTGAGATAAACACAAATCACCCCTTCAATATATGAATTAACATACATTTACAACGACCGATTATCAGCATTTCATGAAAATGTGTTCGATAGGTCTTATGTTGAAAAACAAAGTCTTCATTTTGTCATCTTGTTTTTGTCTTCCAGTTACAAACTTGCCCAACCCTGAAAATCCCGTTGTCTCCTTGCTGGACTGTTGGCTGTTTAACTTGTACCAAGAAAGACCAAACTAAAATAACATCGAGCCAGAAACTTTAAAAAACGATGTTCATTTTCACGTTTGTTGGAGGGGGAATAACGTACTAAATATGCTGATATCACACGGACTGTTTACCATGTAAACAAAATGAGAAAGATTTGTTATTTTAAAACATTCTGACCTATTTGGTTTATTTTTACAAAAATAGGAATGATCACAGTTTATCGAAAATACAAGTCCAAATATATTGCATAAGAAAGATACAAACTAACAGACTCATGTACTGGGGAGGAAGACATAGGTTGCTATGGTATCATATTATGGTCTTTTTAACATGTATCGGGGAAAATTTCTAATCTAACTCTAATTCCTTAATTCATATCCATACAGAAGTTTTGGTAGAACTACTGTTTTATACAAACTAGCTTAGGTAAGAAGGTTTACGCATAAGGGTGAACGCCCTGTGAAACAATTGAAAACAAAATTGGAGCTTTTTGAATTCTACCGCTTATTGGTTCGCCAATTTTAAAATTCAACAGTTAAAGTATACCATATATTTTGCAGAAGGTGCATTGGAGATAAGAGTGTTGCCATAGACAGCGCTAATCAGGAGGGGAGTACGAAGTTTTGAAAATGTTATGGGTGTAGAGTTTGTTACGTTTACTACAATATTCCACCGACGACAGTATCCATATACGACGTCAACTTGACGGGGGAAGTTGCTAGTAAGGAAATGTCTTCTGCGAATGTAGGGTTGATGTATTTTACTGACATCACCACTTCACCAAATTAATTTTATCTAGAGTATTTGTCGGTTCAACAAACGTAGTAAGAATGATTGTTAAGTCTTTTTAAAGATGAGGTATGTTAAAAAATTGTATGCTAGAAATTCACAATTACGATCGTACATGATTCTATGTAAAAACAATTCTACAAAGCAAAAACTCAACGAATTATCAACAGGGAGATATTTTATTGTATCAACAACACGATAAGATACATTCCAATGATAAAAAAAATCAGACAAGACAATTCTAATGAATATCTTATTTATAAAGTCTAATAAAAACATCCTTGTGGAGTTCGTGAAATCCATGATTAAAAATGAAAGTATTTATATTACATAATTATATTGTGTGAAACTATAAAGTTAAACGTGAGCCAGTCATCATGCATGGTAATCATCACACGCATCAAATTAAATAATTAAATGCATTGAGTATATATTTCATATGTTTCATTCATTGATAATCGTTGTTTTATTCCATTGGTTGACTAATACATTACATTAAACATCTAACTGAACAATTGTGACATTTCATTAAGGATGTGATGAACAATCGCCAGTTATCTTCCTTACAGCATTGTATCAAACACATATAGGGATACATCGAGATCAAGTGGAAATGCTAAAAAACACTATTTAAATAATGATAATTTGATTAGTTTTCTGATAGAATCGTTAACAAACTGCATCCAAATGCTAGTACTATTGTCAAAGTGTATAGCACGTTCTGTTTGCTTAGTTTAAACATCATTTTCATTCGTGAGCCATTTTATTGAAAAGCAATACATTGAGAAGGCTTTCTTGGAGAAAGTGATCAATAACAATTAATAACAAATTCCCAGTGGTGTTTTGAGTGTGGCTTTAAAATAAGGAATAGGGTTTACGCCGAATGTCCAAAAAATTCACAAAAAAAAAAGATTTTAACAGATTTTGGATAAAAAAGCATTCACATTATTACGGAAAAGTCTGTCGACATTAGTACTTCGTTTTTATGTCAAAATGACCCAGACTACCTATTCAACAATGCCTTGAGACTTGATGATATCGTTTCAAATAAGAAAGTTATTCAGAAAAATAATGAAACTTCGTGGATGAAATTTATTTTCGGGTTATAAAAATGCATATATCTTTTTTTTAAAATAGCTGCTATCAACACAAAGCCACAAGATTTTGTTGATTGGGCAGTTTTTGACACACAAACATATTCTTTTTGTATTAAGACATTTCCGATAAAACGTAAATGCTTTTTGATTGGAAGTCTAATAAAATATTCCTTCGTAAAAATGCTCAACTTCTATTTATAGCTTTTCATGTTGCATCGTATATATGAGGTATGCTTGTTCAATCTTGAACCTCAAAACTAAAAAGAAGGTGAGTTTTTTTTAAAAACATTTAAAATGTTGGTCCCTCAAACGACTCCTGCATCGCTGCTGACCAATATAATAAGGAATAGTGTTTACGCCGAATGTTCACGACAGTTGCGTTTTACCCCTTAACAAATATTAGGAATGAGTTGGACTACTTTTTAAGTTATTTTTTTGTAGTTGATATTGCGGAATATTGGGACATATCGATGTTTTTTGTAGAAGCTTAAGAGATTATGTTAAGAAAACGGGATGTGTTCTTTACTTTAGGTTGTATTTGAGATTTGTCATATATTCGCATGGGATACGATTTATTATATTACTTCATTCAAATCGTTTCAACAATGACTGCCGAAAAGGGTATACGAGACAGGTTTTTTTTGTCAAATACCGTCTATATATAAAGGCTAATATGTTACCAGAATGACATCGATGGGAGTAATTGTAGGGAACACATACACATATTTAATGGTTGTTAAACCTTAATATTGCATTTATCATAAGAAACATAATATCGGGCGTGGTTAAAATAGGCAAATGAACCACATAAATCATTTAATTTTGTTACTTTATCAAATAACTTAAATTGTAGATCGAACAGTACATTTTCCGTATTTAATAGTATGGCCCTTGTTTGTAAACTCTAAAACGGTATCTATGTAATCCAGTGTTAGTTTCTCCGCCCAACTTGCATCACATGGGTTGTCAATAAATCCACAATGTCCACCTTTATTAGTACACACCATTAGAAAATGTGGATAGTACTTGCAGAGATCGTATGGAATGCTTATTTTGGAATAAAACGGATCATCTAAGCTATTGATAAATAATAAAGGAACTGATATTTCATCCACATCTCTCAAAGGATTATTGCGGTCCCAAAAGTCATCTACATTTGAAAAGTTGTATAACTTTGAATACACAAGCTCATTAAAATGTCGAAATGACCAGCATTTGAGCAACTTATTAAAATCTATATACTTTGAAAGGGAATTTGAATGTACACATAACGTTAATTTCAATGACAACAAATATAATATGTCATATATTCCTTGAACGCCTTTCGAAAACTTTCCCGAGTTGTCAAAGCTCGCCGATATACACACTCCAGCCCAGATGTTTGCCGATGAACCGAATTCTCCAAGATATGACAGTAAAAGAGAACAATCCGTTCCTAATCCAACCATTGTAACTAACGCTTTAGGGTATCGACCATGTATATATTTTACAACTTGGCGTAAATCGTGCGGATCCCCGTTGCTCAGTATCTTCGGAGTGGTTAACACTGAATTTCCGAATCCTCGTTGGTTAAACACAACCGGCCGATACCCTTTGTGAGCAGCTACACTACACAGGTTTGAAACGTTGACCGGATTAGCCGTGAGTCCCGGAAGTATTACTAACACAGAACAACGCTTTTTCTTGTGAACAGACACATGCAGAACCCAGTCAAGCGCTACGACTCCTCGATCACGCATTTGTAGATATTCCCTGTCAAATTCAGTCGAAGTATTTGAAAGAATAAAAGAAAGTATTGTTTGGACATGCGCGTTTTGTAAATACCAAGGCGGATCGAATTTACGGTTCATTAGTCGGCACCGCTTGAGAAGATGCGACGCCAATGCTGATTCTTTGAAATACAGTTTTGGAATGGTTGATGGCTGGTTGATAAAAGACTTGAGGTAAATGAAAACACTGACCACAATTGTGCCAAACACGGCTATGCAGAATGGTAGGGACGTCACAGTTGAATACACAGCAAAAAACATAACTGTAGTTCCAACTCTTTCTTTTAAGTTTACTATTCAGGTCGTCTGATAAGTTATTATTTTAAGATTATTGAATTTTCATTTTAAAGAATGCATTACTTTTGTGCAACTGGGCTTCTTTAAAGGTTTTTTTTATTGTATAATTGAAAATATAAAACACTTTTATGAATTGTTGCAATGTCCTTCCAATGCTAGTGATTTTTGTGTCACTATCGTCGTTAATTATTGCAATGTATGTGTTTGCGATCAATATGAACGAAATGACTATACATTTACTAAACGAAAAAGAAATTACTTAAACACTACAATTACTTAAACCATTAGGTGATACAATAATCCAAGGTGGCTTTCACATGGTAAACATAACACTTGATTCAGGCAATATTCCACTTCGAGAATTTCTCACCGTAATAATTGTGAAATAGATAAAATCCATTTGTTTGTCAACACACAGTATCATTCTCCACCCTAAAATGAGCATAAAAATATTCAATGTGCTATAGCTAAGGTATGTTCCACAATGTATGTGAACCTCAAATACTCAAAGATTTATAAATGTTTATTTCACATCCAATACTTTCACAATCGTCGATTTATATGTATTCAACCTATTTTATTGCTTATCAGATCAATGGTGCATCCGACATCACATAAAAGGTTTATTTTATTATTCGTTGTTGATCTAAATGAACCCCTTTTATGATCTGAGTGTAATTATTTCCGCACTTAAACTTATATTTGTGTCGCCTGAATCCTTACTGCAAATGCTTAAGTGTTCGAATATAGTGCATTGAGATCCCGATCAATTATCTTCGATGTGATATGATCTGTGTTGTTTGACACAAACATTATGTTTCTCACTGATGTTTCATTAGTGACATAATGCTTGTCCATGTCATAAGTATTGAAGCTATTACATGATTTACTTTATAAGTTTCTTATAAATATACACTTGCTTATCGCAGTGTTCAATGAAAAAAATGTTTCGTTTAACGAGGATTATCAAGCATGACAGCGGATAATATCACTTAATTTTAATGAAAACACTTCATGTCATGCTTGGCAAGTGTTCGTAAGGATTCCTTATTGATGTGTCTACATAATCCACTTATCGTTTGTAATTGTTCCACATTCAGTTCGCAATATCGTCAAGTATTGATCCACTTCCTCATGATCGTTTCATTGTAATTAAAAAGCGCAGGTCTTTCTTCATTCTGTATCTAAATCAAGTTTGCCTTGTTTTCAAATACTTTTGTAACACCTAAAAATTCCAGCACTGATTGTTAATCGCTGGATTGAATGATGTTTTGGAAGCTTGAACTTCTTGGAGATATCAAAATATTGGCGTCAGCGATAACGGGTGTCAGTCTTGCAACCTGGGCAGGGGTAATAAATGTTTCTATCCTATGTTGGCGTTTCGGCAGTCTGAAAGTATACACAAAATTCATATTAATCACACTATGTTTGGACTTTATATATGCATACATTTTGTTGGCGGCTTTAAAATATTATGAATCCGTCTTTCTCGTATTGTTAGATTATGAACCTTACAACTGTATAGGAAATTATTTTCACACAAAAACTTGAGAGATACATATCTTTGTCAAGGCGCCCTTTCACATTGATAATAAGCAATGTAAACAAGTTGAGCGCATTGAAAAATATCAATATAATTGCCTATATTTGTTCTAATATATTCTCTAAGTACAAAAATAAACATACTTGTTATGTTAGTAAGTAATGACTAGGTACATTAAAGACTAATATGGATTATAATTAAATCGAGCAAATAGTCTGAGTTTCATACATACATGTATTTAGGCAAATAGATCTCCGTACTTTTATTTGATCTTTATTTTTACTATTAATTCAGTTTTTCTGTTGTATTTTCTTCTGTGTTTCTGTTTTCTTGATGTTTAAAACAAAATGCCAAAATATTTTTGATTTAATGTTGTTTTTCTGTGCTCGGTAATTAAGATGGTAAATGATTCTAACATTATTTTCTGACATTCAGTGAAACTTTCTTTGGCATTTATGTAAGATGAAATATCCCATAGACAAACCGGCGAAACGTTATGTGTTGATGCTTCAAAAATGTTCAAGGAGAATTGATATTGCATCATTTTGTTTAAGAAGCTCTTAAATAAGTTATCTGCACGTCCTAATAATATTGAATGAAGTATGCCTCAATGGTATAATTACGTTCGGTACATGATTTTATGCATGTTTTTTTCAGGAAAACGAGTTTCTTTACAATGATTTCAAAATATTTCATTTCAAATATGTTGTTATCGACGCATCTATTACGAATGAAAACCATAGATGTCGAAACTTTGATTCCCATAATTTAACCCATAATTACCGTACATCGAATATTCATTATACCTTTTCCACGAATACACTCTGTAATATAATATCAAAATCATTTTAATATTTAAATGCCGAAACGCTGTACCAATGTTTTACAGAAAATAAAGTTAGACCAATTAAATCCAACATTTATTTCTCTCAATGATAAGACACATATATATCTTGGCACTATCTACAAATCCAACGTGTTTCGATAAAAGTCCATAGGTAAACTTAAAAAGAAACATTCAAAAGAAACTTAACAACTGCTACAATCATTCGCCCTTCTTCTAGATTTAGTTAATCGTCTGTTACCAATGGGTAATGAATTCGCTACTCTTCATCACTTGTAACTGGAGGGTGTCAGGATGGATTGACAGTGATAAATTAGTTATCAAATACAATCGTTTATTGTAAGGAATCCTATCATTGTAAAGGTTTCTCTTTTTCCAAAACAAATATTACAATAATCGGCATGTATCTCATGTACTTACTTTGTATTGTCACTTCCAGATAATTACCATTATTGCAGGTACTTAATAATTAAACAATCATATCCGCGATGTTCCTTTGATCGTATGATTTTATCTTCACTGTTCCCGTACACACACTGTCAGCGGCCGATATTTGACGATCGCTTTATTTCTTCTCTATTGGATTATTGGACACACTGTGGACGTTATTCAGCATTAAGGATAATCTTGCACATAGAACCAAACAGGCCTCAGTGATATTGGTCCGTGCTTTTCGGGTAAAGAAGGAGCTGATAGTTGGTCAAGTTATCGATATCGTTTTTCCAACACAATGACTCTTTATCTAACGGTAGTCTCAAATCATTTGAAATTATACCATAGTCATTATATAGCATTTGCATTGTCATCGGATATATTCGACATGAGAACAGAAATGCCAAAGATTCATTGTTTGTATAATAGCTTAAAGGAAAAGGTATCGTGTTCACAGCTGTTTGAAAATCATAAGAGCAGAAAATGGCAAAGTGTTGGTGCGCTTCAAATCAGATAAGAACATGCAAACAAGCCCAAAAGTCAAACATATAATAGTGAACCTTGTTATGAACCAGTTAGGAACCCTATGCCATAAGTTTTTATTTAATTATTAAAGTCAATATCCATACATGAAAGCAACTGTTGATTTAAAATTAACTTCTGCTATACAGTGTCAAAATGCATCACTCTTGAAAAAAATGTTTTCAATGGAATGCAGTTACATTAAAAACGTTTTTCAAATATGTTGAAAGTTTAAATACATTTAACGTATACATTGTGAAGAACTGTAGGCGTTAGCGATTCGGGCGCCGTTTTGGGAAATTGCGAAAAAGTCCTTTGCCATGGTACCGATTTATAAAAACGCACGATAATCAAATGGTTTCCGCCAGTATGGATACAAACAAATATCTCAACTACGAACTTGATTCGGAAGTGCGTAAGAAGATAGAGATAGATACAAACAATGATTATCGCAAACACAGAGATGATAAAACGCTTCTTTCTTGTCGGAAATTTAAAGTGTACAAATATTTCATAATAATTTTTAAAATCTGAAAATGTATTGCTAATATTTTACCCGGGAGTAGTGTTTTTAATCAGTTTTCTATTTAATTTCAGTCTATCCACTGTTTTGAATATCAAACAAAATAGCACAGACACAGCATAGCACTCTAAAATGACTTTCGTTTCTATCAATCTCGTAGAGGATTTCATTTAGTTTCCTTGTTAGAGCTTTAAATAGCCTTAAACTTTAGGGAATACACTGAATCTTGATACAAGCATGTCGGAGTGATACATTTTGTTGCAGTCCTGGGAAATCATATTACGTTTTCTGCTGAGAATGATTTAATGTATATACTTTGTTTGAAAGAACATTAATTTTATTGCCGCCTCGTTGTAAACTAAATGTAGTCGCCCTTTGATGCATTGCATCAATGGTCTTTCGTGTACCAATGCCATTTGCCATGATTTTTAATATATTCTGCAAAAAAATCTTCTTATACAAACAAACATTAAGATGTATCCAAAACATACGACACGTGTGCGCGGTCAATGGGTATTCTGTGATTTCGACTCGTATACATGCTACAAAACTAGCAATGATTCTCATGACATACATTCGTGTTTCACGCAATCTGGAATTTACTTACAAGTTCATATTTAGGTAGCACTTACTTAGAAAAGGTCAAGACAAATTATGTATAATCTACAATTTAATGAATGCATGTATCTGAATTTGATTTATATGTTAATAGACAATTAGAATTCAGCACAAAAAGGTCTAAAACTAAAGCTTAATATATTTGCTGAGTGATTAAGTTAATTGTCATTAATTTTCAAGTTGTTGTCTAGCTAAGGCAATAACCTCTTATGGATAAAACATTTTTAAGTGTCCACTTATGCTGACATATTTCATTATATTGTTTAAACTAAGTTCAGCGTTGTATCTGACAATTACGTTATTGCTTTTGTTCGTCAGTGGTTGTAAGATTGATCCACATTGATAGCATCGTTAACAGAAAATTATACCAAAAAAGAATGTTTGTATTCAAACAAATCCTGAAAATGCTCGTGTTATTAAGGCATAGCAATGATCATAACAGAAAGCGTGCATGCATGCAACCACTGTGTATATGATGTACTGTCACAGTCAGTGAAAAGGTCTTAGTGTTATGATGATATCTGGTCTTCTAAAATTTGTTTTAAAAATTGTAATCTTTTCGTCATATCGCCGAAATTAAACGCTCAAAACAATTCGAGTTTTTGATTGAAACTGGTTTAGTTATTTAGTTACGTTGAGATTATTATACATGCAATATGTGATATCATTTTTATTATGTTAACAGTGTGTGTTGGCTTGTGTGACTACTTTTGAATGTATTTTACTAGGGTTTGGTTCTGATCCTTTTGTCTTTAAAGTTTGCAGTTATTTTATTTATTTATTTTTAAATTGATTTCTAGTAATTATGGTTGTTTTGTCACTGTAGTTTCCATTGTAATACATTAATACGTTTGTCTCTGTAAAGGTCGATGACGTCGTGAAACTAGATGCAGTCTTTGTCTGCATTGGAATATAAGTACTAACTACTTCAAGGTCCAGTTCCTCTGTAATCTTTACACCGTTTTCATTGCCCCCAATCTAACACTGTTGTCTTGCTTTCTTATTATCGTATTACTTCCTTTTAATGATTTCGAGTTAAATGGTATTGTATGTATGGAAAATGCAGAATTTTACAAAATCTCAGTAGTAAAGTAGTTAATACGTAAATGGAAACTATACACGTTTAAGCACATATCAAGTCGAAACCAATTTTCGAGCGTATTAGAACATTTTGGACCCCATCATTTAATAAATGTGAGTTAAATTTTCTTGTAAGTACCTCGATTTTGTGTCGAAGTTTATTCCCAGTAAAAAGTGGTATCTCCTTCGTGATTTTTGATGTTAACATCCGATTCATTAATTCATAAATGTTCAACAATTCAAGGCTGAGTAAAACATTGAGACCTTAATTTGTCAGTTTATTGGATTTTGCAAAAACAAAATCATTTGATTTTTGACATTCAAAACTATTTAACCGAAAATATTGATCTTTTAATATTTTGTCGTTTGCGTGTTGGTAAGATGATCCGATATGTCTATATCAATTTTAAGAGCGTCCTGTAGCCGACATGAGAAGCCTATAACAGAGATGATAACTGACCAAAATACAATTCTGAAAAAACTTGGTACGATTGATTCAGGTCAGGAGCCATGTTAAGTTAAAGGCCGTGTTTAAATTGTTTTTAATAAAACTATTACTGGTATCTATCTAAAGGTATTTTGATATTTAATGCAAATGTCTAGCAAAAGTATCGTTTGCCTAAGGGCGTTTCGTAGACACAAAGGCGATCATATTTACGGTTATCAGTCTGCAGAACTTGAGAAGAGGCGACGGCAATGCTGACTCTTTGAAATATAGTTTTGGAATGGTTGATGGCTGTCTTATAAAAGAATTGAGGTAAATGCAAGCGCTAACCATAATTGTGCTAAATTCGGCCACGAAGAATGTGTGAAATGTTTCAGTTGAAAACACAGCAAGTAATATAACTGAAAGATCCTAAAACAGTGACAACAGAGTGTGTGTGGATGATTAATGTATTTACTGACGAATTATTTTGGTTACATATGTCAAATTATTTCAGAATTTTAACATGAATAGCAGTTATGGACCGGGCACGAACCTTTATCATGCGTAGAGCATATTCAAAAGAATTGACAACGTTCAGAGGTGCACAGTGACCATGACGTTGTAATAAGGGACACATCTGTGGGATAGAAATGTTGTCATCTAATGTCAGTTACTACTGAGAAATCGTGTCCAAGTCTCACCTTGAATTATAAAGTTATGGAACGGATACGAATCACTATAATCAGTGAGGCTTTTATAGCAACACTGACAAAGTTGAAACAGCTTCATTGCTCCGTGACCTAGGCATTGAAGCTAGATAACTGGATTTTTGGAGCGACACGTCGTCAACATAGGGTGGTCATTTGGTCATAATTATTTCGATATTTAACTATGCATAACGACGCAATGGACCACACATGAACCATTATCAATATTTAGGATTATATTGCAAAACTGATAAATGTGTGAGTGACCTGGACTATACAGGTAAGGAGCCGGGTCTTGGACGCTTCAGATTGTTATAATATGGTGATCATTTCTGCCTGGTTTAAAGAAATCCCACCATGAATTATAAAGTTATGGAGCATGGAATCAGGACGGGCTGAGGTCAGGAGTCGCGTGATTTAACTTTTTAGTTTGTTTTATTTCCACCTTTAAGTGATGACCTCGGAATAAAACGTACGAGTGGCGTAAACAATAACAAAATAATGATTTCGCTATAATTCGGAATGTAAATCGAACATTTCTTAGTACTGAATGCTGATTCATAAAACAACATTAAAGCGTATAGGGATGTATACGGCGGAGGTTACAGGGAAAGCAAAACACTATTTTATCTATGTTTAGTTATTGCAAAAAGAGTTTTCACAACCGTTTCTTAAACCCGTATTTAACAATATACTGAACGTGATAATGTCTTTACTATTTAAACAGTTTCAAATTTTATACATGTACATTCAAACGTGACACTGCTTAACTGTATTTCAAAATAACCCAGGCGATTGGTCAAAAGTGACCAGGGATTCTTGGCAAGAAATTCATGTTATCGTGATTAAATACAAATTGTACAATAATTGATTGTGCGCCTTCATAATTAAAATAAACAAGATATTTGCTTGGACAGTTTTTTATATATATAATACACTAATACAGGACCAAGACGACACATTAAATGCACATGCAAGTGCACATTGTCTTGCTAAAATATGTGATAACGGAGAATCGGCAAAGACAGACCGGAATTGTGTTCCTTTTGCACGTAAAAATACTTTTAAACTCAGTTTTTTGTTTAGACAGCATGTAATTAGTTATCAGCTAGTCGCCATGATATGTTAAGCTGTACTTGAAAAAAATGAGGGTTTTGCCATCAGTCCACGAAATTCGTCATAGCCCAACCGACATTATTGATTCACACATTACATCTACAAATCAAACAAAAACACATATGCAGTTTGCAAATACGGCAATGTTAATTTATTTTGTATGAAATTTTATATTGCTTGGACAATTACAAGGCATCGTACGTGTCAAAAGGAACCGATCACGCAACATACTAGCCAAAAGCAAATGTATAATTTAATATGTGACTGCAAATATGAGTACTTTTGAGGAATTCACGTTAACAAGACAAAACACGAAATATAAGATTACAAAACAAATTTATTGTTAAATAACATTTATGTACCGCTCCAAAAATTGCAAAATTACTATGATACTACCTGCTTCTAAACGACGAAATTTCGTAAAAATGAAAACATAACGTATTCACTCAAAGGACTCATTTACGCAGACGAGGTCACATTAACGATGTTACAACGAATAAATACAACATTTTATGAGATTCTCTAGTTGGCACGAAGATACAATTACAAAGTTATGTTCTACAAAAGTTACTCAGTGTATAGATTGATTCACAAACAAACATTTTGCATTGAAATACATTAAAACCCATTGCTAACATAACGCAACATTTGCAACAAAATTGACTTTCCAGTTTTTTAAATTCTACGTTTATTATTGAAACATGGATTCTTATGAATTTGATGTATTGCTTTATACCTATATTTCGTATTCGATTATAGGATGATTGTTGCCATTTTACATAGAACGTTGTCATAGTTTATTTGGTTAACAGAAATAATTGTTTATCAATTGCTGTATTCATTGCAATGTCTTGATTAAACCCCGAACATTTCGATGAAAAGGATCGGAGCTTTTTGTCATCCTCAATTACCATGACTTCTTTCATTATCCCAAATACTATGTTTTACGAGTTGTTATTAAGATATTTATCTGATTGATAACTGAAAGGAAAATGGCGAAAGTGTTCAGAATTTTGACAACTAGGCTGTATTGCCTAATTTGGTCCAAAAAACTCGCGGTCTGTATTTTGAATATTTGAATGGCTGAAGAAGTTCGAAAACCATCACGTGATGCATAGACGGACTGTATAAAAAAGAACTTTGAATTGTTTATCAGTAAGCAACCTGGAATTTTTTATTCCAAATAGTCAATTAAGCAGAGGTGTAAACTGAAGAATCAGTCTGAGATATAAATAAAATCAAACGAACGGAAAGCAATGTTCAAGAGCATTCAATTACTTTGTCTATGAAAGTGCATGAGTTTTTTTCCGTTTTGTGGAATAATGTTTGTACACCAATGTGTGGCAAAATAACTCGTCGGACGCCAGATTCCCCCTTTTCACATATAATCTAATATGTCAGCAACTCAATATCGATAGTTGAAGAGGGTCGCTGGGGACTTGTATGCTTATACAACGAACAAGAGAAACTACACAAAAACAAATACCAGAAACAGACCATAAAAGCATCAAAATTGCTTTAAAGATAAAACGATTGGATAAACGTGTTTGAACGATTAGCAAATTAGCAGTAAACATTCGTTCGATTGGTATTGAACACAAGCATTAATATGTCAACATAATACATTTATTTTCATTAAAACATTCGAAATTACGCAGTATGCTATACTTAACTAGGATCCCCCTGTTTAAGTGAAGCCCAAATACATAAATCGCATGCAATCCATTCACAACCGTCGTATAAAAAATTCGATTATCCTTATTATTTTTCAGAGTACCCGTGCATCTGAGAAAAAAGAAGGCTTATTTTTGTATAAATTGTTCATTTAATAGACCCATTTCATGACGAAAGTGCAATAATATCCGCACTTTAAACGCTGTTTATTTCGCCTGAAAGAACTGAAGTGTATGTCTTCCTTGCATTCAAATCTCCAATAACTATTTTCGTCGTGTAATGATATGAGCTGTTTGTCAGATAAATTTCGTTATTCTTTGAGTTTCCTAATTCCATAGTGGGGTTATTCTTATCAATGACACAGATAATAACACAGCCCCTTGTTTTTCATAATGAGTTTGTATAAGCTAATCTATACCACATTATATCTGTATGCATCCCATCGAATAAGCAAACCCATTGCGTTGATCAAGAACATAAGGTAAACTTTAAAACTTTCGGTCATTAATAATATCTTAAGTCCTCTAGGTCATTGCTAGTACATTGAACGAAGTTTATGAAGCATGAAAGCTGCTACTTTAGTTGATAAGTGAATTATGAGCTCCGTGGCATGTATTGTTAGTGTTCCTACAGATGCCTTGTTTTCTTTTTTGATTGAAGACGTTGCTCTCGCTTTTGCATTAGCCGTTTACATAATCCACTTAAAGTTCGATAATTATTGGATAAACTTACAGGTCGAGTATTTTCGAGGATAAATCCATTTTTTCCTGATCGTTTCTCTATAATTATAAACGGCAGGTGGTTTTTTATACCATTCGTTCTACAAGGATGCAATGTTTACAAAATGTTAGCTTCTCCACATTCCAGCGTTGATTGGAAACCGTTGGATTGATTAACGTTGCTCCTTTCAACATCAAGGTCCGTACACGCTCTTAAACCAAGTGCTGTTAATGTCTTATGTTTCTTTTGAGCCGCTGGCATAACGATTGCAAGCAATTGTAAGGCCTCTAATGGCAGCTGTGGCTCGGAATCACAGCTTCTATGAAAATTGTATTTCGGTAATTCTATTCCTTGGAGATGCCTAATCGTTGGCGTTTGCGATAACCGTTATCAGTCTTGCAATCTAGGCTGACGTGTGGAATGTTTCTTACCGATGATTGGTTTTTCGGCAGCATGAAAGTATTCACGAAATTGAATACTCATTACAACAATATCATAATGAATAGATGCATACGTTTTGTCAGCGGCTTTCGAAGATAATTATTCAGACGTCTTTCTCATATTGATAGATTATAATATGCAGATGCTACATGGTCTATGCTGATGGCACATGGACTATCTACAATGTGTAATTGTCTCAGTCTCTCTGCATGTCAATATTTAAGTGCGCCATTGTCAGCAAATAATAATAATTACATAAACTTTCGACAAAAATCTACAAAAATGAAAAACCCATATTTTTTTTTCATATAAACAAATGAAAATAAAGCAGCGATCATGAGTTTGACAGCAAATACCATGCAAAAGAAACCTTAATATTTATATACTATCAGCTATTTACATCCTGATAATAAAGTTTATCTTTTCAAAGAAGGTATCGAAGTAGGCATTGTTTAATTACCTGATTTTATATATGAAATATAGGATAACAAATGGAAAAAAGTCCCCGCATGTCGAATCAGCGAAGCTCCGGATTTTATTTATTATGAGCAGTTGTATAGAAAATTGGGCACCGGATAGACTTTGTCACTCGCACCAGATTATATCCATATTTGATATGGTGTTTCTTTTGTTTGCTTGTCGTCGTTGTTGTTGTCAGTCTGGATTTCTTTACTTGTCCCTGCAACTTTGCATTCATTTCCGATTGACACATTGCTCAATACGTATCCAAAAAAACTTTGTTTGTCTTTCAAGTCCTGAAAGAAGAAAACAAAACAATACATGTATTGACAAAATCTTAAAAGATTTTTTTGTAATATATTATCTATTTATATGAATTTCTTAATTCTTTTTAACTGCTTAACAGACCACATGCGTGATGCTGTAACAGTTAAGAGTCGGGGCAAACTTTTAAGAGTAGGTCTGCAAACCGAAAACAAACATTTTTTTATCATGTCGAATGCAATTTAATGATTTAGTGCCTTTACGCGTAATGACATTTAATATCATTGCATTGCTTTTTCTTTTAACAAAAAATGTAAAGGTGGTATAGCTCAAACGTACCTAATTGCCAAAGTGCTCCTTAGTAAACTGTTGTGTTTTTCCAGATGAAAATTGGTCTTAAAGGGGTTAGACACCAGATGCTGCCATTGCGAGGTAAAAAGAATATTGTCAAAAACTAACATAGAATAATTCGGTTCTGTACCACGCATTAAAACTTTCTTTTTAATGTATCGCACTGCTTTCTTTCGCGATTATCTTCCTAGTAAGTTTAAAAAAGGCGTCGGTATTATTATCGACACTCATCACGTGACTTTATCGTGCTTAAAATTCACACTTCATGGCTTCCAAAAAGGACGAACGTGGAAATTATGCTAAATGTCAGATGGACTATGCTATTACCTCATTGAATATACTAATACTGTATGTATATGCATATTCTGCAAGGAATATGCTAATGCCACATGCTCTACGCTAATACCACATATGCTTTACTAAAGGCATATATAGTATGTGACTGCCACATGAAATATGCTAATGCCACTTGGACTATACTAATATCACATAGGCTACTCCAATGCCTCATGGAATATTTCAAAACATTTTGACAAATCATATGGTGTTTATTATAGCGTAAAACACAAGTTTTTCCTTCTTTCTAGGATCTCATTTTTGTTTGGACTTTTTAATCGAAATTGATGCAAGATAATATCTTTGGTCTTCTCGGCTGTATATAACACTCTGTAAAATATTGTCTTTTTATTTTGATAAAATGTTGGTATGGTAATATTTAAATGTGTAAGTTTAATGTGGTTGTTAACGAATCTGATAGGATAGTAACAGTTTCTTTTTAAGACTGTTTAATACTTATGTATATGTCTTTAAAGTATAACTGTTTCTGTAAAAGATTCTTCGAATGCCTAAACTAGATCTAAAAATAAAATTATTCCAAGCAATATAGCACTGGAATGTGTTTATATTATTGTTACAATAGACGCGTTAGAAATGAATTATTGATATATCTGTGATGAGTTTCAATCATGTATTGTTTATATGTAGTTTGCTACGCATCAATGCAAATCTAGTTTTAATTTAAAGAATAATTATTACCTTCAAGATAGGTTTTTTTTTCTACGCTCGAATATAATTATAGAGCTATTTAATATTACTCTCTGTAATTTCTGTCGCAATTGTTGTAAAGTAGCCCAGACAATTCTGAGACGCATTTTGTAACTCGGGAAATGTCATTTATGGGTGCTTCATACGTTTTAGAGGTTATTTGCAGTTGCGATATTGTGTTTATATTGCTCTCTGAACAACTCAAATGAGTAATGATTTGACCATCCTAATAACAAAATAGGAACATTTTCTTACCATTCAATTATGATAGTCTGTGAAATATTGCCTATATGTAACATGTCGGTAGGGTAATACTTAAGTGCCTTATATAGCTTGATTTCTAGTGATAATATTCTTAGAATGAAGTAAAACATTATATAAACGACTTGTTCATACATATATGTAAGAATGTTTCTTTGCTACCTTAAAATTCCTTCTGTAAAACCTTTTTTTAAAGTATAGAATATATCTTAAGTATAGCTGCACACTGACAGCAATAGTTTAACAGTGCGGACGTCATCTAGCTTATGAGGGCAGATTTGTTGCATTTTTATTGACGGACTCTTTCTATAAAATACTTTTCAGTGTCGTTGAAAAAATGCATGCGTTGCGAGTTTCGTTTTACTAAGTATGCATGCATTTTTATAAAAAAAGTCTGAATAACGTAAAAAGCATACAATGTTTTTCCTTCTGCTTTGGATTTCTTTTCTATTTGAATTTTTTAATCAAAACGAATGCGACTTTTATCTTGTTTTTTTTCTCTGCTGTATATTACACATTATTTAATATTTTCTTTATAACTTAATTTGTTGGTTCGGTAATATTGAATTGTGCAGGTCCTATGTGCTTGTGAGTGAATCTTATTCGATAGCTGCAGTTTATTTAAAGACGTATTATCCTTATTTTTGTATGATAGTCTTTGACCGTACAAATGTTTCTGTAACCATCATTCAAATGCCTAAACTACATTTACAAATATAAATATTCGAAGCAATATAGCAATGGAATGTGTTTATATTATTGTAATAATATAAGGGTTAGAAATGTATTGTTAATATTTATTTGATGAGTTTCAATAGTGATGTGTGTATATGATTTCGCTATGTATCAATGCCAATCTTATTTAATTTGAATCATTAATTATTACTTCAAGACTTTATCAACCTTTTTTTCTACGCTCTAATATAATAATAATAATATTATAAAAAAAACACTCTGTAATTCAGCAAACCTTTTTTTGCATTTGTTAAAAAAAATAGTCTAGACAATTTTAAGGCGCATTTTGTAACTGGTGAAATGTCATTGATCGGTGCTTAAATAGTCTAGACAATTCTTATGCGCATTTTGTAACTGGTGAAATGTCATTTATCGGTGCTTAAATAGTCTAGACAATTCTTATGCGCATTTTGTAACTGCTGAAATGTCATTTTTCGGTGTTTAAATAGTCTAGACAATTCTGAGGCGCAATTAATTACTTGAGAAATGTCATTTATCGGTGCTTCATACGTTTTAAAGGTTTGTTGCGATATTGTGTTTATCTTGCTCTAGAAACAACTTATTATATGAGTGAAGTTCTGTACGTCTAAATAACAAAAAAGGATCAATTTCTTACCATTCAATTATAGTCTGTGAAATGTTTTCTGCATCTAATATGTCTGCAGGGTAATACGTAAGTGCTTTATCTAACGTTGAGTGTTATTGATCCTTTTAAGGTACAGAGTACAGCTACAGCATGAGTTTGATCAAAGGTGTACACGGGCACTAATACAGTGTCACATTATGGACGTTATCTACCTGAAGTGGTCTGATACGTTTCATGAAAATTCTTTTTGACGGAGTCTTTCTTTAACATTAATTTTTAGGGTAGGATTTGACGGTTAGAATGAATTAATTTAAAGAGTTGTTTATTATTCCTACAAAATAGTTTAGATTGCATACATAGTGTCATTAACGGAATGCATTTCTCTCGAGTTCCTGTTTATCAAAAAAATTATTTGAATAATCTGCATGCAAGTGATACACCTACACATCGGCAACAGTTTCCAGTTATTTTCCTTTATTGCACGTATTCGATTGCAATACATTGCTAACGGCAAACTTACATTTACAGTTCATGTAAAGCATATTTGAAGCGGCCTGTATCTGATGATTGCTTTTCCTTCCCTCTGTTGGATTATTAAGGAATTTGTGAGCGGTATTTAATATAATAAGCGTGCGTATTCGAGCCAATCAATTTTAAGCCTTACGTAGTAATGAAGTCAATGATGTTATTTTGTGTATAAGATATTCATGAGGACAGAAAAACAATGTAAATCAATTGCAAAGTTGTCGATATATTTCTTTTCAACCATAAGAAGCATATAAAACGCCGCACGTGTCAATGTCCGTATGATGTGATCGTAGGTTTTTTTTTTTTTAAAAAGGATATCACAAACTGCCATGCATAATTATTGCAACAAACTTGAAAGCCGAGATGATTTTGGCAGGTCAAATTATTGAGAGTAGGCATATATATTTATGTATAGAGTCATAAGCTTGAACAAAGCTTTGCCTATGTTTTTCGAGAATATTTATGTCGATAGCATTTCAAATACAAACCTTAAAAGTGTTCCTTGAAATGTTCTATTTATCCGGATTATGCGGCCATTAAGTGGGTTTGGATACTGCCTGTCGCTTTTCTTAGGAAATATCATTAAACATTACGTACACTAATTCATATCACTATTGCATTGTTTAAGGGTAAGTAGCCATACATGAACACGGCCTTTTCCACAAGTTTTCAAAGATAACATTTTGTGTATAACATAAGGAAAAAGGAAATTATACACTAGTTAGTATCGACATCGCAATAAAGAACCTTTACACTAGGATGAAACCATTGTTTGAACTATTTGTAAACGCATTTAACGGAGAGCTGATGTCCACTTTGATACTTTTCAGTATATTCAAACTCGATTACGGAAATGTAAAACGTTGTATATAAACTGATATGAGTCACGTTTTGGGTTCGTTTCTTCGTATAAAATATTGAGTGAAAGCAAACAATACTACAAGACTACTCTCGTCAACTTAGCATGTGTGTGCTTGTGTTTACTGGTGGGTGATAAAGAAGTTGCAAACGATTATTATCTGTAACAGAAAAAAATGAAACACACAGTTTATCAGCAATTATCTGTTCAAACAATCAAATACCACAGTCGTTAAAAACAATCACGTTTAAGGTGCTGTGAAATTGACTTGTAATGGAATCAAAACAAAAACTTTCATTTGGCTAATTGTGAAGTGCTCTATATACATTCTGATAAATCCATCCTTCTAAGCCATAATGTACAATTTAAATGACTCTGGTTTATCGACAGTGTTCATCGCTAGTAATGACAAGTGTAACAAACACAAGTCAACGCCCCGACTCACAAGAATTTAGCATAGTTTCGAGAACCACTTTGTCATTTATTAATATTGTTATATACAAATCGTCATATCTTATGACTGACAAGTATGACGGTTTGGAATATGATTAATATTTCAAGGTACTAATGAATGAGGTTAAACAGTTTTAAAGATTCACTCTTACTCCCAAATTAGATTTACCACAATTAATACAATTGTTATAACATACAAAACAGGATATATGTCGAAAACAATGATAATTATGGATACTTGGTTTAATTTGAAGGAAAGGACCTATTTCTACCGTATTAGACGACAATAGATTACAGTAAATCGTTTAGCACTCACCTATCATTTAATTTCTGTTAAATACACTGTTAATGTCTTGTTATCAGTTATTAATATTTTCCATAATTACTTATTTAGTAAGTAGTTAAATGTTTATCACTCAAAATTTAAGTTTGTAATACATATGTATGTATTGATTGTGAATAAGAGTGTCACTTTAAATAATGTGTTAGGAAATGACATTCAATGATATTAAATGGTTAACTTAACCTTAAATGAAACCTTATAAATTACGTAATTGAATTTTGTCGTAAATAAATAAGTTTCAAACGAAACACAAAAGTTGTTCTGATAGGGATGTTATTTGAACTAAAGCATTACAAGGTATCAGATTAATATTTGTAATTAATAGTGTTGCTGTCATTGTTGTATTTGATATTTCATCACTTGCGATGAATTATTTATATTGCGTTTATATCTATTTTGACAATTGATCCCTAAAAAAATGTGACAACTATATATCTTATACTGGGTATCACTACAATAATTGTGACCACTATATATCATATATTTGGGAATCCCTACATTATATACGACCATTGTATATCAGATATTTTGTATTTTTGCGAATACATCATGCCGACCGAAAATACAACAACATCGGTATAAACATTCCACACATCTGGCAAGAATGTAAGTCTGACATCCGTTATCGCTCACCCCAAGTGTTTGGTCTCTCCAAGGAATTGGACTTCTTAATTACAACATTTAGAACAGCTCTGGTTCCCATCATGGTATCCCATCATGGTTGTGTATCCTTGAATATTTTTTGAAAACAAATATTTTCAGTAGCATCAGACATCAGTTGGTTTAATAAATATAAACATTTTTACAATTTATAAAACACATGTATGTAGCGTTTAACAAGTAAAAATGACCAAAGAGATTGATTATATATTAACGTATTTAAATGCTCATGTTCTTATTATATTGTTTTGTCAGCTCTGAATAGTATATGATTAATGAGCGTTTGAACCCTTTAAATCCATCAATCCGCAGCTGATATAATTCAACAATTCAATTGACAATTATCGAGTGTTGGAACTTTTGGCAGAAAACACTTTCAATTAAACTAAAACTGTTGTTTTAGCTACGCTTATATTAACATTATCTTTTATAGATAATGCAATAAACAGTTTCAATCAAACCGGAGCTGCCGTTTTTAACTTGGCTGTAGTATGTTTTCCGAAGGATATCTCATGCAGAAAAGTTTACAAACACGCCAAAAAATGTTAAGGAGATATTTGCAACTTTTTGGTTTTACCACACCAATATATAATGTATTATCTTTATGTTGCCAGTTTTAAGGAGATAATGGAAACGTATCTGTAATATTTATATTGTGTGTTTTACCACCTCATTTCAAAATGTTTTGAACTTTATACATTATATATACATTCGCAATTGTAAGGGTGATAATCGGAAACGCCTGTTATATATTTTTGTTATGTGATGTTTTTTACCACACTAGTACACTATTTATGTAACATATCAGCTAAATCTTAATAACATTTTATTCAAAATTTGCCGATATTGTTTTCAAAGTTGATTTATCTCATCAGGCAAAATATTTCCGCGCTCAGTGTAAGAGACGTTTTTTATGGTTTCGAAAGACAGACATCGATAACTCATACCATTTATTGGCCGTCATAATCAGATACAGGCCGCTGCCAATGCCAAAAACGTTGGCTGTTCGAATTGTATAGTTATTGAATATGTGCAACAAAGACAAAAAACTGGCAACTGGAAGCCAAGATCAGGTGTGAGTGTTTAAACACAAATGTAAATTTTCTTCTATGATATATTGATAAGTATGCATGCATACTCTTTTAAAAACGTAATTCGAAACGCATGCATTCTTTAAGCGACACTGTGTCTAAAAATTCGCATATTTCGGTTGAACACTAAAACTTCTTTAAACGACGTTCTGATAGTCGCGAAATCATTCTTTGATAAAAAAAATAAATAAAGATAGACTCCGTCATACATTACTTAATGCAAACATACCACTTAACCTAAATAGATGGCGTCCACACTGTTGCAATATTTGTGTCAATGTACAGTTTTGGTCAAAGGAAGACGGCTATTTTCATACTGCATAATTATGTATTTTGTGCGTACTTCCAAATATAATTAATACCAATTAATACAAATGTTTAAATATACAAAAAGGGATAAGTAAGTGTCGAAAACCATGGTTCCAATTACGGTTACCGAGTTTAATTTGAAAAAAAGTTGCAGAAAACACAATATTTCTACCTAATGTGACGATAGTAGATTACGGTAAATCGTTTAGCATTCACCAATCATATACTATTTTTGCGATTCCAGCTCTAAAATACACCATGATGACATTACAAGAAGAAGATAAGGGTGTATCGCTCAAAATATATGTTCGTTATACATGTGTATGTATTAATTTGAAAACATTGTATTAAGATGCACAAACTTGTATAACTCTCGCGCTTGAGTATTTCATTACCAAACATATTAAAACATCGACATGTTTCAAAGACTATCATTCAATACCGAGAAAATGTTTTCAATATAATTTAAACACTATAGATTAATTCAAATTAACCTTGGAATATTATGTGCACCGACGTTTCACCGGTAACAAAATGCGTCTCTGATTAGAAAATAGGCTTATACAGGTCTTGACCGTAGTAAACGGCGATTAATCAAACATAGTTTTGGTCATACATATCAAACTCAATACCAAGAAAAACTGATTGTTACTCATCGAAGACAATTTAATAATACATTAATAATAGTGGCAACAGAAACCGTAAACATTTTCAAAGAGTGTTTGTTTCAAATGTGTTCAAGTTATTATTCTCAGTTGGAATAATTAAACGCTTTTATGATCATAAATAATTTGTGTGGTGTATGTTCTTAATTATTAACAATATTCCAACAAACATTGCCTTTATAAAGGTTTAATTCGATACTAAATGGGGACAAATGAAGCCCATCAGTCGACGGCACTGTAGTAGCTAGGTCTACATGTTGGCCACTAGCATGTCAATTATAAATCACACAATTTGATCCATAATACGTCTCTAATGTGTTGTTAAGGACATCAGGATCTCAAGTTACATTGCCCTTGGTTGAGTTTAATGTTATCGACGGCCTTTAATTGATTATAACGGTTATGTTACATCTCATTAATCACCGATGAATTGATTTAAATCTTCGTCATTGTTTTGAAGTGCATCGCCTTACTAGGTTCTATTATTCTTCATTCAACGAATTAAATTGTCGAACACCAGCGTCATCAATCCCTACTGGCTTCCAAACATGCTCCTGTGTCCGGTTATTCGATTCATACAACAACCACACGGTATTCCTCAAACCAAAAAACACTCATATGACATTTTTAACCACACAAAAGCAAATTGGTATTCGTATAACTCAGTCATTGACTGATCCAAGGCCCAGGGCCAAAAATATCATAAAAATCATACACTTCAAATATAGATTATGAGTGGTTAGTCAAAAGAGAGTTAACACTGCAATTATTGGCTATAACTTTTCTGTCCTCCTGAAGATCCGAAGTGCACGGCACAGCATCACTGACGCCAATACGCCGTCCGGCTTCTAAGTAAACGAAAGCTTAAAGTTCTGGATACTGTTCATAATTTGTCAAATAATAATCAAATATGGAGGAATGAACGTTATCATCAAAAACGAGCTACTGCAGTATGCAATATATTAACTGTAAATACAATACGATCGAGATGTCTGTTGGAATGTGTTAGAATGTTAGAATTATTGAGGAAAGGAAAATAACTGGTAACTGTAAGTGACGATGAAGTGAAAGTAAATGACATACATGAAGATTACTTAGACATGTTGATGAATATACACGCATATTTAAGTAAGAAAGCAACTCGAGATACGTGCTTGCTTTTAACGACACTGTGTATAAATACTTATATTTTTTGACTAAACACTTAAACCTCTTTTAACGAAATCATGATAATCGTCAAATTATATCCTTCAAAAAGATGTGACAGAAAGTATTCGTTACAAATTATTAAATGCAGCAGATCCGACCATTTAAGCTAGATGACGTCCTCACTGATCAGAACACTTCAACTAGATAACGTCCACAATGTCCTTCTATTGCTGTTAGAGTACAGCTGTGATCCAACGGAGACTGGTTTGTCCATACTTCAGATGTATTTTTTGCGGAGGGCTGAGTATTATACGGTAGCATAATACAATACAAACCTATATGTAACCGGTCGTTCAAGGAATCTTCAATTCGCATTAAGATTCACTAAGTATAGTACTCTCTCTCGACCTTCCTACTTAAGTAATAGGCTACCGACAAATTAGGACCTAAAGACAATATTTCACAAACTATTTTTCAATTTCAAGAACATTTAATTATTGTCATTAAGATGTAAAGCTATCCAGCGGGAAAGTTAAACACAGTATCGCAATTGCAATTAACCTTGGCAAATTGACGAGCATAGACAAATAACGTTACACTGGTAACAAACTGTGTCTCAGAAATGTCTGGGCCATTATTCAACATTTGTATGCAGAGTGGCAGAAAGAATGTTGGAATAGTGATATCAAAATAACCCAGCGTAGAGAAGAGGGTTATATATGTTTTGATAGTAATAAACAACGATTAATCAAAAACATGTTTGGCATTCATACACATCAAACTACATACCAACAAAAGAAGATTGGTAATTGAAAATAAAATAATGGTATATTTCAAACAATTTCATTGATACAGCAAAATATCCAGTTTTTGAAGGAAGTGCTATATTGTTTGGAATATTTCTCCCTCCCACCTATGATAATTAGATCCAAAAATTTAACGATGCTCAAATGTCACCATATTTTTTTTCACGCACCTTTCAAGAAATAATGCTTCACACTCCTCAGAATTATTTAAAAACTGATTTGACTATAAACATAATCTGAATCACTGCGCGCATATCAATGACAACCACGAGTTATCACATATCCGTACGCAAGTTTTTCACTACACACAAAAGAGTTCCAGTAAAAATACATCTTTACTTTATTTTGTTTAACTGAGGTGGGAGAAAAAGCATCTACCATAGCCGCTCGTGTAAGATAGGTTCATTCCAACCCGAGCGTAGGGTGTTTTGCGGAATCTCGGTAATCTCGTATCCGCAAAATACCCTACGCTCGGGTCGGGATGAACTTATCGTACACTCTCGGCCATGGAAGATACCTATAATTTTAAGATGAATTTTGTGGTTTAGAAGGATCTCTTACACAAGTATATAAACGGTCAAAGACTAGTATACGTACAATAAAGTATAAACAACCCTTATAAAGAAATTGAAATTATGCATCAATATTCACTTACAAACACATTTGACTCGAACCATTGAATACTACCCTACCAACATATTGAGACATGTGAACTTTATTTTGCAGAAGGAAATTCACAGCCCAGAAAATAAATAAATTAATTCGATGAAAATAACTACCAAAAAACTGATCAAGCTATTATGTTCAATCATCAACAATAATTATATCAGTCATTTGCAAAAACTTGTATCCGAGGGGTACCCTAGGTTTTTATGAGTAAATATTTACACCACAACTTCCATTCCTTAAATGAACTGCCTTTCGGCAATTGCGTTCATCAATCGATGAACGCAACATCTTCGGATATGTTCGGATCGTAATTCATTGCATAACAATATGCATGAAAGCTATTGATCTTGTTATTGGTTGTATTGTGTCTGCAGGTCCCGTAAAATATAGATCAACATTTTTTAAAAGTGTTAGTTTATTATATTTTAAATATAATAGTACCAGAAGTGTTTCATTTTTACGTTTAAAGTGATTTCAAGTGGTTGATCTTTTCCCGCGTTATTGTGACGTCATTTGAAAAAAAATGTTTCCGGTTATAGTCGGATCGTTATATTTACAGAATAGGTAAGAACGGATTATTTAAAGGTTTTCTTAAATAAAATGAAGATTTTGTTTTAACAATTCTGGAATGAAATAATGAACTATTGGTGTAAATATAAGGAATGAATTGCGGGGTTGATGTCATTATCGGGGATATGAACGCAATTGGGTTGGTCAAAGTACGCGTGGAGTCCTTCGGACTCCACACACATTGACCAACCCAATTGCGTTCATACCCCGATAATGACATCAACCCCGCAATTCATTCCTTAATTATACATTAAATTAGCATGAATATGAAATGTAGGCAAAATTTAATGATAAAATTTATTGCTCACAGCTTGTTTACGTGTATATGCCTTGTTGTATTAGCATATTCCGTGCGGCACACCTAATAAGAATAATTATAGTTGGTATTAGCATAGTCCATGTGGCATTAACATGCATGCAGCATTTGGAAAAAAACACGTCCTATGTGTTTAAAACATAGTCCATGGGACATTTGCATATTCCTGTGGCATAATAATTAATATTCTATGTAGTATTAGCATGGTCAATTTTCCATTAGCATATTCAATTTTGAATGTTCACACTCCATGTAGTAATAAGATATTGCATGGAACATTATCATATTCAATGTGGTATTTTCATATTTCATATCGTGTTAGAATATTCCATGTTGAATTAGAATGTCCAATGTGTTCAGTAGGATAGTCTATGAAGCACATTCCATTCGGCAGTATCATGGTCTATGTGACATCAGCATAATCACCGGGTCATTAGCATTACTCATATGGCATTAACATATCTGATTTGATAATGTCCTTCCTTCAGCAAATTTGATAATGGACATCGATATTTAACGTTTGTGTCTTAATAGTACTCATGATCGAACAGGGATTATAGACACATTCCTTAAATAATACACCAATATTGGGACGTGTTAGCTAGCCTGATGTTTAATAGTTTGGCTTTGAAAATTGGGGTATTGTTATGTCGTCAAAGTGAACTGAATTAACGGATTCAAATATTTGATATGATTTATTTCATGATATATTGTAATAACTACTTAGCTGTGTACACTTTATATGTTATTGTAAAAAAGTTTCAATGTGTTCCTTTTTCTTAAAGCATCATCTCGATTGTTTTTCTTCCGCATCATGCTGCGAGAAAATATATAATCTTGAATTTCGTAGTAAAAAATATATGTACCCTTGCAGCTTTTTAGAAAAAGTAAAGACTTTTACAAATAATAAATCATTTCAGAAAGACGTCTTATTAAAGTTTATCAAAAGCCGATTTCCAAACGTGGGAAAATCATTTCTCATTTTTCTCATTATCTGTCAAAAAAGGTAGGCAGACAATGCCAACGTGTGAAATCCTGATAAACCAGAACTTCCGGAGTTTTTAGTGTGGTCTTACTCGTCCGATATAGAATATCCAAGGGCATAGCTACCATTTGATAGATGAAAATACAAACCAAGGACCAAAGGTGGTATGAGCCTGACAAATTTCCGAAAAAGATCACGTGACCGTCTTATATATAGCTTGATATCAGCAACGAAATAAACAAGCAAGCAATGGATTCCAAAAAATATATATTACAAATAAGTCTAAATAATGAAACATTTCTTCATCAGCATAATTATAAGAATATACCATTTAGACATATACATATAATAGCCGTCCGCTATGTGTGTTCTCTATGCTAAGGAGGCTGTTTTTTTATGAAAGTCGACCATTTACTTATATAATAAAATAGCTAATGAGCTCGTTTAGTAATCAATATCAAATCCTGATCATTGCAGCAAATAAACAAGTGTGTATCATATTTAGTTATCATCTATCTAAGGTGACAGTTTCTGAATCTAGCCTTTCTATTCATAGGCTGCTTCTAGTAACGTTTAGTTAAATATTTACACCACTTATAGACAAAATTGTTTTTATGCACGACTGATTCTAATGCCATCCTTATATACAACACATTATGCGTTTTAAGAAATAATTGCTGTTTTTAATTAAAACTCTATATTTACACAAATGTTACTGATTTTAAAATCCAGATGTGTTTCTTTACAATCGATGATTACATGGAAATACTTTAGAGCAGTTTTAGATAAAATCTGGGCAACGCGTTATACGTTTAAGGTATTCCATTCTTACACTATCCTTTAACCCGGTGTGTTTGACATTTACATAAAAAACTAAAGATCAAAGTTAAGTTGCCGAAAGCTTCAAAATAAACCCCGTTCATAAACCCCATTCAATGGCACATGCAGTGACATCACATTGATAGCAAATGTACTAACAAGATAAAGCAATGTTTACGTCTCACATTGGTTGCAAATATATAATGAGAACACTTCTTACTTAGAATTAATATAGCGTTGCTTAACATCAAATAAAGTCCTGTATATATTTTATTTTATATTTTGTATGTACAAACTAAGATTTCAAAGGAATCACAACAAGTGTTATTTAGTAGATGCAATAGTTTGTGCTAAAGCCTCATTAGGTATCAGGCGATCTTTCAAGTTTAATCAAGTTTAATTACATTAACAAATTAAATTAATTAGTCAAATTAGATTCATCACGTCAAATCTAAATCATAAACGAGTGTCAGTCGAATTACATACTTTATATATATAAAACGTACTTAATTGATGTAATACTTAAATAAAAACTCGCTTCTGGTGCATTTTCTGTAAACATACATAATTCCACTGAATGACTGTACTATTGAGAAAAACGTAAATGCCTCTATATGTAATAACAAAGTGTACAACTATAGACACAGACAGAAATCTTTCGTCGATGATTCAGATACATTGAATCCTTATCTCAGGACCATGCATATTTCCTGTTTGGCGGATACAATGCGTCTTGTGTTTTGTTCGATATCCAATACTCCATCTAAACGCCAAAAACCTTTATTAAGAACGCAGGGAACATATTTCCTGGTGTCTTGTGCCAGACTTTAAGACTCATAATCAGAAAAAGTAAACTCTCATGTTTCTCTTATGTTACAAATGTTAACAAGATGTATGTGCCAGCTTGTAGAAGAATGTATTTGTAACATAAAGCATTTTAACTATTATTTCTCTTTTTAGGCGATTTCACAAGGAGATTGGAGTATGCACATTAAGACTTCAGTCCTAAACTTACATTCAACGAGTAAGTGAATATAGGCCCTTCTATCTATATTTATGTGAAAAACTACAGAAACAAGCTCAGTAGCCAAAAGTGTAAAAATAAACCCCTTTTAATGGCACAGGGTAAATGCAAAAGACATAGAACACACAAACAAAAAATCGCAAACTAGAAACATGGAACAATAGCACAAAACTTCACAAAAAACACAGTGCATATATATTATATAAAAAACTAGGTATGTTTATCTAGTCGAACTTGTGCAACATCTACAATACTACAATGAAAACTAGAGAGACAAGCCCAGTAGTGGAGAGGCATAAGGCAAGGACCCAGCTGACAAAAACGTATACACAAACCTGCAGGAACGAGATATCACACATCTTGTCAACACTGTTTGGACTGGTAACCCTGATTGTGATATATCAATCTAAATTAAAGTGTCAATAAAACACATACCGTCTTATAAATTTCTTCAGTACGAACATTTCCAATGTATTTAATCTTAAGATAAAGATAATTGAGTGAGTACTTTAAAAACCAACAACACGTTATTGCACCTTTAAAACATGGTATTTCTCTTTATAGATGCATTTGTCTTTACTTTGCATGTCTATTCCCGATGAAAAATCCGAATTCCAAAATCCTTAGTGACAGCTGCGAGATCAAAATCATATTTTACTCCAAACGCTTCTGCTTTTTTGTACTATATAATGAAAAGATACACAAACACCACGTTCTTGCTAATTTCGATTGGCATTGGGAAATGGCATCTCTTGTAAAATGTATATTGACGTGTAGTTATATGCAATATCATTTAACTCCGATTAGAACATAACTGTGCATTACCAAGATGACAAGTTTGTAATGATTTGAATCAGGTGTATATTTTTAGACAGTCAAATAGCCATTATCCTAATCATTTAACTTTTCTGCAAATATAAAACTTGAAACCACCGTACCTTGTCACTTAAGGAGATGGTCTTATTTCATCAAAGAAAAATGATTTGCTCATTGGATCTTTCTTTTTGAGAGAAAATGGATTTCGTGAAATAGTTGCCGAATGAGAAAAACATAATACTTGAAATCAAAATGCTGGCATTTTACATATTAATGTTGTTTCTCGCAGTTTGTTTGGTCTTAATGACGAATGCATTAAAGTCATTGCGGAGACAACTTTTGGTAAATGCATGCATATAACTTTTTACAAGCTAAGTGCATTATATTATATTCAGTCTACTGACCCTATAGCTTTGTTCGCATAAATAAAGACAATAACGGCTGACTGCTAATCTACCATAAACATATGTACGGCAGATTTGATTTTTTACGGACATTCCATTTGATACAATACCAATTCTAACACTACAAATAATTTTTGGGGTTATCACCTTGGACCGAACAGTGGTTCACTCCGTGTATAAACCAAAAATAGCTCGAGAATGATGGAAGTGTTTTACCTTGAGTTTCCGAAACTGATATTTTGCAGATCTGAAGTTGCCAGCAAAGTTATAGTTGATTGCATATCCGTCCGTATCAGGTAAACCTCTACTCCGTCAGTATATTGTAGGAAAATATCAGATAATATGATTGTTTTTGAGATACTCGTTTTTGTTATATATTTCATGTTAATCATCGTGAATTCTGAATTCAAAATTGACAAAAATTTCGAATTTTGATTGAATGAGTTTCATCATTTATCAAGCTAGACAAATTGCCAATTCAACTAATTTTGTGATTGAAATATTCTCGTTAAATTCTAACTTAAGAACTTTATAAAATGAGAAACTCGTTGGACTCATTTATCAATTTCAATTCACTTTTCATGAATTCTTTATTGTCTTACAGACTTCATTGTTAAAATCACAGCTATCGTTCCAGGAATCAACGAATGGAATATGTGTCAGTGTCAGCCCATAATAACAAAGCATAATCAAAGAACTATATTACATATATGAGTGAATACATTTTCTCTCGTCTTATTCAAACATCTGGAAATACTACGAAAATTAATGTCATAGGTAATTTCAATATATCATTCCCTTCCGGCTGTCGAGAAAAAAACATGTTTAGGCGTTGAGTTGTACGTCCTATTCAACTATTTCTGAGCTAACTTTTTCTACTTCCTTTTCATAAACCGCTTTGTGGCAGTAAAAGCGAGAAGGCATTTTAGTATGATTAAAAGATAAAAAAGTGAAATCAGTTAAGATATTACTGTAAATAGTTTAACAGATAAGGTTTAACATGAGAACAATTTTTCTATCATGAAGTTCATTCGATAGCAAATGCTTAAGGTAACACACCCCTAAAGAAAACCTCCACTTGAAACTCTTCAATTTTAATGCTTTAGCCTATGCTGTTAAGCACAGGAATACAAATCCTTTGAAGGTTTTAAGGTAGTGGTTCGAATCCAGCCAGAAGCACAATAAAAAAAAATTTCTTTCTTCTTTGTTTTCATTAGCTAACATTTTTACAAAATTTAATATTGTATTTACATTAAAAAGTAATTGAATACATTTTGTACACATAAATATTAGCTTTTTTGAAGATTTTATAACTTACAGGCACGACTGAAATATGTGGTTGGGAATTACAAACTTTATTTTGTTTTTTAAATGAGACGGTAAAACATTTGATTCTTTGGCATGTTCCCAAAAAATTGACAGATAATTATTAATGAAGAACAGGTCATGAGTATTTCTAGAACTTGTTATTTTTTGCTTTTAAACATCGATGTTCCAATTTTACGCGGTCTAAACAGTATGTTAAATTAAAATACCATATGGTGGCTATTTCAGTACATTATTATTATAATATTTGTTGGTGATGTGATCAATAATGTATTATTTCTAAAAGCAAATATATTTCTTGTTACTCTGATACAAAATTATACCAAGATGTTGAAAAATAAATGAAATAAAGGGTTGTTCTTGTCTCTCGGGTGATGTCTCTTATATAAACAATTCTGAAATGGGGGTAGGGTAATTCAAATTTTAATAAAATTGTTATTTGACGGTAAATTTCTTTTAAATTTTGATTTTGAACCCAGGAAATGGTACTTATTAAGAATTTATCAAGCTGATCATTATTTGAAATGGTGTCCATAAGGGGTGTCCTACCTGAAATGGAATAAAAAACAGATACATTAACATTACCTCATAAATCAAAGCGATTACCTGTTAAAAGTGGCATATCAAAAGTCAGGAAGATACCTTTATCTCAAACACTTTGATCAACGTCACTAGTATTAACTGGTTTACAAGAGAATGTAATCATTGCCTGACGTCATTAGCGCCGTGATAATTTTCGCTAAATGACCTTACTTGTGTTCAAAACGGAAAAAAGTGTGTGGAAAATCGACGATGTAAATGACGTAAATAGCTAACAGCACACGGACTGTCAACCATTTACACACAATCTGACCAATTTGTTATATCAAAACATTCTTATCTATTTAGTTCTATTTTTAAAGAAATAGGAATAACCACAGTTCATTGAACTTACACGGAAATCAAGTGCAAACATTTGATATGAAAATGATAGCCATTAACAGACTCATGTACTGGGGAAGTAGACCTAGGTTGCAATGGTTTCATATTGTGGTCGTTTGTATTGCTTGCTTCGTATTAATATGAAATTGAGGCGATGTTCAATTTCTGTAACGAAGAGGTATTATCTGATTGTTCAAAAGGCTTTATGTAACTATTTGAACAGAGTTACGTGATTGGTTTAATTGGCATTTTGTAAATTATTGAACAGGCATCAGGTGACTTTTTCAACAGGCATTATAATATGAAATAAGGCACTACCTTAGACGGGCTCTAGGTATGTTATCAACTGCAGAAACTGCTAATGCAGTACATTTTTTCTTAGGTAAACAAGTGTTAAAGGCAAAAATTCATTTTATATGACATACTATGACTTTGACTACACCAATTAGATTATTAAGGTTCATAACAAGTAAGGTTAAGGCAATGCGAAGCAAATTTAATATTTTAATGTTTGAAAAAAACTCATAATAACAAACACAAGTATATTAATTTACCTAATACTGAATATCATACAAGCATTTACAGTACAAACAAATGATTCCTACTTTAAACATAAGAAGGTAAACGAAACAGATTGAGTTAACTTAAAACTAATTATTACAGTTATCTGACAATTAACCTGTACTAAACTATTTTAATATGTAAAACAGCATTGTGTATATTTTAGATTTTTAAGGTTCTGCAAATAACCTGGAAAAATGGTTTGACCACCTCAGCAGTTTGAAATGTATATAAATTCCCTGTAGTTGATGTTGTTAGCACCATTCCATCATTGAATATAACGATGTATGCAGAAAGTATGAAAATATTTAATTATTTAAAGTATGAGTCTTTAAACTGAATTATACATCTATAATAGTTAAAAAACAACAAGAGGGCCCTGACGGCCCTGTATCGCTCATCTAATCCAATACAGATCATCAAGAATAACAATCTGATCAAGTTCCATGAACATATGGTCATAAATGTGGCCTCTAGAGTGTTAACATTCTTTTACTATTACTTGACCTAATGACCTAGTTTTTGACCGCACATGACCAATATCGAACTTGGCCTAGAGCTAATCAATATAAACATTCTGACCAACTTTCAGGAAGATACCGTCGTAAATTAGACCTCAGGCCTCCATTTCTCGAAACTTTTTAAGTCCCTTATAACCGGATTAAGCTAAACTCACTATTTTTGGTTTTCAATATTTGGATAATATTTACTTCTTTAAGAGAGTTATACTTTAGGAATTATCTATATGTTAGTTAATTTAAACCATTTTTCATATATCAAAATTCCATTCAAATATGTATTTTGAGTAATTGAAATATTAAAAGCTACTTAAGCCTGTTAAGCTTAAGAAGTTTCGAGAAATTGGGGCCTAGAGTATTAACAAGCTTTTCCTTCAATTTGACAAGGTGACCTAGTTTTTGACCACACTTGACACAGATTCGAACTTGACCTAGATTTATCAATATTAACATTCTGACCAAGTTTCCTGAAGATACAGTCATAAATGTGACTTCTATAGTGTTAACAAGCTTTTCCTTTAATTTGACCGGGTGACCTAGTTTTTAACTCCAGCTGACCCAATATCGAACTCGTCCAAGATTTTAATGAGAGTAACATTCTGACCAAGTTTCATTAAGATAGTGCCAAAAATGTGACCTCTAGAGTGTTAACAGTCGAATTGTTGACGACGGACGACGACGGACAACATATATTTATGTTGTAAACTATGCACAATAAAGCAATTTAACTGTTCACAACATTATCAGAACAAAAATGTACTATAATTATGCTTACATTAGCTCATTCATAAGCTCATTCAGTTTAAAACTACAAAAAGTGCATACTTTGCCAATACACTTAATTGTTCAAAACGTATTAGGCTTAGTTTTAATTTTAACAATGTCACTGTATTTTAGACATAGTAAATTGCCCCCTCCCCCCCCCAGCAAGAGTTTAGCAGCCTACTGACAAGATGACTGTAATAAACTATGATGAATTGATCTATTGATAGGGGAATACTCTCCAAGAAAATTGACACATTTCTCTGCATTTGATACATATGCAATTCTTGTCTCTTATTTCAATTGTTCATGATGATTACAGTAATGAAGTCATCGATCCAAGATACATAATGTACTCTGGTATAGGGTACTGAAGTGATCGCCCCATATGCCAACTCTGGTATCCTGGATAAAATGTTACTGGTGAATACAGTACTGAAGTGATCAAATCCTGATGCCACTCTGGTATCCTGGATAAAAAGTTACTGGTGAATCAAACTTACTGAAGAGATCAATCCCAGATGCCACTCTGTTATCCTGGATAAAACCTTACTGGTGAATACGGTACTATAGTGATGAATTCCGATCTGAAACAGATTAACACCTATTTTAAACTCGGAATATAATAAACAAGGGTCAATTTGTTTACATTGACGCAGATGAAGAGACTATCACACTAACAAATGAAGTCACCGTTGTTAAAAATATGTAAATATGGCCTAGGACCATTATGTTTCATATAGACACTTACCAAGCTTACAATGTATCTCTTCAAAACAGTATTTTCATATAATATTTTGGCAAAAACAGACTTCAAAACTTCAATAGTTCAATTTCAGGCTGTATGCAATACACTGAAAGTTTGGCAATGATATATTAAACACTTTTAGAATGAGTATAAGCACCTGTGGTGTTTTCATAAAAAGCAGAAATAGCCATTTCCATCAAGCGGTAAGCCGCAAACTTTTAAAGAGCCATTATTTCCCCATGCATTGGATTAATCTGACCAAATAAAGTTTATATATATATATATGACAGCACCATAACAATGGCCTGCCTACTCTATTAAGATTTTTTCAAAGCAAAATAAGATTTTTCCACTCTATCAGCTTAGCGTTTATATAACAAGAGCTGTCACAGAGACAGCGCGCTCGACTATTCCGCCGCTTTTCAATGTAAGGATTGAAAAGATTTGGCGAAACATGCATGGATCACTGTTAGATTAGATATCAATGCAATACATGGTGTGTTGAGATATTAACATAAATGAGGTTCCATGCAAAATTTTAACGAGAATTTCTAAGACTAATAATAAAGGGCATTTATTTGCAAAATACAGTTATCTAACTTGGTTATTCAATTAAGTTGGGTGGTTGAATACCACTGTATAAAGTCTCAATGCAATACATCACATAGTTGCTGAGATATTATCCTATGTGTGCTAACGTGCAAGAACCTTAACCAGAATTTCTAAGTCGCATAATAAAGGGGCAAAAATTATATATTATAAAAAAGATAGAGTTATCTTACTTGATTAATTAGAAGGTTAAATAGATGGGAGCCTGTGTGTAAAGTTTCAATGCAATACATGATGTATTGGCTGAGGTATTGACTTAAAAGTGGTTGCATGCAAAACCTTAACCAGAATTTTTATGTCGAATTAAAAAAGGGTCATTATTTTATTTCAATGCAAACTGGAGTTATCTTACTTGGTTATTTAAGTAGATTGGATGGTTGAGTACCATTTTATCAAGTATCAATGCAATCCATCAAGTAATTGCTGAGATATTAACCTATGTGTGCTAACATGCAAAACCTTAACCAGAATTTCCAAGTCAAATAATAAAGGCCCATAATTTGCATTATATTCAAAAAAGTGTTGGAAATACATATTGAATGTTTCAGTGCAATACATGATATATTTGCTGAGATATTGACTTAAATGTGGTTATGTGCAAAACCTTAACCAGAATTTCTAAGTCAAATATTAAAGGGCATTATTTTGCATTAAATGCAAACTAAAGTTATCTTACTTGGTTAATCAAGTAGGTTGGATGGTTGAATGCAATACCTCAAGTAGTTGCTGAGATATTAACCTATGTGTGCTTACACGCAAAACCTTAACCCGAATTTCTAAGTTGAATAATAAAGGGCAATTATTTGCATTAAATGCAAAAAAGAGTTATCTAACTTAGTTAATTGAGTAGGTTGGATGGTTGAGTACAATTGTATCAAGTATCAATGCAATACCTCAAGTAGTTGCTGAGATATTAACCTATGTGTGCTTACACGCAAAACCTTAACCAGAATTTCGAAAGTCGAATAATAAAGGCCTATAATTTGCATTATATTCAAATAATTGTTGTCTAAATTCATTAATTTAGTATGTAAGATAGTTGGGAATACATGCCCTAAGTTTCAATGCAATAACTGATGTGTTTACGGAGATAATGACTTAAAGGTGCTTACATGCAAAATCTAAGCCGACGCCGACGCCAGGGTGAGTAGTATAGCTCTCCTTATTCTTCGAATAGCCGAGCTAAAAAATGACATAGAGCCAAACTGAAATGCTTCCAGGGACATATGGCGCAGCAAAGGAAATGGCAAAAAACACCAAAACTGAAAGATTCATGACAACTGCTAGTGTTTTCATGTATGAGACGGCTACATGATGTAGAAAATGCAGTGATAGCATAATTATGCTAAGTTTTAAAAAAAAATTGCTTAAAGTATCTGTTTTGAAGGCTAGATTTGCCTTAAAATTAAGATTACAGCTCTTAACCAGTGTCTATTAGTTGCTTATTTACACCTGATTAGTATAAATCTTACTCTTTGGAATCATTTACACATAAACAAGTACTACAAAGTTAACTTACATCTTCATTCTGAAATATTAGATTCAGAGCTGCAACTCCTGGATCTAGATTGCAGGACCACTGCCATGAGCGAAAAGCTGCAGCAAACTGGAGCTTATTGGCACATCATATTCTGCAAGCAAGACACAAAATCAATGTTTGATACAGAATTAGACTATCTTCTTCTACTGTAAAAGTATGAAAAATGCCTGTAAACACTCATTTGAGACATACATAACCTTTTATGTAGGAATGCTCCAGTCAATTGTAAACACCACCCAAGCCCGGGGAATAGCGGGGACTTTGACTTTCAGTCCAGCCAACCCAGGGTAAAATCCCCGTCCTGCAGGGAAGAAATGATGTTAAAATACCCACCAAATGCCCATGCACTGCTATATTTTGCACCAAGACAATACCACCGCATTCACCCGGCACTGCAGGAACACCTGAAGTGAATGGTAAAAACACAGCCCTTTTCCACAGCTATCCCCGGTTTACCACTGGACCTGGAGGGTCCAAGGTTACAATTGATTGGTGCATTAATGCGATAAATGTGCAGAAAAGTTCATTAATTCCAAAAAAAATATGACAAAAAATATTAAATATATAGTCTTTTGGACGATTTGCAATAACTTTTTTTAACAACTAAAAGGTTAATCGTTACTAATCGAATACCCAGATGCATTTTGAAAGCCTATAATCCAGACTTTCTTAGAAATCTTTCTTACTTGCATACAATATTCCTTTCTAAAAAATCCTTGCCAAGAATTTCCTACTTGCAGACAATATTCCTTTCTAAAAAATCCTTGCCAAGAATGGGTATGGAATTCCATCACTAGACCATGTTTTGATCAGCATTGGTTCTTGTCCTTGAAAATACCTCTGTGGCTTCAGCAACCAGGATGGCTATAATAAACAATAAATTAGTGATTTAATTTATTAAAGCTGCAATCTCACAGATTGAATGTTTTGATCAAATTTTATGAAAAAATTGTACCGAGATTCGCTACAGAAAATAATCTTTTTGGTGCCAGTCTGGTGTACCCTTTAAGGCATTTTGAGTGTATTTAGGTTTTTTCTTTAATGCATAAAGGGAAAAGGTACTTATCTCAATCCCCCTGCTCACTTTTTATTGCTTTTGCCATCAGAGATGTATATTTTTTCAATGTATTAACTTCAAGTAAATGAATATATTCATGAATGATTGACAGTATGAATGAATGAAAAGTAGCAATATTTCTTTAGATAGGGATCTCATTGTGTTGCTGTGATTGTTTAAGTAGATGTGTTTCATGTTCATAAGCTTAAAATCATATACACACTAAATGAAACATAATTCTGCATCATGTGTAGTAAGTTATGATACTTGTTTGCAATTAATGCAATGCTTGCTTAAAAGAGCAAACAAAATGTGCCAATAGATGCACAATACAGTCCAAAGACCAATGAAGGTCAGCAGTTTTATTAGAAAATGATATTATCTCAAAGCCGCAACAAAAACGGCATGAAAGAAATTCAATTTGGAAAGAAACAGTTCATCAATGAGCTATTGAAATAAACACGATCTGTGGCCCACAGCAAAACCATCAACTCGCATTTGCCGATTTGTCTTTCAATCACAATCTTGCACACTTATGGTGTCAGCCTTCCTCTCAACATATTCAGTCAAAATCTCTCATCTCCCATAGTGTTGCTTGGCACGAGGCGTCACTCGGCACTATTTATTTGCAATCTTTCACACAATATGTGGATAAAAGCAAAAACATTCATCTTTACAGTCACAACAGCTCACAGAGCCATGGTGTTGTATCGCAACCGTCCATTTATCTTTTCAGACATAATCTTGCGCTCCGCCATGGTTTTTTTTTGGCAGGAGGGGAAACCCCTCCCGCACCCTCCCCTCCCAACTTCTTAATTTAATGACATCCGTCACAAGAAAGTGGTGTTGCATTTCAGTTACCTGGTATTTGGACTGCAGTTGTGGCCAGTCGAGCTATTTGATTGGGGCGATTCGGTCCCTTGGGTGATCTCTTGGTCTGAGAATTATAAAAAATGTGTTTGTCACTGTGTACTCTATTATACATATAATAAACAAATAATCCACTTTTGGTCGTATCTTTTTACATATTAAATATTTTAATATTACATACAATCTTTTCATTCACATGGTGTCGGACCGCAACCGTCCATTGATCTTTTCAGTCATAATCTTGCGCTCTGCCATGGTTTCACTTGGCAGGAGAGGATACCCCTCCCGCACCCTCCCCGCCGAACTTCTTAATTTACACAAAAGTGGTGTTGCATGGCACAAGAGTTCACCTGTCAAACAATTCCTGTATATCTTTTTAGTTTCAATCTCTCAACCAACGTGTTGGTAATTGAAAGGTGTTCCCATCCTTTGATCTCAGTCAAAACATCTCACTCATCCATTGTTGAGGTTCACAGACGGTACACCCTATCTATCTTTTCAGTGACAATATCTCACTCAGCCATAGCGATTTCTGAACTGGTCAACCGCATGTCATAAGTTTATGAAATTGATATATTCATTGTATGATTTACTGAAAAGTGTTTTTACAAAATAATCATACTGTACCTGGCTGACGCGACAAGCTCTGCTGTGTACCGGTATACTCCATGGTCGTAATTAAATCGGTAATCCAACAGGAGTTAATTCTTCGCAATTTCTATCCGATCAACAACTGTCAAACATCTAAATAGTATCGATATTGTAAAGCCTAAACTGACAACTACTTACTGTAAAGTGTGACCTTCGTATAGAATGGTAAACAATGCGTATGAATATCTTTAGTAAACAAGTGAAAACAAAGTGTATATCTCAGACAATCTATAGAAATATGTTTTATTTGTCTTTTTGAGTTTACCAAAAGTATTCATAGTAATTGTTTATAAGCATATTTTGAATTATTTTAATAACTAGTGGGGCGCTCTTTCGCTGCATCGCATAGTTTATTTTTTTCTTCCGTGTCGTCAAGCTCTGATGACGTTGGTGTCCGGCATGCACGCGCTCAAAATAGTTTATGAACAGAAAATTACTGGTTCCATCACCTTTACGTCTTTTTTTCAGGCTGATAGTATGTGCAACTTTTGAACGAAAGTAGTGCTATGTGTGACCGTAAGAGGGCTCTGCCGAGCTTCGCTCGGTTTAGAGCCCGTATTATTATTAAACAGGAGTTGAACATGCAACATGTCAGAAATTGAACTGGCATTATAAAGGAGTTGAATTCTAGAACATGGCGACCGATTCATGTATATAGGTGTGTGTCTACCTCTTAAGAGATTATGTCAGTAGATTTTTTTAACAAATTTATTATGACATTTTCAAAAGATTGTCATAGTGTCTGCAAAATCCCTTTCGATGGCTTTCAAACGCGATTGCATTTAATTAATGAAACTTTAAACATCAATAGGCTAGTATTTATCATGTTTAACTCAGTGTATTTCTAAGTATCCTTAAGAGATGTATTTTGCTTCAAATGTGCAAAATATATTTTCGTATTTGTTTAAAAAGTATGTCACCACATTTATCAACTTTGAGTTTTGTTATGGGCAAAGTGCAGTTTATTGTACTTCATTTGGTTACAATTTGTCTTAAATAAGTTTTAAAAACATTTGTGTGTCCGTACGCTTATTGTCATATTTTGCTTCATATTTGAGACATTCTGAAAAGCTTCATAGGGAATTATTACACCCACAAGAATCGATCGATATGATTGGAATGTTCAAGATTGGACGCCTATTTAAAAAAACTCATTTCATTGGATTGAAAATGTTCAAGAATGGATGCATATATCAAAGTCTCTTTTCCTAGTATTCCAGAATGTTTAAGAATAGACACCTATATCAGAATATTGGTTCGATTTAATTGAAAGTGTTGAAAAATGGACGCCTATGTCAGAGCATTTAAAAGCATTACGAACTAAAGTTTAAACATAAAACGGAAATGTGTGGTTTCTTGAAATAAAATTTTAACTTTTGTATAATAATATGTTTGCTCTAAAGCATACCTTACAAGAATGATAATTAATTAGTCTACCAAAGATTACGACCATTGTCTTCTCTAATTGTCCAGCAAGAACGATTTGATGAATCTCGGACTCTTTAACGCGGTAATAGCCTAAACCTTATCAATCTCCTGTGTCTAAAGGTTGTTCAAAATTGGCAGGTACAGTTCATTATTGTATAAGAACCATCGGCGTGTATCTTAATTTTGCAACAAACCGGATAACCAGAAGTATTAATGTATTTTACAAAATCGTTATTAAAAGTGATCAGGGATTTTAATTGGAATGTATCATCAAATACTTTGTACACATTAAAAACACCTTTGATAATACTGCATTGAATGAATGTCGGTATGTCTCCATATTCATAAGCATAGCAAATTAAGCACTAATTACATAGGCCAAAATAAATGTTCAAACATTGTAAACTTTACAGGCTGATGTAATAAAAAAAAACAGTTTTATCAATTAGACTAAGACTGTTCTGAATAAGCGTAGTTAATTTTATTGAACTGTTATAAGTCATATAAAACGATTAAGAAATATTAAAAAAACAAACGAGCAGCTTAAGACAATGGTAAACAATAACTCTTATGATCCTACGGAAGGTCTGTATACATGTTTGTCAAATGTTAATTCATTGCTCAAACGGATTTTAATGTGTAACTTTTGTTTAACATATTTCAACATAAAAAAATTGCTTTAAATGTATTGCATACTGAATGTCCCTCACTTGTGTCAAAAGGTTAAAACAAAAACGTACTACACGACAAAAACAGTTCATTCTTTAAGGCAGACGACAATTGATTTGCAGACTCTGTGTGGTTAGGCTAGGTCTCTCTTAATGTTTTCAAGGGTTCACTTTAGCCTAATACTTGCATATTGTGTTCCATAATAAACTTAACAAAATAACACATTAAATCATTGTGTGGATAAATAAGAAACTGTTTTTAATAAATAAATATTGCTCGTTTGTAACTTGGTTGATAAATGCTCTGTTTCGTACTGTTCAATAATTAAACATACATTTCACCACTGCAAAATTACATTGGAAAAATCCTACAAATTATCATTGAAAGCAACATAAAAAACTTTGGCATCCAACAACCAGGTAGTTTTTCAACGTGTGCGTACACCTGCTTGAAAATAGGACGGACAACGTGCTTCAAATACCTCGATTCTACATATTTTTCTTCAGATGTCTTTGATATCGAAACTAGTTCAAGAATAAGTAACAGATGATATTTACCTAAGAATTCTTTTTATTTGATGTACATTGTACTTTGTAGATGATGCGGTTCAACAAACATAAGAAAAAGATATCTTCAAATATTTAAAGATACGGTATGATAAAACATGTCCGTCAGAAATTCATAATTAGGATCGTGCGTGATTCAATGCGAAAGCGTTATATGAACTAAAACTTGACGAATTATCAACATGAAGAAAACTTCTTGTAGCAACGACACGATGAAATACATTCCAATGATTGTTATCAGAAAAATAAAAACAGGCAAGACATAACTTTTCTTCCATTTCTAAAACATATAAAGTCTGATATAACATCCTTGATGGGATTCGAAAAATTGCTTGTTAAAAATGGAAGTATTCTTAGTACATGTAGTGTGTGTAAATATGGAGCAATTAAACCCATTGAATATATATTAGGTCTGTTTCATTCATTGAGTATCTTTTCGCTTTATTCAGTTGGTTGAAAAATGCACCAACATTAAACTTTCGAATGTTATTGTCATATTCCATTAAGTATGTGATGAACAGTCGCCAATCATTTTCTTTACAGAACAGAAACAAACACATATGGGAAAACATCAAGCTGAATTCACATTAATAAATTTACATTAATACTTTATCATGAGGGTGGCACTGCAAACAAACGCGATTGGAATCATAATTATTTGAATAAGATTTTCTGATAAAATCGTCAAAAATCTGCAGCTAAATGATTGTGTAATAGCGCAAATCGTTTGCATAGTTTAGACATCAATTATATTCTTGAGCTTTTGTAAAATCCTGCCGCGTACACATTTCTACACTGTTAAATATATATATGTATTTCGCGTGAGTAGTCTCGGGAGATTCCGGCACTGCCAAATCTAGTCAATGTTCTTTATAAGTAGTTCTTTTTCTGTTAAGAGTCCTGACTTTACATTGCATGTGTGTTTATTTTAAAGCTCTAATTCTTGGATAATTTTTCCTTAATTGAGTATTGTGTTATATAATGTTTCATTCATCTTGTTTTACAGTTCTTATGGAGAAAGACAGATAAGGAAATATAAAAGAAAATGTGCAGTGAAAATTAGGAATCAAACCCGGACCACTGTATTGCCGGCATAAGACTTCTATAATTTTATATGTGCGTTCATTGGGATTCAGAGGTTTTTAAGATAAAAGGTGTTCAAATGAATATAATCTAGATAAATGTAGTAACATTGACACGGCCAGTAACACACCAGTTCATCACAACTTTCAGATAAATTAAGTAATCAATGTGTCTGAGTAAACATACGCACGGGGAACCAACATTCGTCCAACACCACCTTTATCCCAGTCCCATCTAATCCAACGTTCCATTTCTATAACAGTTACGCATAATATTTGTTCAAGGGGCTGCTTGAGTCTTATTTGTCAGTATGACTTAACACACTGTAACAGATAACAAGTTCAGTGTGTGCTAAATATAAAAACTACAAAACCAAGCTGTAGGATTTATATTGTACCGACACTGATATAAACCAAATGGTTGTGTTCATTGTCTTTTAAATATTATTCCAATAATTTCCCCTTTTGTTTTGTTTTATGCGTTCATGAATACTTTATACCCATTGTAAACTCAAATACACGTCAGTATATGAAGTGTTATAGATGTTGTATCCATATTTGTAGAAATTATTAGTTACCTTTGTACTGTATGCGATTGATTCTATGCATTTATTAGCTGATAATTATACGTAACGTGACCTAGAATCGTAAAGATATGTTGTTAAATTTACACATAGGACAGCGAAATCTATGTGTTGGTAGAAGGGGAAAGCAGTTTACGTATTGAATAGTAATATTACATGTAGTAATACTGATCTGTACATTGCCCAATGCATTATCATTATACTCACATCCATCCTAGCAAACCCGAATTAACAATTTATGTGTGAAAAAAAATTCTACTGCTTTTCCCTTCTACCATCATCATATCTGTGTGTTTTGTAAGAAATACTTATTGTTTAACAAGTACGTCAGCAGAGATGACATTCCTGTTTACATTTAGCAACATTAAGCTTGACAATCAACCTTTAGGTTAAAATCCAGTCTTCATAAATCTTCTAATTAGCAATTAACCTAATTAACCCATCCATCACTTCCCCACTTCACGTTTCACTAAAATAAGATCAGTGAAAAAGCTGTTATTATTAGACGGAATATAGATAATGTACATCTTTCCGTAATAGTTGAAGCTACAGCGACCATAACCATTGCACGAGAGACTCCAAAACGTCAAACATCGGACAAATTATATCCACCCTAACAGGCAGTAAGAATTTAAATTGTGTTTCCTTCGTCCGGAAGTCATACAGATTTACAGATTGACATAGAGTAGCGTGCACGTCACACCAACTATTCCAAAATGGAGCTTGATGGAAACAACGAATAATATAAGTCAGCATTTCCGATACAAATTTTTAAAGTCCTAGACACTGTACATTATTTTATAACATATTAGAACACGAAAATAAATTTTGGATAAAACTACATACTCCGGTGAATTGCGAAAACTGAGTTTTTGATCAATTTAAACAGCTCAAATGCAAATGGTTTTAATCAAAATTAAACAATTAAGAATTAATGACATAAACGAACAGCAATTATTGTACAGCAATTCATTTCGAATGATTTATTGCAACTAGTGATCAATAACAGTATAATAACAAATTGCCAGACGTGTTTTGATCGTTACTTAAAAATAAGGAATATGGTGCACATTGAATAGTTATAATTGTTGCTTTAATTCGTACGCAAATATTAGGAATGAGATGGAAAGGTTATTGATTTGTTGTTATGTTGCAGATTGTTAGATTGTATCAATGTTTTTGCAGAAGCTGGAGAGATAATGTTAAGAAAGTGGGTGGTATACTCTAATTCAGATCGTTTTTTTCGATTTGTCATACATTCGCAAGGAATATGAATTGTATTTTTATTTGAATTTACTTTTTTCAACAATGACTGTCGAAAAACATCTTAACAGGTTTTAATACCGTTCAAATATAAAGGCGAGTTATGTTTCTTACAATATGTTACCAGAAGGGCAATACACATTGATGTGAATTATTGTAGGGAATATTTAATGGCAATTAAACTCTATCATGAAAGTCATAATATCAGGCGGTGTAAAATATGCAAATCATCCATAGAAATCTTTGCATTTTATAACTTTAAGAAATTACTTAAATAGTAGATCTAACGCCACATTTTCCATAATTAATAGTATGACCCTTATTTGTAAACTCTAATAAAGTGTCTAAGTAATCCAGTGCTAGTTTCTCTGCCCAACTTACATCACAAGGGTCGTCAATAAATCCACAATGTCCACCTTTATTAGTACAAACCATTAGAAAATGTGGATAGTACTTGCAGAGATCGTATGGAATGCTTATTTTGGAATAAAAAGGATCATCTAAGCTATTGATAAATAATAAAGGAACTGCTATCTCATCCACATCTCTCAAAGGATTATTGCGGTCCCAAAAGTCATCTACATTTGAAAAGTTGTATAACTTTGAATACACAAGCTCATCAAAATGTCGAAATGACCAGCATTTGAGCAACTCATTAAAATCGATATACTTTGAAAGTGAATTTGAATGTACACATAACGTTTTTTTCAATGACAACAAATATAATATGTCATATATTCCTTGAACACCTTTCGAGAATTTCCCGGAGTTGTCAAAGCACGCTGATATACACACTCCAGCACAAATGTTTGCCGATGAACCGAATTCTCCAAGATATGACAGTAAAAGCGAACAACCCGTTCCTAATCCAACCATTGTAACTAACGCTTTTGGGTATCGACTATGTATATATTTTACAACTTGTCGTAAATCGTGCGGATCCCCGTTGCTCAGTATCTTCGGAGTCGTTAACACTGAATTTCCGAATCCTCTTTGGTTAAACACAACAGGCCTATAACCTTTGTGAGCAGCTAAAGTACACAGGTTTGAAACATTGACCGCGGTAGCGGTTAGTCCCGGAAGTATTATTAACACAGAACATCGTTTTTTCTGATGAACAGAAACATGAAGAACCCAGTCAAGCGCTACGACTCCTTGATCACGCATTTGTATATATTCTCTGTCAAATTCAGTCGAAGTATTTGGAAGAATAAATGAAAGTATTGTTTGGACATGCGCGTTTCGTAGATACCAAGGCGGATCGAATTTACGCTTCATCAGTCTGCATCGCTTGAGAAGATGTGACGCCAATGCTGATTCTTTGAAATACAGTATTGGAAGTGATGATGGCTGGTTCATAAAAGACTTGAGGTAAAAGAAGGCACTGACCACAATTGTGCCAAACACGGCTACGCAGAATGGTAGGGACGTCACAGTTGAGTACACAGCAAAAAACATAACTGTAGTTCCAACTCTTTCTTTTAAGTTTGCTATTAAGGTCGTCTGTTAAGTTATTATTTTAAGATTATTGAATTTACATTTTCATTTCAAAAAAATGCATTACTTTTGTGCAAATGGGTTTCTTTGATGGTTTCTTATTGTGGAATTGAAAATATAAAACACTTTTATGAATTGTTGCAATGTCCTAGAAATGCCGGTGATTTTAGTAACTACTATCGTCGTTAATTATTTCACTGTATGTGTTTACGATCAATATTAATGAAATGTCTATACAATTAATAAACGCAAAATTGATCAACACTGCAATAACTTAAACCATTAAGTGATACAATAGTCCAAGGTGGCTTTCACATGGCAAACATAACACTTGATTCAGGCAATATTCCACTCCGAGAATTTCTCACCGTAAAGAATTGTGAACTAGATAAAATCCATTTGTTTGTCAACACATAGTATCCTTCTCCTCCCTAAAATGAGCATAAAAATACTCAATGTGCTATAGCTAAGGTATGTTCCACTATGTATGTGAACCTCAAATATCAAAGATTTATAAATGTTTATTTCACACCCAATACTTTCACAATCGTCAATTTTACATCGATTTATATGTATTCAACATGTTTTATTGCTTATCAGATCAATGGTTTATCCGACATTACATAAAAAGCTTATTTTAGTATTCATTGTTGATCTAAATGAACCCATTTTATGATCTGAGTGCAATTATTTCCGCACTTAAACTTATATATGTTCCGCCTGAAGTCTTACTGAAAATTTTTAAGTGTTCGAATATAGTGCATTGAAATCCACATCAATTAGCTTCGATGTGATATGATCTGTGTAGTTTGACACAACTATTATGTTTCTCACTGATGTCTCATTAGTGACATAATGCTTGTCCATATCATAAGTATTAAAGCTTTTACTTGATTTACTTTATAAGCTTCTTATAAATATATACGTGCTCATCGCAGTGTTCAATGAAAAAGTACTCTTATATACAGTCCATAAATGACAATGTGTAAGTAATTGATGTTTCGTTTAACGAGGTTTATCAAGCATGACAGCTGATAATATCACTTAATTTTAAGAGGAATAAAAACACTTCATTTCATGCTTGGCAAGTGTTCGTAAGGATGCCTTATTTATGTGTCTACATAATCCACTTATCGTTCGTTATTGTTCCACTTGATCGCAATATCGTCGAGTATTGATCAACTTTCTCAGCATCGTTTCATTGTAATTAAAAAGCGCAGGTGTCTATTCATACTGTATCTGAATCAAGTCTGCCTTGTTTGCAAATACTTTTGTAACGCCTAAAAAATCCAGCACTGATTGTTAACCGCTGGATTGAATAACGTTTTTGCAACCTGTGAAGGGTGTTAAATGTTTTTTTTTCCGATGTTGGCGTTTCGGCAGTCTGAAAGTATACACAAAATTCAAATTAATTAAATTATGTTTGGACTTAATATATGCATACCTTTTGTTGGCGGCTTTAGAATATTATGAATCAGATGTCTGTCTCGTATTGTTAGATTATGAGCCTTGCAACTGTATAAGGAATTATTTTCACACAAAAGCTGTATCGATACATATCTTAATCACGGCGCACTTAAGATTTCACATATGATTAGGAAGAGAGAATATTGATTGAGATAAACAAAGGTGATAATGTGTGTAAACTGATGTTAAAAAAGGCGAAATTAAATTAATTCACATATTCGAAAGGCAATTGAGATGTATTTTACCCAAACGTATCGTTTAACCATCCTTTCCAATAGGACTCTAATCTGGGAAATCCGATGGAATATATCAGTAATAAATAAGTAAAATTCAATGGTGGTACATATTTTATTACGATTGATACAAGTGAACATATCAGTTAAGACTTGGTCCACAAGTGCGTATTGTAATATTATACAATTCACTACATGGACAGTACAAATAATACAATTGACTACATGGGCAAGTCTTGTAAACAAAACTACAAACTTCTTATAGACACGACGGCAAAAATGCTATGATAATAATCATAATACCGTAACATTTATAGGCAAGCTGTACTGACCCTTAAACAGTGCAAATTTGAACAATATTCTACATGCGTCTACACTAGACAACCTGTTGCCTATGTGTTAAGGTTACAATCATATGAAGCAATATAACACCCAGCAGCTACACACTTTATGTATCGATGTTCATTATCACGTTTGCTTGGGGATTAATGCAATAAATATGTTAATGCAATATTGAATTTGCTGATTTCACATGGACAATCTACAATGTAAACAGGCTGAGCCCATTGAAATATATTAATACACTTGCTTACATTTGTTCTATAATATATTGCTAATGGAGTCTATAAGTACACAAATAAACATACTTGTTATGTTAGTCAGTAATGACTAGGCACATTAAAAGATTTATATGGAATATAATGAAAGCGAGAAAATAGTCTGATTTACATACATACATGTCTTTAGGCAAATGTATCTCAATATTTTTATTTGATCTTTATTTCTACTATTAATTCAGTTTTTCTGTTGTATTTTCTTCTGTTTTTTTTATGTTTTCTTGATGTTTAAAACAAAATGTTGAACTATTTTTGATTTAATGTAGTTTTCTGTGCTCGGTAATTAAGATGGTAAATTTTTCTAATATTATTTCCTGACATTCAGCGAAACTTTCTTTGCATTTATTTAAGATAAAATATGCCATAGACAATTCTGACACGCCGTTTGTAACCGGCGATACTTCATATGTTGATGCTTCAAAAATGTTCAAGGAGAATTGATATTGCAACATTTTGTTTAACCTGCTCTAAAATGAGTTATCTGCACGTCCTAATAATATTGAATGAAGTATGTCTCAATGGTATATTCAGGTTCGGTACATGATTTTATGCATGTATTTTCAGGAAAACGAGTTTCTTTACAATGATTTCAAAATATTTTTACACAAATATGTTGTTATCGACGCATCTACGAATGCAAACCATAGATGTTGAAACTTTGATTCCCATAATTTAACCCATAACTGACGTAGATTGAATATTTGTTATACCTATTCCACAAATACAATCTGTAATATAGTATCAAAATCATGTCTTCTAAATGCCGAAACGCTGTACCAGTGTTTTTCAGAAAATAAAGTTAGACCAATTAAATCCAACAATTATTTCTCTCAATGATAAGACACATATAAATCTTGGCACTATCTATAAATCCAACCTGTTTCGACAAATGTCCATACTGGAAATCGTAATAAGTATTCAAGGTAAACTTTAAATAAAACTTTCAAAAGAAATTTCGTTAACATCTGCTTCATTTATTGGCCCGTCTTCTAGATTAAGTTAATCGTCGGATACCAATGCGTGATCCATTCCGCTTCTCGTCATCACTTGTAACTGGAGAGTGTCAGGATGGATTGACAGTGAAAAATTAGTTATAAAATAATATCGTATATTGTAAGGAATCCTATCATTTTAAAAGTTCCGTTTTTCCAACAAAATGATTACAATAATCGGCATGTATCTCATGTACTTACTTTGTATTATCACCAGATAATTCCCATTATTGTAGGTATTAAATAATTAAACAATCCGCGATGTTCCTTTGATCGTATGATTGTATCTTCACTGTTCCCGTACACACACTGGCAGCGGCCGATATCTGACGATCGCTTTATGTCTTCTCTATTGGATTATTGGACACACTGTGGACGTAATTTAGCATTAAGGATAATCTTGCACATAGAACCAAAGAGGCTTTGAGCGGAACGTTGTATTGACGTCAGTGATATTGTTCCGTGCTCTTCGGGTTTCAGGAAAAATATAAAGAAAGAGCCGATAGTTGGTTTTCCAACTACAATGACCCTTTCCGTGTTGATCTGATGCTAGTCGAAAATTTCTTCAATTTATACCATAGTCAGTATGTATCATTTTCATGGTCATCGGATATATTCGACATGAGAACAAAAAACAAATTCGAAACTCCAACACAACACTTGCGATCAACTACAACAACAGACTTAAAGGTCAAAGGTTATTTGATTAGTCGAATAGCTAAAATGAACTTCAAGTATTTATGGATCGAGTTCACAGCTGTTTGAAAATCATAAAAGCATAACATGGCAAACGTCTTGGTACGTTTCAAATCAGATAAGAGCAAGCAAACAAGCCCAAAAGTACAACATATAAATATGAACCCTGTTATGAACCAGTTAGGAAGCATATGCCATAAGTTTTCATTTCATTATTAAAGTCAATATGCATAAATCTAGGCAGTGTAGATTTAAAAATAACTGTTGTTATACAGTGTCAAATTGTATCACTCTTGAAAAAAATGTTTTCAATGGAATGCAATAACATTAAAACTTTTTTCAAATATGTTGACAGTTTTGATACATTTCACGTATCTATTTTGAAGAATTGTCGGCTGCAGCGTTTCGTGCGCAGTTTTGGTATTCCGAAAAAGTCCTTTGCAATGATACCGAATGATAACCACGCACGATAATCAAATGGTTTCCGTAAGTATGAATACAGATACATATCTCAACTATGAACTTCAGATAAAATCTCCTACAGCTTGATTCGGAAGCTGTAGAAGATAGAGATAGACATGTCTACAACAATGATTATCGCAAAGAAATAGATGAAGAAACGCTTCTTTCTTGTCGGAAATTTATAGTGTACAAAAATATGATTTAAAATCTGAAAATGTGGTGCTAATATTTGATCCGAGAGTAGTGTTTTTCATCATCTATTTATTATTAATTAATTTATTATTTATTCTATCTATCCACTGTTTTGAGTATCGAACAAAATAGCACAGACAAAGCTTAGCGCTCTTGAAGGACTTTTGTTTCTATCAATCTCGCAGAGGATTTCATTTAGCTTCATGGTCACCATGTTAGAGCTTTAAATAGAATTAAACATAAGGTAATACGCTGAATCTTGATACATTCATATTGTTACGTAATTGCTTGTGTTCGTCAGTTGTTGTTAGAATGATTCAAATTGATAGCATAATTAACAGAAAAATTATACCAAAAAAGAATGTTTGTATTCAAACAAATCGTGAAAATGCTCGTGTTATTAAGGCTTTGCAATTGTCAAAACAGAATGCGTGCGTGTATGCAACCACTGTGTGTATGATGTACTGCTACAGTCAGTGAACATTTCTTAGTGTTATGATGATATTTGGTTTTCTTAAATTTGTTTAAGAAGTTGTAATCTGTTCGTCATATCGCCGTAATTAAACGCTTAAAATAATTCGTGTTTTTGATTGGGACAATAACTGATTTAGATATGTTCTTCCGTTGAGATTATTTTTATTATGTTAACAGTGTGTGTTGGTTTGTGTGGCTACTTTTGAATGTATTTTACTAGGGTTTTGGTTCTGATCCTTTTTTTCTTTAAAGCTTGCAGTTCCTTTATTTATTTATTTTTAATTGATTTTCTAGTAATTATGTTTGTTATGTCACTGTAGTTTCCATTGTAGTACATTAATACGTTTGGTTCTGTAAAAGTCGATGACGTCACGAAACTAGATAACGTCTTTGTCTGCATTTGAATATAAGTATTATCTACTTCAAGGTCCAGTTACTCTGTAACCTTTACACCGTGTTGTATTGCCCTCAATCTAACACTGTTGCTTTGCTCTCCGATTGGCATATTACTTTCGTTTAATGATTTCGAGTTGTTTAATAATTTTGTATGCTTGGAAAGTGCGGAATTGTACAAAATCTCATTAGTAAATTTGTTAATACGAAAATGGAAACTATATACGTTTAATCACATATCAAGTTTATATCAATTTTCCAGCTTAGTAGAACATTGTGGACCCATCATTAAATAAATATGCGTTAAATATTCCTCGATTTTATGTCGAAGTAAAATCCCAGTAAAAATGTTCAACAATTCAGTAAGTAAAATGAGTAAAATATGAGGCCTTAATTTGATTTTGTAAATGAAAATCAATTTGTTTTGTGACATTCAAACATATTTAACCGAAAATATTGATCTTTTAATATTTTGTCGTTTGCGTGTTGGTAAGATGACCCGATATGTATATATCTATTTTAAGAGCGTCCAGTAGCCGACAGAAAACAGAGATGATAACTGACCGCACATAACAATCCTGAAAAAATGGTACGATTGATTCAGGTCAGAAGCCATGTTGAGTTGAAGGCTGTGCTAAAATTGTTTTTAAATATAACTATTACTAGTATCTATTTAAAGGTGTTTTGATATTTAATGCAAATGTCTAGCAACAGTATATTTTGCGTTTGCATTTTTCGTTTTCTAGACACATAGACGATCAAATTTACGGTTATCAGTCTGCATCACTTGGGAACATGCGACGCCAAATGCTGATTCTTTGAAGTACAGTTTTGGAATGTTTGATGGCTGGCTTATAAAATACTTGAGGTTAATAAAAGCGCTCATTATAATTGTGCTAAATTCGGCCACGAAGAATGAGTGAAATGTAACAGTTGAAAACACAGCAAGAAATATAACTGAAAGATCCTAAAACAGTGACAACAGAGCGTGTGTGGATGATTGATATATTTACTGATGAATTATTTGGGTTACATATGTCAAATTATTTCAGAATTTTAACATGCATAATAGTTATGGGCCGGGCACGAACCACTATCATGCGTAGAGCATATTCAAAAGAATTAACAACGTTCAAAGGTGCACAGTGACCATGACGTTGTAATTAGGGACACATCTGTGGAATAGAAATGTTGTCATCTAATGTCAGTTACTACTGAGAAATCGTGTCCAAGTCTCACCCTGAATTATAAAGTTATGGAACGGATACGAATCATTATTATCAGTGAGGCTTTTATAGCAACTCTAAAAAAGTTAAAACAGCTTCATAGCTCCGTGACCTAGGCCTTGAAGCTAGATAACTGGATTTTTGGAGCGACACGTCGTCTACATAGGGCGGTCATGTGGTCATAATTTTTTCGATATTCAACTATGCATGACAACGCTTTGGACCACACACGAACCATTATCAATATTTAGGATTATATTGCAAAACTGATAAATGTCTGAGTGACCTGGACTATACAGGGAGGGACCCGGGTCTTGGACGCTTCACATTGTTATAATATAGTGATCATTTCTGCCTGATTAAAAGAAATCCCACCATGAATTATAAAGCACAGAATCAGGACGGGCTGACGTCAGCAGTCGCGTGATTCCTATAGTCCCTTCCCCCACATCACTTGTAAAGCAGGTTATAATTATGTATAAAATACCCTGTTGATTTATTGTATAAAACAAGATTTAAATCACTAGTTAACGTACAATGTATACTCCCCACGTAAATGCATTTTGATTTAAAAGCACTCGAATAATTTTACGAGTAACTAAACCATTAAGAATATTTTATGCTGACGTCAAAAGTGTCATATCAGCATGAAATGGTTGAAAAATATAATAATCTGGTAACTTCATGACAAAATGTATGTTAATTACAAAATCAAGAAACATTATAAACATATTAAACTTTTTTGTTTGTTTTATTTCCACCTTTAAGTCATAACAACGGAATAAAACGTACGAGAGGCGTAAACAATAACAAAATAATGATTTCGCTATAATTCGGAAAGTAAATCGAACATTTCTTAGTACTGAAAGCTAATTCATAAAACAACATTAAAGAGTATAGGGAAGTATACGGCGGAAGTTACAGGGAAAGCAAAACACTCTTTGATCTATGTTTAGTTATTGCAATAGAGTTTTTACAACCGTTTCTTAAACCCGTATTTAACAATATACTGAACGTGATAACGTCTTTACTATTAAAACAGTTTTAAATTTTATACATGTACATTCAAACGTGACACTGATTAACTGTATTTCAAAATAACCCAGGCGATTGGTCAAGGGTGACCAGGGCTTTTTAGCAACAACTTGATGTTATCGTGATTAAATACAAATAGTCCAATAATTAATTGTGCGCCTTCATAATTAAAATAAACAAGCTATTTGCGTAGACAGTTTTTTTTATATTTATCATACACTAATACAGGACCAAGACTACACATTTAATGCACATGCACGTGCACATTGTCTTGCTGAAATATGTGATAAAGGAGAATCGGCAAAGACAGACCGGAATTGTGTTCCTTTTGCACGTAAAAATACTTTTTAACTCAGTTGTTTGTTTAGACAGCATGTAATTGATTATCAGCTAGTCGCCATGATACGTTATGCTGTACTTGAAAAAATGAGGGTTTTGCCATCAGTCCACGAAATTCTTCATAACCCAACCGACCTAATTGATTCACACATAGCTTACATCTCCATCGACAAATCAAACAAAAACACATATGCAGTCTTCTTTTCTTGCAAATACGGCAATATTAATTTATTTTATATAAATTTTTATATTGCTTGGACAATTACAAGGCATCGTATGTGTCAAAAGGAACCGGTCACGAAACATACTCGGCAAAAGCAGATGTGTAATTTAATATGTGGCGTAGTCCGCAAATATGAGTACTTTTGAGAGATTCACGTTAACAAGACAAAACACGAAAAATAATATTAAAAAACAAATGTATTGTTAAATAACATAGCAGTACCGTTAAAAAAATGCAAAATAACTATGATACTGCCTGCTTCTGAAGGATGAAACTTCGTTTAAATGAAAACGCAACGTATTTCTTCAAAGGACTCATTTATGCCGACGAGGTCGCATTGAAGATATTACAACGAATAAATTTCAACATTGTATTAGATTCTCTAGTTGGCACGAATATACGATTACAAAGTTATGTCCTACAAAAGTGACTCATTGTATAGGTTGCTTCACAAACATACATTTTGCATTGAAATACATTAAAACTCATCGCTAACCCTAGGCAACATTCGCAACAAAACTGACTTTTCAGTTTTTTAATGCTACGTTTATTATTGAAACATAGATTCTTATGAACTCGATGTATTGCTTTATACCCATTTTTCGTATTCGATTTTAAGTTGCCATTTTACATAGAACGTTTTCATAGTTTATTTGGTTTCCGAAAATAATTGTTTATCAATCGCTGTATTCAATGCCATTCATTGATTAAACCCCAAACAATTCGATGAAAAGGATCGGAGCGTTTTGTTATCCTCAATTAAATTGACTTCTTCCATGTTCCCAAATACTATCTTGATAACTGAAAGGATACACAGCACAGTTTTTAAAATTATGAACAAAATGGCGAAAATATTCAGAATTTTGAAAACTGTGCTGTATTGCCTAATTTGGTCCAAAAAACTCGCGGTCAGTATTTTAAACATTTGAATTGTTTATTAGAATATTGAAGACGTTCGACAACCATCATGCGATGCATAAACGGATTGTATAAAAGAGAACTTTGAATTGTTTAGCAGTAAGCAACTTAGAAACAATTTATTCCCAATAGTCATTCAAGCAGAGTTGTATACTGAAGAATCAGTCTGTGAAATAAATAAAATCAATCGCATGGTTAGCAACGTTCAAGTGCATTCAATTTACTTTGTCTATTAAAGTGAAAGTGTTTTTTCGTTTTGTGGAATCATGTACACCAACATTGTAATTGATTTCGAATTTAAATATCTATCAACCAAATCTTAAACGCACTTTATTAACGTATGTAACACGAGTATTCTATCGGAAATGCAACTACGAATTACTTAATTAGATTAAAAATAATCAACATGGATGTTTTGGGTGGTTTCCATAAATAAGTTAATTATTTGTAAATATGTTTGACTTGTTCTCAGCGAAATTCACATTAAGAAGCACCCTGTGACGCTATTAGTTTTTCGCGAATGAAAATAATTCAAACATTTCTGAGTACTAAAAGCTGATTCATAAAGTAACTTTTTAGAGTAGGGAAGTATACTGTGTAATTCTTGGGCCAAACAATAAGTATGTGAAAAAAATACAGAAACAAGCTTAGTTGCAAAAAGTTTAAAAATAAACCCGGTTTAATGGCACTGTGTAAACGCCAAAGACATAGAACACAAAAACAAAAATATACCAAACTAGAAACATGAAAAAACAACACAAAACTCCACAAACAAAAACAGATTATCTAAAAAAAATACTATATTCTTTTATGTACGCTATTTTGATTTCTTCGTTGACAATACTATTTGTAGAACATGATTTTTTGACGTTTTTACTATTAAAACAAATTTAAAACTTGAAATTTTCTTTCGGTACATTTATTAATTGTTTATCAAAATATCTCTTGCGATTGATGTAAGTTGACCTGGCTTTTTGGCAAAAATAAAATTAACGTTATCGTAAATAAAAGGAAAAATGTTTAAATGTTTAAAATAAATATCCGCGTTAATCCAACTTGTTACTTGCGTAGACAGATTTTACATGTACCATACACTAAAAAAAAACTGCAGTCTACTGTTGTGGGAAATATGGCAATGTTATATGATTGTTATAACAATATATTTTTCTGGGACAAACACAAGTGTGTATTTAAAGGCACCGGTCACAAAATATCATAGTATTACCCAAAAGCAAATATTTAATATGCCTTTAATTGTGACGACGTCTGCGAAAATAAGACCTTGAAAATTGAAAATCAAAAAGGAAGATTACAAAACAAACTTATTGTTAAATAATATTAAAGAGCCTATTCAAAAATAAGTAAAAATAGCTATGCTACAGTAAGAATCTTGCCTTCGTAGGATTCATTTTCACAGGTGACGTCACATTGATGATTTTACAACAATTGTGAAATAATAATTTTAACATTTTAATGATCACTCTAGTTGGCATGATGTTAAAATAACAAAGTTACGTTCTAAAAATCAGTATTGATAGCTTCACAAACAGCTCTCGTTTAACATGTTATGAATATAGGTGTTCCTAAAAGACAATACATACATTGACATTGCTGATCCTTTCCAATATTAGCAACAAAATTGAGTTTATTTATTGCTATATTTGTTATCAAAACTTAGGTTGTTATGAACTCGGTCAATTATTTTATACTTTTTTTATTCAATTTTTAAGATGATCGCTGCCATTTTGCATAGAACGTTCAATCGCTCTGTTTCAGGCCGTGCATTGATTTTCTTTAAACGTGAGTTATTATGTGACGAGTAAAGAGAATTTAACAGTTCCCAACCGTTATTCAAGCAGAATTGTATACTGAATAATATGTGAAATAAATAAATGTAAATCGCATGGATAACAATGTTTTAATGAATGCATTCAATTTCTTTGTCGTTTAAAGTGCAGTCATTTTATTCCGTTTTTGTGCAATCATATTTGTACACCCTGATTGAAATTGATTTTGTATTTAGATATCTTTCATTTCATGTGTGACGCAGTTTATTGACGTACGTAATACGAGTATTATAACGGAAATGCATGCCACGAGGTACTCAGTTAGATTGGAAAAAATCAACAGGGAAGTTATGTGAAGGTTCAATTGCATTAAATACTTGTTAATATGTTTGACTTGTTCTCAAACAAAATTCACATTTAAGTGCACCGTTTTATGCTTTTAAATTATTCTACCGCCAATGCATGAGGACAGCAATGAAATTATATATTTCGGAATAACGAATCATGCAGTAGGAACGTGGTTGTTAAAGTCCATCTCCTATATGAGCCAACCCTCCTTTCGTCTACCCTTGTATCATGACTTTAACTATTTTGTCTCATAAAAGCAAGGTATGAATGTCGACAATAAACGATGTAAAATCACATGGGTACTTTTTGCATTGTCTGGTGGACTGAAATGAGAAAGAATCCGTTGAATAATATATCTTAATGTTTATAAAACCCATTTTTATTCTTTTCTTTTCACTTTTTCGTACATTTTGTTCAAGCAGGATTTTTTGGTAATTTTAAAATTTAATTTTTATTTCAATCAGGGAACGGATAGTCATTAGCTTAACGAAGTGTCTTCCTGCACAATACTCATATTTTTAAATGGTTTGTATTGAAGTCATACAATTAGAATGGCGAACAACTGAGCATAGAAAGTCATAAAATGGGAGTTTATTAAAATTTTGTACGATTTGTTTTTACATTTACGAGTGTATGGAATGAAATAAAAATTCTAGACTTGACAATTAACCGTGCATACATTTAGTAGGAATATATGGCAATGAAACAACTGCTTAAGACGGGAAAATACAGTAATCCTTAAAATAGAGTTGTCCTACATTTTGTTATGGATGTCATTTTACCGTATATATTTGTAGATTCAGATTTCACGAGGAGCTAGCTGGATTAATAACGATCTACAAATATCTACAAAAGTTGAATACGATGGCCTCCTTAATCCGAGTGAACTACTCATATTTGTACACCAACAATGTAACATAACCCTTCTATTGTATACCTTCCTAGTCAGAATAACCTACAAGGCAACGTTGACTTCGTGAAATGTACATTGTCATGGCGTATTTATTCGTTGTTTTTTGACGCATTCTTAAAGCGCGTAACGATACTTGTGATTCTGTGATGTCAGCTTTGTAGAATACTTCCACACTAAGAGGAGTTCGGACACAGTTGTATTTTATCACGTGTTTTCTTTGCAGACTGTTGAGGCGTATATATTAAATAATAATTAGTTTTCCTATACCTTGGGATTTTTTTCTAATCGATGGTACTTGTTATTAATTTAGCTAGTCTCAGAACCGTGTGTCCCTTATGATTGGTGCAAATCAGTTATTTAACACGATTATGTATTTGCTACTACGCAAATCAGAACATAACATAATCTTACGGATAATCTTTTGCCTTCTACATTTTTGTTTTAAAAGTGAGTCGAAGGTTGCCGTATCTGTAATGGTTAAAATAGTTTGCTCTATACGGCCAACTATGGTTTGGATGTAAGCCATAATGGTATCTTGGTAATTACACGGGCTGATACAGCAATGAATCCAGAATTCCTAATTTTCTAGACTCCTTCTTGCTTATAGTGCTCCCAGGATTTCATGCAGCAAATAATGTATAGCCAAAGCCAAATCGACGGCATCGTGTCTGAATTACAGACACATTTGCTTTAAAACATAATGAAAATGGCATGTGTAATAAGGTATTAACGTTTTATTTTTTGTGAAAATTAATCTTAACCTCACACTTTTAAACGTGTTTAATTAGGTATAAATATCGGCCATGTTGTTTTCTTATTGCCATCAGGTAGGTCCCTGTAGTTTCTACTGTTTTATGTTGTGGTCAGTGACCCATCACTTTGTATATCAGTCCAAAAATCAAACACAGCGACCATTTTTCCATCAACTACGTTGTTGAATATAGTGCAGTTCCTGGAAACACCAGCTCTTAGGTCAGGTCTTTGTTGATATCCGTGTAGCACATGCCTTCATTGGTTCTGGCGTTTGTACTTCAACTAATGTTACAAAATGTTAAATAACTACCCAACAATCATTTTAATTCCATTTTAGTCGTCATTAATGTAATAAACAAAACAAGTAACGCTTAAGGTTTAAATTTAAGTGATACTCTTTTCAATTCGGATGAATCTGAATAAAGAGATACTTCAAGCCATGTATATGTATAAGAATGCATGAAATAGTTATCATTGTACATGTATTAACAAACGAGTATTATATTGTGGTGCACACCACACAAAATATTCGATCGCCTTAGATAACTGTTTGAGCTATTCAAACTAAGTCGATATCATTATAAAACAAAATAAAATAAGATCTCACAATAACACGCCCTTCTTATTTTTAAGTCCTACTTATAGTTTTTTGTCTAGTTTGATGGTGTGCATAACGGAAGGAATTTCTCAGTCTTCGATCAATGTGTCGGCCTGTTTTGTATTACAATGTAACAGCCAAGCAGTTAAGCGATTATGTCATGCAAGCACTTGCGGTGTTTGGGTTTTGTATTATGTTTGTTCAATCATATTTGAAACAAGCCATACATTGTCAGAACATATGGTATACGGATAGCTACAATAGCATACTATGTCCCAATTCCTTATATAAAACTGTTCACAATATTCGCCTGCTTATTCTTCTTTTATGGTTATTGGATATTTATATGTTTCGCTATCTGCTGATTATATGGCAAAAACGATGCTGGCTCTGATGAGGGTTATATTTTATCAAGTAGATACTGGCTCTAATGAGGATTATATTTTATCAAGTAGGTACTTGCTATGATGAGGGTTATATTTTATCAAGTAGATACTGGCTCTATTGAGGATTATATTTTATCAAGTAAGTACTTACTATGATTAGGGTTATATTTTATCAAGTAGATACTGGTTCTGTTGAGGATTATATTTTATCAAGTAGGTACTTGCTATGATGAGGGTTATATTTTATCAAGTAGATAATGGCTCTGTTGAGGATTATATTTTATCAAGTAGGTACTTGCTATGATGAGGGTTATATTTTATCAAGTAGATACTGGCTCTGTTAAGGATTATATTTTATCAAGTAGGTACTTGATATGATAAGGATTATATTTTATCAAGTAGATACTGGCTCTTTTGAGGATTAAATTTTATCAAGTAGGTACTTGCTATGATGAGGATTATATTTTATCAAGTAGGTACTTGCTATGATGAGGGTTATATTTTATCAAGTAGATACTGGCTCTATTGAGGCTTATATTGTATCAAGTAGATGCTGTATATGATGAGGATTATATTGTATCAAGTAGATGCTGTTTATGATGAGGCTTATATTGTATCAAGTAGATGCTGTATATGATGAGGATTATATTGTATCAATTAGGTACTTGCTATGATGAGGGTTATATTTGATCAAGTAGATAATGGCTGAAATGAGGCTTATATTTTAACAAGTAGGTACTTGCTATGATGAGGCTTATATTTTATCAAGTAGATGCTGGCTCTAATGTGGCTTATATTTAATCAAGTAGATGCTGGCTATGATATGACTTATGTTTTATCAAATAGTTACTGGCTTTAATGTGGCTTATATTTAATCAAGTAGATACTGGTTATTATGAGGTTTGGGTTTTATCAAGTAGATACTGGCTATAATGAGTCTTATATTTTATCAAGTAGATTCTGGCTTTGATAAGGCTTATATTTTATCAAGTAGGTACTTGGTCTGATGAAGCTTATATATTAGTAATTATTGATAAATCATGGGTCAAGTATGACTTCTGGGCCATGCTTACTAGTCAAAGCCGCCAGTAGTTTTACGTTCCAGTGAACTTTTGTGTTACTGACCGTACCAATGCGGCAATCCCATCATTTAACTGTAAAGCGATTTGGATGAAGGTATAGTTGTTTTTCGGTGTTTTGTATGTGGTTAAAATTAAATTTCGGTGTTTGTATTTGTTTACGTGGAGTTTATATGTCTGTGTCTCTAGTTCATTGTCATTTGGACCCTGCCTTGTGCCCCTAAACAGGGTGTTCGTCTACTAGGATTGTCCCTGCAGTTTTCATTGTTTTATTAAAAAAAATCTCTTTTAATTTGTTCAACAAGTCACATGCTCTCTTATCGGAGAAATTTATCCGGTTAATGGTAAAGGGTTGTTTAATTGGATTGCGTGTTCAGAATTATTATAGACATTGTGTGACATTGTATTGTAATCATGCTTTAGTTTACGGAAATGATAATGTAATGTAATTGAGAAATGTGTTCGGCATACTAAAATGGACGTCAGTTGTGTGTTAAAATCAGCATTATTCACTCTAGTGGGCCTACACGCACCTTAATAAAAAGTCACCCCATCAAATATGAAAACCATGATCCGAGTATTTGGTGGATAGCGAGACAAACAAGGAAAACTTGTAGCAGTTTGATACCAGTATAATCGTCGTTTACTTCATGGTATGTGTTCATGCTTAAACATTTGTTTTAAAAACGCATTTAGGGACTGATACGGTCAGCATGACTATTTCTATTCAGGCTCACCGAATACAAAAGTACATCACCAGGCTAAAGCACTGTAGTTATATTATCATATTGTTTTGGATTGTTAGTGTCCTAGCATAATTCCTTTCGCTGTAAACGGGTTTACTGATATTTTACCTTGAGGTCTGATATGTTTCAAAATGTCTTCTGTTATATTGTGGTAATTGTTTGTCGATACTTAGTGTCCATTTTAAAGCTATACACCACGTGACACCATGTCAAAAATACATGGTCACCATGATCCTGTTTTGGATTTGCAGATCTGTGCATTTTTATCTATTGATTCAGAGGAAGGACTGAGTTAAACCTTTTCTGGGTTAATTTAAGTTGTTGTTTTGTTTTTGTTTTAATTTATATATTTGTTATGCGTTGCTTTTTATCCGATTTTTATTCATACTACTTAATGCCCATATTTGATGTTTTATCATTTGCAATAAATACAAGTTACGCCAAGTCAAGCCTTTTGAACTGGCTTATTTTAAAAACAAACTCGTTAGTTGCTTGAGTGCTGCTGAATATTGATTCATTATATCATGAGGACCATATTTCTACGTAAACTGATTATTTGTAGTTAAACGTTCGCAGAAAAGAGCATTTAATGTGTACTTATATTCACATCCATAATGTTTACAAACAATATTAATTTCTTGGACAAATCTTTCAAATAACATATCGAACATTATTTGAGACACAATAACCTTTCTATAGATGCCCCAATTCTGCAACGTAACTGGAAACACTTCTCCATTTCGTTCAAAAGAAGAAGAGAGTTGAGCGGACTTAACTTACTATGACGTCGACCCTTTAGTGTTATAACGAGTATGCGATATTCAGCCAATGCATGCCTTACCGACTAACAATTCACCTTTTCTACTGCTAGGATAAGCCAACTATTTGTTGCCATGAACGATAATCGCGTTTTCTCCAGTTAAACGTACCATTGCAGTTTTCAGTTTTTTAAATGTTATATGTATTTCATACGTCTGGAAGTAATGTGTCACAAAAAGATAGAAACCATTATCGTAACTCCATCACCTTGTAAGGCTGATTTTCCGATACAGATATTATAAGTATTTGTCGTGGTTTCACTAATGAACGTTATTGGCATTACAGCCTAATATTACAGTAAATATCAGATATCAGCCGTGCTGTGAAATTGAGATTTACTTCCTGCGTCAGGAAGTGATATGTCACAGGAAAACAGAGGCTTTCGTGGTTGCGTCACACAACCTCTTTCCCATTAAGACCGCTTATTCGATGCACATATTAAAAGTACTAGGCCTAGTTTCACAAATAAATGTACGTGGCTTAACAAACTAAGAAAATAATATTTTTCCAACAACCTGATTGGACTTTGGTTATAAATCAGGATTACTTTTGCCTGTCTGTTGTTTTCTGAGATTGGCTCCTGGACTTTGTATATACGGATGTTATAAAGAAAAAAATAAGAAAAATCCTTTAATTTAACAACGCAATATTATATGAATAAAACATTTTTCCTTGTGAACATATAAAGTACTGTGACCCGGTCTGAATTGACCGTTTGTACTAAAGCCGATTGGAATAGATCAGATATCTTCTCGCGAGAGACGGAGTTATTAGACAGCACGTTGTTCTGAGTTAAAATCTTAATAGCATTATTAATACCATCCTCAAACTACTTATGTTAACAGTGAAAAGAGTGCAACAAGCAGTGTGTGTGTGTGACTTGGAGTTGGGGTTGTGAGTTTATACATTCATGTGAGTATTTCTGCTGTGTCATTGTTTTTACTATTTACTGTATTTGTTTATAAAAATAACTATTTATAGAATACATTTAAAGTGTTGTTTAAATGTAATCATTAATGACACTATACGAAATTCATTTGACCAGTTTGGAGGTCAGGTTTTGAAGGAGTCGTTAGTGTTTTAATGTTTTGAATACCTAGACCATTTATACAATGTTTTTAAGGTTTCACATTAATTTGTATTATTTGCTAGATGAAATCATTTGTATACTGGTGTTGATGTTATAGGATATTATCAACTAGAAGTCAAAGAACCTCATAAAAATAGAACTGCATTTTGGGAGTATTCACGTTTACCGATGGGTATGACAAACAGTCCAAGTTCGTATCAGAGAGCCATGGAAGACATGTTAGGGGACTTAAATATGAAATTTTGTGCTTTATTATCCGATGATTTTATTTTATTTTCGAATACGTTTGAAGAGCATATGGAAAGGTTGGAAATGTTTTTGAAAGATTGAGACAAAGTCATTTAAACTTAGTTTCAAAGAAATGTACATTCATGCAAAAAGAAGTAAAATAAGTTGGATTTATTGTATCAGAATCTGGAGTGGCAACGGATCCTGAAAAAATAGAGAAAATAAAACAGTGGCGTAGACCATCAAGTCCTGAAGAAGTTCGTCAGTTTGTGGGATGAAGTTAGAGCCTAGTCCAGGAGGAATTCAGAATGTGTTAATGTCACTGACCATTTTTCACGTTTTGCTCATGCTTATCCATGTAAAAATCGGTGGCAGATGTTTTATAATAAGTTTGTGCTAAAGTATGGATTTCCTACTGGAATTCATTCAGATCAAGGTACATGTTTTGAAAGTGAAATTATTAGACATTTATGTGAATTTCAGGCATTAAAAAATCTAGAACAACTGTGTTTCATCCAAAAGGAAATGGAAGACTGAGCGAATGAATAAAACTTTGATCAGCATGTAAGGAACATTGGAAGAGAAGCAAAAAACAATTGGAAGAAATATATTGAGCCACTTGTATATGCTTATAATGCAACACCACATAAAAGTTCCGGGATAACTCCAGTCAAAGTTATGTTTTGGAGAAAACTCGAATAAATTCATTTGAAGATAAGGGGCCTAAAAGAGTAGGCGAACCAAATAAGGACAATAATTTAAATCCTGTAGGAAATGCTACAGAAGAACTGAATAAACGGGTAAAAGAAAAAACGGGTAAAAGAAAAAGAGTAAAGCGTCGACGCTGAAGAGGTGATAGCTGAGCAACAGCAGAATGAGTATGAGGTACCTGAAGAGGGGTACATGGATATCATGTATGTTCAAGGCACAGATGGGGACGCTCACAATGATACAAGTGTACCGGATAGTGTGATAAGTGTTTCAGATAATATGAATGATATACCAGGATAGAAAGAGTCAGACGAATAGGAAGATATTATAAATGATGTACTAGATCAGGAAGATGAAGAACAGATTTTACCTGAGGTACTAGAGGAACCTGAAAATAAGATTGAAACTAATGGTCCGGAACAAGAACATGTGAAAAGTGAAGACGAAAATCAAGATAAAGGGAGCTGCGAAGATCGTCAAGGACTCGACAACTACCAGATAGATGGGGTTATATAAATTCATTGTTATTACCGAATATAGTTGTTCTGTTTAATACTACGATTCAAGATGTATAATAGTTCATATCATCATGTATATAGTTTTATGCTGTAATGTTTTAATAATAACTATAATTAGAATAAATAACAGTGTTGTTTTAGTATAGTTTTTTAATGACACTTAATGTTACTATAGCCAATGTTTAAAAGAACAAAGTAGTGTTATAATATTTCGAATATATAGACCATTTATATAATGTGTTTTAAGTATCATATTAATTTGTATTATATGTTAGATGAAATCATTTGTTTATATGAATATTGTACAAGTGTATACAAATTAAATGATGCTATTTACAGTAACACTTCATTCCTTAACTATGGTTGTTGTTTAACAATTTCACATTATTTCTGTATAAAGTGCAATGGCATTTCCCATCGAAATCGCGTGCGTTTGTTTGATACTTCTGTCCTGTCATTGGGCGCAATAATTCTTATGGGCGGGGCATATTTACTACGGAACTATTTTTTCAATGAAATCGTATTAAAATAATTGGCAACATGCAAAACTGTAATCTGCAGTAAAGCAGTTAATACAAAACAAACAGATGATTTCATGATGGATTGAACAGTTGAACAAATATTAAATGACAATGATGACGACTTATTTCTGAATTAGGAATTGACATTTGGTGAAAATAAAGCATATGACAAAACATAAAATCGAGGAAATGAAACAATACCATACTGTACTGCACCCAGTAACGTCCAGAAGAAGAGCTCATTTTAACACTAAATCTTTCCGCGTCCTCTTGCTTTCCTTCCGCGAAAGTTCACGTTACCCCACCCACCGCCACTGTCGTTTCATCCAAACTAAATGTTAACTTCCAAAGAAATGACAATGCACTTGCTGATTTGTCGAACACCGTATTCCAACATGATTCATAACTGACTCTTCAAAATTACGCTCAATAAGTCAATTGACTGGAATTTCTCTCCAATTTGAAAACTCGTGACTAGTATCGCGTATCACGCGAGATGTAACGAGAACTTTGTAGGTGGCGATATTTTTGTTGTATTCTTGTTATTGTTAATTTTATCATAACTCAAGTTGTATTTTTCCAGTTGTAATACAGTTATAATACGTATTTATAATATACTTCACCTTGAAAATATAGAAAATAAACATAATATAAATAAGAAACTATTTTATCTGCACGTTCATTGTTGTATAAAATAAGGTTACAATAGCTGTTCTAATTTACCCACCGTTGAGAACAACGAGAGAAAGAAAAAAGAGAAAATGCTCTTGAATAATCTATTTATTTTAGCAGAAATGTAGGTTTAAATAAATGTAAATATAAGACATGTTGCATTTTATTGGGGTATCAAAATGCTGGTGGAGTCCCTCGGATTCCACCTACTTTGAACAGCCCCATTGCATACCATACCCCAATAAAATGCAACATGTCGAATTTTAGTCCTTAATTAAAACGCACTGAGCATTGATCAAAGTACAAGAGTGTATATTTCAATATGATGTTAAAACGCACCGAACTCCGAATATTGTACAAGAGTGTACAATATAAAAGGATGTGAGGACGCACCTAGCTCTGAATATTGTACATGTGTGTACAAATAAAAATTATGTTAAAACGCACCGAACTCCGAATATTTTTCAAGTGTGTTCAATATAAAATGATGTTTAAACGCACCAAACTCTGAATATTGAACACGTGTGTACAATATACATTGATGTTTAAACGAACCGAGTTTCCGAAATTTATACAAGTCTGTACAATTTAAAATGCTGTTAAATCGTACCTTGCTTTGAATAAGAAAATAAAGGTAGAATGTCAACCTCTATATGTATTCATTTTATGAGATATAACTACGCAGCATTGGTTTACGCAAAATATATAAATGTATATATCAAGGCGTTGGATAGCGTGCTTGTTATGGAACACCTATCCAAAAATGGAAATACGACTGTTCTAGCCTTTTACCTCTTGTTAAAGAAACCATGCAGCATAACTTCGCATAATATTCAAAGAACATTAAAAAGGTGATAATGCACAGGAAAAATCAGTTTTGTTAAAATAACTATGATGCATTGTTTTGTTGACTATGCATAGTGTTTATGTTCAAACTTGGTTTGCACAGTCAAATTTGGTCTTTGTCGTTCGACAAATTTTAGCGTCCTCGGATTTAAATTCCGTTTCGCGGGGTTTTGCAAATTTAGAGGTCTAAGCATCATTATTAATAATTGTATTATTGTGTTCTGACCTTTAAAATTTAAATAATTGATGCATACACTATCTGCTTACGATTCTGACAGTATAAGAAGCTGTGACAAGATAGCGACTAATGTTGATCTCATTAAACTTTAATTTCACTTAAATTGCTTGTCATATACATATCAAGATCATTATTTGACGGATAATTATTAAGTCATAAATTGGACTTTATAAAATAGCAATTAGATTCATGTACATTCCAAATTTATTCCAAAGAAAGTCATCGTCTGTGCCTTCAGTTTCCAATAAAATAAACTAGAGTCATTTTTTAGGTCGGCTCAGAACTAATACGGATATGGAAAAATCATAAGAAAGGTGTTTACCAGGCAAATTATGTATTTTTTATTAATTAAAAACTTGAACCATCCTCATTAGAATGTAATTAAATATATTTAAGAGTCATTTTGAAAACAATTACACAAATGTACATATACGTTTGTCTTCTAATTGGTTTGCTCTCGTATATATAGGACTACTTTCCTCAGTATGTAGTAGTATGACGACCGTTCTATCGCCTTTTACGATCAAATCCAGTAGATGCTGAAAGTTGTGGTTCATATCAACGGGAGGGGAAACAACGGCGACGGGAGGGAACACGTCGACGCGTGATTGGCTACAACGGCAACAAAAGTAGGAGGCATGCTTGCAAACTCTCGTATATTTCCCAAGAAGTGTAAAAATCGCTTCATGGAATTAGCTCGCATGCCTATCCGCGTCCATTCAGCATGGACATAATAATACCTTAAATAAGTTCCGAAATATAACAGAATGGACTTATGAAAGCCCAAAATGCCAATTGAAAGAATTAACATTTTGTTAAATATCTGATACAACGAAGTGAATTTATGCCTATCATTGACCGAGCATGCATCCACCAGTTCAGTTTTATATTGCAAATAAGCAGCTTTACCCAATGGTATACATCACTCAAATGATCTTACTAAAGGTGTGTATACATGTTTTGATGATGTTCTATTGCTTAACTTTGCATTGTTTAAACTAATTTTCATTTAGATATGGCTTTAAGGAAAAGTATAACTCTTGTTTAACATATTTTTGCATCCACATATCAGCTTCAGTTGCATTGCATACTAAATGTCTCTAACATGTGCCAAAGGGATAAAAACAAATACGTATTACAAGACAGAAACAGTTCTTTCCTTTTAAAGGCAGACGACAAGGGATTTGCAGACTCTGTGTGGTTATGACAGGTCTCTCTCTACGTCTACGTTTACTATTTATGTGATCATGTGTTGTTACATATTGTGTACTTTCTTGTTGTGTTAACATCGTCATGAACTTTGTTTACTGATTTATTAACTCATGGGACCCACATAAAGGTCAAATTGATTTTTTGCTATCATTCGTTGTTTAAAGTCATTGTGTATTTGGTCAACATAAGAATGTCATGACGGACTCTCTGAGTCCACACACCAAGAAAGTGGTCTTGGAAATACTCTGAAAGCAACATGAACGATGATAAAACGCATCAAACAAACGCTAATATAAACATGTATACACTTATTCAATATAAACAACACTATATTTTACATGAATAATGGGAAGAAACATTGTTTTAAAGAACTACTCTTGGCATCTAACTGCCAGGAAGTATTTGAATGTGTGCTTGAAAATGTGAGGGATAACGTGCATTAAATACCTCGATTCAATGTCGTTTTTCCCACGTCAGATAAGAAGATAAGTAGATCCAAATAGTTGGCAATGCTTATCTTTCCCACGGGCAAAGATAAAATAATTACCCTTATGGAAGTTCTTTTTTATTGTCATCACACAATACCTCACACAATACCTCACTTGTTAAAGACCGTCGTCTGTAGACTCATGAAAACCTTGTCTTGTGGCAATATTTAAAATCCAAATTACTTATTTCTCGCTTCAAATAGCACCAGAAAAGGTTTTCACGCTGCATTCAAAAGAGTTCCAGCGAAAAAATACATATTAACATTATTTTGTTTAACTGAGGTGTGAGATAAAGCATCTACCATAGCCGCTCATGTAAGATAGGTTCATCCCAACCCTCGCGCATGTTGTTGTACGGAAACTCGGTAAACTTCGTTTCCGCAAAACACCCTACGCTCGGGTTGGGACGAAGCTATCTTACACTCTCGACCATGGAAGATACTTATAATCTTGTTCTTGCTTTAACACATTATCTGCTTCCCTTTTTCTTTAGTTGATTTAATATCGAACATATGTTCATGAGTGAATTAGTTCTGGATGATATGTACCTTAAAAATCTCGGTATTCACTGTACATTGTATTTTTTGTAAATGATGCGGTTCAACAAACATAGTAAGAATGATTCGTATTTTTTTTCAAGATTAGGTATCATATGATAAAAGCATGTCTGTTAGACATGCATAATTACGATCGTACGTGATTCTTTGTGGAAGCGTAATATAACGCTAAAACTGAACGAATTATATCCAAGGAAAACTCTTCCACATGAATAAATACATTTCAATGATTGTAATCAGAAAAATAAAAACAGACAAGACGTATCTATGAAGTCTGATTTATCACCCTTTGGGGGAGTGGGGGGGGGCGTGAAAAAAATAAGAATAAAAAATAATAAAAGTATTTATATTACATGTATTGTGTGTAAATATAAAGTCACGAGTGAGCCAGTCATGCATGGTTATCACACTTATTAAATAGTTTATTTAACTCATTGCATATATATTACATCTGTTTCATTCATTGATAATAGTTCTTTCATTCAACTGGTTGACTTATACAACAACATTAAACATTTAACAAAAACCATTGTGATATTTGCCTAGTTTAGACAAAAACTCCATTCTTGAGCTTTTGTAAATACCTTCCGCGTATACATTGTTTAATACATATGTACATCTTGCGAGTCGTGTCGGGAGATGCGGAACTGCCGAATCCAGCCAGTGTTCGTTAAAAGTAGTTCGTTGTTTTTTTACGGGAAGCATTCGAAAATGTCCGTGGCCGTCTGTTAGGGTTCTTCTGACATCTGGTCAAAGGCTCCTTATGTCCAGCTTAATAGCGTTTGTCGGGAATGTCTGAAGCCAATGTCCGACTATTTGAATTAACTATGATGTATGAACTTGTTCGAATAATGAGATAACCATAGCTTTTATTGTTTTATTTTCGGTTGAGATGGTGATTTTATATTGCATGTGTGTTTATTTTAAGGCTTTAATTCCTGAAGTTCTTTAAGTTATTGATAATTCTGTTTAAAACATTTCAATTCGCCTTGTCCTAAAGTTATTATGAAAAAAGTACAAAGGTGTATAAAAGAAAAAAAATTACAGTAAACAAATAGCCGCCGCAGTTGGAATCGAAGCCGGATTGCTGGATTGCCGGTCAATAGACTTACAACTCCTATAATAATGTGAATGTGTTTATAAAAAATCACAGGTTCTTAAGTTACCAGGTCCCAATTTCTCGAAACTTCTTAAGTCCCTTATAACAGGATTAAGCTAATTTCACTATTTTTGTTGTTCTATAAAATGTGTTATATTCACTTCTTCAAGAATTTTTAGAAATTATGTAGGAATAATCTGTATGATTATCAGAATAAACCTTTTTTTCATTTATCAAAATCCATTTTCAGTATGTATTTTGGCTAATTGAAATAAGCGACTTAAGCCTGTTAAGCTTAAGAAGTTTCGAGAAATTGGGACCAGGTGTTCAAAAGAACATAATCCAGATAGATGTCGTTACATTGGCAGGACCAGTAAAACACTAGTGCATTACAACTAACGTGCTTATTTTTTCAGATAAATTAAGTAATACATGTGTCTGAGTAAACATACAAATAGGGAACCAAAATTAGTCCAACACCAGATTCCTACCATTCTCATGTAATCTAACATTTAAGTAATATGACAGTCACTCAATATATTTTGTTCAAGATGGCCGTTTAAGTCTTACTTGTCAGTATGAATCATGCACTGTAGCTGATTACAATTCCAATGTGTGCTGCTTTAATATTGTTGGCATCTGCTTTAATTACAAAATAACAAAACAAAACCAAGCTGGAACATTTATGCTATAATGTCATATTATGTAATAATGGTTACTCTCCTTGCATAATTTCGTAGGCACAATTGTGTTATTGTTATTTAAATAGCTGATATAAACCGAATGATATTGCTTGTCGTCTTTGAAATATCATTCGAATTATTTTCCTTTTCTTTTGGTTTATGCGTTTTTGAATACTGTGTATCCAATGTTAACCCTAATACACGTCAGTATATAAAGTGTCATAGCGCTATTGTTTTGGATTTGCTTGGCTGCGTTACTTTGAATATATCTGGATTACATCCCTATTTTTAGTATCTTATTACTTTTGTACTGTATGAGATTGATTCTATACAGTAATTGGCTCATATTAATTTGTAAAGTGACCCAGAATTGAACAGAAATGTAGTCAAATGTACACATAAGACAACGTAAGATACTGTTTATGTATTGAATGGTAATATTACATGTAGAAATACAGTTTTTGGACATGCCTCATGCATCATCGTTATATTCACATCCATCCTAACAAACCAAAATAAACAATGTATTTGTAAAGTCAAAATCATCACAATCAAAAAAATACATTCACTAATTAAAGCATTACTCTTTCCCTTACTGTCCCCATCTGCTATAATATTATGTGTGTTATCTAATAAGAGACATTTATTGTTTAACAAATAAGAAAGCGGAGAGGACATTGCTTTTTACATCTAGCAACATTGAGGCTTGAACTTATTGGTCAAAATCCAAGCTTCATCAAACTTCTAATCAATGATTTACCTAATTTACCAAAAGTGTTCCTGTGAGATCTATTTTAATAGTAATCAACTCCACATTATATCCATCTCTCTCAAACTGCACCACTGTAACATCTTTATTTAGTTTCACTAATGTAAAATTAGCGAGTAGATTCTACTGGTTATAGAATGTAAATAAATAGTGTACATTTATTTTGTCTATTTAAAGCTACATACACATGACATGAGATATCCCAAAGCATCAGACATCGGACAAATTATATCTGCCGTAACCCGAAAAATGAATATAAATTATGTTCTCTTCGTCCGGAAGTCGTTTAACAGAATAACATTTACAATAGTCGGTACGTCACACTAACTAGTCCCCTATGGAGCTTGTTTGAAACAGTGCATAATTTAAGGCCGCATTTCCGATGCAAATCTGTAAAGTCCAACACACAGTACGTGCCGATGTCTTTAATGACATTTTAGATAACGAAAATACCCTGGTGAATTGTAAAAGCTGAATTTTTGATCCTTCGAAACACCTCATATTTGAAACGCAAACACATTTCTATCCAAATTAAATTTTTATGTATTAATGACCTAAACGAATGCCTAATTATTGTACAGCAATACATTGAGGAGGATTTCTTGCAACTAGTGATCAATTACAAAATACTATCGAATTACTAGAGGTGTTTTGATAGTTGCTTTAAAATAAGGAATTGGGTACACGCCAAATATTAACGACTGTTGCGTTAATTCCTAAGCAAACAATATGAATACGTTGGAATAATGTTTGTGCTCATTGTTGTGGTTAATATTGCGGAATGTTAGAACGTATCAATGTCGTTTCAAGAAGTTAAAATATGTCAATAGAACGGGAGGTATACTTTACTTCAGGTCGTATATGAGGATTGTCTCATAAACGCATGGAAGATGATTAATATTTTTATTTTATTCAACTGTATTCCACAATGACTCACGAAAAAGATATAAACAAATTGTAATAACGTTTATTCATATAGGCTAACATGCAGAAGAATTATGTTTTTTAAAAAAAATTACCAGAGGGCCAATGCTCCTTGATGTGAATAATTGTAGGGAACGCATAATTGTATATCTAATGGTTATTCAAATAGGCAAATGAACCACATAAATAATTTCATTTTATTACTTTATCAAATAACTTAAATTGTAGATCGAACAGCACATTTTCCGTAATTAATAGTATGGCCCTTGTTTGTAAACTCTAACACGGTATCTAAGTAATCCAGTGCTAGTTTCTCAGACCAACTTTCGTCACATAGATTTTCAATAAATCCACAATGTCCACCTTTATTAGTACAAACCATTAGAAAATGTGGATAGTACTTGCAGAGATCGTAAGGAATATTGATTTTGGAATAAAACGGATCATCTAAGCTATTAATAAATAATAAAGGAACTGCTATCTCATCCACATCTCTCAAGGGATTATTGCGGTCCCAAAAGTCATCGACGTTTGAAAAATTATATAATTTTGAATACACCAGCTCGTCAAAATGTCGATAAGACCAGCAATTGAGCATCTCATTAAAATTGATATACTTCGAAAGTGCATTTGAATGTACACATAAAGTTATTTTCAATGCCAACAAATATAATATGTCATATATTCCTTGAACGCCATCGGAAAGTTTTTCTGTGTTGTCAAAGCACGCCGATATACACACCCCAGCACAAATGTTTGCCGATGATCCGAATTCTCCAAGATACGATAGTAAAAGCGAACAACCTGTTCCTAAGCCAACCATTGTAACTAACGCTTTTGGGTACCGACCATGAATATATTTTACAACTTGTCGTAAATCGTGCGGATCCCCGTTGCTCAATATCTTCGGAGTGGTTAAAAATGAATTTCCGAATCCCCTTTGGTTAAACACAACAGGCCTATAACCTTTGTGAGCAGCTAAACAACAAAGGTTTGAAACGTTGACCGCATTAGCCATGAGTCCCGGAAGTATTACTAACACAGAACAACGCTTTTTCTTGTAAACAGACAAATGAAGAGCCCAGTCAAGCGCTACGATTCCTCGATCAAGCATTTGTAGATATTCCCTGTCAAATTCAGTTGAGGTATGTGAAAGAATAAATGAAAGTATCGTTTGGATGTGCGCGTTTCGTAAATACCAAGGCGGATCGAATGTACGGTTCATCAGTCTGCATCGCTTGAGAAGATGCGTCGCCAATGCTGATTCTTTGAAATACAATTTTGGAATGGTCGATGGCTGTTTCATTAAAGACTTTAGGTAAATGAAAGCAGTGACCACTATTGTGCCAAACACGGCTATGCAGAATGGTAGGGACGTCACAGTTGAGTACACAGCAAAAAACATAACTGTAGTTCCAACTATATCTATTATGTTTGTTATTCAGGTCGTCTTATTAGAAATTATATTAACATTAATAATTATTCACTTTTCGGCAACTCGGTTTCTTTCACGGTTGGTAATAGAAGAATTATCATAAAAAACATGAATTGGTACAACGCTTTCCAACGCCTGTGATTTCTTCGTAACTATCGTCGTTCATTATCTTACTGTGTGAGTTTGTAATCAATATCAATGAAATGTCTATAATATTGTGAGTCAGTTAACGCAAACAAATCACTGCAATGACTCAAACTAATAAGTAATAAAACTTCAAGGTGTGTTTCACATGGCAAACATAACAGTTGATTCCGGCGTCACAATATTCCACTACGAGAATTTCAGCGAATTCCAATAACCACGGAAGTTATCCAGTATATACCTTTTTGGGTTTGACAACTAAATTCCTTTAACCGATATAATAATTCTCTGCACCTTTTCTCACCGTAAAAAATTGTATGCTTCAAATTGATAAAATCCATTAGTTTGTCAACATATAATATCCTTCTTTTCATAAATTGAGCAAAATTACTTAATGTACTACATTTAAGGTATTTTTCCACTATCTATGTGAAGCTAGAGATTAATATGTTTTCGATTTTCTTTATTACTTATCAGATCAATGGTGCATCCGATATAACACAAAACGCTTAATTTATTTTACTTTAATGTTTGCATTTCTTGCATTGAAATCTCCATCAACTATCTTCCTTGATTTTTAATATTAGCTATTTTTGCTTCTAACAAATATATCTGATAATATATCTTATCGCAGTGTTCGTTGAAAATGTACACTTATTAACATTCCATCATTGACAATAGTTTAGTTATTGGAGTTTCGTTTAGCGAAGTAATTCAAAAATGACAGGCGATATTGCCAAAAATAAACTTCATGCCATGCTTGGTAAGTGTTCTTTTGGTAATAATACCTTATTTTTGCGTCTACATAATCCACTTATCGTTCGTTATTGTTTCATATTTAGATCATAATATCTTCAAGTATTGATCCACATTCTCCTGCTCGTTTCATTATAATTAAAAACCGCAGGTGTTTTTCTAACTGTACGTTAATCAAGTATGCCTTGTGTACAAATACTTTAGAAAGTATTTTACATTCCAGCACTGGTTCGTGCTTTTTAACTAAACGCTGTAAATATCTATGTTTTCAGCCACCGGCATTTCTGTGACTCTTAAGATCTCTAAAGGCACCTATGTCTCGTATTCACCGTTCCCAATGAAAGTTGATATTTGGAAGCTATAACTTCTTGGAGAGACCAAAGCAATGTCATAAGTGATAACGGAAGTCAGTCTTGCAATCTGGGTAGAGGTGTTGAATGTTTCTTTCCGATGATGGCGTTTCGGCAGTCTGAAAGTATTCACAAAATTCAAATTAATCCCATTATACTTGGACTAAATATATGCATACATTTTTTTCGGCGGCTTTGAAATAATATTAATTCAGATGTCTTTCTCATATTGCTAGATTGTAAACATCACAACTGTATACAAAACTTATTTTCACACAAAAGCTGTATAGATACATAAACTATCTTAATCACGGTGCACTTAAGATTTCACATATTTTCATTATGATTCGGAAGAGAGACTATTGATTGAGATAAACAAACACACTGTGTGAAAACTGATGTTAACAAAAGAAAAAAAATACATAATTCAAAAGGCAATTGAGATATATTTTACCTAAACGTTATCGTTTTACCTTCCATTCCAATAGAACTCCAATCTGGGGAATCCGATGGAATATATTCGCTAAATAAGTAAAATTCAATGGTTGTATATATTTTATTACGATTGATACAAGTTAACTGATGAGTATAGATTTGGTCCACTAGTGCGTATTAATATAACACATAAGTACAAATAATGTAACTACAACGAGCATTGTAGTATTGTAACCCAAACTACTAACTACTTATAGACACGACGGCAAAAATGCTCATAATACCGTAACATTTACAGGCAAGCTGTTACAGTGTAAATTTGAACAAAAGTCTTCATGCGACGATGCTAGAAAACCTGTTGCCTATGCGTCAAGGTTACAATCATATGAAGCAATATAACACCGAGCAGCCAGACATTGTAACTATCGATGTTCATTTTTGAGTTTGCTTGGGGATAAATGAAGTGAATATGCTAATGCAATATTGATTTTGCTAATTTCTCATTGGCAATCAACAATATAAACAAACTGAGGGCATTAAAATAATTATATCAATACATTTGCCTACATTTGCTATATAGTATATTTAAGGAATGAATTGCGGGGTGGATGTAATTATCGGGGTATGAACGCAATTGGGCTGGTCAAAGTGTGTGGAGTCCGGAGGACTTCACGCGTATTTTGACCATCCCAATTGCGTTCATATCCCCAATAATGACATCAAACCCGCAGTTCATCACTTATATTTACACCAATAGTTAATTATTTTATTCAAGAATTGTTAAAACAATACTTCATTTTATTGAAGAAAACCTTTTAGTGATCCTTTCTTGCACATTCTGTTAATGGAACGACCCGATAGTAACCGGAAATATTTTATTAAATGACGTCACAATAACGCGAGAAAAGATCAACCATTTTAAATCACTTTTAAATGTAAAAAAATGAAACACTTATGACTACAATACATTTAATATATCATAAATTAGTACTTTCTTAAATGGTGATTTATATTTTATGGGACTTGCTGAGACAAAACAAACAATAACAAGATTTTCATGTATATTGTTATGCGATAACCGCAATTGCCAAAAGGCAGTTCATTTAAGGAATGGAAGTTGAGGTGTAAATATTTGCTAAAGAGAGTCTGTAAGTATACATATAAACATACTTGTTATGTTAGTCAGTAATGACTAGAAACATTAAAAGACTAATATGGAATATAATGAAAACGAGCAAATAGTCTGAGTGTCATACGTAATGGACTTTTGTCGACGTTGTCTTTAGGAAAATCGATCTCAATATTTTTATTTGGACATTATTTGTTCTATTGATTCAGTTTTTCTGTTGTTTTTTCTCCTGTTTTTCTGTTTTATGAATGATTAAGACAAAATGCCAAAACCATTTCTGAGTAAGTGTTGTTTATTTTTTCTGCGCTCGGTAATTAATTTATTCTTACATTTTTTCCTGACATTCAGCGAAACTTTCTTTGCATTTATTAAAGATAAAATATGCCATAGACAATTCTGATACGCCGTTTGTAACCACCGAAACGTTATGTGTTGATGCTACAAAAATGTTCAAGGAGATTTGATATTGCAACATTTCTTTAACATGCTCTAAAATGAGGTATCTGCACGTCCTAATAATATTAAATGAAGTATGTCTACATGGTATATTTACGTTCGGTACATGTTTACATCCATGCATATTTAGGAAATGAATTTGTTTACAATGATTTCAAAATATTCAACTCAAATATGTTGTTCATGGTGCATCGATTACGTATCAAAACCATAGATGTCGAAGCATTCCCATTAAGTTTAAACCCATAACCAACGTACATCGAATATTTATTATGCCTATTTCCACGAATACAATCTGTTATATAGTATCAAAATTATTTCATCTCAATGCCGACATGCTGTACCAGTGTTTGTTTTCAGAAAATAAAGTTAGATGAATTCAATCAAACATTTATTTATCTAAATGATAATACGCATATAGTTCTGTGCCACTATCTATAGATTCAATATGTTTCGGCAAATGTCCACACGGTTTACAGTAATAAGTATTTGAGGGGATCTTTGAACAAACTTTCAAAAGAAATTTCTACCATATCTGCTTCATTTATTCGCCTGTCTTCGGTATTTAGTTTATCGTCGTATACCAATGCGTGATCAATTCCGTTACACTTCATTTGTAACTGGAGAGTGCCAGAATGAATTGACAGTAAGAATTTAGTTATCAAAACGTATTTTGTATTGTTAGGGATCGTATCATTTTAAAAGTTCCCGTTATTCTAACAAAATTATTAAAATAATCGGCATGCATCTAATACACTTACATTGTATCATCGCTTCCAGTTAATTCCTATTATTGTAAGTATTGAATAACTGTACAATCATATCCGCAATTTGATTGTATTGTTTTATCTTTACAGTTCCTGTACGCTAACTGGCAGAGACCGGTATCTGACGATCGCTTTATTCCTTCACTATTGGAGTATTAGACACACTTTGGACGGTATTCAACTTTTATTATAATATTGTGCATAGAACCAAAGAGCCTTTAAACAGGACGTCGTATTGGCGCCAGTGATATCGTGCTTTTCGGGTCTTTAAGAGAAAAAATGAACAAGCCGTTAGTTGATTCAGTCATCGACGTCTTATTTTCAAACCACTAGGATTCATTAAGTTTTAAGCTTATGGTTGCAAGTCCCGCAAGGTAAAATCAACTTATTCACATTATTTCAGAGCAATCATCAAGCATTTGCATTACCATTGAATAATTTGAATGTGGTAAGCGAAACAATATCAAGAATCATGTTTTGATTATTCCTTTAACAATTGATGGCGTGAACACTTGAAAGATTGACTCTTTGTTACGAGACAATAGTTTATGCTCTATGCAGACACGAGAACAAGAAACAAATTCTAACCACAAACACAATATTGCATTCAACTACAACAACAGACGTAAAGGTCAAAGGTTAATTGATAATAGCTTAATGGAATCTCAAGAAATTGTTAATCGATGTCACAGTTGTTTGCAAATAAAAATAGAGTAAACAGGCTAACATCTTTATACTTTTCAAATCAGATTAAACATGAAAATAATCTTGAAAAAAAACAACTGTTTTCAATGGAATGCAATAACATGTGCGCCGTCTCGGTATTCCGACAAAGTCCTTGCAATGATACTAAATGTAAAACACGCACGATAATCAAATGGTTTCTGGCATTATGGATGCAGATACATATCTCAGCTACGAACTTAAGATTAAATCTCCTACAGCTTGTTTCGGAAGTGCGTAAGAAGATAGAGATAGATACAAACAATGATTATCGCAAACAAATAGATGAAGAAACGCTTCTTTCTTGTCGGAAATTTATAGTGTACAAATAGTTCACAATCTTTTTTTTTTAAATCTGAAAATGAGGTGCTAATATTTGACCCGAGAGTAGTGTTTTTAATCAGTTTTCTATTTTCTTTCGGTCTATCCACAGTTTTTAATATCGAACAAAATAGCACAGTCAAAGCTTAGAGCTCTAGAACGACTTTTGTGCCTATCAATCTCGTAGAGGATTTCATTTAGCTTCACGTTCACTTTGTTAGAGCTATAAATAGCCTTAAAGGTTAGGCTATACACTGAATCTTGATACAATCATTTTTGGACTAGGGCTCTTGTGGCTTAGTTCATAACCATAAACCACATCTGCATTCTCAAGCCGCATCTGGGAATTCACTGACGTAATGTATTCATACGCTGTATTTTGATTGGATTGCCGTTAGCGAATTTGAATAATCAAAGTAGTACCAGAACTGATTACAATGAAAACATCCAATAAAAATAGATCTCCTAACAATTCAAGCTAACTGTATGTTCTTTTAATGAAGCACAAGAAATTCATACGTAGCGAGTGAGTTAATCAGGTTAACGTTAATGTTCTTGCATACGGTCAGATTATATGCAATAAGAATATGAACATATTGGAAAAGTACGCATCGATTTTTTTCTTTTCAATGCTCTGTATTGATAGACTGGTACCCTCTTTCTCTTTTATCCGAAAAGAAACCAGTATTGATCAGCTAACCGTGGTGCCCGTCGCGCATTCGAAATGTCTTGTGAATTCATACATAAAGCGAATAAAGCGTTCGGTCTAAGTAGAAAACAACCAGGAAAGTTGGTTTAAACAAAGTATTGTTATCCTTTTTATAGAATGTTGGTCTTACTCCCAGGTATTCCGTAGTTCAAAAGTCCGTTCGTTCAAAAGTTTTTTGTTTTTTTTGTTTTTGTTTTGTTTTTTTGTTTTTTTCTTCTGCTCTTACTTCTGACGAATTGATTTTTTTCCCTTTTTCATCACTTTTCTCCTGTATATTGTATTTTGTTGCAAGGTAATTTATAAATGCATATTTAGATTTCGTATCTTGATAACTTATTCGGATTTAGGGGAGGGCCGTTTTCTAATGTTGTAAAAACTTGTGGCCCAACCCTTTTGCTTTTGACAAAGTAAAATATGTCATGCTTTTCATGTTACTTAGATTTATTATTTATCTGTTTTCTTTTGCATGCATTGTCAAAAAGTGTACAATTATGAAGCAATAAAATACGATTAAAATCGTATTACGTAGTCGGTCCCTTTTCTTTTTTTTCGACATAATTTGCATGTTTCCGTGATATTTTCTTTTCGATACAAAGTTTTTTTTAACTAATCATCGCATGACACTTAGCACTTTTTTCAAATACAACATGATTTTTGGTATTTATTGTTCAAATACTATTAATGTTAACTAAAAACCATATGCCACGTACCTGTATAACTTTATATTTTTAAGGAAAAGTAAATCAGGGTACCAGTCTACTTCAAAACTTACTCTGATCAGAGCGGCGGAAGGATAAGACATGTATGTTATCACTACTTCCGGATGCTGATGATGTGAATTTCATAGTGTTTAATTGAGGAAATTTATCAATAAAGCCGCCATTGAATGATTTCCACTATCAAACGGATTTATTTTCATCTTACCGTGGGTAGCATTTTTAATTTGACACGTAAATTTTCAAGCAATACAAGTTCGTTTGAAAAAATAATGTGATTTCAATTTTGCAAAATGGAGATAGAAAATATCAAATATGCGCATATTTATTGATGAAGTTTCATTCTAAATGAAGCCAAATGTATGAATATGTGCACAGCATCTGTGAATAAGATGATTGTTTACCTTTGTGCATAGAAAAGTATTTGAGCCACTCTCAGTGTAAGTACATGACATTGTGATAAACCATCGCCATTGATAAAACAATCTTGCATGCTCAATTTTGATTACCTCTCTTATAATGCACCAATCAATTGTTACCACGGCCCCCTCGGGGATATACTGGGGAAACGGGCTGTGTTTTTATCTTTCAGGCGTCCTTGTAGCTAAAGAACTTCAGCGAACACATTATATATTACCTTTTTGGACGTGTTGTAAACATCAAGAAAATAAATATCAACATTAAAGTTATGGAGGCCAGAACTAGTGTCCTCGCATTGCCGGGTGATTGCGGTGGTTTTGTCTTCTCCAAAATATATCAGGCAATTGCTCTTACCTTAGATCCCTTAGATTATTCACGGGATTTTACCACCAGTTCGTTCCCGCAGGGCAGGGATTTTACTGGGGATTGTCTGGACCAAAAGTCAAAGTACCTGCTATTCCCTGGGAGGGGGCGTGATTGCAATTGACTGTTGCATACTTTACAAGTTCTTTTTCTGGAGACGCTTTGTGCTCACTTTTTGTTTTCTAGCCAAGGATGGAAATCAAAAATCAGTCAGAGGTACAGTATGGTGATGCATTGTTGCTGATAGATCAATACAAATTTGTGAAATATTTGAGGGAAAGGTATTTGGTTAAATAATTTACAAGTGTAACTTTTGAGTATTTTTTAACAATACAGTGACGAATATTGTGGAGATAGAATTGAATTTGTATTAATTAATCAGATTTGTGGCGTTTAGGAAACAAAATTAAAATCAAAATATTCAATAAAGTTCCCTTATCACCCAATGTTGTGGAATAGTGAAGTAATGAAGATTTAACCTCACAACAATCTTTCTCAAATGCTGTCCAGGCTTTTTTATGCTTAAGAATAACTAACCTCGCGATGTCAGACCAGAAATCATCCTGGCATGAGACTGGATCATTATGGATCATTATGCATCAGTCAATTGTAACCTAGGCTCCCACATCCGGGGGTATACCGGGGATAGCCGGCGAAATGGGTCATGTGTTTACCTTTCAGGTGGCCCCGCAGTGCCGGGTCTTCCCGGAAAATACAGTGTGGATGGGGCTAAACCTAATGTCCCTTGGGTGCGGGGGCATTTGGTGGGGACTTTACCATCATAGTATCTCCGCAGGGGCGGGGATTTTAGCTGGGGTTGGCTGGACCGAAAGTAAAAGTCCCCGCTATTCCGGGACCGGGGGCGGGGGCATGGTTACAATTGACTGATGCATTAGATTGTGTATTCAGATAAAGTTAAGAATATATATTTTTCTATATAACTTATACTTTGCAATCTAAATCAAAGATTTGAAAAAGATATCCTGTATCAATATATGCAAGTATACATAAATGACTGTGCAAATCTTTATGTATAATTCAAATATGAGTACCTTGCAGGGTGAATGTTATTTGTAAAAATTATACTAAGTGAGCTTTCAAGATTACCTTTCCAATCGCATACACAATGCAGTTTGAAACCTGGATAATTAAAACCAGTCTTGGTTGTAGACCATTACTATGAAATATTTGATAAGTCACAGGCATTATAAGGTACAGTTTAAAGGGGCTGTACTCAGTTAATGATGAAAAAGCAAAAATTTAAAGAAAATTGTAGAAAATTGACATAAACTTGGTATCGATGTGTACAATTAATGCATTGAAAATTACTAACTGATGATCCCCATAGTTTACAAATGATTTATTAATAGCAGTAATTTCGTGTTTTTCCATTAAAAAAAGATTACTAAGGTATGTCCGATTAGAATTCATTCCTTATGCGTGATCTGCCGTTGATGTTATGACATGATATTAGCGAGTTAGGTATACATCTGGAAAATTCCACCCAGTAAAAGTAAGTCTTCATAGCATAGTGGATACGACACTTCACTGCAATTTGTTTTCATTTTGGTATTTCATTTACAATAACGATATCAAAGAGTAAAATATTTTATTGAAAAAGTGTCCTTAGATTCGTTACAGATAAAAAAAACAACTTTTTTGGTGCCAATCTGGTGTACAGTCCCTTTCATAAAGAACAAGTGAAGCCAATGCTGTATTAATTTGAGACAAACAAAAAGTTAATTTGAGACAAACAAAATGAAGACAGCACAAAGTTCAAAAAGTGTGACCAATGTGAGAATACCTTACATAATCTATAAATTTTCCTGCGATTCAGACAATTTTAATGCTAGAAATCACAAAAAATCATTCCCTTGAATTATTCCTGTCATAGTTTAAAGTTGCACTCTCACAGATTTACCGTTTTTACAACTTGGAAAGAGCTGTCTTGGAAAGAGCCATTTTTTTCGTAAACATCTTCAAACCAATGATATCAGATTGCTGACAAACAATCAGCTCGTAGTTTGTCATATTTCCGTTTGAAAATTAATTTTTTATGGCTTAAACTGTTACTAACACTTTTAGAATAATGCTTAAAACATCATTTTTTGAACTTTAATATAAAAATCTGCCAACCAAATTTTGGTCAGCAGTCTTATATAACTGGTTTCCATGGATTTTCGCAAAAAATGGCTCGTTCCAAGACAAAAAATAAAAAAGTTGTCAAAACGTTCAATCTGTGAGAGTGCAGCTTTGAACACATAATAAAATTTCAATGCACTACATTTGACATAATTTTTAACAGATGAAAAAAAAAAAAATTAAAAGCACAATATATCCTTTATGTGAGCTTACATTATAATGAATTTATTCAGATCGTAATTAAGTGACTTTTCTTGCACTTACATGTGAACAAGAAAGCTTGGGATTGAACACTAAATGAAACAAGAATGAAATTAAATGAATCACAAAATATCATCAAAATTATACACACAAATGTTCTTTGATATACAAAAAAATGAAACTTTTTAGACTTTCAAAAATTTAACATTTACTAAATACGGTTATATAAAATGATGTATACATTTGTAGGATTTGATATCCTACTAGATGTAACTCGGCTTCGTTCATTTTTCTAAACTTTCTCTCAGTGATGAGGAATAAATTGTATTCACTGCAGTTGTTTTCTAAGCTTATAAAAATAAGAACAATTGAAACAATTCATTAACTACTGTTGATCAGTGCAGATTGTGGGAGGTCATGGTTGATTTCAATGAACCACCAATAAGCCCTGCCAAAATTGGATACTGATTGGTCAGTCAGGTGCTTTTGGTAGGCATGATTAGCATGAATGTTAATTTTAACCATCATTTATGAATGTTTACAAAATCATTGAATATTGAAATAACAAGCGAAATGTTAGTTTGAATGATGAAAGCCATGAAATATGTGAAGTATTCAAAAAGAGACCATTTTTTCAGCTTGGGTAAATAATGAGAAAATTGTTAAGTAAAATTATTTATTGTTTATCAGGAAAATGTTGAAATCTCATGTTTAGGCCTATAGTGATCATACTTGATTGCTATGTTATTGGCACATATTGCAATATGTTTTATTCATTGCAATATTCATGTAAAACATTAATTATTATGTTGACTTAAGTTTGTAGATAAGAACTAATGGTATGGGTGATGTGAGAATGATCTCGTAAGTCTTTAAAACCCCTTTTAGTATTGTGAGTTTTTTGCTCCAGTCTTGTTCAGTTTAGCTTTTGAAGATTTTCAAAGTAACTGCAAAACAAGTCCAGCTGTCTAGAAAGACTATGTCAAACCTTGACCAGATATAATTTCTTGTCTTTTCAAATTACCAACTTGGCAATGGTTTTATCATAACATAGGGTATTGGTTTTAAAGAACATGTTAGTGTTTTTGTATGTGGAATGCAATATCATAAGTGGCACTAAATTGAACATAATTTATAGTTCTCATTGATATTACACATAGCCCCAAGTACATGTTGATCTTAGAAATAAGGCTTGGATGGAGTCAGGGCAAGAAAAATGCATGTTAATGCATTGTACTTTCCAACGCAAGAACTGTATGTTTATTCAAGTAAATAAAGCAATCCCCACACCATGGAACTGCAGTATTGCTTAACCAGCTTAATTGACATTATGAGTGGGAGTTCAAATTGCTGCAATTAAAGGCACATCTAGTTTTCAGAATTATTCAAACTCTAATTTAGCAACCTTAATATAGTTATTTGAACTACTTTTGCGAAATGAAAGCTTTTTTAGATTTACAAGGACGGGTGAAAGGTATTTGCCAAATGTACTGCAACACCTGATACCTGTTGCCTAGGAATCCAACAAATTCTTGGCACTCATGATACAGTACTATTCAATTTGATGTGCCTGAAAAGAAAGCTTCTTGATTCTACATTCAACATCTTCTTTCTGTATGACATATTGGACCAGGAGAATTATGAACCTACATCCTTTTGCATCTATTGAGATAGGGAGCTATCAGGACAGTGACAGAGGACAATACAAGAATGGCCAACTGCTGCATTTATTAAGTTATCTAATGCATACAAATTAAGACGGAGAAAATAATTCTTAATTTTTCCAAACTACTTCCTTAAGCATCTTTTATGTAGTTGTCTTTTACAATGATTGTTCAAAGTTACAATGGCCCTGTGGGTTAAAGATGCTCTGTCCACAGGGTAACAGGTTTTGTACATAATAGAGTTATAACTTATAAGTACTGCGTTTTGATCCAGGAGGTTGTATTCGACTCAAGTAATTTTTTGCAGATTCGGATTTCACAAGGCACAAGCCGAGTAAAATCAAAATCTACAAAAAACTACCAGAATCAAATATGACGTTCCGCCTAATCCGGATCAAAACGCAGTACTAATAACCCTTTTATTATATACATTACTAATTAGATCACTTAGAAGCCACATCTTTGCATAATAAATTTCATTTTAAGGATGCACTCATTGGTTTAATGACGTCAATTTAATATTGCGCAACATACTTGTTATGACGTGACGTCACACGAGTGGTATATGGCCGTATTGCACTGGAGCGGAATATGGGTTAAAGTATTTTGTGATATGTATTGCATGTGGATTGATGATGTGTATATAATAAAGAATACAATTATGTTTGGTATTCCATTCTCATTAGCAGTGTGATGAACAGTTGACACCATGTTATGAAATTTGATGGTCAAAGTATTTAAAAGACATTTCAATAGTTCATACTTTAAAAACGATATTCATCTCATCTTAGTCTACTCAACTTGCTTTGCTATGTACAAAAGTCTGCAGCAGTAATATGAATAGCATTAGACAGAAGGCAGTGCCTAATATTTAACAACAGCACTAAGTTATCATGATAACATGTTATATGAATTGAATACCAAGCACAAATTAAGAGGAAGAAAATAATTCTTCACTTTTTAAATAAAACTACTTCCTAATAGCATTTTGTATGCAGTCTGACATAGGTGTACAATGTAGATGTCTTTTACAAAGATTGTTCAAAGTATTGCCCTGTGGTTTAAAGCTCCCCCTGAAAAAGAGGTGACAGGTTTTCTATATAGTATATAATTACATCATTGAAAATCTTCTCTGAAACAGCAAATAACAGACCTTTGATATAAAAGGATTTGATCAAATTAAAGAAGTATGTGTGCCAACCACGTAAATTAATTTGTACAAGTCTGATTTAACGACTTTAAGAAATTCAAAAGAACTATGACTTTATCTGATTTAACGCTTTAGCCCCCCCCCCCACCACCCCCTCACTCTACACACACTTAACTAGATTTTTCAAATTTCCTTTGCAGCTTGCAAGCAGTTTTAGTCTAAAGTTTAAGCTAGCCCATTAAACAGTGAACCCTTGTGATGTGAGCCGATTCTTTCAATGCTTAGAACATGGTTGTCAACATTCCCCTAAATGAAGCCCTAGTCCATCCGTGCTTTCAGCACTTTGTTTTTAAATATGTCGGAGTGATTTATTTTGTTGCAGTCCAGGGAAATCAAATCTAAGATCACGTTTTCTGCTGGGACTGATTTTATGAATATACTTTGTTCCAAAGCACATTATTTTTTTTGCCGCCCCGTTGTAAACTAAATGAATTCGCCCTTGGATGCTTTGCATCAATGGTCTTTCGTATACCAATGCCATTTGCCATGTTTTGGGATATATTCTGCAAAAAAGACTTCTTATACAAACAAATATTAATATGTATCCAAATAATACGACACGTGTGCACGGTCAAGGGTATTCCGTGATTTCGACTCGTATACATGCTACGAAATTGGCAATGATTCTTATGACATACATGCGTGTTTCACTGCAATCTGGAATGTTCTTACAAGTCCATAATTAGGTAGCACTTACTTAGTTAAAATTCAAGATAAATGATATTGATAATCTACAATTTAATGAATGTATGTATCTGAATTTGATCTGTATGCCAATGGACAATTCAGAATAAAAACTAAAGCTTGATATATTTCCTGCGTTATTAAGTTAAATGTCTTTAATTTGAAGATGTTGTTGAGCTTAGGCAATAACCTGCTTTTGATAAAACATTTTTAAATGCTGACACGTTTCATCATATTGTTTTAAACAAGTTCAGCGTTGTATCTGACAATTATGTAATTGCTTTTGTCCGTCAGTGGTTGTAAGATTGATTCACATTCATAGCATAATTAACAGAAAATTAAACCAAAAAAGAATGTTTGTATTCAAGCAAATCCTGAAAATGCTCGTGTTATAAAGGCATTGCAATGGTTAAAACAGAATGCGTGCGTGCATGCAACCACTGTGTATATGATGTACTGTCACAGTCAGTGAAAAGATCTTAGTGATGATATTTGGTTTTCTTAAATTTGCTTTAAATGTTGTAATCTTTTGGTCATATCGCCGAAATTAAACGCTTAAAACAATTCGTGTTTATGATTGAGACAAAAACTGATTTAATTATTTAGTCACGTTGGGATTACTTTAATTGGGTAATATAATTTTAATTATGTTAACAGTGTGTGTTGGCTTGTGTGACTACTTTTGAATGTATTTTACTAGAGTTTGGTTCTGATTCTTTTGTCTTTAAAGCTAGCAGTTATTTCATTTATTATTTTAAAAATTGATTTCTATTAATTATGCTTGTTTTGTCACTGTAGTCTCCATTGTAATACATTAACACGTTTGTTTCTGTAAAAGTCGATGACGTCGCGAAACTAGATGCCGTCTTTGTCTGCATTGGAATATAAGTATTAACTACTTCAAGGTCCAGTTCCTCTGTAATCTTTACACCGTTTTCATTGCCCCCAATCTAACACTGTTGTCTTGCTCCCTTATTATCGTATTACTTCCTTTTAATGATTTCGAGTTAAATGGTATTGTATGTTTGGAAAATGCAGAATTACACAAAATGTCAGTAGTAAATTAGTTATTACGTAAATGGAAACCATATACGTTTGAGCACATATCAATCAAGTCGAAACCAATTTTCCAGCTTATTAGAACATTTTAGACCCCATCATTAAATAAATGTGAGTTAAATTTTCTTTAAAGTACCTCGACTTTGTGTCGAAGTTCATTCCCAGTAAAAATATTATCTCCTTCGTGACTTTCGATGTTAACATCTGATTCATTAATTCATTAATGTTCAACAATTGGTAGAGTAAAATATTGAGCCCTTAAATGAGCAGTTTATAAGATTTTGCAAAAGAAAATCAATTTGATTTGTGACATTCAAAACTATTTAACCGAAAGTATTGATCTTTTAATATTTTGTCGTTTGCGTGTTGGTAAGATGATCCAATATGTTTATATCAATTTTAAGAGCGTCCTGTAGCCGACATGAGAAGCCTATAACAGAGATGATAACTGACCAAAAACACAATCCTGAAAATACTGGTACGATTGATTCAGGTTAAAGGCCGTGTTAAAATTGTTTTTAAATATAACTATTACTGGTATCTATCTAAAGGTGTTTCGATATTTAATGCAAATGTCTAGCAAAGGTATTGTTTCCATACGTGCGTTTCGTAGACACAAAGGCGATCAAATTTCCGGTTATCAGTCTGTATCAATTGAGAAGATGCGACGCCAAATGCTGATTCTTTCAAATACAGTTTTGGAATGGTTGATGGCTGTCTTATAAAAGACTTGAGGTTAATGAAAGCGCTACGTAATTGTGCTAAATTTGGCCACGAAGAATGAGTAAAATGTCACAGATGAAAACACAGCAAGTAATATAACGAAAAGATCCTAAAACAGTGACAACAGAGCATGTGTGTGATTCATTGAATTTATTTTCGTTGTTGTTTAATGATATTATATTTGGATCAGTCTCTCATGTGTTTTGTACTTTTCTGACATTCTTTTATTGTGTTGTCAGGATTACGTGCTTAAATTAATAATAAATCAAAAACATAACTCGGGCATTCATGTGTCACAATACCACTCTGAGAATGTCAACAATTACCAACTGTTTATATGTTTTATATCTTCATACAGAACTACTTTCACATTGATTACACACTTCAGTTAAGTTATCTATAATATGAATCTCCACCAAAAAGTTTAATTCTGATCAGATTGTTTTCTTAGATCATGATGCTCGTTATTCATTGATTCCATGTAATGACTCTATTTTTTTTTAATTTTACTGTATTTCAAACTTTTTTCTTTTTACATTTGTCATTTATGTATATCTTAAACACTTCCCTGAACGATCTGTGTAAGGAAACATGTTTTAATTCGGTCAATTGCAATTTTTAAATTCGTCAGTTCATCGGAGTTTCATTTCATGAAGTTACCCTAGTATCCCGTTATAAGCTTATTATAACACAAAAATAACTTTTAAAACAAATACTCCCATTCCCTCTTCATCTTCTTTAAAATTGGAAACGGCAGTTCTTTTTCTATTTTCTTTGTTTACAAATAATATGCAATACTCGTTAGAATTCCAGCGTTGTTTCGACATCGATCGTTTAAATAAAATTGTCTCTTTGAACCTTTATATTTGCACCTGCTATTGACACAAGAAACTGAAGTAAATATCTTCTCATTTAGTGATCAAGTGGCATAAAGAATTTGTTCATTTTTTGTGTTTCCTTGGATATTAAAATCATAGGCGTTAGCGATCACTGATGTCAGTCTTTCAATCTAGCCAGACGAGTTCCGTGTTGGGTTTCTGGCTGTCTGAAAGTATTCACAAAATTCAAAAAAGTATGTCTTTGTGGTAATGGAAATAATTTTTCATACGTTGAGACAGCGGCTTTAATAGGAATCAGACGCTTTCTCACATTCTTAGATTTTATATGTAAACCATTTTGTTTTGTTTTCTTAAAACAATACGATATTTTCGCTCAGCATTGTTCGGAAGAGAGAATAACGATTGAGTTGATTATTTTTAGAAAAATGCACAAAAAATATTTTTTCTGCAAAATCACATTAAAAAAAGCTTAAAAGAAGTTCTAACACATCATAACATTTTTGTCAATTACCTAAATACACGCATGATCACGATAATTTAACGTTTGTAGTATAAAAACATAAGGTTGTATGTACTCTTACTGAAGTGGTTAAATAATTGGTTGCCATAAGTTAACTCGTAAAATAAATTAAACGTGTACGTGTAACATAAAGGATCATTTGTGTGGATATATTACAAACCCCACGTATTACTTTTACAATTAATAGTGTTAAACATGGAGATATGTTTTTGCTTAAGAATGCCATTGTCAAGCTTTTTAATCCATTGAAATAGTAAATAAATTTCTTAAAAAAATCCGAAAACACCAAAATATGATCAGATTAAAGAATTTCGATGGAGATTTGTATGTAAGATAAGAGTATTGACTAAACAATTTCACTCGTAGATAAATTTAAAGTAAGGTTGATATATAAAGTGAGGGCGATAGGGGCACCGGCCAGTGACAGATGGGACAACAAACAGTTACAACGTATCAGACAATCACGGTCGTAGCTGTCGTCGTAACAAGTTTTTATTTACGAAACGTTTCACAACATCAAATTAAAAATTGAGGCGTAGCATTAGAAGAAGTTTTATATTTGGATGATTGATATATTTGATGACAAATTATTTTGGTTACATATGTCAAATCATTTCAGAATTTTAACATCCATGGCAGTTATGGACCGGGCACGAACCATTTTCATACGTAGGGCATAAATAAAAGAATTAACAACGTTCAGAGGTGCACAGTGACCATGACTATGTAATTTGGGACACAGCTGCTGGATAAAAATGCTGTCATCTAATGTCAGTTACTACTGCGAAATTGTGTCCAAGTCCGAATTATAAAGTTATGGACCGGACACGAATCACTATTATCAGTGAGACTTTTATAGCAACCCTGACAAAGTTAAAACAACTGCATAGCTCCGTGACCTTGGCCTTGAAGCTAGATACCAGGCCCCAATATCACGAAAATACTCAAGTCAAATCTCAATCTCAGTTTCAACTATTTTTTATCAAATTACAGCATCATATGATTCAAACATGTCAATGTTTCCCCTTTTTAAAATCGCAATCTTTCATACATTATGTTGATAAAAAAATTATAAATATTTTATAGAAAAATAATAGAGCAAAAAATGTACTTAAGTCCAATTAATTATATTTTAGTTTTACTCATGTACATTTTGTGCTATAAAAATTATGTTAATCAACATAATGCATGTGAGAATGTACTTTTAAAAAAGTAAAACATTAGTAATTTTTAATAATGTCATACCGTAATGTGGAAAAATGAGTTCAGATTGAGGTTGAGATTTGACTTAAGTAGTTTCATGATATTGGGGCCTGCAATTTAGGAGCGACACGTCGTCAACATAGGGCGGTAATGTGGTCATAATTATTTCGATATTCGACCATGCATGACAACGCTATGGACCACACACGAACCATTATTATTATTTAGGATTATATTGCAAAACTGATAAATGTCTAGGAGTGCAGTGACCTGGACTATATAGGTAGGGACCCTGGTCTTGGACGCTTCACATTGTTATTATATGGTGATCATTTCTGCCTGATTAAAAGGAGTCTCACCATGAATTATAAAGTTATGGAGCACGGAATCAGGACGGGCTGACGTGACGAGTCGTGTGATTCCTATAGTCCCCACCCTCCACATCACTTGTAAAGCAGGTTATAATTATGTATAAAATACCCTGTTAATTCATTGTTTAAAACAAGATTAAAGGAACTAGTTTACGTACAATGTATTATCCCCACGTAAATGCCATTTGATTAAAAATCACTCGAATAATTTTACGATTTACTCAACCATAAGGTATATTTTATGCTGCCGTCAAAAGTATCATATCGGCATGAAATGGTTGGAAAATATGATAATCTGGTAATTTCATGACAAAATGTATGTTAATTACAAAATCAAGAAACATGCGTGCACTTATACATAAGTGAACGGCTCATTATATGCATATTGATTTCACACTTTTGTTTGTATTATTTCCACTTTTAAATCATAACAAAGGAACAAAACGTACGAGAGGCGTAAACAATAACAAAATAATGATTTCGCTATAATCCGGAAAGTAAATCTAACATTTCTGAGTACTGAAAGCTGATTCATAAAACAATATTAAAGAGTATAGGGAAGAATACTGCGGAAGTTACAGGGAAAGCAAAACAATATTTTATCTATTTTTAGTTATTGTAAAAATAGTTTTCACTACCGTTTGTAAATCCCGTATTTAACAATATATTGAACGTGATAACGTCTTTACTATTAAAACACGTTATAAGATAAATACCTGAATGATAACTGAAAGGAAAATGGCGAAAATGTTCAGAATTTTAAAAACTGGGCTGTATTGCCTAATTTGGTCCAAACAACTCGCGGTCAGTATTTTAAACATTTGAATTGTTTATAAAAATGTTGAAGAAGTTCGACAACCATCATGTGATGCATTAACGAATTGTATAAAAGAGATCTTTAAATTGTTTAGCAGTAAGCAACCTGGAAATAATTTATTCCCAATAGTCATTCAAGCAGAGGTGTATACTGAAGAATCAGTCTGTGAAATAAATAAAATCAAGCGCATGGAAAGCAATGTTCAAGTGCATTCAATTACTTTGCCTATGAAAGTGCAGGTGTTTTTTTACGTTTTGTGCAATCATTTTTGTACACCAACATTGTAATTTATTTCGAATTTAAATATCTATCAACCCAATGTTAAACGCAGTTTATTGACGTATGTTACACGAGTTTTTTTATCGGAAATGCAACTACGAATTACTTTATTAGATTAAAAATAATCAACATGGATGTTATGGGTGGTTTCCATAAATAAGTTAATTATTTGTAAATATGTTTGACTTGTTCTCAGGCGAAATTCACATTAAGGAGCACCCTGTGACGCTATTAGTTTACCGCTAATGCGTGTAGGCAGCAACTGAATGATATTTTCCGGAGCAATGAGTAGTGCAGTAATATGCAGATGGATGCTCTAATCAAATTTTACTATTTGTATTTGTATGCATGAATATGATAACGAAAGGCTTTTGTAAATACTTGCTCCAAAATGTGTTCATTTTAATATATATGCTTTTATTTCCAGGTCACAAGCTCATTGTTATTTTATTTTTTGATATGCTATGTATGTTTGTTATTCATGTCGGAAAATAGCTCATTGAGCTAATGTTTCTTGTTAACACATACCCTACTTTAAATAAAGATCCTTGTATCTTGATTCTTGTATCTAGTACGAGCGTGGTTGTAAATTCCCGGCTCTTGTCTACCTGTGTATCATCACTTTAACTTTAAATTTTGTCGCATGGAAGCAACGTGTCGACAATAAACAATGTAAAATCACATGGGTACTTTTTGCATTGTCTTATGGACTGAAATAAAAAGATAATCCACGTGAAACTGATTCTTGATTATTTTGAAACCCGTTTTATAATTCTTTACTCATCACTATTTAATAAATGATGACAAGTTTTTTGCCCGATACGGCTAGCTATAGTTCGATTGTATGCAATACTGGTCTCTTGGTATTAACGGGGTTTTTTAAACAATGCTTCCTTTAGTCCTAGCTTCCTAGACTTGCTCTTGCTTATAATGCCCCAGGGATTCATACATTATACATTACAGCCGTCGCCAACTGGATTTCGACACGCTTGTTCTCAAAAATATTGCAAATATTAGTAAGAAACTTTCCTTTGTAGCATTCATTTTCGCAGGCGACGCCACGTTGATGATTTTACAACAGTTGTGAAAGAATAATTACAACATTATAATGATCGCTTTAGTTGGCATGATGTTATAATTACAAAGTTACGTTCTAAAAACTGTCAAACAGTAGTTGATTCACAAACAGCTCTCATTTACCATGATATGAACATTGTTGTTCCTAAAAGACAATACATAAATTAACATTGCTGATCCTATGCAATATTCGCAACAAAATTGACTTTCCGGTTTATTCAGTGCCATGTTTGTTATTAAAACTTAGATTTTTATGAACTCGGTAAATTGCTTTATACCTTTTTTATATTCAATTTTAAGATGAACGCTACCATTTTACATAAAACGTTGTCATAGCTTATTTGGTTTCCAAAAAAATTATTGTTCTTCAATCCCTCTGTTTCAGGCCGTGCATTAATAAAACCCCATACATTTCCATGGAAAAACAAATCTATGCATTTTGTATCATCTTTAAGTACCCTGACTACTTTTATTATCCCAAATACTATGTTTTAAAAGTTGTACTAAAAGGATATATAAATGGGGTGGTATTCAATATGAATACTAAAGTCAAAGACTGATGGCCATAGATTATTGACTCCATTCACTGTACTTTAGTCCGTTATTTACATTGAGCAATCCGATTCTTTCTTAGGTTAAATAAAGTCCAGTATTGAATACCATTGACTTAAATAAAGTCCAGTATTGAATACCAACACAGAAGTCTAACTCAAAGAAAATTGATGAAAATGGATCGAATTTCAAAAATTGGGCCTTATTGTCCAGTATTGTTCAAACAATTTGTAGTCCGTATTTTGATAATACATAAATTTTGAGTTATACAGCTTTAAAGCTGCACTCTCACAGATTGACCGTTTTTACAAAAAAAAAAACATTTTTTTTCTTGGAAAGAGCAAATTTTTGCGTAAATTTTTGCAAACCAATGATATAAGATTGCTGACAAAAAATCAGATCCTAGATTTTCATATTTCCGTTCGAAAATTAATGTTTTATGGCTTAAACCGTACTAACGGTTTAAGAAAAAAAACATAAAATATCTTTTTTTTGAACTTAAATATAACAGTCTGCGATCTGATTTTTTGTCAGCAGTCTTATATAACTGGTTTCTATGCATTTTCGCATAAATTGGCTCGCTCAAAGACAAAAAATAAAAAAAGTTGTCAAAACGTTCAATCTGTGAGAGTACAGCTTTAACTACTTAAAAAATGCACACAAATACCTCTAGGGACTAGACTATTACTAAATAATGCATTTAAGGAAAATATTAATTACTCATAACAAGATTGTAAAAGTGTTTTCAATTGCTGAAAACGCAAAATTGCAAAATGATTGGTGAGTGCTAAAAGATTTATTGTGATCTACTATAGACTCATAAGGTAGAAATAACATGTTTTTTGCACATTTCTTTCAAATTAAACTCAGTATCCTTCATAAGAACCATTGTTTTCGACATTTATTCATCCTTTTTGGTACATCAAAACAATTGTATTAATTGTGGTAAATCAAATTTGGGAGTAAGAGGGCATCTTTAAGACTTATGTGATACTTCATGTGATGAGTAAAGAGAATTTAACAGTCCGGTTGTACGCAGCGGCGTGGAAATAAGTCCTTTTCAACAGTCATTCAAGCAGAGGTGTATACGTCAGAATATGTGAATTAATAACTGTCAACCCGCATGGAAAACGATGTTAAAGTGCATTCAATTACTTTGTCTTTTAAAGTGCATTCATATTTTTCCGTTTTTGTGGAATATTATTAATTGCACACCCTCAATGTAATTGATTTTCTATTAGATAACTATCAAACCCATGTTAGATGCAGTTTATTGACGTAAGTAATACGAGTATTTTGACGGAAATGCCTGCCACGAATTTCTCAATTAGATTGGAAAAAATCAACAGGAAAGTTATGTGAAGTTTCAATGACATTTATTATTTGTTAATATGTTTGACTGGTTTAAACCCCCAGTAAATTTACATTTTACTGACCGTTCCAAGGCGGTACCTAACAATTCTTGATAAACATACCTAGTTTTTTTTATATATAGTATATGCATGCACTGTGCTGTCTGTGGAGTTTTGTGCTGTTCTACCATGTTTCTTTTTTGTGTTTTTATGTTCTATGTTATTGGCATTTACCCCGTGCCAATAAACATCAATAAATCATGCAGTAGGAACGTGGTTCGTAAAATCCATCTCCTTTAATGAGCCAACCCTCCTTTCGTCTACCCTTGTATCATGACTTAAACTATTTTGTCTCCTAAAAGCAAGGTATGAATGTCGACAATAAACGATGTAAAATAACATGGGCACGTTTTGCATTGTCTGGTGGACTGAAATAAGAGAGAATCATTAAATATGTTTCTTAATGTTTATAACATCCATTTTTGTTCTTTACACTATTTCGTACATTATGTTCAAGCAGGATAGTTTTGAAATTTTACAATTTAATTTTAATCAGGGAATGGACAGTCACTACCTTAACAAAGTGTCTTCTTGCACAATAATCATATTTTTAAATGTTTTGTATAAAAGTCATACATTTATAATGGTGAACAACTAAGCATAGAGAGTCATAAAATGGGAGTTTTTTTATTTTTGTACGATTTGTTTTTACATTTACGAGTGTGAGGAATGAAATAAAAAGTCTAGACTTGACAATTTACCGTGCATACATTTATTAGGAATATATGGCAATGAAACCACTGCTTAAGAAGTGACAAAACAGTAATCCTTAAAATAGAGTTGTCTTACATTTTGTTATTTAACCGTATATTTTGTAGATTCAGATTTCACGAGGAGCTAGCTGGATGGAATAACGATCTACAAATATCTACAAATGTTGAATACGATTGCCTCCTTAATCCGAGTGAACTACTCATAACCCTTCTATTGTATACCTTCCTGGTCAGAAGAATTACCTACAAGGCAACGTTGTCATCGTTTAATGTACATTTTAATGGCGCACTTATTCGTTTTTTGATGGCATTTTTAAAGCGCGTGACGAAACTTGTGATTCCGTGATGTCAGCTTTGTAGAATAATTCCACACTAAGTGGAATTCGGACAATAGTATTTAATCACGTGTTTTCTTTGCAGATTTGTGAGGCGTATACATTAAATAATAATTAGTTTTTCTATACCTTGGAATTATTTCTAATCGATGGTTTTCGTAAATAATTTAGCTAGTGTCAGGATCATGTGTCACTTATCATTGATGCAAATTAGTTTTTTAACACGATTATGTATTTGCTACTATGCAAATCAGAAGTAAAATAATCTTACCTAATCTTTTGCCTTCTACATTTTTGTTTCAAAGGTGAGTCGAAGGTTGCCGTATCTGTAATGGCTAAAATAGTTTGCCATATACGGCCAACTATGGTTTGGATGTAAGCCATAATGGTATCTTGGTAATTACACGGGCTGATACAGCAATGCGTCCAGAAATCCAAATTTCCTGGACTCCTTCTTGCTTATTATGCTCTCAGGATTTCATGCAGCAAATAATGTATAGCCAAAGTCAAATCGACAGCATCGTGTCTGAATTTCAGATACATTTGTTTTAAAACATAATGAAAATATCATTTGTTATAAGGTATTACTGATATATTTGTTTGTGAAAATAAATTTTGTGTAGCACATGCCTTCATTGGTTCTGGCGTTTGTACTTCAACTAATGTTACAATATGTTAAATAACTACCCAACAATCATTTAAATTCCATTTTAGTCGTCATTAACGTAATAAACAAAACAAGAAACGATTAAGTTTTAAATTAAAGTGATACTCTTTTCGATTCGGATGAATCTGAATAAAAAGATACTTCAACCCATGTATATGTATAAGAATGCATGAAATAGTTTTCATTGTATTAACAAACGAGTATTATACTGTGGTGCACACCACACAAAATATTCGATCGCCTTAGATAACTGTTTGCGCTATTCAAACTAAGTCGATATCATTATAAAACTAAAACAAAAATAGATCTGACAATAACACGCAATTCTTATTTTCAAGTGCTACTTATAGTTTTTTTGTCTAGTTTGATGGTGTGTATAACGGAAGAAATTTCTCAGTCTTCAATCAATGTGTCGGCCTGTTTTGTAATACAATGTAACAGCCACGCAGTAAAGCGATTTTGTCATTTGTCATGCAAGCACTTGCGGTGTTTGGGTTTTGTATTATGTTTGTTCAATCATATTTGAAACAAGACATACATTGTCAAAACATACGGTATACGGATAGCTACAATAGCATACTATGTCCCATTCCTTATAAAACACTGTTCTCAGTATTCGTCTGCTTACTCCTTTTTATAGTTATTGGACATGTTTAAGTTTAGCTATGTGCTGATTGTATGGCAAAAACGTTGTCCTGACTACTCCTCATCGTTTTATTATTTGTTTATTGTACTTTAAGTATAAAATGTTGTTATCAGTATTCTTCTTTAATGGGGATTGGGAATAAAAGCAATTGCGACGTTGAGGCATTCCACATAACAAAATGGCATTATTTTAAATTGGAAACTGATCGGACTGAACTCCGCTGAAAATACCACTTAAGTTGTTATGAAATTTCACATGTGTTCTCATTATGAAGCTCACTACTTTATATCATTGTGTCATGACGACACATGTAACACAATTAAGTGGCCTGGACTTTTTTCTGAAGTTTTTTTATACACATATTTATATTTTATCAAGTAGATGCTGGCTATGATGAGGCTGATATTTTATCAAGTAGATATTGGCTATGATGAGGCTTTTATGCTCAAGTAGACACTGGCTATGATGAGGCTTATATTTTATCAAGTACATACTGGCTATGATGGGGCTTATATTTTATCAATTAGATACTGGCTCTGATGAGGCTTATATTTTATCAAGTAGATACTGGCTCTTATGGGGCTTATATTTTATCAATTAGATACTGGCTCTGATGAGGCTTATATTTTATCAAGTAGATACTGGCTCTGATGGGGCTTATATTTTATCAAGTAGATACTGGCTCTGATGGGGCTGATATTTTATCAAGTAGATACTGGCTCTGATGGGGCTTATATTTTATCAAGTACATGCTGCCTCTGGTGGGGCTTATATTTTATCAAGTATATACTTGCTATGATGAGGCTTATATTTTATCAAGTAGATACGGACTATGGTGAGGCTCAAATTTTACCAAGAGGATACTGGCTATGATAAGGCTTATATTTTATCAAATAGATGCTGGTTTTAATGAGGCTTATATTAAATCAAGGAGATGCTGGCTATGATATGGCTCATATGTTATCAAGCAGATGCTGGCTCTGATGAGCCTTATGTTTTATCAAGTAAATGCTGGCTATGATGAGGATAATATTTTATCAAGTAGCTACCGGCTATAATGAGGCTTATATGTTATCAAGTAGATACCGACTGTGATGAGGTTTATATTTTATCAAGTAGATGCTGGTTTTGATGATTCTTATATTTTATCAAGTAGTGACTGGCTCTAATGTGGGTTATCTTTTATCAAGTAGATGCCGGCTATGATGAGGCTTATATTTTATCAAGTAGATACTGGCTATAATGAGGTTTAGGTTTTATCAAGTAAATACTGGCTATGATGAGGCTAATATTTTATCAAGTAGGTGCTGGTTATGATGAGACTTATATTTTATCAAATGGATGCTGTCTTTGATAAGGCTTATATTTTATCAAGTAGGTACTGGGTCTAATGAGGCATATATATTTGTTAATAATTACTGATAAATCATGGGACAATTATGACTTTTGGGGCATTCTAACTAGTCAAAGCCGCCAGTAGTCTTACGTTCCAGTAAACTTTTGTTTTACTGACCGTTCTAAGGCGGTAATCCAAACATTTAACTGTAAAGCAATTTTAAAGACGGGTAGTTTTCTTTTGGTGTTGTTGTATGTGGTTAAAATTTAATTAAGGTGTTTGTATGTGTGTATGTGGTATTTATATGTTTGTGTCTCTAGTTCATTGTCATTTGGACCCAGCCCTGTGCCCCTAAACAGGGTGTTCGTCTATTGGGATTGTCCCTGAAGTTTTCATTTTATTATATTAATCTTTTTTTCTCTTTTGTTTTACTAGTCCCATGCTCTCTTATCGGAGAAATGTATCCGGTTAATGGTTAAGGGTTGTTTGATTGGATTGCGTGTTCAGAATTACTATAGGCATTGCCCGTTTATTTTTGTTAGCATGCTTTGGTTTACGGAAATGATAATGTAATGTAATTGGGAAAAGTGTTTGGCATGCTAAAATGGACGTTAGTTGTGTGCTAAAATCGGCATTATTCACTTTAGTACACCTACATGCATCTTAATAAAATAAGATATGAAAACCTTTTTTGAGTCTTTGATGGATAGCGAGACAAACAAGAAAAACTTGTAGCAGTTTAATTCCAGTATAATCGTCGTCTGCTTCATGGTATGTGTTCATCCTTAAACATTTGTTTTAAAAGACATTTTGGGACTGATACGGTCAGAATAACTATTTGTATTCAGGCTGATTACGCTGCCATTTTGTAGCATGAATAGTAATTCCAATACGCTCAACAAACACCAGGCTAAGGCATTGTAGTTATATTGTCATATTGTTTTGGATTGTTAGTGTCCTAACATAATTCCTTTCGCCCAAAAAAGGTTTGTGTTTGTTTTTTACCTTGAGGTCTGATATCCTTTCAAAATTACTCTGTTCTATTGTGGAAGTTGTTTGTCAACACTAAGTGTCCATACTAAACTATACACCACCGCGCAAAAAAAAACAATGTAATCATGATCTTGTTTTGGATTGGCAGATCTGTGTTTTTTTATCTATTGATTCAGAAGAGGGACTTAGTTAAACCATTTTTGGGTTAATCTAAGTTGTGTTAATATTTTATTATTGTTATGCCTTGCATTTTATCCGAGTTTTATTTATTCTAGGTTATTCATCCTACTTAATACCCATATTTGATGTTTGTTTAATTGCAATAAATGTAAGTTAAGCCAAGTCAAGCCTTTTGAACTTGCTTATATTAAAAACTAACTCGTTAGTTGCTTGAGTACGGATGAATATTGATTAAATATATCATGAGGACCATATTTCTACGTAAACTGATTATTTGTAGTTAAATGTTCGCAGACAAAATCGGAAAAGAGCTTTTAATGTCTACTAATATTCATATCCATAATGTTTACAAACAATATTAATTTATGGGGAAAATCTTTCAAATAAAATATCAAACTTTATTTTGAAACACAATGACCTTTCTATAGATGCCCCAAAACTTCAACGGACCTGGAAACCCTTCTCCATTTCGTTCAAAAAAAACAAGAGAGCTGAGCGGATTTTACTTACTATGACTCCGACCCTTAACCTATGACTTTCAAAATGCAGTCTCTAAAGAAATTATATACTTAAACATTTATTTTCATTACGATTATGAGAGCGATATTCAGCCAATGCATGCCATACCGAATAACAATTAACCTTTGCTACGGCCAGGATAAGCCAACTATTTTTAGCCATTAAAAATAATTGCGATTTCTCCAGATAAATTTACGACTGCAGTTATCCGCTTTTTAATGCTGTATGTATTTCATACGTCTGGAAGTAATGTGTCGCGAAAAGACACAAACCATCACCGTAACGTCACCTTACTTATCCCCTTATAAGGCTGATCTTCCGATACAGATATTAAAAGTATTGGGCTTGGTTTTACTAATGAACGTTATTGGCATTACAGCCTAAGTAAATATCAGATATCAGCCGTTGAGATTTACTTCCTGCGTCAGGAAACGCACCAAACTCCGAGTATTGTACAAGAGTGTACAATATAAAATGATGTTAAAACGCACCAAACTCCGAGTATTGTACAAGAGTGTACAATATAAAATGATGTTAAAACGCACCAAACTCCGAGTATTGTACAAGAGTGTACAATATAAAATGATGTTAAAACGCACCAAAGTCCGATTATTGTACAAGAGTGTACAATATAAAATGATGTTTAAACGCACCAAACTCCGAGTATTGTACAAGAGTGTACAATATAAAATGATGTTAAAACGCACCAAAGTCCGAGTATTGTACAAGAGTGTACAATATAAAATGATGTTAAAACGCACCAAAGTCCGATTATTGTACAAGAGTGTTCAATATAAAATGATGTTAAAACGCACCAAAGTCCGATTATTGTACAAGAGTGTACAATATAAAATGATGTTAAAACGCACCAAACTCCGAGTATTGTACAAGAGTGTACAATATAAAATGATGTTAAAACGCACCAAAGTCCGATTATTGTACAAGAGTGTACAATATAAAATGATGCTAAATCGCACCAAAGTCCGAGTATTGTACAAGAGTGTACAATATAAAATGATGTTAAATCGCACCAAAGTCCGAGTATTGTACAAGAGTGTACAATATAAAATGATGTTAAAACGCACCAAACTCCGAGTATTGTACAAGAGTGAACAGTATAAAATTATGCTAAATCGCACCAAAGTCCGAGTATTGTACAAGAGTGTACAATATAAAATGATGTTAAAACGCACCAACGTCCGATTATTGTACAAGAGTGTACAATATAAAATGATGTTAAAACGCACCAAACTCCGAGTATTGTACAAGAGTGTACAATATAAAATGATGTTAAAACGCACCAAAGTCCGATTATTGTACAAGCGTGTACAATATAAAATGATGTTAAAACGCACCGAGCTCCGAATATTTTTCAAGTGTGCACAATATAAAATGATGTTAAAACGCACCGAGCATTGTACAAGTGTGTATATTATGAAATGATGTTAAAACGAACCGAGCTCAGAATATTGAACAAGTGTGTACAATACAAAATGATGTTTAAACGCACCTTGCTCTGAATAAGAAACAATAAACGTAGAATGTCAACCTCTATATGTTTTCACTATATGAGATTTGACTATGCCTCATTGGTTTACGCAAAATATATGAATGTGTATATCAAGGCGTTGGTAACCGTGCTTGTAATAGAACACCGTTTCAACGAGGAAAGACGACTTTTTACCCCTTCAGTTAAAGAAACTATTCAGCTTTATATAATATTCAAACAAAATTAAAAGGTGAAAATGAATAGGAAAGGTCAGTTTTGTTAAAATAACTATGATGCATTGTTTTGATGACTTTATGCATAGTGTTTTGTTCAAACTTGGTTTGGACAGTCAAATTGGTCTTTGTCGTTCGACAAATTTTCGCGTCCTCGGATTTAAATTCCGTTTCGCGGGTTTTAGCAAATTTAGAGGTTCAAGCATCATTGTTAATAATTGTATAATTGTGTTCTGACCATGACAATTTAAATAATTGATGCATACACTATTTGCTTACGAATCTGACAGTATAAGAAGCTGTGACAAGACAGCAACTAATGTTCATCTCATTAAACTTTAATATTACTTAAATGGCTTGACATATCCATATCAAGATAATTCAAAAGAAATCTATTCCAAAGAAAGTCATCGTCTGTGCCTTCAGTTTCCAATAAAATAAACTAGAGTCATTTTTGAGGTCGGCTCAGAACTAATGCGGATATGGAGAAATCATAAGAGAGGTGTTTACCAGGCAAATTAATTATTTTTTATTTATTAAAAACTTTAACCATCCTCATTAACATGTTATTAAATATATTTAAGAGTCATTTTGAAAACAATTACACAAATGTACACATACGTTTGTCTTCTTATTTTTTTACTCTCGTATATACAGGACTACTTTCCTCAACGACGTGCACACCAAAATTTGGAATTCAACAACATTCAATCATGCGGAAATGAACAATTATTTACTTTTCGTCAATGTTCAGCTTATTTCCCAGACTTTTAACAATCTTTCACAAAATCACATACTAGTACTTGATGCAATATCCAAACTTTATATGCGAAAAATTATTACTCATGGATTACAGTTCATTTATTTATATGTGTCCTTGTGTTAGCGCTGACATGAAGATTATTTCTCAGGAAGTATTGCAGATGGTGACTCTTAATTTCATCAGCAAATAAAATGAAGCATATTGCAACTATCTGAGTTGAATTGTTTTGAGTCTTTGATTATGTTGATATTTGAGAAGAATCTTGCACAATCAATTCGTCCAACAGGATCAAGTATATGTATTGATATTAGGTAACCAGATAAACAGGTATTTCATTGATTTCTATTTAATGTTTTTTACATGCTTTTCGGATGTCCTGTTGCTTCGAAATCGTATACAACACCACGTAGTAGACAAGATATGTACAAGTTATGCGTCGAAAATTGGTGAGACACGTAATGCAATTTGGCATATGTCGTCGTGCGGAGAACATTTATCCGTCGAGACGGTACAGGTATTAAGTCCCTTGACGTTATCATGTCGCAGCATCGAATTGCAATTCATCTCGACGATGGGTTCACAAATATGCGCGGTGAACACCCGGCGGTTAAGTCGCTGGATGGATGCATGTTTATTACTTTAATAAAAGTGCGACATGTGGTCATTGGACAAAACGAAGTAAAAACGCATCCGTCGAGACCATGTAGGATTGGAGTCTATAGCGGGATGAATGTTTGTTCATAAAGCCATAGCACTGCACATTCGAGTCCCGCCTCTTTTTAAAACACATACACAGATATTTCTATTTGTTTTGCCCACCTCATTTTTTTAATATAATGATAATTATCGGCTATAGACTACAATGTCGTTTATAGAAGGGATAAATTATGATTTCTTTAACAGGGACGTATTAATAACTCGTATTAGCATTTTAAGTAATATCGTTGGAGTTATGCCATGATGACTTTTGTTTTGTGACGTCATACGACGTGTTTTCAGCTAGGAACGAGATGGCAGCATTATTTGGACCGAAAATATAACTAAGAAAATCGCCTGTCTTCGGATGATTATGCCCAATTCCCGGCTCAAAAATAGGACCCCTGCAAGGGGCAGACGGATAAGGCCCTGCAACTGGCGACAGGATGCGGTTACATTGTCATCTTCAGTGGATCGTGTACGAAATTTGCGGACACGTAACATTAAGCAAAGGCGCGCAAATCCGGAACCGGGTTCTCTCAACCTCCAGTTAGTACAGCGACCTTAACAACAAGATTGGAACAGCCTGCTGACGGACCACTATGCCAATCTATACTTTATCTCAAATACATAGTAGCTCTGTAGGTTGAAATGAGTAGGTCAACTCTAAACTTTGATATAAAGTAAAATGCATTATATAATGTATACAATATTATTGTAGATGTGTGTGTATTTAATAAATATATGGCTAACAGCAGCAGAACTGCTTGTTATTTAAAATGGGATGAAAGACTTCTTAGTTTCATTAACATAAATTAAAAACGTTCCCCTTTCACTTCTACTATGTGTCATTAAGTAAACTTTAACTTAAACGTGTCCGGCAATAATACTTCAAGTTGTACAGGCAGCGCCTTGGTTCATGTTATAAAATATAAGCATCTGATCTCTTTATAGATAAAATATATATGATTTTGCAAACAACTTGACCACATAAAAAGTTGTTTTCATAACTTGTACATATGAAATAAAAACTAATTGTCAATGAGATGTTTAACATTCATATCATGATTATTGTCTATTCATTTTTAGGAGGAATATTTCTTGAACATGCTCGAATGCACAGATTGAGAAAGTTTACAAGTCATATTTTGACACCACAATTGTTTATAACAGTTTTGATGAGTTTTCTGGGAAATTCACTAAATTGTCGATACACTTAGAACATATACACAATGGGTGCCGGTGAATTGGGTGTATAAGCCATATTTGATGTATTAGCCATATTTTGGGACACTTTTTTTTGAGTGCTTGTTCTTTGTGCTGACCTGACTTTCGAGTTCAAAGCTACTATACAATCCTACAAAATAGATGTTTGTTGCCTTCAGTATTCTTGTAAAGACTGCTGTCAACATATTTAGGAATACTTAAAGGCATCCAACTTACAAAGTCCTTAAGGAATTTGATCCACAACGTTTTAAGGAAAGTCCTCCAGATATTTGTCCCATTCATATATGTAAATGTGTATGCCCAGTGACCCCAGATTGTTTTGGTATCATTTGAAAGGGTTTTGTTTAAAGAAAATAGTAATGTAAATACTTATGTGAAAAACTATAGAAACAAGCTCAGTAGCACAAAGTTTAAACACAAACCCGGTTTAATGGCACTGGGTAAACGCCAAAGACATAGAACACAAAAACAAAAAAAATCACAAACAAAAAACATGGAAGAACAGCAAAAACCTCCACAAACAGCACAGTGCATACATACTATATATAATAAAACTAGGTATGTTTATCAAGGGTTGTTAGGTACCGCCTTGGAACGGTCAGGAAAATGTAAAAAAGAAATGAAAATATAACAAATGTTTCGCCTATGTCGTATTTCAGTTGAAATAAAGAGCAAATATATTAATAACCTTTTTAAAGAGACCAAAATTATATGGGGCCACCAGGCATCCAAAGTGAACATTAAGGTTAATGGAGGTCCTGGAAAACCAGCTGGATTGTGAGTCCAGTTCCTTCAGTGATATTTCTGCAATTCAGCTGACCCAAGCCTGTAGATTGCCTGTATTAAGGTTAATGGAGGTCCTGGAAAACCAGCTGAATTGTGAGTCCAGTTCCTTTAGTGCTATTTCTGCAATCCAGCTGACTCCAGCCTGTACATTGCCTGTATATTTCAACTGGTGCATTTATCATTTGTACGCAAAACTTTGAAGACATTGAAAAATATTTGCATATGAAGTATTTAAATAACCAAATAACTGATAAATTCTGACTACATCATTGCTTGCTACACAATAAGTTCGCTGTCACTAAGCAAGCATGACTGAATAATGACCCCTGGTTTAAAACATCAATGGTGAACACACAAGTTTCAATTACAAGTCTAAACTGATCAAAGTCTAATCAGCGGACATTTTCGTATCTTAAAAGAAACCACCCTTAATTTAAGTTCATAAAAGTTGTTGGCGTTCAATCTGGATGTAAATTATTCATTGCATGATTACCATATAAAGCTGAATACATGTCGCAGTTCTAACGGTTATTAGATGATTTAAATAAAATGTTTTTAAAGGATATATTTTCCTTCTCAATAATTCATTTTCTTGCCAAAATATAAGCCTGATTAAAGCACATTTTTGCTGCGCCCACTATGTTTTCTTTTTGGTTAATGAAATAAACATGGTATCTGATGAATGCGAAAGATATTTACATCAGGACTTTTAAAGGGTGGTATTCAATATGTAACTTAAGTAAATCTTATGGTCATATATGATTGACTTCATTCACTCTATTGGTCAGTTATAAATAACAAGCAATCTGATAAGCTACATCGTTCTTAGATCCAGTTAAGACCAGTATAGAATACCAGCCCAGGACTAATCCGCACATCAGGTTTAAGAGCTTTTATCTTTAGACTAGTTTACAATGGTAAATATTGTTTTTGTCCCAACATTTGCATAAAGGGTAGGAAGTACCTTGAAAGGAATATAAATGACTTTGTTAACAATTTCAAAAAAGATCTAAGCCACTATGCCCTGCTTTCGGCATGAATCCCTCATACTCAAACACACCCCGGGCTTATTTTCAAGATGGACTTTTATCAGCAGTTAGAACCCCTGTAACAAATGTATTTATGGTGACTTTAAAAGAATTGGTAGATTTTCATCCCCGCCCACCCCCTCTGTTTTCCCCTGGCCCTTTTATTGACTCAAATAAAAAATGTTGAACTAGGGTCTGCATTTGTGTATCAGTCCAGTACTGTCTGGGAATTAAGTTTATTCATACCTACAGTGGCTCGTCTAGAAACACATGTATATGGTCCATAATGCAATAGAAAGAGCATGAATAAATATTGAAACAAGTCATCAAAGAAAAAAATGAAAAAGAAAATGTCACCCACCGTCCTCATTTAACACAAAAACAAATGGATGAATATCAAGCAATTAATTTACATTGGCCTAATGTCTTGTTCTTGGATGTGATATGCAGTGTTTATTCCTCAGGATGTTTGAGAGATCAATGTGTGTTGCAATGTTTTATTTCCAGAACCATCGAGCGACATAACATTACAATTGACGGCTCGTCTTCCCCTAGTAACAGTAGAACCTGCACAAGAATTCAAAACCTTTATACCTAACATATCAAGCAACTCAGGTTTAGCTAAGGTGTTGATACTTTGCTCCTCTACTATATCATAACACTTCATCATATTTTCAGGGTGTTCATGAGAAAAAACACATTTACAAGTAAGATTTTTGCACATGAACTAAAGTCTTGGCTTATTTCTCTACAAATGTTGCTGACGACATCTTGGTTAGGTCTACTCTCCCCACCGTGGACTTGTGGCATATTGCTCTCTACTTTTCGGTCTGGCGATCTGCTGATGTGCATCACACTAATATGGCTCTTACTACCACCTATTTCACATTTAACACGTGCATTACATTCTTTAGCTTGATAGTCATTAGAACTAACACATTTGTAGCAGATTCTATTCTCTCTGAGAACCATCAACTGCTCTTATCTCGCTGACAAACTGTTAACGCTGGTTGACATGAGTTCTCGAAGTTGGATTTGTAGTATCATACCGAAAACTAGGGTCATTCCTTACCCTGCTCTGTTCAATGATGAATTGCACAAACACAATCTGTGGCTCGTGAGGTCCACTTCCCTTAGATAATGTGTGGTAACTTGCAAACTATTGGAATGATACCAGCAGCAGAATCGAAATAAGACAACGTTGTAGCGTATGCGAGATTTTCTTTCAAACCTTCAATTTCTCTTAAAATGTCAGAAAGATCATACAGTCTCCCGTACCCTCGTGCTGTTTATTTTGGGAATGCTTCTAATTTCTTAACAGTTGCATAGTAAATGTTCTCAGGAGCTCCGAACATTTCATCAAGATGACTCCAAATCCTTTGCTAACCCTAAAACAGGGTCATTTATGTAGGCTGCTTTAAGAGACACCGCTTGTCTCCTAGACCTCTGGCAAAACCACTATATCAACAAGTCTATCTCCACTGAAGGACATGCATCAACCTCCTGAATGACTGCACTAAAGGTCGATTTCCAGGATTGGAAATCTTCCGGCCTCTCGTTAAATGTTCAGAGTTGACGGAGCTATCATGTTCAGCTTCCGCGATAGCCACCTTCTTTCTCTCTTTTAATAGCCTCATATCAATCTCGATGTCTGCTTTCTTTCTAGCGCCCCAGCAGCGTTTATTTGCTGTTATTCTTCTATATCCACCCGTTTTCATTCTAGAGCTGCAGTCTCTGCAGCATAGGCTGCCTTAGCTTTTGCTGTTTTAAGATTACGAGTTGATCTTATCGACGATATCCTGGAATCTCGGCTGTTTTCCGACATGATAGAGGAATTCTCATACTGAATAGGTCTTAATTTTTCAATGAATACATTTGTCATTTTCCTATTTGTAGACACTTCGTTTGAGAGTCGTGTCAACAGATCTTGATTTTCTAGTGAGCGCACAGTTTCGAGGAAACTTGTATATTCACTTGCTTTAGTGTCATATTTCCGGAATGCCTCGGAAGCTTCAGATTTTAATGGGTTTAATGTTATTGCATCGGCACTGTCTACGTTTGTACTAAGTATGGAAGCCACATGATCCCAGGAACCACGTAATTGTCGATCAAATTTCGCAACAGTACCTTCATAATTAGCCATAGCTTTGCTTGATGAAGTTCTGCTAGTCCGGACACTTTCTCGGTACATCTGTGTCCGACTGGATATGCCACGGTACCGGTACCTACACATGTGGTGAGGAGGTATGTTAGCGGTCCGGTAGCTCAGTCGGTAAACCACTCGCACTGATAGCGAGAGGTCCCGGGATCGAGTTTCGTTCTGGCTGAACAATTTTCTCTTACTGTGACATTTGACGCTCAACGAGGAACCGTGGCAGCACTGTTCGGCAGCATAACGCGCTCCCAGTGTTAATTATGTGTATTCATTGGCACTGGTGTTCCTCAAATTCGAGTACGAATTTCCAGTTTGTGAGGAAGTATGTCACGCTACCGATATCTATACAGGTGTTGAGGAGGTGTGTAAGCGGTCCGGTAGCACAGTCGGTAGAGCACTCGCCCTGATAGCAAGGGGTCTCGGACTCGAGCCACGGTTTGGCTGCACACTTTTCTCACACTGTGACTGATAAATTCTTTGTCATTGACGTGTTGTTTTTTACTGTTCTGCCCTAGCGGAGTCAGCGAACCGAGTAAACAACAATTTCCAAGTTTAACTTTATTGGTGTTGAGTATGAATGTGGTAAAAATATGTTATACAGAAATATACCACGTGGGTTACATTTTGACCAAACAATTAAAAACATTATACTTTCATCATATGTAGTTCAAAAACTAAATTACCAAAAAGATAAAACATTGAATAATTCTAGATAATATCAACTTAGTTCTGTATGCATGGTATATGACACTAAAATACTTAAAATCTTGGTTTGAACAATTTGGGTACAAAATCAGAAATCTTTCTTATCAGATTTTACTTAAAACACAGTAGATAATCTTAATGAAACACCCATTCATGATTGCTGGAAAGTAAAGAAATTAGAGTACATACATCATGGTGCTCGTCAGGCTCGAAAATACTGCCTAAACTTCAAACATTCAGACGACAAACGTCATGGTCGCCGTCCACAAAATTAGTAATGTCAGGATCGCAAGATCCTTTTCTTCAAGGTTACATTACACTTATTTTCTTTAGCGGAGATGGGGGAGCAACACAATGATGTAGGTAAAAAGAAATATTAAGATTTTGTCAATTAAACCTCAACACATTATCATTCATTGTCGTTATCCGTGTAGTGCTTAGGGCCTCAAGTATTTGCAGTGCAAATTTCATTTAAAGCGTCAGATTACTCATATACAACAATAAGACAAACCATAACCTTTAATGTGAGCGACCAATATGTTGACGACGCAACGGTAATATATACGGCTAATAAAACGTCGATATATGAATATTAAACATCGACTAATTGAAAAACTACTGTCATCCAATTTGTTCAAAAATGATGAGTATTAATGATACTAACATTATTAATAAAATAATTTTTGATTGAATTTTACCTCAATAAACCCAATTGAAGTGCACGAGCACGAAAACATTCTTGTTCTACCATTTCACTTGGCAGGCTAAGAGTGAGAGTTAAACATGTCTTTAAACCTTCTGGTAGTATTGGTACTTCTTTTGATAGCAACAAAAATTCAGGCAAAAGAGAAAATTCGAGCCAAAGTCTATACAGGGAAAGCAGTCACAACATCTACAAAGTATTTTGGGAGTTTCTCTTATACAATGTCAAAGCATGTGCGTCTTGGCTTTACGAAAGGGCAAGAGCAACATTTGCGGATATGACAAAGTGTCGAAAACATGTTTCCATAGTTTTGACACCCAAGATGACGTCATCAGTACTTCTGAACTCACAAAGGTCGTGCTTATACCCGATGAAGGTAAGTAAATATTGATTGCAGGATTAGCCTTCGAATTTCTGGCTTTCCGTTAAAAGACACGATTACATACAAATGCAACCTTTTATTGAGGAATCTTCTTGATATCAAAATGCTAATAATTCAAAATGATAAATTCATTCAACCCACTACGCGCACGTTAGCACGCACACACGCAAACACACAACGCAACACACGCACATAGGCACGCACGCACGCAAACACACAACGCAACACACGCACATAGGCACGCACGCACGCAAACACACATCGCAACACACGCACGCACACATTGGAATGCAATCTATTGTTAAAGAAACTTCTGAGAATTAAATTGCTAATAATTAACAGTTATAAAACCGTAGCTCAGTAGGGCAAGTGGTGGTTTAACTAATTTAATTAGGGATAGGAATAACAATTCAACAAGGTAGCTTAGTGAATGATTAATTTTCGACGTTGGTCAAGCCAAATACCAGACCCATTATTTCTGTACAAGTGAACTGTCATGATATAAGTTAGTATAAATAGTTATTTTTAGCCTATTTCAAAATATGAATGCACATTACCAAGGGAGACAATTCAGCCCAATTCAAACGTATCGTTCCAATCAGATAACACACTAATATTGCTTTTATATGTTCATTTATCAAATCACGGTGACTCTCAGACAACAACAAAAAACTGTTTGAAAATTCAAATTTTAATTAAAATTATATGGCACAATGATCGTACTTTATTACATGAAAATTCTCCTATTTCAGCATACTGTTAGTTATCGTATATGCAAAAGAAAGGCTTTTAGTAACTATCTTATTCCATATTGATATATTCTGAATGTAAAATAGGTGTTTTATTTGTTTGCGTTATATTACACCAAAACTTGAAAATTAACATATCAAAACGTTCATTTCCAAAATCGTATTTGAATACCGTTTTCATGGACGGAACGAAAAATGATCAAAATTTATTTTTTTTACCGTACAAACTTGAGCATTTACAGTTCAATGTTATAAACCTAAACATTAACTTCAACCACTCACGAGTAACCTTATAAAAGTTTATTCAGAACTTTTCCATTATACAAAGGAAAGGGATTGAGCATTTTCGGTTGAATACATATTTAGTGAAATGAAAATTAGATAAATGACATGCTGAATTTGTCGGTATATCCAGTGGTTTTACCACGAATAGTAAATTGAGTTTTCTATTTTGTTCATACAGATGCCTGTCTGAGCACAGAGTTCCTAGTAGACGGAACAGAGCCAGTGTCCGACGCCCAGATAACCGCCTCGTCTGTATACGATGAGATGCATGATACAAGTGGTGCCAGACTCAATTCCTGGCCGACTCTAACCAATTTTGGGGGATGGACTGCTAGGATCTCAGACGAAAATCAGTGCATACAGGTATAAATGTACATACGATGTGCTATACATGCCGTCCGTAACTGCAATCAGAATAAGTACAGTATGAATCGTACATATTCGGAATTCATTGAGGTACATATGCGTATATACATGTTTATTACATGCTTTCTGGTGAATAAAATAAATTTTACAGTCACTTAAAACTTGATATGTATTACTGTTTCGAAATTTACTATCGAAAGCAATCATCAGGGCTTGGCCACAATGCGTGATAAACCTCGTGTCCGCAAAACGTAGCACATTTTCGCCCTGCTATATGCCGCATTTCGCCTTGCGGCATGGCGCATTTTCGCCTATTCGCCCCACCACGTAGCGCATTTTCGCCCTGCTATATGGCGCATTTCGTCTAATCGCCCCACCACGTAGCGCATTTTCGCCATGCTACATGCTGCATTTTTGCCCTGCTACATGCCGCATTTTCGCCTATTCGCCCCACCACGTAGTGCATTTTCGCCCTGCTATATGCCGCATTTTCGCCTATTCGTCCCACCACGTAGCGCATTTTCGCCCTGCTATATGGCTCATTTCGCCTTGCTGCATGGCGCATTTTCGCCTATTCGACCAACTACATCGATCGACGCTGTTGAATTTCGGATAAAATGTGACGGTGTTATTCCGATACTTATCAACGTTTTTAACATAAGCTGAATAACAACACAATCATTCATTCGGACCTCCTCGGCCATTTTTATCGAAAACAACCTCGGATGTATGCCGATTCATCAGTTGAAGTATTTTTTAATTATATCATTAATTAAATGTAGTGTTTTAGAGTTGTATTTATTGATCTAAGCTTAAAATTTAACCGGTAAATTGATTGCCAATGAAGTGAATTATTGCAAACATAATTAAGATTGCCAAGAGTTAAATCATAAAGTTTTACTGCTAAATTAAATTCATACGCGATCTACTTGCAGCGTACTTAAATGTACCACATTTTGAGTATGTAAACCGTCCAAATACATCCGAGGTTTTTGCCGAGGAGTTCCGAATGCACTCTCATTTTGTGAGTATGCGGAATCATTTTAAACGAGCGATTTCATTGGCCCCAAAACTCCACCAGGTCATGAGGTGATCCATGATATGGCTGAAAAGACCCCATGAATGCAAATACAACTACATTTGTAACGCGCAAAACGTATTGTTCAATTTTCGATTGTGCTTTACACAGTTCGTGAGCTGTTTACAGTCTTATATAGACTCTTCAATCATAGAAGTCTTAACAAATACGTTTTTAGTTTCATTCAGAGAGAAATGTCACTTTTGATATGTTCAATGTCTAAAAGGAAGACACACAACGATAAAATCAGTGTGTTTATTACGTGGTAAATTACGTCATATACGCTTCTTTTACTTCACCATTTAAAATGAAACAAAGGGCAGTCTATGTGGCTTAAAGAGCCACGCCTTCGTATTGTTGCCGGAGTTTGATAAGGTGATTATTTTTATCAAACACTTCGACAAACCTGTTTCCAAAATAATGTTTTGACAGTGCTCCGTCAGACGGCCGTATTGTGAAAAGGTTTGTCGAAGTGTTTTAAGAAACTACACTCTCAATCAAACTCTGGTAAAAGACCGAATGTAGGGCTCCGTAAGTGGCGTAGATTTCGCTAAGTTTCATTTAAAGTGGTGAAGAAATAGGAAAGTTGTATTTGTTTAAAGTCTTCATTCGATGGAAAATATTGCCTTCCGAAGTAGCATTTATGACGCAATGTATCACGTGGTATACCCACACTGAGAATGAGAACGAAATAATCCACGGGTAACGAGTCAGTGGTATGTATAGGAGGAGGACATTCGATTTCGTGTATCCGATATTTGTTCGATATGGATCAGGTATTTTATAGGTTTCGGATTGGGATCTAGCAATGCATACATTAAATTTTTATGCTTGCTATATTTAATTAAATGCTATACTTTAACAGGTGCAGTTTAATTGTCCAAGCCACGTGGAAGGCGTGGCATTGCAAGGTCGACCACTTGCCAATCAATACGTGACCTCTTTCAAAGTACTCTACAGTCGTGACTGCGTTAATTTTCTCACAATCAAAGACACCAATGGGACTGATGTGGTAATGTATAAAACTAATAAACACTTTATTTCAGTTGTTTTCTTTGGGTGTAAATGTAATATGATGCCTAACAGCCACGATTATGACCAAGATCTAACTCAGTAGTTAGGGTTCTTGGACGATTCTGTAGAACATCGGATGGATTCAGGATTTTATTATTTTCTATCATTAATCCACAACTCTGAAAGTACATTAACCTAAGCAGAGTACACAAGAGTTATCAATTTAGTTGCTATATTTTCTAAAATACATTGAGATTCCTCATAATTAATACTTTTTCTAGTGGTCGTAATATGACATAATCTAATCATATTAAAACAATATAAATATATTATACAAATCAATTAAAAACACAGTTCACATCACATTACATATAAACAAACTCACCAGCTGTAGGCCAAACTGTCTTTTTTTCTCCCACCTCAGATAAGTAGATCAAAAACAATAACTATGCTAGAAGTCCTTGTCTAGCCCACGGGCAAAGATAAAACAAGTACCCGTATGGAACTCCTTTTTAATGGTCATCACATTGTTATTACCTCCCTTGTTGAAGACTGTCGTCTGTAGAAACCTTGTCTTGTGGCAATATTTAGCATGCTAATTCATTATTTCTCGCTTCAAATGTCACCATAAAAAAAATTTCACGCACCTTTCAAGAAATAATGCTTCACTCTCCTCAGAACAATTTAAATACCGATTTGGCTATTAACAAAATCTGAATCACTGCGCGCATGTCCATGACAACCACGAATCACATATCCATACGCATTTATTTTCACTAAGCACAAAAGAGTTCCAGCAAAATAAACATTTTTACTTTATTTTGTTTAACTGAGGTGGGAGAAAAAGCATCTACCATAGCCGCTCGTGTAAGATAGGTTCAACCCAAACCGCGTTTCCGCAAAACACCCTACGCTCGGGTCGGGATGAACCTATATTTCACTCTCGGCCATGGAAAATAATTATAATCTTCCCATATATTGCTGAAATGTGCTTTAGGATTAACGCAGCATTCGTTACATTTACGTTAGGAATTACCTTGTTCAATATTATTTGAACTTTCCATCAACTGAACGGCAGATTTGAAACTGTGTGTCAGCCTTTCATTAGAATGTAAGTATGAACATTAATAATGATTTTGGAGACGACCTAGAAGTTAATTCTTTAGATTGTGTCCGAAAAATTGATAACAGTAACATAGCTTTTGCGGTTCATTCCAACCCTCGCGCAGGGTGTTTTGAGGTAACTCGGTAAACCTCGTTTCCGTAAAACACCCTACGCTCGGGTCGGGATAAACCTATCTGTCGAAAACAATGGTTCTTATGAAGGGTACCGAGTTTAATTTGAAAGAAAGCATAAAACACGGTATTTCTACCTTATGAGACTATAGTAGACCACAGTAGATCTTTTACCATTCACCATTCGCTTTCTGCTATTCAATACACGGTTACAATCTTGTTTTCAGTAAGTAGTATTTTCCATAAATTCATTATTTAATCAGTAGTTAAAGGTTTATCAGTCAAAATTGATGTGTGTTATACATGTGTATGTATCGATTTTGAATAAGAGTGTCACTTTAAAGCAATGCTGCCAAGTCAGGCTGTCTAATAAAAACTGTTTTCCTTTTAAAATGTACTTCAAAATGACCAATTCGAATCGAGCTTAAACTCTTTTAAACTGCATGTCGAAGATGATATATCTAGAAAAGGTGGCAAATTATAAAAGTTATATTTGCAGTCAAACGGCGAACACCAGATTTCATGACATCGAACAGTCTATTAAGCTATACTAACTTAATAAGCAATAAGAATGTGTTTAAAGCTGCACTCTCACAGATTTACCGTTTTTCCAACTTTTTTATTTTTTGTCTTGGAATTAGCAAATTTTTGCGTAAATATCTGCAAACCAGTGATGAAGGACTGTTGACAAAAGATCAGATCGCAGATTTTCATATTTCCATTCCAAATTTAATGTTTTATGGCTTAAACCGTTAGTAACGGTTTAAAAAATGCATAAAACATCAATTTTGGAGAGGAAATACGAAAATCTGCGATCTGATATTCTGTCAACAGTCTTTTATCACTAGTTTGCAGACATTTACGCAAAAAACTGCTCGTTCCAAGACAAAAAATAAAAAAGTTGTCAAAACGTTCAATCTGTGAGAGTGCAGCTTTAAATTTGAAAAGTAAAAATGCAAGAACTAAGTCTTCTAATTTATGGGAAGCTATACTTAAAGCGTGTTTCTTTAAACGTGGAAAACTATCTTAACTCTGCCAATTTATTGAAACCAGCGATTGTGAGCCCTACATATATGCTGTAAGGTTTAATTATAGATTATGCCAACCAACGCATATCGAGTTGTGATGTTCGAGTAGTTATCAAAATTATATTATATACTGGCGTTACTGAACAGAACAGAACAGGACATACATTTATTGTTAACTTGAACATATACAGTTCATCATTATTAAAATAACATAATACATGGCATGGCAATAGTTGATAAATGCGAGAGTGCATTATACATATATACATATATAAATTATCAATGATTTCAACATGTTAAAATCAATAAAGTTAAGCATTATTATTCAAAGCATTATATCGTAGCTTTAAAGCATGTTTGCAATACAAAGCTAGTTTTCGTAGGCAGTATTTTCCGAGTTTAATAATTGAATGACTTTAAACATGCTTGGTATTGCATAGTAAAATTTATTTATGTATTTTTTCCTAATATCATATGATATTGCGGACAAATCAAAACAAAGTGATATTCGTCTTCAATATCATTATGAACACATTAAACACATTTACGCTGTTTTCTTTCAATATTAACATATCTGCCTCTTTCAACATTTAACATATGAGACGACAACCTAGCAATAATATTCTATAAGTATATAGCTATACAATTTATCTATATACGATGACAAATGAAAAGTAGATTTTAGTTCTCTGTATAACACTATTTAATTGTTGTAAGCACTTGGCTTAAGGCTGCACTCTCACAGATTGAATGTTTTGACATTTTTTTTATTTTTTTGTCTTGGAATGAGCCAATTTTTGCGAAAATACATGGTTAAAGCCATAAAACATTAATTTTCGAACGGAAATATGAGTCTACGATCTGATTTTTTGTCAGCAATCTTATATCATTGGGTTGCAGATATTTACGCAAAAATTTGATTTTTCCAAGATTGTTTTTAAAAATGTTGTAAAATGGTATATCTGTGACAGTGCAGCTTTAAACCAACGCAATCATAACGCATTGCTATACAATGCTTAAATATATCCATAGATATTTGATGGAAACACCGACCACACTACGGTTGAAACATCGATGTTGCCAAGTCAGGTGACCGCTCTCTGTGTTAGAATTAACCAAGTCACTTGAAAGAACAAAATCTGCCTGCGGTTCGATATTCTTGGATGTCCAAGAAAATGAGCAGCAATGAAAACATTGAGCAGCTGTATCATTTTCTAAATATATCTTCGGCTTTGCTTGTATCATTTATTACGACGATGCACGTGGTAAATTGGTTGACAAGCAGTATATAAAAAAATCAAATTTTGGTACACAGTGTGTGTATACCACGTGATTAATTGCATCATAAATGCTACGTCGGAAGGCAATATTTTCCATCGAATGAAGATTTTAAACAAAGATAACTTCACTATATTTTCACCATTTTAAATGAAACATAGCGCAGTCTACGCCGCATACGGAGCCCCGCTTTCGGTCTTTTACCAGAGTTTGATTGAGAGTTTAGTTTCTTAAAACACTTCGACAAACCCTTTCACAATACGGTCGTCTTACGGAGCACTGCCAAAACATTATTTTGGAAACAGGTTTGTCGAAGTGTTTGATGTAACTAATCACCTTATCAAACTCCGGTAATGCAACGAAGGCGTGGCTCTTTAAGACGCATAGACTGCCCTTTGTTGCATTTAAAATGGTGTAGTAAAACAAAAGTTATCTTTGTTTTAAGTCTTCATTTAAAGCTAAATGTTGCCTTCCGACGTAGCATATATGACGTAATTTACCACGTGGTATACACATGATTTACATATGATTTTACACGTGCAAAAGTGTCCAGTGTGACGTCGGCGTGCGATTGTACTTCTGATATATCGTCTTTGTTGTAATTGATGTAGATTATGTTGTTGTAGTGTTTGTTGTTTTTGGTTCTTTTGATAATGTTATTATTGTTGTTTTGATTGTGATTCTAAACAGTTGACAGATACGAATTGATTGCAAATTTTGAAAATAAAAATAAAAATATAGTTTTGATTAAATGGGGCAAATGCTTTAGATTAAAACTTGAATCGAATGCCGAAAGATGGGTTTCTGATCTAAATTTTATCAACATTTGCTTTCATATTATTTCCCCCTCTCTCAAATACTCCTAAACATATACACAATGATTAAAGAAATGGTATGCATATATGTTAGAACAGATGTGTCGTCATACTTATATGCTGAATAAAAGTTGTTGTTGTTGATGTTGTTGTTGTTGATGATGATCGTGAGTCTGCACATGTGACGTCTATAAATGCATGCAAATTTTGAAAACAGCAGTGGAGACTAACAGGGGCGTACCTGAAAGAAGCATTATAAACTTAACGCCTGGATACTTCAGTGAGGTTTCGTCATTTAAAGATATTTCATTAGTTTATTCTTAATATATCAAATTGTGTGGGAGCCTGAGTCCCTCTTTCAAGAATATTAAGAAAGAGGTTTTCATAGATCCATATTCGAACGTTTTGGACGCCAGCATTCTTTTTAATTACGTAAAAAACAACCCTTTATATACATGTATGTTCACTACCTAAGCATTCAAGATTTCAAATTTTAAGCAATTGTCATTTCTGTGAGCTAATACTGTTTATAACGCACGGGCGTACTGGCGTATGGCTAGGTACGCCCCTGACTATTATGATTGAAACTTTCATTGATAGTAAAAGTAAGCGTAACACTGTCAACATTACCACGTCACCACATAATTAGGACATATCAATTGATTCTGACGGACCAGAAATAAAATCGCACTGTCCGCACATAAAACACGCCAAGCGCGGGATAATTTGGTATGTGCAATTAGGCTGATAAGACATTAGTCAGCAGTTCGTATGTTGGGATCAGAAGAGTGTAGTAATTCGCGGCTGTAGACTAATCAGATAACTATTTGTAAATACACGTGTGAAAACTACAGAAACAAGCCCAGTTGCCAAAAGTTTGAACATAAACATCGTTTGATGGCTGAGGGTAAACGCCAAAGACATAGAACACAAAAACAAAACATCACAAACAAGAAACATGGAATAACCGCACAAAACTCCACAAACAGCACATTGTATATATACTATATAGGAAAACTAGGTATGTTTATCAAGGATTGTTAGGTACCGCCTTGGAACGGTCAGTAAAATGTAAATTTACTACTGGTTTAAACCAGTTTACGTGCACAAACCTCACTCTTATCCCAACAATCCTGAATAAAGTAATAACGTTAAAGGTAAATCTTATCAAAGTATGCATTAACTTCAGGGAACAATAATACAACTAATAAAAAACTAATAGATACACCCCAAGTACTTCAATGATTGGAGATCCCAACTCTATCTGCAGACAGAGGAATACAGTTCAGAGTACCTAATACAAAAACGTTTCGAGATACAATGCAGTCATTGTTTGAAACTATGAGCATCACACACAGACTGCCTTCAAAACATGTCCAGGTTCTGTGTCACTGTTGTAACAGCCTGTTGTTGCTACGTATCTAAGAACTGTGTCACTGTTGTAACAGCCTGTTGTTGCTACGTATCTAAGAACTGTGTCACTGTTGTTATGGACTAGGTTTCAACATGCCTAGGTACTGTATCACTGTTGTAAGATCATAACCGGTGTTTCAACATGCCTATGTACGGTGTCACTGTTGACATAGACTGGGTTTCAACATGCCTAGGTACTGTGTCACTGTTGTAAGATCATAAACGATGTTTCAACATGCCTAGGTACTTTGTCACTGTTGACATAGACTGGGTTTCAACATGCCTAGGTACTGTGTCACTGTTGACATAGACTGGGTTTCAACATGCCTAGGTACTGTGTCACTGTTGACATAGACTGGGTTTCAACATGCCTAGGTACTGTGTCACTGTTGACATAGACTGGGTTTCAACATGACTAGGTACTGTGTCACTGTTGTCATAGACTGTGTTTCAACATGCCTAGGAACTGTGACACTGTTGTCATAGACTGGGTTTCCACATGACTAGTAACTGTGACACTGTTGTCATAGACTGGGTTTCCACATGACTAGTAACTGTGACACTGTTGTCGTAGACTGGGTTTCCACATGACTAGTAACTGTGACACTGTTGTCATAGACTGGGTTTCCACATGACTAGTAACTGTGACACTGTTGTCATAGACTGGATTTCAACATGACTAGGAACTGTGTCACTGTTGTCATAGACTGGGTTTCAACATGACTAGGTACTGTGTCACTGTTGACATAGACTGGGTTTCAACATGACTAGGAACTGTGACACTGTTGTCATAGACTGGGTTTCAACATGCCTAGGTACTGTGTCACTGTTGACATAGACTGGGTTTCAACATGACTAGGAACTGTGTCACTGTTGACATAGACTGGGTTTCAACATGACTAGGTACTGTGACACTGTTGTCATAGACTGGGTTTCAACATGACTAGTAACTGTGACACTGTTGTCGTAGACTGGGTTTCCACATGACTAGTAACTGTGACACTGTTGTAATAGACTGGGTTTCAACATGTCTAGGTACTGTGTCACTGCAGATACAGACTGGGTTTTACCATGCATAGGTACTGTGTCACTGTTGTCATAGACTGGGTTTCAACATGACTAGGTACTGTGTCACTGTTGTCATAGACTGGGTTTCAACATGACTAGTAACTGTGACACTGTTGTCGTAGACTGGGTTTCAACATGACTAGTAACTGTGACACTGTTGTCATAGACTGGGTTTCAACATGACTAGTAACTGTGTCACTGTTGTCATAAACTGCGTTTCATTATGACTAGGATGACTGTGTTGTTATGGACTGGGTGCGTTTTCAACATGACTAGGTGCTGTGTCATTGTTGTCATTGACTTGACAGCACAAGACGTGTGCGTGTCTTGATTGACATATGCAAATGTTAGAATGATAGCAAAACACAACGTGTAGGTGTACATGTGTACTACTTGTTGTGCAATACGTCATCCGAGTATGACACAACGTGTATGTGTACATGTGTACTACTTGTTGTGCAATACGTCATCCGAGTATGACACAACGTGTAGGTGTACATGTGTTCTACTTGTTGTGCAATACGTCATCCGAGTATGACACAACGTGTAGGTGTACATGTGTACTACATGCTGTGCAATACGTCATCCGAGTATGACACAACGTATAGGTGTACATGTGTTCTACTTGTTGTGCAATACGTCATCCGAATATGACACAACGTGTAAGTGTACATGTGTACTACTTGTTGTGCAGTACGTCATCCGAGTATGACATAATGTGTACAGTGCACATAAATATAACATGTACGATAGCAAGTGGAATTCACAAATGACGTAAACTATTAAACTACACGTACAAGTACGCTTACTTTTCGTGTTTGACAACCTATTTATTAATGCCCGTCCAGCGTATTTGATGTTTATGTGTCCTATTTCTGTGTGGAATCGAGATTGTAACGGAACGTATACCAATGGCTGTTTACAATAATCATTTGTGTATATTTTATTGCACATAAAGTACATGATTTTGTTCACAATACGCTGCATATTAATGTAATATTAAAATGTAAGTACACGTTGAGTTTTTTTACAGTCGAACCCCGTTTGCTCGAAGTCCCAGCGAAAAATCTAGCCAAGCGGGAATGCTTACATTCATTTTAAAGAAATCGGTCCTTTACATACAGTTCGAGCCAACTAGGAATTCGAGCCAAGCGAGTTCGAGCCAACGGGTTCCGACTGAACGGTTAAAGTGATTTGGAGGTCTATTGTAAATGTTATTTTGAATCATGAATTGTCTGTTAAAATGTTTGTTACTACATGGTTAAATCGACCTGAAGTTTTAATAGTTTTGAATGCAAATAGCCATTAACACTGTTGATGTGCTTATATTGACGTCCTGATAAATCTTTGCTATGGTATTATCTGACCGCTGTTTACATGTTGTCCTGGTTCAACGTTGACGTTCATATATCAGCGTGTTATAAGACCTAAGAAGTCTGTGACAAACAATAATGCGTAAATATAATGGTTTGGTTGTCCACATCTAGGCGACGTATCTGAGGCGAAACGTGAATGAAGCCTGTGCGTACGATTCGGGACAGCAGCTGTATACTTTGTGTTTGACGTCGGCATGCGTCGAGACCAACTTCCAGTGAGGATTGAAGTCGACATCGAGGTTGCTGGTGTCCATCTCATCAGCCTGTAGTTTAAGGTCGAGCGTAGAGGTGCTGTGGGTCCAGGAGTATAACGTCAAGTGACACTCGATTTCATCGCCGTTCTGTAATTCGCCGTAAGAGCAGAACGTCTTGGTTTTCACAGGAGGGTACCAGCTTACGAATCCGCTAGAGTTGATGATGACATTGGTGTCCTCGGATTTAATAAAGACCGTTTTCCCGGCCCTGTGAATAAACAATGTAAAAAGACATTTTCTATCGGATACTTAAAACTTTTAAATGATATGTTAAGTTGCATTCTACAAGCCTAACGGTCTACATACACGGTTGCTTGAAGGGATATATCTCGAAAGGCATTCAAGCGCAAAGTTAACAACGCCGCCACTGCCGAAAACTGATGAGTACCCCCATTCATACTTTTCGAGATTTTCTGACTTTGTTAAACTGAAGAATATCGTAGGGCATTTATGTTGATCGTTTATACGAGTGACCCTGAAGAAAAAATTAAAACGTTTAGGTTAAAGGTCACTTAGTATTGTTCAAGTCATAAAACACCAAAACAGCAGTGCATTCCCTTCAAGAAACTATGTCTACAGAATACAACAAAGAAGCAACAGACATATGGTATACATCATATATTTGCGATTTATTAACATTGCAAGAGTCGCAACTACCTTCTAAAGGTGTGTGTCGAAAAGGTAAATGTTAGAGTTCTTTTTGGCGATGCAAGTTACAAGTATCCTTTATGTAATCCATGATACGATACCCGTAAAACAAGTATAAATCGGCGGCTCTGTGATCAAAAGCAAGCTGCTCTGAGGATTAAGTTACCAGTGGCGTAGCTACACATTGGTCTTGTAGGCCTGTAGCCTGGGCCTACAACTTTTTTGAGAAAAAAAAAAAAAATAACCCAAAAAAGCTATAAAAACTAATAGCTACTCGAACACTTTGAACAACTCAAAAGTTTGTTGTTTTTAACCAAAGTTTGGTGTTTATTGAAACAACGTGCAGGCAGTATTGCTTGATTTTATTGTAATAACTGCAAATATAATCAAGTGAGTATAATGCACATATAAAAGTCCCCAAACTCACATAGAACAATCGGGCCTACAAGTTTTTTAGCCCTAGCTACGCCCCTGGTTACCTTTCACTGAATGTTTGAGACTGAGATCATTTGTAACCCATAGTCATGAACACTCACCCGTCAGCCAAAGCGAGGTCGGGCTTCCAGATAAGGTCAGAGGGCAGCCTGATCTCTTCTAAGCCACCCACGTGACCAGGCCTCCACTTGAGATTATCCGCCTGCCAAATCTCTGTTATGACTGTATCCAACGTAAGAATCTGGTTATCCTACAAGCAAATGATTATAATTGTTACAATCTTCAGTTTTTGTATTAACGCACACATTTCGGGGAGTACGCAATCGTGTAGACAATATATGTATTTGTTTGATGAACTCTTAACCTCAGCTGGTATAGCCATTCTTTCAGCTTTTAAGTTGCTTAACGTAAACGTATGCACGTGCATGATGGACGGTTATTATTCTTGACGTCGTATATATACAGGTGAAAAAATGGAAACAATATTGAAGCTCAGAACGTCGTTGTTTTATATAAGTTGTTCACCATGTCAATGATTCGTAGGAGATCGACGCCTATTGATACGTTGACCGCGTTACCGTCGATACTGTCGGGCATGACGTCTTTCTCGTACTTGTACATAAGGTCATCACGCAGGTGGTGGCGGTTCTTGTAAGTTTCGGATTTGCTGCACACAACTTTGTGTAGAAAAAAAAATTGTGTTAACATTTTACGAAGTTGACTAGTAAAAAGTTCTTCACAAAACGATTCAAAATCCGTATTGGAAAACGTATAACATAGAGTGAACAATATTAAAAATAATTATTAAAGATGCACTCTTACTCCCAAATAACATGTACCACAATTAATGCAATTGTTTTAATTTACTTAAAAGGATGAATAAAGGTCGAAAACAATGGTTCTTATGAAAAGATAACGTGTTTAATTTGAAATGAAGGTGCAGAAACACGGTATTCCTACCTTATGTGTTGATGGTTGATCATTGTAATTTATTTAGCACTCACCGGTCATTTAAAATTTGTACGTTTTCAGCTATTAAATACACGGTTACAATATAGTTATTAGTAATTAACATTTTTCAGGGGCGTAGCTAGTCTTAAACTTCTTGTAGGCCTGATGATTCTATGTGAGTTTGGGGACTTTTATATGCACATTACACACACTTAATTATATTTGCAATGATTACAATTAAATCAAACAATACACCCTACATGTAGTTTAAATAAACACCAACCTGCTTTGGTTAAAAATAAAACAAATTTCAGAGTTGTTCAAAATGTTTAAGTAGATATTTTACTGCATTTTAGGGTTATCTAAATTTGTTATTTTTAAAAGAAAGTGTAGGCCCAGGACTACAAGGCCTATATGAAGCTACGCCTCTGTTTGTCATAAATGAACTATTTAGTAGGTAGTTAAAGGTTTATCACTCAAAATTTATGTTTGTTATACATGTGTACCTATTTATTTTAAAGACGAGTGCCACTTTATGGCAAACATACATTTTGACTCCATGATGACGATTTAAAGCTGCACTCAAACAGATATACCATTATAATAAATAAAAAAACTCAAGTGCAGCTTTAATACAAGTTGAATAAATGGAAAGGTCAGCGTGGTTTTGAAGGACACAATTAATAGTAAGTATATCAAGCACTATGTTCTCAATGAATGCATGACCTTTGTTAAGATAGGAAATTATTCAATAAATTGATTTTTAAAAGAAATAACATGTTCTTACCATTTAAAGTGCAAGATTAAGAACTTTAACTTTATAAAATATTTAAATAAGAATTATATAAATTCATATAATAATAATAATAATAATAATAATAATAATAATAATAATAATAATAATAATTCATATTCGAAGTATCACATTATGAATGGAAATATATATAAAAAACACACACACACACTGAAAGCATTTCAAGAATTAAAAATATTGCATAAAAGAACTTACCAATGCCGATGCAAGACAAAACAGCTAGTACTTTGCAGTTCATTCTGTCGTCTGCTAAGGTTTCCAAAAAACAACTCAGAAGCAACGAGGACGGGCATGTCTATATATACGTGTTGTTTTCCCAGACCCTTGAAGCAATTTGGTCTAAATTAATCACATGATGTCAAAAGTCAAATATTTTAGGTCATTGTCAAGAGGTTTGAAAATGCTGTCTGTGACTTTTTTGGTAATGCAGTATCAATGACCTTGTTTGATATTATTGACAATAACACATTTGGTCTCATAATGGAAAACATCATTGTTTGTCCTGGCTCAATAGTAAAAATATTTTTTTTATATATTTTCCGACACTTTTAAGTTCTATTCAATGATGGGATTATGTCATTTGAAAGAATATCTGTATTATTCTATGATTTCATAATATTACTAAAATATAGCAATTTTATGGAACGTATTTTTTTTTTTCGAAAATAGTAAAAATGGGGTCGACGGGTTCGAGAAACAAAAATTAATAAAAACAACTCTCGCCTAAAGGCCTAAGTCGAAAGGCCATTGCGCAAATTTTGAGGTTGTTTCCGATACTTAATGGAAACTTGGTGATTGTAATCTGCTTAATGCAATTTTGGTTGCCAAAGCTCTTCTAAATGCTTAAATGTGAATCTGTGCTGTTGTCCCTATTGAGGATATCTGGCTACCAGGCGAAATCTTTCAGGGAATGTTTGGGTTACCTGGCTATCAGGCAATACCTTTCAGTTAATGTTTGAAATATCTTGCTACCAGGCAATATCTTTCGGTGAATGTTTGAAATATCTGGCTACCGGGCAATATCTTTCGGTGAATGTTTGAAATACCTGGCTACCGGGCAATATATTTCGGTGAATGTTTGAAATATCTGGCTACCGGGCAATATCTTTCGGTGAATGTTTGAAATATCTGGCTACCAGGCAATATCTTTCAAGCTATGTTTGAAATACCTGGCTACCGGGAAATATCTTTCGGTGAATGTTAGAAATATCTGGTTTCTAGGCAATTTCTCTCGGTGAATGTTTGGGTTATCTGGCTACCAGGCAATATATTTCAGTGAATGTTAGAAATATCTGGCTACCGGGAAATATTTTTCGGTGTATGTTTGATATATCTGGCTACCAGGCAATATCTTTCGGTGAATGTTTGAAATATCTAGCTACCAGGCAATATCTTTCGGTGAATGTTTGAAATATCTGGCTACCAGGCAATATTTTTCGGTGAATGTTAGAAATATCTGGCTATAACAGGCAATATCTTTCGGTGAATGTTAGAAATATCTGGCTACCAGGCAATTTCTTTCGATAAATGTTTGAAATATCTGGCTTTACCAGGCAATATCTTTCGGTGAATGTTTGATATATCTGGCTACCAGGCAATATCTTTCGGTGAATGTTTGAAATATCTGGCTACCAGGCAATATCTTTCGGTGAATGTTTGAAATATCTGGCTACCAGGCAATATCTTTCGGTGAATGTTAGAAATATCTGGCTATAACAGGCAATATCTTTCGGTGAATGTTAGAAATATCTGGCTACCAGGCAATTTCTTTCGATAAATGTTTGAAATATCTGGCTTTACCAGGCAATATCTTTCAGTGAATGTTAGAAATATCTGGTTTCTAGGCAATTTCTTTCGGTGAATGTTTGAAATATTTGGCTACCAGGCAATATTTTTCGGTGAATGTTTGAAATATCTGGCTACCAGGCAATATTTTTCGGTGAATGTTTGAAATATCTGGCTACCAGGCAATATCTTTCGGTGAATGTTTGAAATATCTGGCTACCAGGCAATATCTTTCGGTGAATGTTAGAACTATCTGGCTACCAGGCAATATCTTCCGGTGAATGTTAGAAATATCTGGCTATAACAGGCAATACCTTTCAGTTAATGTTTGAAATATCTTGCTACCAGGCCATATCTTTCGGTGAATGTTTGAAATATCTGGCTACCGGGCAAAATCTTTCGGTGAATGTTTGAAATATCTGGCTACCGAGCAATATCTTTCGGTTAATGTTTGAAATATCTGGCAACCGGTCAATATCTTTCGGTGAATGTTTGAAATATCTGGCTACCAGGCAATATCTTTCAAGCTATGTTTGAAATACCTGGCTACCAGGCGATATCTTTCGGTGAATGTTTGAAATATCTGGCTACCAGGCAATATTTTTCGGTGAATGTTTGAAATATCTGGCTACCAGGCAATATTTTTCGGTGAATGTTTGATATATCTGGCTACCAGGCAATATCTTTCGGTGAATGTTTGAAATATCTGGCTACCAGGCAATATCTTTCGGTGAATGTTTGAAATATCTGGCTACCAGGCAATATCTTTCGGTGAATGTTAGAAATATCTGGCTATAACAGGCAATATTTTTCGGTGAATGTTAGAAATATCTGGCTACCAGGCAATTTCTTTCGATAAATATTTGAAATATCTGGCTTTACCAGGCAATATCTTTCAGTGAATGTTAGAAATATCTGGTTTCTAGGCAATTTCTTTCGATGAATGTTTGGGTTATCTGGCTACCAGGCAATACCTTTCGGTGAATGTTTGGGTTACCTGGCTATCAGGCAATACCTTTCAGTGAATGTTTGGGTTACCTGGCTATCAGGCAAATTTTGAGGTTGTTTCCGATACTTAATGGAAACTTGGTGATTGTAATCTGCTTAATGCAATTTTGGTTGCCAAAGCTCTTCTAAATGCTTAAATGTGAATCTGTGCTGCTGTCCCTATTGAGGATATCTGGCTACCAGGCGAAATCATTCAGGGAATGTTTGGGTTACCTGGCTATCAGGCAATACCTTTCAGTTAATGTTTGAAATATCTTGCTACCAGGCAATATCTTTCGGTGAATGTTTGAAATATCTGGCTACCGGGCAATATCTTTCGGTGAATGTTTGAAATACCTGGCTACCGGGCAATATCTTTCGGTGAATGTTTGAAATATCTGGCTACCGGGAAATATCTTTCGGTGAATGTTAGAAATATCTGGTTTCTAGGCAATTTCTTTCGATGAATGTTTGGGTTATCTGGCTACCAGGCAATATATTTCAGTGAATGTTAGAAATATCTGGCTACCGGGAAATATCTTTCGGTGAATGTTAGAAATATCTGGTTTCAAGGCAATTTCTTTCGATGAATGTTTGGGTTATCTGACTATCAGGCAATACCTTTCAGTGAATGTTTGGGTTACCTGGCTATCAGGCAATATCTTTCGGTGAATGTTTGGGTTACCTGGCTATCAGGCAATACCTTTCGGTGAATGTTTGGGTTACCTGGCTATCAGGCAATACCTTTCGGTGAATGTTTGGGTTATCTGACTATCAGGCAATACCTTTCGGTGAATGTTTGGGTTATCTGACTATCAGGCAATACCTTTCGGTGAATGTTTGGGTTATCTGACTATCAGGCAATACCTTTCGGTGAATGTTTGGGTTACCTGGCTATCAGGCAATACCTTTCAGTGAATGTTTGGGTTATCTGACTATCAGGCAATACCTTTCAGTGAATGTTTGGGTTATCTGACTATCAGGCAATACCTTTCAGTGAATGTTTGGGTTACCTGGCTATCAGGCAATATCTTTAAGTGAATGTTTGGGTTACCTGGCTATCAGGCAATATCTTTAAGTGAATGTTTGGGTTACCTGGCTATCAGGCAATACCTTTCGGTGAATGTTTGGGTTACCTGGCTATCAGGCAATATCTTTCGGTGAATGTTTGGGTTACCTGGCTATCAGGCAATATCTTTAAGTGAATGTTTGGGTTACCTGACTATCAGGCAATACCTTTCGGTGAATGTTTGGGTTACCTGACTATCAGGCAATACCTTTCGGTGAATGTTTGGGTTATCTGACTATCAGGCAATACCTTTCGGTGAATGTTTGGGTTACCTGGCTATCAGGCAATACCTTTCGGTGAATGTTTGGGTTACCTGGCTATCAGGCAATACCTTTCGGTGAATGTTTGGGTTACCTGACTATCAGGCAATACCTTTCAGTGAATGTTTGGGTTATCTGACTATCAGGCAATACCTTTCAGTGAATGTTTGGGTTACCTGGCTATCAGGCAATACCTTTCAGTGAATGTTTGGGTTACCTGGCTATCAGGCAATACCTTTTAGTGAATGTTTGGGTTACCTGGCTATCAGGCAATACCTTTTAGTGAATGTTTGGGTTACCTGGCTATCAGGCAATACCTTTTAGTGAATGTTTGGGTTACCTGGCTATCAGGCAATACCTTTCGGTGAATGTTTGGGTTACCTGGCTATCAGGCAATACCTTTCGGTGAATGTTTGGGTTACCTGGCTATCAGGCAATACCTTTCGGTGAATGTTTGGGTTACCTGGCTATCAGGCAATACCTTTCGGTGAATGTTTGGGTTATCTGACTATCAGGCAATACCTTTCGGTGAATGTTTGGGTTATCTGACTATCAGGCAATACCTTTCGGTGAATGTTTGGGTTACCTGGCTATCAGGCAATACCTTTCGGTGAATGTTTGGGTTACCTGGCTATCAGGCAATACCTTTCGGTGAATGTTTGGGTTACCTGGCTATCAGGCAATATCTTTCGGTGAATGTTTGGGTTATCTGACTATCAGGCAATACCTTTCGGTGAATGTTTGGGTTATCTGACTATCAGGCAATACCTTTCGGTGAATGTTTGGGTTACCTGGCTATCAGGCAATATCTTTCGGTGAATGTTTGGGTTACCTGGCTATCAGGCAATATCTTTCGGTGAATGTTTGGGTTACCTGGCTATCAGGCAATACCTTTCGGTGAATGTTTGGGTTACCTGGCTATCAGGCAATACCTTTCGGTGAATGTTTGGGTTATCTGACTATCAGGCAATACCTTACGGTGAATGTTTGGGTTACCTGGCTATCAGGCAATACCTTTCGGTGAATGTTTGGGTTACCTGGCTATCAGGCAATACCTTTCGGTGAATGTTTGGGTTACCTGGCTATCAGGCAATATCTTTCGGTGAATGTTTGGGTTACCTGGCTATCAGACAATATCTTTCGGTGAATGTTTGGGTTACCTGGCTATCAGACAATATCTTTCGGTGAATGTTTGGGTTACCTGGCTATCAGGCAATACCTTTCGGTGAATGTTTGGGTTACCTGGCTATCAGGCAATATTTTTCGGTGAACGTTTGGGTTACCTGGCTATCAGGCAATACCTTTCGGTGAACGTTTGGGTTACCTGGCTATCAGGCAATATCTTTCGGTGAACGTTTGGGTTACCTGGCTATCAGACAATATCTTTCGGTGAATGTTTGGGTTACCTGGCTATCAGGCAATACCTTTCGGTGAATGTTTGGGTTATCTGACTATCAGGCAATACCTTTCGGTGAATGTTTGGGTTATCTGACTATCAGGCAATACCTTTCGGTGAATGTTTGGGTTACCTGGCTATCAGGCAATACCTTTCGGTGAATGTTTGGGTTACCTGGCTATCAGGCAATACCTTTCGGTGAATGTTTGGGTTACCTGGCTATCAGGCAATATCTTTCGTTGAACGTTTGGGTTACCTGGCTATCAGGCAATACCTTTCGGTGAATGTTTGGGTTACCTGGCTATCAGGCAATACCTTTCGGTGAATGTTTGGGTTACCTGGCTATCAGGCAATACCTTTCGGTGAATGTTTGGGTTACCTGGCTATCAGGCAATACCTTTCGGTGAATGTTTGGGTTACCTGGCTATCAGGCAATACCTTTCGGTGAACGTTTGGGTTACCTGGCTATCAGGCAATACCTTTCGGTGAACGTTTGGGTTACCTGGCTATCAGGCAATACCTTTCGGTGAACGTTTTGGTTACCTGGCTATCAGGCAATACCTTTCGGTGAATGTTTGGGTTACCTGGCTATCAGGCAATACCTTTCGGTGAATGTTTGGGTTACCTGGCTATCAGGCAATACCTTTCGGTGAATGTTTGGGTTACCTGGCTATCAGACAATATTTTTCGTTGAACGTTTGAAATACCTGGCTACCAGGTAATATTTTTCGTTGAACGTTTGAAATACCGGCAACCAGGCAATATCTTTCGGTGAACGTTTAAAATACCTGGCAACCAGGCAATATCTTTCGGTGAACGCGGAGGCATGAGCCTGGACACAATTAACACTTATAATAATATGTGGCATGAAAGGACATACATACATGTTATTCAGTGCGGAATCGAGAAATCTATCGTCGAAGCCCTTAATAAACATAAAGCGTTTTAAACATCAATCCCTTTAGCTATAACTGCGATATTTGAATGACAACTGCTTGTGCCAGCATACAAAACTAACCAGTTTTTCCTTAAAAAAGGTCGTAATTTGGATAAAATTAAATGAACAGTTATGTAACTGCATTAGAACACAGGTGGATGTTTAATGAGTTTTAACTGAGATACGTTGGAGCCAGTTTTTGTATCTTGTACAACATGTTATAGTTTCAATTTCAAAGTTTAAGTGCGAATCCATTCGCTTCATTATGGCTTAACACCGTCAAGATATTGAGTGTTTTAATGCCTTAAGCTTTATGTGATAGAAGTATTGAATGAAAATCCCAGCCACATCTACTGAGACCTCCGAATGCCTCTATTAGGACGACTGTTAGGCAAAGAGGGCTACTGAAACTAAATTTTAACGTTATTCGGTGGGATGCTGTCCGGGATTGAACCCGTGACCTTCAGCACCGAAAGCGGGCGCTCTACCATCGGATGCCAGCTCAAGTTGAACCGAGCGATGGTGACGCTGGTGCGATGTCAACCATAACTGTCTTCAGTGATAAATATTACGGTTTTCCCACATATTTGATTCAGTAAGTAAACATCCAGCCGTAATTGATTTTATCAGGTGAAACGGTAGATATAATCAGTGGCTGGTCCAGTTAGCGCGCAGTTGACAAAATATAATGTAGACCACAAAACTAATGGTTGTGTGACATCAAGCCATTTTTTTTAAGTTCATACCGCCAGCATCGGATTTTCAAACTCATTTTTTAAATAATAAAACGTATGATTTCAAATTAAAAATTACGATCCCAAAATGGTGAAAACGTATTGATATTTTTCTCATTAAAATGCACTTGTATGTATTGTCTCTAAATAGTCAAATTTGACTAAGATATTTTGTCGGTGATTTGTTGAAAATTTCGTTTGCATTTAAACGGAGAAGTTATTTCGACAAATGTCCGAGACAAAATGTTCCAGAAGTTCAACTCAACATTGCCGTGTGGCTGCATGTGGAAATCTTGTCAAATATACATCGCGCAATGTATATAGAGTAACGCATTTAATTACGTGCTTCTGTTTACAGAAGAAAGGCCCAAAAGTTCTTCGTTTCCATTTACATCTCCAAAAATATGGTAGGTAAGAAGGCACAACTTTTTTTGAGAACCGGGAAACTGTGCCTAACCGATCTAAATCAGGGTAAATCACAATTATAGATTTCTTTCAGCATAAAATGGTCAAATTTTAATAAGTCCACTCAAAAAGCACTTTTCGGGGAATTACGAAAAAAAGCAAACTGGCAAAAATGTGTAGGTTCGGGAGGAAAATTGTTTTTTTTACGCCTTTCTCGAATCCCTTTGTATCAACATCAAAAGGATATCTGAAAACAGGGTCACTGATATACAGGGTCAAGGACAAGTTTTGAAACATTCACGTTCACTTGAGTGGACTTGATGGCTAAGTACACATGTACTTACTAAGTTAATTATGTTATCCTCGTTCATGTCAAAAACAAGCGTACGACCCAAGATGTTCATGTATGTCTTCCAAGTTCAAGAGAAATCAGTGTCACGCAATATGACCTCGCACCAAGGGAACTCACTCTTGTCCGCTATAAGGACACTAGTACTGGTGGTTTCTGCCAAACAACCGGTCACAAAGGAGATAAATATACCGTCTTGGAGCTGTCTACACAATCGTGTTAAAATAAACTGATATTGACATCTGATAAACTTTCATTTTGTCATCTTTATGCAAATAGAACTCAAAAACATTTATAACAACATAACATTACACGGGCAGACCATATGCTCTCATCAAAATGAAAGGACTGAAAGTACATATGCTGGAGAAAAACAATTAGATGTAACGATTTTATGTTGTCTGAAGTGTCCATATACTCCCTTTAGTTAACACAGGATGTATGACATATTTACTGCTTTCATTGGAGCAGTACATGTTAACTATTTGCTCTTTGTTTTCAAATAATCAGATAATCACAGTCCATTACACGGTGTACATTACACAGAGCATTATAGAGTACATTACACTGTGTACATTACACAGAACTTTACAGAGTACATTACACAGTGTACATTACACAGAACATTATCGAGTACATTACACTGTGTACATTACACAGAACATTACAGAGTACATTACACGGTGTACATTACACAGAACATTATCGAGTACATTACACGGTGTACATTACAGAGTACATTACACGGTGTACATTACACAGAACATTATCGAGTACATTACACGGTGTACATTACACAGAACATTATAGAGTACATTACACGGTGTACATTACACAGAACATTATAGAGTACATTACACGTGTACATTACACAGAGCATTATAGAGTACATTCCACTGTGTACATTACACAGAACAATATAGAGTACATTACACTGTGTACATTATAGAGCACATTACACTGTGTACATTATAGAGTACATTGCACAAAGTGCATTATAGAGCACATTACAATGTGTACATTATAGAGTACATTGCACAAAGTGCATTATAGAGCACATTACACTGTGTACATTATAGAGTACATCGCACAAAGTGCATTATAGAGTACATTACAATGTGTACATTATAGAGTACATCGCACAAAGTGCATTATAGAGTACATTACAATGTGTACATTATAGAGTACATCGCACAAAGTGCATTATAGAGTACATTACAATGTGTACATTATAGAGTACATTACACAGAGTAGATTACACAAATTGCTTATAGAGTACTTTGCAAGGTGTACATTATAGAGTAAATTATACAAAGTGCATTATAGAGTACTTTAAAATGTGAACATTATAAAGTACATTACACTGTGTACATTTAAGAGTACATTACACAAAGCCAATTATAGAGAACATTACACTGATTAAATTATACATTGTACATTACACACCGCACATAATACAGTATATTATAGAGTACATTACACTGTGTACATTACAGAATACATTACACAAAGTGCATTGCATTACACAGAGTACATTACACAGTACAACATTTCGTATATTGCACAGAAAACATTCTAAAGTATATTACAAATGATTTATGACATTATAATTTATTGCCATTGCACTACTACATGAAGCACTATTAGAAGTACATTGACACCATCCATAACAACACTTCACTCAATTGTTGACGTCCTTCATATGTTGTCAAACACCACTTAAAATACTCGAGATATGCCGATTTGAAACATAACCTTGGCCTAGCCCAAGAGCCTAACCTCAACAATAGTATGGAAGGGCATTTAAGTAACACAAATTGGTCCATGTACTTGGTTAGTGCATTGGTGTAAATTCTAAGCGCCTATAGGCAATTGACAACTGTATTGGTGTAATTGTGTCCTTATTACTGACAAGTCTATGCATACAGCTTTTAGTTGCCTTCAAGTCTTCAAGTAAATGACAGATGATGCGAGTATAATGTGCAATGTGTATATCAATTTTATGTCAGGGCTATTCCATTTAAACATATAACCCCCGGGGAAAGGCACTTTTAAAATCTACCACCCTCCTACAGAAGCAAATTTAACCCTTAAAGGGTCCAGTTTGGAAAAAAGACACCCACCCATATACTATTTAAACAATTGCCTCCCCCCATGGGTTATATGTTTTACTGGAGTAGCCCTCATATTGAGCCTTTTGTACAGAACTATTTTAAGGTTAACAACATTGTTAATGTCATTGTTGTTTACTTCAAATCTTGACTGCTCTGAAAGGTTCAAGGATACACTTGTGATCTGCAGTATTTCTAGCAATATTTGAGACAAGTGTTTCCGCTGTACTTGCTTTTTATCTAAGCACATCATGAAATATTTCACCTTTCAGAGATTCAAAATCTACAAATAAGAATATGATAATACAGGATTTAACAGAAATGTTTCCATGGCGACCAAACTTTAGCTAACTATTCCAAATGAGTGTTAGCTGAATGCCACTTTAACGAAGGCCATTACAATGATTGAGGCCCTAACATTGATTAAGGCCATTACAATGACTGAGGCCTTTATGATGATTGAGGCCTTTATGATGATTGAGGCCATAACATTGATTGAGGCCATTACGATGATTGAGGCCATTATGATGATTGAGGCCACTACGATGATTGAGGCCATTATGATGATTAAGGCCATAACATTGATTGAGGCCATTACAATGATTGAGGCCATAACATTGATTGAGGTCATTACAATGATTGAGGCCATAACATTGATTGAGGTCTTTATGATGATTGAGGCATTACGATGATTGAGGCCATTACATTAATTGAGGGTCTTTACAATGATTGAGGCCATTACCATGATCAAGGCCATAATATTGAACTACAAGTATGCCCAATGGGATAAGCATTATGTTTATAGCATTAGGCATTGTGGTTTCCAGCCTTGAATTTTCGTTTCCTTCCCGACAGCAAAACATCCTAGAATCTTAAACACTAGTTCCATTTCATTCTGCTTGTTCATTTCTTTCTGAATCTTGTACATCTTGCCACTGGCTTGTCCATTGTGACAGCTCTTGTACACCATAAATCTGAAAGGAAGGTATTGAAGATACAACATGAACAATACAAAAGTAACGGGTGCTCCTTGGAACACTAACATTACCTGCATTTTGGGAAAACAGTCTAATTTAAGTTTGTCCACTATCAAATTAAACATGAAGAAACTATAGAATTGCAATACCTGTCATTCTTTCTTCAATAAACCAATGTAACAGCCATGTATATATACAACTAGTGGAAGCAAGCGACCATCTGACCCCGGACTTAAGTGGACACTTGTCTTAAGCAGACACTTTGACCTCTTCCCAGAGGTGAGGTGAGCACCTGATGCATGTTTCATAAAACTACACTCAACCACTATTCTACACTCAACCTATCACACAATCTTTCAATGATCTCCTTTATAATGAAGATCTTCACTTTTTCACAAGGGACCCCAATCTGGGAGACATACTTTTCCATGCTAGCCACCTTTTCATCACCAAGATCTTTAACATATTGCTGAGTGAGATTGGATAGCACACAAAAATGTTTTAATTATTTTCAGACTTTGAAAAATTGTTGCTTCAAACTTTTGTGAGTATAAGTGTGTATTAAATTTAATAAGGAACAAACTTTGTGCAATCCTAAGCCTGAATTCTTTAGAAAATATGATGAGAGATACAATGAATAGCTTAAACAACTTTGCAGTTCTTGACACAAGTTAGATCAAGCTTAAATAAGAGGCTTCACTCACCTTGCTGACATATCCCAAAACATTACGTTTGGTGGTTTCCAGGTGTGCTCTCTGACCCCATCGCACTTCAGACAGCGGAGGTTCGGTGTTGGGTTGGCGTGTAATCTCAAGGTAACACTGCCGCACCCACTCCTGCGTAACCAGCTTCTTTACGTCTCCAAACACCTCGTGAGGAAGGCTGGGTAAATCAAAAGTAAAATGAAACATACATGGTGCAGGCAATCCATATTGAGAAAGAACTTCACCTAGTTTTCCAGTGATAAAGTTGTAAAACCCAAGAAATAATAAAAAAAAATTGGTAAAGCTGTAATCACATTTCACATATGCATGATGTCAGTGTTTACAGGTTAGAGCTGCACTCTCACAGATTGACCATTTTCACAACTTTTTTAATTTTTTATCTTGGAATTTTTGCGTAAATATCTGCAAACCAATGAAATAAGACAAAAAATCAGATCGTAGATTTCATATTTCCGTTCGAAAATTAATGTTTTATGGCTTAAACCGTTACTAACAATTTAAAAAAAATGCATAAAACATCAAGTTTTTTAACTTAAATATAAAAATATGCGATCTGATTTTTGTCAGCAGTCTTATATAACTGGTTTTCATGGATTTTTGCAAAAATTGGCTCGTTCCGGGACAAAAAAATAAACAAGAGGGCCAAGATGGCCCGATATCGCTCACCTCAGTAAAGTTTTTTGCTATAGACTTGTTGAATATTAAAGGGCAATAACAGGGATTTGGCTTCTCTGATGTATGAAAATGTTACCTCTAGAGTGTTAATAAGGTATTTTCATATTTGCACTCTGTGACCTAGTTTTTGACCCCAGGTGACCCATATTCAAACTTGAGCTAGAAATCATCGAAACAACCTTTTTGACAAATTTCCAGGATATTTGGGCTGAAAATGTTACCTTAGAGTGTTAACAAGGTTTTTCCATATTTGGGCTCTGTGACCTAGTTTTTGACCCCAGATGACCCATATTCAAACTTGAGCTAGAAATTGTCAAAATAACCTTTCTAACAAATTTCCAGGATATTTGGGCTGAAAATGATACCTTAGAGTGTTAACAAGGTTTTTCCATATTTGGGCTCTGTGACCTAGTTTTTGACCCCAGATGACCCATATTCAAACTTGAGCTAGAAATCATCGAAACAACCTTTGTGACAAATTCCAGGATATTTTGGCTTAAAATGTTACCTCAAGAATGTTAGCAGTTATTTCAATATTTAGGCTCTGTGACCTAGTTTTTGGCCCAACATGACCCATATTTGAACGTGAGCTAGAAATCGTCGTAACAACCCTTCTGACAAATTTCCAGGATATTTGGGCTGAAAATGTTACCTCTAGAGTGTTAGCAAAGTATTTCCATATTTGGGCTCTGTGACGTAGTTTTTGACCCCAGATGACCCATATTCGAACTTGAGCTAGAAATCATCAAAACAACCTTTCTGACATATTTCCTGGAAAATTGGACTAAAAATGTTACCTCTAGAGTGTTAACAAGGTATTTCCATATTTGGGCTCTGTGACCTAGTTTTTGACCCCAGATGACCCATATTCGAACTTGAGCTAGAAATCATCGAAACAACCTTTCTGACAAATTTCCAGGATACTTGTGCTGAAAATGTTACCTCTAGAGTGTTAACGAGGTTTTCCATATCTGGGCTCTGTGACCTAGTTTTTGACCACAGATGACCCATATTCGAACTTGAGCTAGAAATCATCAAAACAACCTTTCTGACAAATTTCCAGGATATTTGGGCTGAAAATGTTACCTCGGGAGTGTAAACAAGGTTTTTCCATATTTGGGCTCTGTGACCTAGTTTTTGACCCCAGATGACCCATATTCGAACTTGTCCGAGTAATTACTGGGACAAACATCCTGACCAAGTTTCGTGACAATTAAGGCAAAAATGTGACCCCTAGAGTGTTAACAAATAAGTGTGGATGGACGACAGACGACGGACAAGCATCGATCCTTATAGCTCACCCTCAGCCTACGGCTAAGGTGAGCTAAAAAGTGTAGCTTTAACATTCACCTTTTTTCGTTTAGTATTCAAAAATATTCAACTTGTTTGATGCCTGACAACTTCCTCAACAACAATAAATCTCAACATTTTATTTGCCATAATACTGACAATTACAATAATATGCTTCAATAAAAATATGCAGAATTTAGAGATGAACATGAGAAGATCCTACAATAAATCCTAATTTCATAAAAAGTTTCTATATAATGTAACCTTATTTCATTAAAAGATTCTAATATAACCCTATTTCAAGAGAAGATAACATAAAACAAAATCTCTTTTTCACGAGAAGTTGTATAATGTAACATATCTTTATTTCATGAGATGATTATTGTAAAATATATCCTTATTTCATGAGAAGATTGTATAGTATATCCTTATTTCATGAGAAGATTGTATAATATATCCTTATTTCAAAGGAAAATTGTATAATATATCCTTATTTCAAAGGAAAATTGTATAATTTATCCTGAACTTACTCCTGGTCCACACCAAACTTCTTTAGAGCACTCCAAAGTTGATCTATAAAAACAAAAACACACAATTCAATGATGAAGTCTACAAAAGCAAATATTTAAAGACATATTATTTTTTATATAAAATTACATGTATGTCATTCTTCAGTATTTAAGTCTGAACACTATATAAGTGTCATGCAATTTCCCAACCTGAAAATAGTATCAGTTTTTTTTCCAGCTAATCTTGGAAAAGATTCTTTTTAATACTCAAAATTGGCAAGATTTAGTTTGAGTTTGTGTAAGTTTTGTTAAACCAGTCATCCGTTCTTTTTTTTTCTGGTGATTGGAAAAAAGTAGACTTTGGGAATTCAGCTGATATTTGGCCCAGAAAAAAAGGCCAAATAAATTAAAATTAATGCAAGCAAAATCAACCCTCAGCCTCATAAGACCAAGGAGCTTTGAATGACAGAACGTATTCTCAGTTTTTTTTGTGATCTTAATTTCAAACAAAGGATTTATAGAGAGGCTGATGATAAAAACAACCCTTTGATTGAAGTACAAGTCTCCAAAGCTGAGACAAAGCTTTTGAAACAGGTCATTTTACATGACATGTCCTCAGAATAAAAACAACAATCACTTATGTACATACTGTCACTGATGACATTGCCAGACATGAAGATGATACTGAGCACGATCATCAGCAGGCCGTGTTTACTGTCATCTTCTTCACTCCTGGAAATACATCAATGTTTCATTCAAGATTCAGATTTACCTAACATATTTTCAAAAAATTCAAATTTTTAAGCGACCACTCATATTTTCATCCAAAATATGGAAGAAACCAAAAAAACACTTTCTTGTGAAGCCCTTTTGCAAACAAGCAATGTGAAAAAAAAGTTTACAGAGTTCTTCTGTAGCAAGTCACAGAAACTTGAAACAGGCTTATGAAATGATTGTTTCATAGGATATTTCCTTAATCTTAGAAGAATGAGTAATGTTGTAACTGTCAAGAATTATCATTCTCAGTACTTATTAGGCCTAACAAAAAAAAAATACATTTGGTTCCGGTTACAAGACCTACCTATGAAATAGGCGCCAACCCTACCATTTTTATAGTCAGTTTGTTTTTTTAAGTGCTTTTCAATATGTAGTTTAAAACTTTTACTGCTTTATACAGTAGATTACTTTAACACCATTGTCCAATGATGAAAATATCATTCTTATATAAAGCCTTATAAAAAAATAGCCTACCTACCCTACCTATTTTTGAATAGGATGAAACTCTAACCAAACCATTATTTTTAGGCCTTACATAGGAAAGCATGAGGATTCGCCTTCAGCAGCTCCTGTCTTTAGCAAAATGGAAAAATTGTATCTACTTGCCATGAACACACTTTGGAAACCGTGAAACATCTTACTTGTGTTATAAAACAACTTCTGATTTAACTGTCTAAATGTGCATGTATACAGAAAAATCCTTAACTATAAAATACAGCAGTGTCTTACTTGGTATATTAAAGATATAAAATGAAAAATCAAGGCCCAAACGCTAGTATTGTTATTTTTCCACAGTTAACCAAAGAGCATTGCAAGCAGATTTTAATGATATCCCAGAGGATAATGGGACATAACCGAAAATATTCTATCCAGAGTTATGAAAATTAGTACAAATTTGTGTACTGTGATTTTAAACATGTGTGTTACGTTTCATGTTTATAACTGACAGTTTGCAAGTCATCCCCAACATTTAAGTTTTAGCACGAAAATAATCAAAGCCATCACAGCGAACAACATGAAGCACATGACAAACAGATTAGCACAAATACCAAGTAAGGTGGTTGGTCTCGGCGTCAATGTCTAGGCTCCTGTCTTTAGCAAAATTGAAAAATTGTTTTTTTACTTTGCTCTCACACTCAAAACTATTTTTGGCTTATATGTATCTATTTGCCATAAAAACACTAAATGGAAACTGTGAAACATCTTACTTGTGTTATAAAACCACATCCGATGTAACAGTAACTACTGTTTAAATGTGCATGTATACAGAAAAACGTTTTAACTATAAAATACAGCAGTGTCTTACTTGGTATATCAGATATAAAACCAAAATCAAAGCCAAAAAGCTAGTTTTGTTTTCTTTCCACAGTTAACTGGAGAGCATTGCAAGCAGATTTTAACGATATCCCAGAGGATAATGGGACATAACTGGACAATTTTCTATCCAGAGTTATGAAAATTAAATAGTACAAATTTGAGTACTGTGATTTTAAACATGTGTGTTACGTTTCATGTTTATAACTGACAGTTTTCAAGTCATCCCCAACATTTAAGTTTTTAACACCATAATAAACAAAGCCATCACGGCGTATTACATGAAGCACATGACAAACAGTTTAGCACAAATACCAAGTAAGGTGGTTGGTCTCGGCGTCAATGTCTAGGCGGTTAATGAGGATGTAGCTTCCTTTCTGCTTCTCCTCCAGCTCCACAAGGTCAATACCAAACAGCTGGAACAACAGCATGGTTTCTATGGCTATAGATTGATCTAATCCAAAGGTAACAACTGCCCTCGGAGCATAATCAAACGCTAGTCTGTTGTTTTTTTCAAGTCAAAGAAGGGAAATAATTTATCATTTTTAAAAGTCAGTGTAATGCTATACATGTGTCTACTGCCTCTGGCGAAATGTGTACCAAGATTCATTTGAATACCTTGAAACAGACTTTGACTTATGGAAAAGGTTAATGTTAGTCACTACAGAAATGCTAACGAAGACACCAAGGTTAGGACAATACCTCACCTTTTTCTTCTGAGCTATCAACTTTTAAAATTGATTGATACTGTAAAATGAGAAACCAATTCCAAATACACTACCCATTTAATATTGAATTAAAAATAAACACATACCCTCTCTCACAATATTTAAATATTTATCATTGAAAAGAATTAAATTTTAACAATTTTGAACAAAGACAACATCAACATCACAAAGAAATTATATTATTTACATTTTTTTAAAGTGCAGGCAGGTTTAATGAAAGAAGAGTCTTACCAGTTTCAACCTTTTGGCCACCTCTTTGATCACAATGGGAAATGCCTTACTGCTCTCTTTCAGCACTTGTTTGTTGATGTCTTAAACAAGGTCCATGGTATACATAAAAACAAAAAGTCATGACGAAGTAGGACACGTCTTTAAATGATTACAATGATATTACTTTATCGTCTTGTATAATTTTTTACAAGATCATGGAGATTTAAAATGCATTCATAATAAAAATGATATTTTATTGTTTTCAATATCAGTCTATGTGACATCCGATTGAATGACAAAAAAAAGAGTAATTTTTGCCAACTCTTTTTTCACTGATTCGCTTAAATAATGTCAACTAAATTTATCTAGGATTCAAAAGTACTATCGAATCTTTTCACAAATTTTGATGCAATGCAGCATTCCAAGTAACTTTTTGTTGACCTGGCCCAAATCTAAATGTAACTGTCCTGTCGCCAACTAGTTTTAAACTGCACGCTTCATGTCCCACATTCTAAGGGCATTTTAGAACACAGTATTATTGTTGACAAAAAAGTGGAGATATTAGGGCCCGCTTGAAAGCGTGGAACAGTAGAACTGCGAGCGCTGGAGGACGCTGTGGACCGAGCTAAAACCTCGAGTGATCCGATGTTTTGAATGACCCAAGTTTCCATTTTAGTCTGTTATGAATGTCTTACAATGTATTTTCAAAGTTTGAAGTTGTCAGTTTCTTTCGGCACCGATTATGTATTGCACTGTGGAAATCGCTGATAAATTCATAAACTGTCATATACTAAATGTGAAAATGTGAAAGTAAAACCAATAGTTTTAAAATTTAAAGCGAAGTTTATTTTTGCAAAAAAACACCATGAGAATATGATTAAATGCTTGTCATTTACTTTGACAATTATCTTCTCAGATGCCAATATCAGGTACATGTATCAACGGTCATGCATATTCAGTTAAATTGGGTTTTCACACCTTTTCAAATTTCCTTTCATCCGTCACTGCAATTTTTATAACTTGCGAAAAAATTAACAACTGCCAATTGTTTGTTTTTTAGGAACATTCTTTCAAGAAAATGTGTGAAATTTTGACGTCGAGGTAGTCATAAGGTTTTGTGCATGATTTGTGTATTTGGACTGGCAATCGTGCTCGATTCCTCAACTTATTTAGGTTTCGATCCAGCGGCAGTATATTTTATATGAAAGTAGAAGGAATAAGGGTCGGGACTAAGCTTCGACCTGGACTGAACACCAGTTTTCGAATGACCGCCTGTTAGGGCGACCGTAGTTTTACTGTAATATATATATATATATATATATATATATATACCTATTGTTGAGTGGTTGCAGTATCCTTTACTTCCATTTATAATATCTAAAGTTTACTTCTTGCATCTAGACGTTCTTGTAAACAAGAGGCCCATGAGAGCCTATGCTCTACTGGCATGGCTAATCTGTTCATTTTTTATCCAGCCCATGTATGGGTAATAGGCAACATACTAATAGTTGGAACTGGGAACATTTTGTGTTTGGGTTAGTTGAAAACACAATTGTTTCCAGACAGACATGCACACCAAGCCATCGCTCTTTGGCCAGTAGAGCTAAAAACAAAAGAATGGCATCTTTGTTTTCCTCAATCATGGGGGCATAACTGAACAAATATCTTAGCCAGAGCCTAATGGTACTGGCTAAACATGATCTGCACATAATTTATAAATAAAGCAAGTTTCATGGTTCTTGCTTTTGCTTTTAGAGTTATGACCAACATCAACTTTCTGCATGACATTAGTGCTTACAGCAATAACAATGTTAGACATCAACACGATGATATACCAATATGATTATACCTCAAAAAATAGAGAAGCTATTAAAGAAGCAGTCAAAAAACTTTTTTTTTAATTTAAAATGGTGAATACCCACCTGCTTTTTTAATAGGAATCTTTTTGTTATCAATAATGAGGAGGTATTTCACCGTGTCGTTGACGATTCTCTCTTGTTCCTCTTTATCAAGACTGGCCATTGCTTTTTGGCTCTGGGTTTCCTGCAATAGGTTGAAAGTAGAAGATACACAGGGCTTCTAAGTCATTTTAAGAAAATGTAATATAGATATACATGTATCTGTTTATTCAAGATAATCAGTTGAATGTTGATCCTCTGTAGTAGCATTAATCAGATGAATTATAATACTGTTTCACTATTTGTTGTCAGACCGCTTTCTGCAGGCCTTAATTCATTATGACCGCAGCGTTCCTTGTTATGATCACCAATTAAAGAATTTAATGAGAATCTCATTTAAAATCAATTTTATATCAAACACTATCTAAATTGGCTTTGATGGCTCAAAAGCACCGCTTAAGCAGTGGGGATACATGTATATTTACTCATAAATGAATTGCTGCAGGTTCAATTTTTAATGATTTACCACAGGGGACAGAAACTGTGGATTTTACTAAAGTGAAAGAAAGAGTATATGCCCGAACAGGGGTAATTGAACCGTTGGTACCTTTTGACCCGCCGTTGACGCCATACCTGCATCGCCATAAAAGCTAGTTCAATAGAAAGGCTGTTGGAAGTGCTCTATATGGCTGACACTACATGTACACTCCTCCCTCTTTAACCTTTTTTGGGCAAGACCAGAACCCCCTAAACTGGATGTACTGAGCTGTACTACAGGTTCCGTTACCGCCCGTTAACAACCCATTAAATTTAGGCTCAACTGAATTATTTCTGACTCCATTTTAGTAAAAGAAAGAGTGTATGCCCAAATAGGGGTTTAAACCCCTCATGTTTCGACCCGCAGTCAACACCAAAACTGCTGGTTCAGCAGTGAGTAAGGTTGTGCCCTATACAGCTGACACTACATTACATTGACACAGTAAGCTCCGGGGAATTGCTTTTACAGATATTGAAAGAGCAACAAACGTTTAATCATTTTTAATAAATAAATACTAATTTGTTGTGTGTAATATGGAGCAATAGCTGAACAACATAATAGTGTAATAGTGGTGTGTAACCTTTCACAATTAAAAAAATGTTTCAAAAGCTCCAAATTGATCACGCCGATTTTGATTTATGACTTACCTTTCCAGATGCCATTGCTAATTATTGGCTTAGACGAAATAGATCGTTGAATGTCTGTAAAGGCTTGTACTGATTAGTGCACTTAGTGTTAACAACAAACTATCTTTTCCGCCAAATTTCAGATAGAGAGTATTCAAGGGAAGTTATTCAGGTTGACCCACACCTCCTTGACAGCTGTCTGCATCTTGGACTTTTCCGCGTGGTAAGCAATGACAGAGGAAAATAGCTGCAATATATCTTGTTATATAATTGATATTTATGTTTGTTTAAGTAATTTTATATTTATCTTTTTTTCATGAAAATCGCGTTGTTTGTTGTTATACTGGCGTCATTTCGGATATTTTATAAATTCGGATGATGATGATATACCAGGGCTTTTTCACCAAACATTGGGAAGAGGCCTAGCCTTTTCATTTTGGGAAATTTAAGCGCGTGAAATCCTGCAAATTGGGAAATGTAAGCGCCCCAAATTGGCAAATTCATCAAAGTCTTCGTCACTTAGCTGTGTCTTGATGAGACTAATTTGCATGAGAGCATCAAACTGGGAAGAGGTCAGGAATGTTCTTAGCTTGTATATCATTTATGCAACTGAATCTAAATTGTGAAAAAAATATCTGGAAATTGGGAAAAAATGACATTTTCCGCAATTGTGAAGTAGCCGAAATTCGGCCCCTTGCAAAGAATGTGAAAAAGCCCTGTATACATGTTCAGGTATGTATAAAATTAGTCCATGTATTAACAGCCGCTTCAGAGTCTTTGACAATTTTTGTTATAGGGAACACAATAAATATCCAAATGTTAAAAAACGTTCCCTAAACGGGCATTATTGTGGCTAGTATAAAATATAATTTTGGCTAGTTGAAATTATTTATTGTGACTTTAATGAGCCTTTGTCATCAAGCCACTGTGTTACAAGCAGTTTTAGAAGTACACTGTTGCAGTATGCAGTTGTTGTATAAACTACCTGGAGTAATCTTAATGAAATGCCAAATTAAAAATTCATATCTTAGCTTCACTAAATGAATAATGCGTGTTCAGGGATATCGATACTTTTTGATCAGTTTGCATTTCTCAAGTTTCCCTGTAATAAACTTACAAAGTCATCATAAGACTCATTGATGTTCATTCACAGGCAATGAAATTCATTTTAAAAAAATCAATCAATTTTGTTTATTTGCTGAGTCTTTGTTTATGCACCAGTTAATTGCAACTGGGCCGTGTTTTTACCTTCCAGGTGGCCCCGCAGTGCCGGTGGCATGAGTGGGTTTTGTCTTTGCGTCAAAAATAGTGGGGAATGGACCTTATCTAGGGTCCCTGGGGTGCGGGGGCATTTGGCTGCGATTTTACCAGCAGTTCGTCTCCACAGGGCGGTAATTTTACCCGAGCTTGGCTGGACTGAAAGTCAAAGTCCCTGCTATTCCCTGGACCTGGGGGAGCTGGTTACAATTGACTGGTGCATTACATAGTACATGTACAAATTACTAGGCTGCATGTAAGGTGACATGTAAAATATGTTGTTATGCACAAAGCATAATTTTGCTATACATCTATATTTCAGACCAGCATTTTATACACATACAATGTCAAGCAGTTCAGGGGATGCAGCCCCCTTACACATGGTGACCCCATGCATTCGAAGCTTCCCTATCAGTGCCCACACTGGATATGATGTGTACTTGAAACTTGAAAACCTCCAGATACCAGGCTCTTTTAAAATAAGGGGCATTGGAAATCTACTTCGAAATGTGAGTCTTATTTAAATGCATGTTAATCATGTACAGGTAAGCCCTTATTCTGTCTGCCCTCATTGCTTATGGCCCCCTGTAGCTAAGATTGCTGCTAGCATGGGGAGTATGGTAAGTCTGTGTATAGTTGTACTACAGGTTAATTGACCTTAATTTGAGTATGGGTCATAATTTTTGATGCATGTCATCATGGACCTATACACCATAGGATTATGTCCATGATGTCATGAATTGTAGGGATAACTTTGTCTAGTGTATGCAGCCCAGACTTCACCGCCACACTTATGTTTCCAATCAATAACTTTTAAATTACTTGTTGTAGAGTATTCAAACTTGGTATGTACATTGGTCATGGTCAGAACATGACTCTTATTGATTTGGGGTCTATTGGGTCAGTACAATGTAGGTCAAAGGTAAAGGTCATGATGACATTTTGTAGAAAAATGGTGCATGCTCCGGACAGACAAAACATCCGATTGGCCAAATTCTAATTATTGCTTCTGCATGTAACACACAAATGAAATACCCTGTCAGATGTCTTTTGACATAGTTATAAGAATGAAATGTTGAAAATTGTAGAAATCATGATGACAGTTCTAGCCAATAGACTGAACAAGATCACATACATTATTGTATTGATATTTTGTATCATAATAATGATAATTTTATAACAAAGATGTTTAATATTTCTTTTAATGAATTGAAATAGGCTGCTGTTCATGGATGTAAGAAGATTGTGTGTCCGTCTGGCGGTAATGCTGGACTAGCAGCAGCATACGCCGCCAAGATGATTGGACTGCCAGCTGTTATTGTTCTCCCACAGAGCACACCAGCATTTGTAGCAGATAAACTCAGGACTGAGGTAATGATTAGACTGGAAATTGTGTTTAACTGTTACATGTGTAGTTATGTTTAGAACTGAAAAACTAAGTAAAACATATAAGTATTACAGACATTTGTCATAGTATTGGTCTTGTTGTTGGTGTCTTCAACTTGCAACACTGTTTAACTCAAAAACCTTTTAAGCTATTCCACTGAAACTTGGTACATATATTGAAAGAAACAATATATGCATGCACAGAAAGGTCCGTAGCTCTGGTTAACCAGTACAGTGCTTTTGTGCTTGTGCTAATATGGCCACTGCTATTATTTGTATGTTTCAGTTTGGAGCTGAAGTGGAAATAAAAGGGAAGATTTGGGATGAAAGTAACACGTATGCCAAGGAATTGGCCAAACAACCAGGTATACATGATTCAGATTGCTAATGATGGTTCAATTATAAAATGTAATCAAATAACCAATGACATTGAATTGACGGTGAACGTTTGTAAACGTTTTTTAATGGAAATATTATTTTATTTGAATAGTAACCATAAGTACGTGTGTATAATAGCAGTTGTTCAGTGATCAGACTATACTTATTTATCATATACCCATCATAAATCCACACGCAATACATATCACCAAATACGGTAGTCCGTATTCCACTCCAGTGCAATACACCCGTATTCCACTCTTGTGACGTCTCGTCACCAGTAATGTATATATAATAAAAGGATTATTAGTACTGCATTTTGATCCGTAATGTCATATTCAACTCGAGTGGATTTTTGCAGATTTTGATAACTCTCGGCTTGCGCCTTGTGCAATCCGAATTTGCAAAAATCCACTCGAGTTGAAGACAACCTCCTGGATCAAAACGCAGTACTAATAAACCTACTTTACTTTCGCTCTATTATGAACACAGCTGTAAGATTTATGAATCAATCTTGGGTCTGTTTCTAAGTAGCTGTAAATGTGTCCTTTTTGAGAGGCCATTCCCGTTATGGGGCTCACACCCATGACCTCTCAGGCGAGAGGCAGACATCTACACGGCAATACCATACTGACCCTTCCCATTTCAAAAGTTTTAAATGTTAAAGCATGTTGCCATCTTATGGTTTGGATACATATGGTTTATATGGCACCATTTTATGATCCTCCATACATAATTAACGTTCCCAATTTTCTTTTTAGATTTCCGTCTGTCCATCTGTATTTGAACTTTTCTCAAAATGTATTCCTATTTCTAAATATGTTTTCCCCTTTTGTTTTGCAGATGTGTTGTATGTTCATCCTTATGATCATCCTGACATCTGGTAAGTTTTAAATAATATAATATACATGTAGGTACACAAAGTTAATGGAAATAAATAATTTGTTTTCTGTCAGGATTTGACATTTAATACAGCATTTTATTAAACAAGTTCAGAAAATATCATCCAGTCTTTAGCAAGCTTTAACTTATAACATATTTACTGGATATGTGATAGTGTCCTTTCAACATTCTGGCAAAATGTGAGATATGAACAGATTTGGAAATGTTTCTTCGAGCTTTTTATATCTTTATACATATATATTCATTTTAAACTTCCCTTTTTCTCATTTGAAGATTGAACATTTCTTTTGTACAAAAGTTTAAAAATCAAAAGAATTGATATTCAGTCCAAAGAGCATTTATACTACCCTAGATTTTTATAATTTTCTTATTATATCTTTGAAGTTTTATAAATTTCAATTGTTAAAAAATGATGTTTCAGAAAACATTTTTTTTTTTTTTGTAAATTAAAAAATGGGTAAGAACGGTATATATATATAGCACTGAGGCAATGAAAGGTCTTTCCATGAATGAATGTACTGTTAACACAAATGCACCACGTCAAGCAAAAGTTGCAGCCTTTTAGTAAAGATTTTAGTGCTCAGTTTTTGCCATTTGATCAATTATATTTTTCACTATAATGACATAACTTACCTGAAAAGTACCATTCACCTTAAAAACATGTTGCAAAATTAACATACAGGTAGTCGTTCTATTTTTGGCTATAATAATAATAATATTATGATATTATGATGTCATATTTCATGCTTATGTCATTTTTGCAATGAAACCTATTTCTGCTTTATGTGGTTCAAAATGTTTCTGTTTACATAAGGAAAAGAACGCATGAATATAGGATTTTTGATGCGCAGCACCGTTTGATAATGGTTTTGCATGGAAGCTGAAATGCTAATTGTAGTATTATAAATAACTTTAACATTAACATGGTGGACATTTGGTGCTGATGGTGTTTTACGAATTAACAAAATGTTTCGGATCATGCTTGAATTATGAGAAAGTTTAATTTGATATAAAAAGTGCAAAGTGAATGAAATTAAATTCATGAAAATTTAAAATAGTTCAAATAATTGTATTTGTAATGGCAGATTGTGTATTTTTCAGGGAGGGGCACAAGAGTATGATAATAGAGGCCTCTCAACAGATGCCATGTCAGCCAGATGTGGTCATAGCCTCAGTAGGCGGAGGGGGGCTGTTAAATGGAATCCTTCGAGGTACCGGTAGTCTTGTTTTAACTATTTCTCCCACCTCAGATAAGCAGATCCAAAATTTTAACCATGCTAGAAAGTATTATCTTGCCCACGGGCAAAGATAAAACAAGTACCCGTATGGAACTCCTTTTTAATGGTCATCACATTGTTATAACCTCTTTTGTTGAAGCCTGTCTTTTGTAGCATCATAGAAACCTTGTCTTGTGGCAATATTTAGAATGCTAATTAATTATTTCTCGCTTCAAATGTCACCATACATTTTGGATTTTACACACCTTTCAAGAAATAATGCTTCACTCTCCTCAGAACTATTTAAAGACTGATTTGACTATTAACATAATCTAAATCACTGCGCGCATATCCATGACAACCACGAATTAACAAATATCCTTATGCATTTATTTTCACTACGAACAAAAGAGTTCCAGCAAAAAATACTTTTTTACTTAATTTTGTTTAACTGAAGTGGGAGAAAAAGCATCTTCAATGGCCGAGAGTGTAAGATAGGGTCATCCCAACACTCATGCAGGGTGTTTTGCGGAAACTCAGTAAGCCTCGTTTCCGCACCCTACGCTCGGGTCAGGATGAACCTATCTACACTCTCGGCCATTGTAGATACTGATAATCTCCTGGTATAAAAAGCTAGACATACTGTATTGTAGTTATCCTCGAAACCTTCATAAAGGTATTCATAGAAGCCTGAAATACATTTTCATGGCAATGTTAGGTCCTACATTGTGCAAGAATGATAACTTGTCAAACAAAGTATGTCTGTGAAACTGGTGAAAGCAATTTAATGAAACTTGATAGATGGTGAAGTGAAATGCAAAAAATTGTAACTCTTGGGCAGTTTGATGCCATGATATCATATCATTTTTTTAAAACTAAATTTGTCTTTAGAATTCCCTCTAAAGGATTTGAAGGCATCATTTGAAAAGTCTAGAATCGGATTTGAGAGTGTTCATAAATATGGTCATTTAAAGATCATTTAATGGTGGCAGGACAACGCAATGATATATAACTCTCGAAACCACAGCTCTGTCACCTTTGCACTTAAATGGCAATTTAAAATTGTGCTGAAACATTATCTTTTGCTAGATACAATATTGTACTATAATAAGGACAACAATTTTTTGACCCTAAATTCTCCAATCAGCACTTTGAGAACAAATGTTCTAGTTCAGAATTGTAATAAAACATGTTATCCTTTTATCAAAGTTAAATCTGGGACCAATATTAAAGTACAATTAACATTACTTATAGGGATGCAGGAAGTCGGGTGGAGTGATGTCCCTTGTCTTGCCATGGAGACAGTTGGAGCGGATTGTTTGAACGCGGCCATCAAGGCTGGAAAGCCTGTTACACTGCCAGACATAACAAGGTGAGGTGAGTTATGTAAGGTAGATGTGGTTATTATTCTTCAAGTATATTTTTAGCTAGACCGTTCAAAGAATAAGGTGTCAACATTGGCAGGTGAACACGTTTAGGGTGTAATGGTCTGCTGTAGGCGGTGGATGTGCATTCATTAAGGGTCCGCTGTAGGTGGCGGATGTGCGTTCATAAATAGTCCACTGTAGGCGGCGGATGTGCGGATCTGTTGGCCTTGTTTGGTGTCGCACGTTACAAATGGTGGCAGCGGTGTGATGTTGACAACTGCCGAATCGTAGTTGCCTTACCCACGAGTTTCCCAGGCCAAGACTGAGGATGAGTCTTCTCGAAGAGGAAAGTAATGTAACAGTCCGCTGTAGGCCGCGGATGTGCATTCATAGTATAGCATTCCGTTATAGATGGAAGTACGTTCATGGTATGTATGTTTACTTGGTTGGTAATAGGCAATTAAGCAAAGCCCAGGCTCCGTGTGGATTGAGAATTTATTGATATAAAGACCAGCAGACCCCTTCGGGTCGAGCATGCTTTTCTCTAAAGGGATCTGTTGGCCTTGTTCGGTGTCACACGTTACAAGGGATTATAAAGTTTAGGATTATCTTGAAGTCTGGATTGTGAGCTTTCAGGCAAATATAAGTTAATTGCTAGATTTTCATTCAAGTTTTTTTTTTTTTAAATGGGTGCGGGAGGTGACATTTCTTTTTTCTTTTTCACCATTGAATATTATGTTCATGCTCTTTCTTATTGCATATCATTTTGAGTCATTCACCTTCTCGGTTGAGAAAAGCAAAGGATTGTTTACATCTTCTGCAATTGGTCTTGTTTCATTGACAGAAGTACAATAATATTAAACATTGCACTGTCCATCATCTATTGACTTCCTATTTATAACTTTCACTATTGACTTGTTGCTAATTTAACAAAAGAAATCTGTTGCTAAGTCTACTATTTTTCCCCTGATAAAGCTGCACTTTCAAAGATTAAACATTTTAACAACTTTTTATTCTTTTGTCTTGAAATAAGCCAATTGTGTTAATGACTGAAAAACGGTGATATTAGACTGCAGATAAAGGATCAGATCACAGTTTTTAATATTAACATTCGAAGAAACATGTTTTATGGGCTAAAAGCGTTACTAATGCTTTAAGAAAAATGAAATGTTCAGCAGTTTTCCGAACAATTGAGATCTGTTCTATTGTGAGTTATCTTAGGGCTGTTCCAGGAAAAAAGGCCTGGGGGGGCAAGAACGACAGTCCAAAAATGGGGCACCACCAACACAATTTTAACTGCTTTTACACCCCCCACCAACAGAATTAAAATAGGTAATAGACCCACCAGCACCACATTTAGATTAAACTCAACACCACCCTACAACACAATTGAAATTAGTATTTGTTCATGTCATTCAGTAAAACTCTCAAGTCTTCTTTTTTATTTTACGCCTCAGTTTTGCTCTCAACCCCACTTCAGGTATTAATTCCTTCAACAAAATGTGATCTTCCATCACAGAAAGCAATGCTTCGCCATCAATCAGATTTTCTGAAATGAGATAAATACATGAATTGATTAATGTTCTCTAGAAAATGGTTGGGCAATTGTGCCTTAATGTTGGATATGAGACTTCACAATATAACATTATTGTACATGTACTTGCCTATTTGGACAGACAACTTGGGATTTGTACTCGCTCGAATCAATTTTGACTTGCATGAATAATGCAATATAATTTGTAAAATACCGGAAGATGCATCTTGTGCAAAAATTTTGATCAGGTAAAATGTTTTAAAAGGATTTTTCTCATATTTTTCACTTGCCCTTTTGACAGACAAGAGAAACTTAAATTGACTATTACACCAGAAGTTTTACTTGTCTCGGGCTTCATGCAAGTGGGTAATTCCTTCAACAAAATGCTGTATGTACTAAGTGGTGGTTTATGTACAATGAAACTCTCTGGATTTTTGTATTTTTTATTAAAGGGCAAAATACCAATTTGTATTACTAGACTTCCGTATCAAGCATGAACCTTAGAACGCTGATATTCATTTTCATTATATTGGTTTCATCTCTGTCATACCTTAACACTAAGCTCTTATGCAGCAGGTTAATAATTATGCAATTCAACACAGTATAAATTTTCATTCTTGTCTTGGATATGCAACTTCTGTCAGATTTATTACTACTCATTACTAGCCGGAGCCAGATTTCAACTTAAACTTGAGCAGCAGCGTCTGCAAATTTTAAAGATTGTGATTGAATTCTATTGTGTGACAGTTGTTAGAAATCTTGACTAGGCAGCCAAGTCTATCCCTCTTCACAGAGACAACCTGGCATAAGGCAAAGTCCAGGCCTATGAAAGGTCATTAAACTTAAAATGAGATCAGAATTTTTCTTTGTGCGTCTTTCTAAAAGTAAATATTTGGTAAAGCACTTCTTTATCTATTTTGCAATAAGCATGGTAAGATTAGCATAAACATTGTGCTAATGCAGTTACATGTATATTCCAAAAGATAAAATCAACACGCCCAAGCCCAATTTAATTTTTGACTCTCTGGCTTAGAGTAGCTTTGTCTGGCAGTATAGAAAAAATAATACATGGTACCATATAGAAAATGAATCAAATTTTAATGCAGCGCTCATGCATACACGAAAAACTTCATATCAAGGTAGCACAAAATGGTATTTTTGGTCTAGTAAAACATATTTTTGGTCCGGTCAAATGCATTCAGGCAACTTTAACAGAAACTTCTAAAAAAACAGACACATCTCTCTCAAACAATTCCAGATTCATTAAAAATGCTTTCTAAGTTTAAAGAGTGTGGCTGTAGACAAACTTGTTAACAGAAAATGCAGTCATGACAGTGCAGTATAGTATAAATTATATACAGTAACTTAAGTCAGTAAGTGATTGATGTGCAAAGAGGGATCTAAGAAGTTAATTACGAGTGTGATGGTATGATTTACATGTGAGAACTCTGAATTGATTGCCAAGTTCATGCACCTAGGTCCAAGTTGAAAAAAATCTATACCAATACATTTGAGTTAATACATCTTTGAACAGAAAAAAGAACTAAAGATACTGAATGACAGAAAAAAAGCAGGTTAAAAAGCATTCCATCACCACTGAAAGACAGAAAAAAAACAGGTTTAAAAGCATTCCATCACCATTTCTAATCTAGGGTACAACACAGTTATTACCTGTCAGACTAATTTTCTTCTACATGTAAGTGTCAGAGCTGTAAAGAAGTAAACGGTAAATATTTCAGCACTATATAGCAGCCGCCTTTTAAGCTATCAGAATAACCAACAAGTAGTAAATGTTGGATGGTTTTTGACACAAGTGACCTTTACCTTAGTTATGGGAGGTTTGGGATCTCGGTTATCAGAACTTAACTAATGCTGTCCTCTTAAATTAATATACAGTTAGTGAATTGGTTCCGACACTGAATCTATTCCGGTACACTTAATCACATTATTTATTGTACAAACGAAAATTGTTTAACTTGAAGATTTTTGGGTTATGATTTATTGAAAATAAAGTATTTATGTTGTTATGCATCATTTTTCACTTGTTTGTTTATATTTGTGATTAAGTGTCCCGGAATAGATTCAGTGCCGGAACCGATTCACTAACTGTAATTTATCACAAAAGCTCGATAAATATACAAAGTAACGCGTCTTACCCATGTTAAAATGAAACTGATATGAAAAAATCATGTTTTTGAAGCGTAATTAGTGACTTTGTTTTTGCTGTCCCGTTTGTTTACATTTTCCCCGCCTATACGTATGCGGCCATCTTCCCTTTTGATGACGTAATGATTGTCTAAAAATAGCCATAATCATAACTTGGTCAACATTTGTACAGAAAATGCGGTGATATATATATTTGCCATTTACTTTTGCGGCAACGTGACATGATTGTATCTGTATACCTTCAAAGGTCGTGGTTAGCGAGCTTAGGTTACGCTCCATCAAAAACTGGCGCACGTCTGAAACACTCATAGCCTCCATGGTGTTACCGTAAGAATAGCCGCGTCGTGAGAATAGCATTCGGACTCGTTTATTTCGTACCAAAATGCCGTTTTCGATCGCGCAAAGTACGCATCAAATGTCATTTTAAAACAAATTTATACCTCATTTTTGGGCTCTTACGAAGAAAAGACCCACCAACAACACAATTAAAATACGAATTTGCCCCCCAAACAACGGAATTGGAATTTGAAATTTACCCACCTACAAGACAATTTCAACACTAGTTGCACCCCCCACCCACTGAATTTTAATTCGGTTTCGTTCCGACCCCCCCAGGCCTTTTTTCCTGGAACAGCCCTTATGACTAAACTGAAAGCATTGATGCCAAAATGAGATGATCCTGATGCAAAAAAAAAAAAAAATGTCAAATCGGTCATCTGTGAGAGTTCGGCTTTAATTTTATTATACTGCAAAAATATGTATAGCTAATAAAAGTTCTGGTACCCTCTATAAGTTAAATATTTAACATGTGTTGCCTATTATAGTGTAGCAAAGAGCCTGGGAGCGTTGACAGTGGCAGATGATACCTTTAATATGGTAAAGCAGTGGAAAAACTTTCACTCAGTCGTTATACAGGATGCTCAGGCAGTGGACGCATGTTTCAAATTAGCAGGTAACAGCAGTGCTCCAGCTAGCCCGTTTTTCAATGGCACAGTGCCCGTGCCCCTTTTCTTACCGCCCTGCCCCCTTTTTGAGTAGTGCCCTTTTCACAAATGCTCTATTACCACCAAATATCCTGTTAAAACACCTACATGAAAAAATTCTCTCAAGGATGACACTATAAACATATATCTGTCCAGAACCATAACTATGTAACTGACACACAAAAGCTATTTCAAATTATTTGAAGTGTGTATAACCAAAGTGGGATGTTAGTGTGTCGGTGCACCCACAATTTTTGTCTTGATTAGGACAGTCACATAAGAGTTATTGCCCTTCAATTAATGAAAGTCTTGAACTGTTTGTTCGTTGACTATGAATCCTTTAGCAGGGAATATCAATTTTCAACTCTGCCTGATACACATTTAAAAGTACCTCATTTTGAACTTAATATTTTTAGGACAGCATTGAGGTATTTTCTCGTAGTAAATGGCAGAAGTGGAAATGTGATGATAAATTCAATAAGTAAAAGTAATGTTCATGATATGATATCCAAGATGGTTGAAAAGTTAAGCGCATTGCTGATAGTTTAAATGAATCATGGACGAACATGCACAATGTAAACTTAAGGTTATAATTAAGAATTTCAAGATATTAATATGTAGGATGTTTCAAAGAAATCATGAGCATCAGTTTCTTATCCATTTAATCATTTTTCCAAGATTAAAACTTATCATTTTGTTTAAAGTCTGTTCTGATTTTGTATAAAGACTGTTCCTATTTTTTTATGAAGTCTGTTCTGATTTTGTAAAAAGACTGTTCTGATTTTGTATTAAATATGTTCTGATTTTGTATGAAGTAAGTTCTGATATTTCATGAAGTCTGTTCTGATATTGTATAAGTATGTTTTGAATTCCAGATGACCACCGTTTCCTAGTAGAGCCAGCATGTGGTGCGAGTCTGCATGCTGTTTATGGCGACGTTATCTCCAACTTACAGAAGGAAGGCAAGCTGGGACCAGTCAAGTCAGCCCTCGTTATCGTCTGTGGGGGAAGCTCAGCTACGATAAAACAAATGGAAACATGGAAGAACATTGTCAACCTCTGATGATCAAGTGTCTAGAAATTTGCTAATTTCTCAGTTTCTGAGGCAGGGTTAATGCTGTGATATCATCATTCATGTATATAGATATAAGTGTTTTAAACTTTATCATTTTAAACATTGTTTTTGAATTGTTAAATCATGCAATATTCTATTATTAAGAATTGTCCACACACACACACACACACACACACCCCCCCTCCATCACTTTGACAATACATTTGTAATCTTGATTTTAAGACATTGCAAGACAGTCAGATGTTTTCATTTCTGTTTGTCAACACAGTTTGTGTTATTCTTTATGAAATGTGGTCATTTATAAACAGGTATACATTTACAATATATTGAGGGAAATAATTTAATCTATTACAAAGACCTGTAATTTTGGTGTGGAATAAATAACAATACAGTATTATATGCTAGTCCTGTTTATTATATTCAAGATGTCTTATTTTATTTTACCCATTTTTTTTTATAAGTAATATTTGTATAATTCTTCGCCTTTAAAATCAGTATGTGTATACCATGCTATGTCTGAAGGCAACATTTTGCTTGAAATGAAGACTTCACCATTTCTAATGAAACATAAGAGCAGTCTATGCCGCTTAAAGAGCCCCACCTTTGTTTAACTACTGGAGTTTGATTAGGTGATTAGCTTTCTCAAACACTACAACAATCCTGTTTCCTAACTTTTATTTTGACAGTGTTACATCAGACGGCGGTTTTGTGAAAAGGTTAGTCAAAGTGTTTTCAGAAACTAAACTCTCAATCAAAACTCTGGTAAAAGACCGAATGCGGTTCTCTGTAGGCGGCGAAGACTGCGCTGTTTTATTTAAGATGGTGAAGAAATAGTCAAGTTATCTTTGTAAGTATTCATTCAAAGCAAAATATTGCCTTCTGACATAGCATTTATGACGCAACTTATCACATGGTATTCACACGCTGAATATGGACATGAAATATTTTTATTTGAAATAAACATTTTTCTTAGAAATGTTTCATGAAGCAAATAAGTAAATTACATTACGTAGTATCATATTATTTGATGGGAAGTTTCCGGCATTGGCCAGGGAGTCACTTGTAGTGAAAGGTCAGTCTACAGACCATCCAATAACATGTCACTTTCACCTAGGATCTTGAAATTTGGTAGGTTCTGGCTGTCAAAATTAACCTTATCCTGACCTTTATGGATCAACATATGATTAAGTGATTACCGAGAGTGTATCAGTTCCTGTGTGCATTTCGTGCATTCTCAATCAAAAGTTGACTATCCACATATTTGAGTTAATAGCACACATATTTGTAAATTCACTCATAGCCAAGAGGTAAACATTCAGATATATCTAGATTAATATACCTGCCACGCTGACACTTTAAATTTACTGCAGACATAGGGTTACATAGGGATAGGATACACTCTATGTCAATTAGTCAACAGGAACTATATTACTTTTATATGCACCCATTCATAGCATGGACTAATTATAGTTTTTCATTCGGTGTAGGGGCAGTCTGGCATATGCCCTCCAGTATGCTGACCAATCGCCATCAATTATGTCTCCCCCTCTCTGGGGGAGACATATTGTTTTTGCCCTGTCCGTCAGTCCGGTAGTCCGTCAGTCCGTCCGTACGTCACACTTCGTTTCCGATCGATAACTGGAAAACCGCATGACCTAGGATCACCAAACTTGGTAGGGAGGTTGGCCGTGAGGTGTAGAGGATCCCGATTGTTTTTGGGGTCACTAGGTCAAAGGTCAAGGTCGCGGCGACCCCCAATATAAAAAACATTTCTGCTCAAAATCTTGAGAACGGTTTGACCTAGGTTCACCAAACTTGGTAGGGAGGTTGGTCATGAGGTGTAGAAGATCCCTATTGTTTTTGGGGTCACTAGGTCAAAGGTCAAGGTCGCGGCGACCCCCAATGTAAAAAACATTTCCGCTCAATATCTTGAGAATGGTTTGACCTAGGTTCACCAAACTTGGTAGGGAGGTTGATCATGAGGTTTAGAAAACTCCTATATTTTGGGGGGTCACAAGGTCAAAGGTCAACGTCGCTGTGACCTCTAATGTAAAAAAATATTTCCGTGCAATATCAGGAGAATGCTTTGATCTAGGTTCACCAAACTTTGAAGTGAGGTTGGTCATGATGTCTAGATGATCCCAATTGTTTTGGGGGTAACAAGGTCAATAGTCAAGGTCGTGGTGACCTTCCATGTAAAAATCATTTGCGTGTAATATCTTTATGTCTCCCCCATTCATGGGGAGACATATTGTTTTTCCCCTGTCCGTCAGTCAGTCCATCAGTCTGTCAGTCAGTCAGTCAGTACGTCACACTTCGTTTCCGCCCAATAACTATAGAACTCTTAGACCCAGGAACTTCATACTTGGTATGCTAGTTGGTCATGACTAGTAGATGACCCCTATTGAATTTGGGGTCACTAGGTCAAAGATCAGGGTCAACGTGACCTTGAGGTGAAGAAACGGTTTCCACTCAATAACTAAAGATCCTTTGGGTCCAGGAACTTCATACTTGGTATGCTAGTTGTTCATGACTATTAGATGACTCCTATTGATTTTGAGATCAAAAGGTCAAAGGTCAAGGTTACCTTCAGGTAAAAAATGTTATGTTGGCAGTGACCTTAAGCTTAAAAATGGTTTCTGCTCAATAACTAAAGAAAGCTTGTACCCAGGAACTTCATAGTTGTTCATGACTAGTAGATGACTCCTATTGATTTTGAGATCAGTAGGTCAATGGTCAAGGTCACCGTGACCTTGAGGTGAAGAAACTGTTTCCGCTCAATAACTAGAGAACGCTTGCAACCAGGAATTTCATACTTGGTATGCTAGTTGGTCATGACTAGAAGATGACCCATATTGATTTTGAGATCACTAGGTCAAAGGTCAAGGTTGCCATGACCTTGAAGTGAAGAAAAAGTTTCCGCTCAATAACTAAAGATCCTTTGGTTTCAGGAACTTCATACTTGGTAAGCTAGTTGTTCATGACTAGAAGATGACCCCTATTGATTTTCAGATCAAAAGGTCAAAGGTCAAGGTTACCTTCAGGTAAAAAATGATACGTTGGCGGTGACCTTAAGCTTAAAAATGGTTTCTGCTCAATAACTTAAGAACGCTTGTACCCAGGAACTTCATTCTTGGTACGCTAGTCGGTCATGACTAGTAGATGACCCCTATTGATTTTGAGATCAGTAGGTCAAAGGTCAAGGTTGCCATGACCTTGAGTTGAAGAAATGGTTACCGCTCAGTAACTAAAGAACACTTGCACCCAAGAACTTAATACTTGGTATGCAAGTTGGTTATGTAGATGATCCCTATTGATGTTGTGATCAGTAGGTAAAAGGTCATGGTCACGATGACTGTGAGCTGAAAAATGGTTTCCGATCAATAATTGAATAACGCTTGCGCCCAGGAACTTCATACAATGCAAACTTCGTTTACATTTTCCATGATTAATCAACAACACTTTCTTCTCTTCACTATTTAATATAATCGAATAAACCAAACTTCACTGTTGGTTTGTCTCCAGTCCAAAGTTACAAATTTCATGTCCATCATTTATTTTTTCTCAGCTACGACCACACAATAGGGGAGACAAGCGCTTTTTCAAAAAAGCAATCTCTAGTTTTTTTCAGAATGTGTGGGCATAACATCTCAGTCAGTTTCGATAAACAGCCACATTGTCTTAAGTCACTCCAGAGTGATGACCCTTGAAATGGCAAAAACTGTATTCACAGTCTATTAATTTGGCTACCATACAACCAATTTTTACCAAACTTGTGCCCTTAAAAAAGGACGGGCATATTTTGCAACAGTTGGCGCTCTTGTTATTCCTTGGTTCTGACTGGAGAAGGAGTCATTGTATACAGATCAGCCATACCATGAATGATAAGATTCAATTTAATTGGTTAAAATAAATCATGCTAAACACTATATTCCTTTCAAGTACAATAAATGAAACATAAATTAAAATAGTTTCATGCAACAAGGCTAGAGATAAACCGCAGCAAAATGTTCACTTGAAGATAACATTTATTTGAAAGTATTCATGGATTAAGGGCAGCTAACTTTGCAATAATGGGTCAAATAGTTATCATTATTTTGCAGTTCACAAAGTCCCACTTGCACAATTTCACATCTAAAGTTTCATTGGAATCCTTTTTGAAGTTACCTTAAAAGAAAAAAAGAATGGTTACTTCAATACAATGTGTCTGAGTGACAATTCCATCTTTCCAGTCTTACAGACTTAATACCAGCGTCTTCTAAGTCATGCCAGACAAGCTTTGAAAATCAACGCACAAGTGGAGGTAATTTTGCAAGAGACCAAGATTTAAATTTGTTGTGTGGCGCAGGGCTTCTATAAACCGGCAATTTGTCGGTCTGGACCGATCTTGACTCTGGGGGACTGGTTGCAGTTACAGAAAATGGCTAAAATATCGGTCTGAAAATTGTGTTTCTGTTTTTGTTTTATTTCGGTCCGAAACGGACAAGTCAGTAGAAAAAAACAGAAATTGTATTATACAAACAGTGTTTGTCATACCACATCCTTAACTACCAGGGGACATCCTACTGTAGCTAGGGGACATATCCTTGAGGGCGATTAACTGTCTGTGTTTATTGACTTTGCTGTTTTCATTACATCATTACATCAATGTGATGTCAGATTCGCCATCTTTTTCTTGTGGAAATAATTATCACACTTTTGCTATGAAAATCCATGATCATTATATTATTAATGAAACACTTTAAAACAAACTGCCCTACCGAATATAAAAGGGACTAGACACCAGATGGTCCAAAACTTGCAAATACAGCATTTCCTCAACACAAGCCTAGAATTACCAATATGCCGTAAAACAGAAACGCAGAAGTATGAGGCTGATAATACATTATTTTACATGATTAAAATTATATATTGTCGCTGTCTCAGCTCAGTTTACCTGTTAGTTAATAGGGCATAACAGTTTCCAAGTTCATAGTGCGTTAATGTAACCTTGTGAATGTCACGTGATTAGTTCAGATATGTATACTGACGCTATATAAATTTACTGGGATCTACATGATTGACATGTACTTGGTGAACAAACCAAGTAAATTTCGAATTGGAAAAAAACTGCAAAAGATACATGTCATAAGAGATGTGGTACATCGTCATCAGTAACTAGAACTCCGCGAGTCGGATGTGTCGCCTGACGAATTATTTACTGTCGACATTATAGCTGTTAGATTGGCATTTTATTCATTTATAGACAATGATGTTGCCATTTAACTTTCAAGTGTAGGTGGCATTTGAACCCTCAATCAGATATACCTACGGAATAAGTTTCAGGTTGAAACCTCCTATAGTTTACGAGATATGCCACGGACAAAACCTAAGCAAGAAAATTAACAAAGGGCAATAACTCTAAAAATATGGCAGCAAGAGTAACGATTCTTGTGCACTGCACTTGCCCTCAATGAGATCTATCTAGCTATGAAGTTTCAAGTTGATAACTCTTATATTCTTTAAGATATGCCCCGGACAAAACTTAAAGCATGAAAATTAACAAAGGGCAATAACTTTAAAACTAAGAAAGCAAGAGTTACTGTTATTGTGCACTGCACTTGCCCTCAATGAGATTTATCTAGCTATGAAGTTTCAAGTTGATACCTCTTATATTCTTCAAGATATGCCCCGGACAAAACTTTAAGCATGAAAATTAACAAAGGGCAATAACTTTAAAACTAAGAAAGCAAGAGTTACTGTTATTGTGCACTGCACTTGCCCTTAATGAGATCTATCTAGCTATGAAGTTTCAAGTTGATAACTCTTATATTCTTCAAGATATGCCTCGGACAAAACTTTAAGCATGAAAATTAACAAAGGGCAATAATTTTAAAACTAAGAAAGCAAGAGTTACTGTTATTGTGCACTGCACTTGCCCTCAATGAGATTTATCTAGCTATGAAGTTTCAAGTTGATAACTCTTATATTCTTCAAGATATGCCTCGGACAAAACTTTAAGCATGAAAATTAACAAAGGGCAATAATTTTAAAACTAAGAAAGCAAGAGTTACTGTTATTGTGCACTGCACTTGCCCTCAATGAGATTTATCTAGCTATGAAGTTTCAAGTTGATAACTCTTATATTCTACAAGATATGCCCTGGACAAAACTTTAAGCATGACATATAACAAAGAGCAATAACTCTTAAAATATGGAAGCAAGAGTAACAGTTCTTGTGCACTGCACTTGCCCTCAATTAGATCTATCTACATATGAAGTTTCAAGTTGATACCACTAATAGTTTAGGAGATATACCCCGGACAAGCGAAAATGGGACGCGGACGCCGCCGACAAAAGTAACCCCTATATGTCGTCTTTTCAGGCGACACAAAAATGATTCAACGTGTCAATGTGTTTTATACAACAATATCAAATTTATGTTATTTTTTGACAATTTTCCTTTTTTCTGGCAGTGGCATCATCTGGTGTCTAGTCCCTTTAATGGTTCACGTTGCAATCAAATCCTTCCACTGCTATGGACAAAATTTTAAGAAAAAGATCATTAACTATACAGTCAAAACCCATTGGCTCAAACTCGTTTGGCTCGATATTCCTCGATGCTCGAACTAGATGTTAAAGACTAATGTCTTTAAACTAAAGATAAACATTACGGCTTGGCTCGAAATTTCCGAGGCTCAAGCTATTTACGCTGGTCCCTGGGAGTTCAAGTCAACAGGGTCCAACTGTACTGACAAAAGCAGGTCTCATTTTCTGACATTGGGAGACATATTATTAGTCAAACTTAATCTAGATTAAGAGTGCTATCAAGCCACCTTTTGAATCGGTGTTATTGTAACGGCCTGTGAAAAAAATAACTGTTTATGTTTTTAAATTAATTCAGCTGTTAACTATTAATCAAATTTTTGTTCTAGATGTCAGGAGGATCAATGCAAATTGTACAAATAATGAAAGCAGGACATATGTTATAGGCATTTATTTGAGATCCAGCTCTATTAAAACCTAATAATGAACTTGTTAATTAAATGAAAACAAGTATGAACAAGCATTTTCAGTGAAAAGATATCCCCCGCCAACGATGGCTTGTTTGTGCTTGATGGCTTGTTTGTGCTTGAAGGTTAAAAAAAATCTCAGAAAGAATAAGATAAGCACATTGGTTTATCCCTTTCCGAGCCAAATTATAAAATATCGACCGGGACTACTTTATGATAAATATTTTAACGAAATAAATCAGAGGGATGATTAAATAAAACTGTCTTTTCCGAAACTGCTTACTCCGAAACATCAATCATTGCAAAATAGTACTCAATAGTTGAGATAAAAATGTAGCCGTAGAAATTCACCGAAGAAGTTTATTGCAGGATGTTGGTTCATATAACATTCAAGTTTCATTAAATTCTAGCAGCTAGTTACTGAGAAACGGCTGCAAACAATGATTTTTTAATAAATCAAGGGCAATAACTCTAAGGAAAATTGACCAATCCAAAAGAAAAATAGACAGGCATCATCACAGTATGTTGGTTCTTATTTATTCCAAGTGTCATGAAATTCTACCAGCTAGTTGCATAGAAAAGGCTGCAAACATGGATCTTTTAATAAATCAAGGGTAAATAACTCATTTAGAAATTACACAATCCAAAATATAAATAAACAGGCATCATCGCAGTATGATGGTTCATATTTATTTCAAGTTTCAAGAATTTCTACCAACTAGTTACTGAGAAATGGCTGTAAATGAGAGTTTTTCAAAAAATCAAGGGCAATAACTCCAAGTACAATTGACCAATCCCAAAAAAAAGGGGGATGATTAAATAAAACTGTCTTTTCCGAAACTGCTTACTCCGAAACATCAATCATTGCAAAATAGTACTCAATAGTTGAGATAAAAATGTAGCCGTAGAAATTCACCGAAGAAGTTCATTGCAGGATGTTGGTTCATATAACATTCAAGTTTCATTAAATTCTAGCAGCTAGTTACTGAGAAACGGCTGCAAACAATGATTTTTTAATAAATCAAGGGCAATAACTCTAAGGAAAATTGACCAATCCAAAAGAAAAATAGACAGGCATCATCACAGTATGTTGGTTCTTATTTATTCCAAGTGTCATGAAATTCTACCAGCTAGTTGCATAGAAAAGGCTGCAAACATGGATCTTTTAATAAATCAAGGGTAAATAACTCATTTAGAAATTACACAATCCAAAATATAAATAAACAGGCATCATCGCAGTATGATGGTTCATATTTATTTCAAGTTTCAAGAATTTCTACCAACTAGTTACTGAGAAATGGCTGTAAATGAGAGTTTTTCAAAAAATCAAGGGCAATAACTCCAAGTACAATTGACCAATCCCAAAAAAAAGGGGGATGATTAAATAAAACTGTCTTTTCCGAAACTGCTTACTCCGAAACATCAATCATTGCAAAATAGTACTCAATAGTTGAGATAAAAATGTAGCCGTAGAAATTCACCGAAGAAGTTCATTGCAGGATGTTGGTTCATATAACATTCAAGTTTCATTAAATTCTAGCAGCTAGTTACTGAGAAACGGCTGCAAACAATGATTTTTTAATAAATCAAGGGCAATAACTCTAAGGAAAATTGACCAATCCAAAAGAAAAATAGACAGGCATCATCACAGTATGTTGGTTCTTATTTATTCCAAGTGTCATGAAATTCTACCAGCTAGTTGCATAGAAAAGGCTGCAAACATGGATCTTTTAATAAATCAAGGGTAAATAACTCATTTAGAAATTACACAATCCAAAATATAAATAAACAGGCATCATCGCAGTATGATGGTTCATATTTATTTCAAGTTTCAAGAATTTCTACCAACTAGTTACTGAGAAATGGCTGTAAATGAGAGTTTTTCAAAAAATCAAGGGCAATAACTCCAAGTACAATTGACCAATCCCAAAAAAAAAATGAACAGGCATCATCCCAGTATAGTAATTCATATTTATTTTAAGTTTCATGAAATTCTGCCAGCTAGTGACTGAGAAATGGCTGTGAATGTGTATTTTTCAAAAAATCAAGGGCAATAACTCCAAGGACAATTGACCAATCGAATTATTTTTTTGGACGGGCATCATTCCAGTATAGTGGTTCATATTTATTTTAAGTTTCATGAAATTCTACCGGCTAGTTACTGAGAAAACGCAGGTGACGGACGGAAGGACAACGCCATTTCAATATCCCCCTCCCTATTTCATTGGCGGGGGATAATAATGCTAAGTCATATATGAAGAAATGAAACTAAAATATCTGATGAACTCGTGAATTAAATCGAAACAAGTCATAAATGATGAAATGAAACTGAAATATCTGACAGCTACAAAAAATCCTCGAAGAAAATACTGTTTGAAATCATGTTTATCAACTAAGCTACATATCCACTTTTATAATACATTTATCAAGTGATTGCTGAAGTCCAGTGGTTATACACAGTTCGTTGTGAGACATCCGCCATCAGTCCTAGGTGACCCAAGTTAGACCGACAACTTCATAACAACGCAGGCTGCACACAACATTGTCAACCTAAACAAACACCTGAAAGAGCAAAATAGCAAAATGTTATCATGATACCGTCTACTGCACAATCATTTGTAAGATTTTTAGACATTAAACTCCACTTGTCATTGAAGATCAAATTTGAGATTCTTAAAATTATTTTCATTTAAAAAACAATATTTAAAATAAAATGTGGATTTAAAAATGACTGTGAAAGTGGTTTATTCACCAATCACCATTTTTTTTATTCAAAGAAGGTGAAAATGCGCTGTAGTAGAACAGAAAACTTGACACTGTATAGAAGACACATTTTCATAATTTTCCAGCCTTCCACAAACCTGTTAATAATTGGTCCAGTTCACATCCCTTTGTTGATTGCCTGAACAACCTCAGTAACTTCAGGGAATTTCAACTTCCTTGGAGGTCCCTTTTTTAGTCCAGTCCACACAGTGACATCTGTCGAATAAAGATTTTTTGGTTAACAATTAACTTAATCATTTACCTTTTTTATCATTGAATATTAGTTAAGAAATAACAGCAATATCAAGGAAACGGCTAGATTTCAATCGATTTTAATATCAGCCATATCAAATACATGTATAAGAATTTTACTTTCAAAACACCCAACTACATTACATAATTGTGCATGAAGCTACCATGCAATTGCTATTTATAAAAAATGACATAATTTCATCTAACCATCTTTGCCTTCCTTGTGAATGATGATCTCAAAGCTACCACGTCGGGGGACTGAGGGATTGTACTCAACCTCGAAATCCCCATACTCTGTGCGCAAGTCCTCAACGAGAGCCAAGGCCTTGCGCTTGAACACCTGTCAGGATTTGCTGAAAGAGTAAGCGGTACTTGTAATTTTTTTATCATTTATGAATTGTACATCAGTTAAAGAATTTTTTTTTCTTCCAATTAATGTATATGCCTTATGCACCAGTCAATTGTAACCACGGGCCCCCCAAATCCGGGGGGATAGCAGGGGAAATGGGCTGTGTTTTTACCTTTCCGGTGGCTCCGCAGTGCCGGGTGAATGCGGTGGTTTTGTCTTCGCACTAAATATAGCGGGGAATTAGCTACAATAATGAGCGATCAGGGATACTTTTTTTAATTATTTTGACATTTCTTATGTATCCCTGTAACGCTACAACTCTCTACCATTTAACAACGGGTGAAATGATATACTGTAATAATATGCATTGATGTTGAATAATAATGACAAAGTTGTTCAATTTTTATCCGACAGTGATCTAAACTGGATTTAATTGGTCATTAGAGTTGTTATTTTCACATTATATATTATGGGTCACGAATACCGTTACACATGTACACAACCAGTCAGATTTGTCCCAGATTTACCGATATCGTGATACTTGATAAACAATCGACACTTGAAAGTGTTTTATGATAACTTAACATGTTTTTTGGGCATACTGACATAACTTAATATGTGTTTAAAGGTAGGCAATAATATTTTCTTAGAAATTTGAATATATAACGGAGATAATATCAAAATTGTGGCCGCGAGGATTCTCTGCACAAGACCGCTTGCTACTCTTTGGTGGGATGGCGGACGTCATGAGTCTGCCATATTAAAAAAATTGTCAAAAGACTCGTTGACGGCCATTTAGGTGGACTAAGCATGGAATGAGCCTTACCTAGGGCCCCTTGGGTGCGGGGGCATTTTGCGGGGATTTTACTTCCAGTTCGTCTCCACAGGGCGGGGATTTTACCCGGGCTTGGCTGGACCAAAAGTCAAAGTCCCCGCTATTCCCCAGACCTTGGTGGGCGTGGTTACAATTGACTGGTGCATTATCAGTTAAAATCCCAAAAAGATGGATTTGGGTTTAAAATCAGCATGCCAGTAAGCCCGTTTGGAAGAGCTCCATACTTGAGATCAAGTACTTTGAGGTACATGAAGTCATGGATTCAATTAACGCACCCGGCATATGCACCTTTTCTCCCAAGGTCTACTTCATGTATACAGTCATAAAACAAGTCTTCAGATAAAACGTAAATGCTATGGACTACTCATTACCAATGTAAATGCAATACATTAAACACATACTGCTAGCTTCTACTTATATGAAATCACACGAAGTTTAAGTCTTGAGTAAATCGCACATGTGTTTACTGTCATGTGTTCATAATATGATAATTATATTAGCTAGATTTACCAATGTTCAATGGTTATCTTAAAATCTGGACCAGATTTTGATATCTTTTGTTTCTTTGGACTTGTCTCTTCAATCTTATCCTCAGATTTCAACGGAGACGCTCGCTTTTTCCTTGTTTTCGCCGGCATTTTCTTCCGTTTCAGTATGAAGTCTTCTAGATGGCGGGAAATATTCGTCACCAATTTAATTACCACATCCGGTTTGGCACCGACTAAACCGTCCAAAAGACAAACGGGAACTCACTACCAGGGGTTGTCATTCCTAACTCCAAAAAAAGAGAAACAAATGAAATACAACGAACAGACAAAAGATAACCATCAATTCATGTACATTATCAAACAAAGTCAATTGGTGGCTATATTATAGGAATCATGCTCGTCGCCATGCCCGTTCGTCCGTTTGCACGAAGGGGTACTGGTAGGATGGATCCATTAGGGTCATGTATCCCGCATAAGACCCGTGATCATGATTTTAAGGTCAAGGTAACAGCAACCTTTCGAACTTAGTGTGTTCGTCCCCCCCCACACACACACACACCTCATGTTTCTCCCGTCCATGTGTTCCTCGTTCATTGCCAGATTTTAAAATGATTTGGCAGAAGTGAACACCAATTAAATATGAAGAGGTGTCGCGCACAAAACCCTTGTCCTTACCTTCAAGGTCTAGGTAACAGCAACCTTCGGGACGTAGAGTGTGTTCGTCGGTCCGCCCAATTTTTCTCCGGTCTATATCTTACACATTCTGACCACAGAACTATAACACAGTCAGAGTATTCATACATGTGCTATCCTTATCCAAACACTTTATCATTTCACTAGTAGGCAAAGCACAAACTATTTTTTTTAAAACAAGAGGGCCATTATGGCCCTTAATGCTCACCTTAGAATCAACAGGATTTTATTCACTCCCTGGGACATACATGTATATTGAACAACCTTGGTAAAATCCAGACATTGAAAGACTTGAAGAAACAGAGTGAGATACAAGAGATCCGGGTGCGATACCCTAGCTCTTTGCGAAGAGACCTCTTGGTTCTTTAACGTGCTCGGTGAAAACCACCGATACACGAGATACAACTTTCCTGGCTTGAGCCAGTACTCAGTACACCACTACTCTAAGCACTACCCTTTAAATGCCGAGCGCCAGGCAAGGGAGCTACTTGTACCAACTTTTAACGTATTTCGGTATGACGCGGCCCTGGATCGAACCCACGACCTCTCGCTCCGAAGGAGGATGCCTTAACCACTAGGCCACTGAGACGGTAACATAGCTAAAGAACCCCAGCGAACACTTTATATAGCACCTTAATGTGTGATACACATTAAAAGATACTGCATTAAAGTAATGGAAACCAGATCTAGTATTATCATTCCTAACTCCCCAAAAGGTAAGTTAAATAAAATACAACCTGGGACCAATAACAAACCCTACGCCCAGACAAAACCAAAGCGCCATGCTTAAAATGATTTCATAATTTTATTTACACATCACAATTATAGCTAAAATAAAATATGCATTATGTTAATGAAAAGAAAGATTAAATATTTGAAATTTTACGTAATACGTTTTTATCTTTTTATCAACACTTGTCTATAAAAGAACACAAACATTTTGTTACCAAAAAAAATCACAGAATTATATCACAGTTACAATGAAAAAAACACGTGCTATTATAATACACACACTTTCCTATATCACGTGTAGGTGAGACACGAACTATTTCTTGAAGAAAAAACATCAATGAAATCACCAAATAAAATACTCACATTTTACCAGTAGGCAAGACACTAACTATTTCTTGTATAAAACAACAACACCAAAAGTCACCAAATAAAAATACGCTCTGTGTCATTAAATGTATATATATAACCTTTACTGTTATAACATGTCATTCAATGCACATATTTGGTATAAGTAAGATTGGCATACAACCACAGAATCATTACACCACTGCAATGATCATCTATAGACGTGCTCTCACTTTCCGCACACTCTCCCATTTAACAGAACAGAACAGAACAGAACATAATATTTATTAGACTTAAAGTTGCACTCACACAGATATACCATTTTTACAACTTTTTTTTTTGTCTTGGAAAGAGCATCTTTTGCGTAAATATCTGCAAACCACAGATGTATTATTGCTGACAAAAATTCAGATTGTAGATTTTCATATTTTCGTTCGAAAATTAATGTTTTATGGCTTAAACCGTTACCAACGGTTTGACAAAAATGCATACAACATCATTTTTTTAACTTAAATATAAAAATCTGCGATCTAATTTTTTTCAGCAATGTTATATAACTGGTTTCCATGGATTTTCGCAAAAATTGGCTCGTTCCAAGACAAAAAATAAAAAAAGTTGTGAGAGTGCAGCTTTAGATTACATCGTGAGGACAAAATGATGCAAACATGTACAAGAATAACAAAATATTTAACTAGTAGGTTAGATAAAAACTATTTCTTGAAAGAAAACTCTAAAAATCACCAAATACAATTACGTTCTGTATGTTTGCATTAAACATATACACATATAAATGATTCGTGGACCAGATATGTTTTTCGGAAAACTTTTCTAAATTACCTTTGTAATAAATCAGCAATATTTATGGCATTTTAATAAATGCCCGTTTTTCATTCAAACGGTGTTTGTTTTCCTTCAATCCATACTAGTTCGACTTTCCTGTTTCATAACATAACTTTGACCTTGGACAATTACATAAATGATTCATAATATAACAAATGTTCGTTGAGCCGTCATTCGATACACTATTTGGTCGGTCGAAGAACACAAAGAAAAACTAAAAAAAAGTACCAAAAAGTACGTTTTGCACGTGTCCATAAGATATACAAGCATATCAAGGGTTCATTAAGAAAATATTTTGTTCAGCAATCATTCACAATTGTGTTTGACACACTTTTTCGGCTGTGTACTCGAATTTGCACACTTTGCATTTTATATACGGTTCAAGTAGCATTCAAATTCAAACATTGCTTGCTAGTCGGGAGGCATGAACTTGTTCAGATGACAGTGGTAAACTCTCCGATGACGATGAAGGTGCCCCGGAAACTGGTAGACCAGCAAGTGGCTGGCGTGCGGGGATATCAAAATTTATAATACCGATAGTATATAAAAAACACACACACACACACACACGCACGCACGCACGCACGCACACGCACAATTGTTTTAAATCGATATATTGTCAGTTAATCTGCATCAAGATCATGGAGGTGTTTAGTTTCAGGCAGGAGGCTAGATTTTGACCATATTCATCTGGATGGCAATTAGGGTATGAGGGTGCTTTAGCTGGAACTGAATGACGAAGAGGCGGTTATGTGCAGGAACATACAGGCCGATAATACTGATCAATGCCATAATAAATATTTGTTTTAATCAAACGACGGTTATCTAATCGAGCCTGAATATCTTCACAGTGTTTCGCTCGATATCAATGAGTGTGCCCTGGAACTGGGTGACCAGGAGGCGGTCGGCGTGCGGGGACAGGCATATCTTGTTGGGGAATGAGATGCCCTCCACAATCACCTCACCCACGATCTCGCCCTCTGTCGACAGTAGAACAACGCTGCAACAGAAGACGGATTAAACCAGACGTTTATAAATAATTACCAGGCTCCAATTTCTCGAAACTTCTAAAGCTCCTTATAACAGGATTAAGCTAAGCTCATTATTTTTGTTTTACAATAACTGCGTAACAGTAACTTCTTTAAGAGTCTTCATACTTTTGATAGGAATTATCTTTATGGTTATCACAATCGATTTAAGTACGTATTTCCGCTAATTGAAATAAGCAACTTAAGCCTGTCAAGCTTAAGAAGTTTCGAGAAATTGGGCCAAGAAAATAACTGGCTCTTGACGTCCATGAAACAAACGCGAGCAAGGTAGCATTGAATTCCGCCCTTTAGTCCGATTCACGGGCAGACGCCAGTAATGGTGTCACATTTTGAAGGCCAGGAAAAAGAGCCACGTGGGACGGGTCACATATACCACTGGACCAGGAAACTCTAGGCCATTTTTATCGAAAACAACATCGGATGAATGCCGGTACATCAGTTGAAGTAATTTGTATTTTTTGAATTATATCATTAATGGAATGTAATGTTTTAGAGTTGTATTTATTGATCTAAGTTTAAATTGATTGACAGTGAAGTATATTATTGCAAACATAATTAAGATTCCCAAGAGTTAAGTCATAAAGTTTAACTCCTAAATAAAGTTATTATGCGATCTACTTGCAGCGGACTTGAACGTACCGCATTTTGAGTATATAAACCGTCCAAATACATCCGTGGTTGTTTTCGATAAAAACGGCCGAGGAGTTCCGAATGCCACTAGACCACTGTCGGGGTTTAAATACAAGGCGTCTATATGTAGTATTAGTTGAAGTATTTCAATCAAACTTTTCACGCGGTATACTTTTTATTGGCTGTTAACTATCAAAGTTATTGGGCAACAAAGTAAAGAAAAGTCACTTCTTTGTCAACAAAACTGTGTAAAAAGGGAATACTGTATTACAAAGTTTCGATCATAACACCAATCATTAATAAAAAAAGAGCATTTTCTCTGTGCCACACTGTTACCTGTGTGAGCGACATCCGGCGACGTACACGCGTGGCCCAACGACACAAATGCCGCGGGGGTTCTTGAGGCCGTGGTAGCTGCACTCCCAACGCTTTTCGCCGTCCATAGTCAGACCGATCACAGACTTCTTGTACTTGTCCGAGACGAACAGGTTTCGCCCTGAAGAAATACAATATTAAATTCTTTATTTTAATGTAAATATACTTGGGAATGCACATTGACGTGATTAAGTAACACACAAAATACGAACGGAATTCAAAGGTGAGTGGGCAGGTTTTGCACAGAAGTTCCTCCTGATAATTTATGTCCCAAAGGATGTACTTCTAAAAATATACATTATTCAAGAGATTTCATTTCATCAAGGAATTGAAAAACTAGCGCCATTCAAACTTACCAGCGGTGTCCATAGCAACGTAGTCGGGGAAGAAAAACAGCTCAACACCGGTTCTGTCACGTGCAAGTGACTTTATTTCCCTCCCATCACTCCGAGAGAAGATCTTTATACAGGGGGGTTGAGTGTAACAGCAGACTGCGAATCGTTTGAAGGTGGCGTTGTAAGCCAGTCCCCAGCATTTGGCGCCGGTGTTGATGGTAAATGTCGGGAGAAAGTCCGTCTGACGAACTGCAAAAATGTTATAGAATTTATTCCCATAATTCGTAAAAAAGCTGTCCTGAATTTGGTGCCTCAATGTGGAAAATCACGAGATTTAATTGATAGACAATTAAGAGACAACAGATAGAATTTAAGATGGCGTGAACAGCATCAACGCTCATTGTATTATACTTTATAACAAAAATGAATAAAACAAATTGTTATTCAGACCGTTACGAAGATTAGATAAATTAGAATGTTTACAGTAGGGAAGCAACCTCTTATCTATTTTTAAGTATTTTTTTCCTACAATCGCATCATTCGCATATCCTCGAAATCATTGTGTGTATACCACGTGATAAATTGCGTCATAAATGCTACGTCGGAAGGCAATATTTTGCTTCGAATGAAGACTTTAAACATAGAAAACTTCACCATTTCAATGAAACATTGCGCAGTCTATGCCGCATACGGAGCCCCGCCTTCGGTCTTTTACCAGAGTTTGATTGAGAGTTGAGTTTCTTAAAACACGTCGACAAACCATTTCACAATACGGCCGTCTGACAGAGCGCTGTCAAAACATTATTTTTGAAACGGTCGAAGTGTTTGATGAAACTAATCACCTTAGCAAACTTAGGTAATAAAACGAAGGCGGGGCTCTTTAAGCGGCATAGACTGCCCTTTGTTTTATCTAAAATGGTGTAGTAAAAGAAAAGTTATCTTTGATTTAAGTCTTTATTTTAAGCAAAATGTTGCTTTCCGACGTATCATATATGACGTAATTTATCACGTGGTATACACACACTGGAAATCATAGCCGTCGTTTTACTTTCCAAATTTCATGACAGAAAGTGGGCTTGAGTACCTGCAAACACTTGTATCCTCTTTTCTCTGGGGAACGTGACGGCAATCTCATTCTCAGTGACGTTGGCGACGTCATACGGACGGGCCGGAAGCACCTTCTCGCCGACCCAGTGGTAGTTCTGATCGAAGAGTTTTAACTTCCGGAGCATCTGATCGACCAATATTATACGGCCGTCCATTAAGTAAGTGGCGCCTGTCAGGATGCAGTTCTCGCGGTCCTGAGCTGTGCGCGCCTTAATATGTTTAAACATGTTTCAAAAGTGGATTTTTCTGTACACTGGTATGTTCTAATGGTTAAAGCTGCACTCTCACAGATTGAACGTTTTGACAACTCATTTTTTGTCTTAGAACGAACTAATTTTTGCATAAATCCATGGAAACCAGTTATACTGCTGACAGAAAACAAATAGATCGCAGATTTTTATATTTAAGTTAAAAAAAGTTATGTTTTATGTTAGTAACGGTTTAAGCCATAAAACATTAATTTTCGGACGTAAACATAACAGTCTGCGATCTTATCTTTTGTCAGCAATCGTTTATTATTGGTTTGCAGACATCCAAGACAAAACATAAAAAAAGTTGTAATGGTAAATCTGTGGGAGTGCAGCTTTAAGCATATTATACACTATTATACAACATCTATAATATGATGATTAACCTGACGAATGATATAACAGTTTTATGTACAATATTTGTATCATAATTATTGGTTTCAATATAAAACCGACGATTAATTGACATAAGAAACAGTCTATATATAACATTTTGTTATGTGTAGAAAAGCGTAAACTGTATGAGAACATATTAATTTCCGAAAACTTCAGTCGAACCCCGTTGGCTCGAACTCCCAGGGACCGGCGAAAATACTTCGAGCCAAGCGGGATTGTTAGCTTTCAGTTTAAAGAAATCGGTCCTCTAAATCAAGTTCGAGCCATTGAGGAATTCGAGCCAAGCAAATTCGAGCCAACGGGGTTCGACCGTATTCATTTGGGATAAAAATGTGACACTATGCATTTTCTAACCTTGAAGAAGAACTCTAGTCCTGCGGGATTGGCGATGACCTTCCTATCCGATGACCGGCCTATAGGGGTCATGGGGGAGAGAAGGCGGGAGTTCGTCCGTGGGCGGCCCTCATCTTCGATGGCGTCAATAGTCGCATGGAATATATCAGAGTGTTTGGATGTCTTGGATCGGGGCGTGTCGTCGAGAAACTTCGTCGACGAGTTTTGGCGGGAACTGTTGATATTTGAAGAGTGGCGGGAAGAATTTAGATTCGAAGAATGGCGGGAAGAGTTGATGATTGGCGATTGACGGACGGGAGACTGTCTGGAGCGGCGGGAGTTTGAGCGGGAGACTTGAGACATACGTGAGGAGCGCGGGGTTTCGTCGATCATTAGGCGTTTGGTTTTCTCCTTTTCGTGGACTGTCGGAGATTCCGGGGTGTAGCGTTCAGATTCCGGTTCCGACTCGATCGTCATGTTTTGGACGTTAAGGTTGTACGGCGGCTGCACATGCACGTGCGAATGGGTGAACGAGATCTTTCCGATGTCCTTCAATGTTCCTAGGACCTGCTGCAGTTGTCGATCTGGTGTGAAAATCAGCAAGATATCCGTAAGATGGCGGGAAATTTCGGATAGGTTTTTCTCGCAGTTTCTAGCTTCTTTCTTGACGCTATTGACGGACATAAGAATGTCAGAGTCGGTTCCGTGCTGAGTGGAGTTCTTTAAAATATTCAAGGCATTACCAGTGGTGCAAATCATTTCCTCGCATTTAGCGATCTCTTTCTCGTGGCGTTGTTTCTCTTTGGATTTCAGCATCTTGAGTTCCTCAAGCATTCTCTTTTCCTGGGTCCGTAGGAGCTCGTCAAACTGTGACCGGATACTGACAATCTGGCTTTTAAGCTGGCTCTCCGCGTCATCGAGCAATTTCGTGCTGTGTTGTCGATTCTCGAGAATCCTAGCGGACCATCCGTTCTGATGACGTAGTTTTTCAGTCAAAACGTCCACTTCGGTTCGATACTTGGCGGCGGCGTCGACGCTCGTGGTGACATGGGAGCACTTCCGGTGATCCACGGTGACGCAGGATGAACAGCACACCTTTTGGTGATCCTCACAAAAGAACCCCAGCGTGGTGTTCTCGTGATCCGGACATGGTGGGCGCGGCAGGGTGTTCTTAATTGGCTGCTGGCGTAGTTCTTCAAAATCCATCAGAGTGTGGTTCTGCGAATACTTCAGGGACCGATGAAAAGAGACGCATTGCTCACAGAGGGCTTCAGCGCACTCCTTACACCACTTAGCCGCGATAACTTTGTCTTTCCGCCGAAAACAAGGATCGCATTTGCTGACGTCATTTCTAAGGCGGACGCTGTCCATAAGGCTCGTCAGTAGATGGCTTGCCGGAAGCATGTCCGACCAAGCGGTCGGGGGCTGGTGTGGATCTGGCGCGTCGACGTAACGCTTACATACGGGACAATCGAATGACTTTGGCGCTCTCTGGCCTTTGGTGGCCTTGGTCATGTGATCGGAAATACATGACTTACAGAACGCGTGAAGACATGGCAACTCACGCGGGTCCGTATATTCGTCATGACAAAGAGCGCACGTGAGAAAGTCCTCACTCACGTGACCTGGTGTGCGGTCCATATCGTAGGTACTTGGACCTGAAAAGGTAATTTCCAGGTAAGGCGCATGGACACCTGCTTGTTTTCAATATATCACAAAAAGCTTTCTTAATTTAAAGATTGTTAAGTAAACAAGTATACGGTCGGATTGACATGACTTTATTATGTGTTTATTTTTATCCAAATAATGTCAAAATAAATATATCTTTATATCGCTCGATGATTGATAAAGTCATTAGAACTTGGTTTGAATATTTATTAACAATTAATAAATTGACTTGTTAATATGGAATAAGAATATAGAGGAAATAGATACCTCCAAAAACCAACAGCGGACAGGAAAATAATAAAATAAAATAAACAAATCTATAAAAAGCTCGCTTAAAGAATGTCCGAATTGCTTAAATGTAGAGGGTAAACGATATAAAGAATTGTTTTTATTTTCTAACATTTGACATGTATCATATAACTACTTCAAATATCAAGTTTCATGTCGTTTCATTTTTGGAATAGCTTTACAAAACGATTCACTCATTTGTATCATTTTTGTTAAACTTTCATAACAAAAGGTTAATTATGCATTTTGGTTTCTATTAAATATTAAGTTCATATTTCAAATGTTTTTACAAAATATTTAACCATGTAAATAACTTAGTATATAAATGTATGTAATAATATAAATCGATTTTAACATTTACTTATTTAACTTGATTTAATGATCAAAACAAAAAATAAAACATAATATGGCTAAGGTACAGCTACAAAAATATTAAACTTTATAAATAGTTTGGGGTGTTTTTAAATTAATAGCTACGTGGCCACGAATTACACAGATAAAGGACGCGATAATATCGCCTATATTTTTATCTTTACATAAATCATATGCTTTTTTTTGTTTTTGTTATTAAGTCAAATGAGTTGAACATGAGTATGCATAAAGAGAAAAACAATGTTGCATCAATCTATGTTAAAGTGCTAAATTAATGTGTAAGTTCAAGTAATTTTAAGTACTTTCATCAATCATTGAATAGTTTGCAAATAAAAGACTAGTTCTAAGATGAAATGTGTGTTTGTCCAGAATAATTCGTAAGTCGGAACTATCAAACAGCAAAATACCAAAATACAAAAAAAAAAACACATTTTACAAATACAATCAAATAAAAATAAACACAAACATAAAAAATAATCTTACCTAAATCGATGTCCTGGCTTATTCTATATTTCAGAAACTTAAGACAGAGTAAAACTGAACCTTCGCTTTCCCACAATAGAAGTGAATTTAAAACAATAGAAATCAAATCATGCACGAAATCTCGTGTCTAAAGTCTGAAAACGAGATTGTAAGCTTGTTGGTGCCTAACGACCATAAGAACGCCATTAACGAAAATATGGAATTATATATGGAACTTTACCTGTTTAATTGATTAAGTAAGTGCAAAAATACTCTGAATAATATTTACCTAAATAAACCTTCCATTTTACCAAATGTCGTATAAGGGTGTTGTGAAAAAGTCAAAATAATGATGAAAATAATAATAATATGGAGCTCCTAAAACTTCCCTTTATCATGCCAGAACATGCTTATTTTCATTAATTTTTGGGGGGTCTAAAGCATTAACAAATATCTGGATTTTTTTTAAGATGATAAAAAGAGAAAAATACATTAATGTGGTATAGTCGTAGACTATTTACAGCAAAGTTTGTAACTTATCTGACCAGAAAACGTAAAGAGTCAAAGCCTCGCCCAATATCCGTCCCCACCTTCGACTGAGCGGCTCCTTTGCGGAACCTGCTATGGAGGACAACGAGGGTCACGTTAGCGAGGAGTTTCTATGCTGCCCCATATGTACAGAGGAATATGATGACCCGCGCTCCTTGCCTTGTCTACATACATTCTGCCAAAACTGTCTCGCCGATCACATAGAAGCTAACACACGAGGTATTCAGGTATGTACAAAACTGCCCCGCCGACTATATTGAACCTACATTCAATAAACACGCGAGACATTCAGCTATCCTTACATTATCCCAAAACTGCATCGCCGATCATTGATTTGCCCATGTGACATGGCACTGATTGTGGCACTGATTGTTGAAATTGAATGTAAAAAGGGCTAGTTTGCCCTCGTGTCATGGTACTGATAGTTGAAATTGAATGTTAAAAGGGCTAGTTTGCCCTCGTGTCATGGTACTGATAGTTGAAATTGAATGTTAAAAGGGCTAGTTTGCCCTCGTGTCATGTTACTGATAGTTGAAATTGAATGTTAAAAGGGCTAGTTTGCCCTCGTGTCATGTTACTGATAGTTGAAATTGAATGTTAAAAGGGCTAGTTTGCCCTCGTGTCATGTTACTGATAGTTGAAATTGAATGTTAAAAGGGCTAGTTTGCCCTCGTGTCATGGTACTGATTGTTGAATTTGAATGTTAAAAGGGCTAGTTTGCCCTCGTTTCATGGTACTGATTGTTGAATTTGAATGTTAAAAGGGCTAGTTTGCCCTCGTGTCATGGTACTGATAGTTGAAATTGAATGTTTAAAGGGTCAATTTACCCATGTGCCACGGTGTCACTGATTGTCGAAATTGAATGTTTAAATGTTTAGTTTGCCCACTTGTCATGGTGTCACTACTGATTGTCGAAACTGAATGTTTAAAGGGTTGGTTTCCTCATGTGTCATGGTGTCACTGATTGTCGAAATTGAATGTTTAAAGGGTTGGTTTCCCCATGTGTCATGGTGTCACTGATTGTCGAAATTTAATGTTTAAAGGGTTGGTTTCCCCATGTGTCACTGATTGTCGAAATTGAATGTTTAAAGGGTTGGTTTCCCCATGTGTCATGGTGTCACTGATTTTTGAAAAGTAATGTTTAAAGTGTTGGTTTTACCTATGTGCCATGGTGTCACTGTGGGCTGATTTGCCCATGTGCCATGATGTCACTGAGGATTGGTTTGCCCATATGCCATGGTGTAACTGGTTGTGGAAACTTAACGTTTTAAAGGTTGGTTTTACCTATGTGTGACTGGTTGTTAAATGTATGCTTAAAGTCATGGTTTACCTATGTGTCATTATCTAATTTAATGTGTTAAGTGTGAACCGATCCTCACAGATATGATGCAAGCAAATTTCTTTAGTATCAACCGCAATTCCATTATATCTTACAGGTTCCAAAGGGGTTTGACTGCCCAAAATGCCACCAGTTCGTGGACACGCCCAACGTTCTGCAGGGACCTAGCTCCTGGGCGGAGTCGCTTCCTCAGAACCAATTTATCATAGGTATGATGCTGATACGAATGAGATTAGCCGGAACTATTTATAGTCAACCTACCCAAATAAATCAATAACTGTATATTGATATAGAATCCGACATCGAGTTATTGCATCGATTGGTAATCAGGGACGTACCTTAGATATTTTGGGTTGTACGGTAGGTGTCGACAAATGAAGGTCTTTCTTTACTTCGGTCACAATATTTTTTGGGGGTGGAAGTGAGGGTGTCCTCTGATTTGTTTTTGAAGAACACAGTTCTAGGGAAACCATTTTCATGTATTATGTACGCTAACATTTAGTCAAACTTTAACCATTATAAAGAATGTATAATAAATTAATAATTATTATTATGTATAAATAGTAAACACACCCTTAGACTTCTTAAATAACTTTTGATTTCGAGTTTTAACCATTTGCATTTTCGATGAAACTTAAATTCGTTTGTATGCCCGGGCGTACTGAAGTATGCCTAGGTACGCCTCTGGGCAATATGAGTTCGTGGTGAATTGCTACTTAGGATTCCGAGTTCATGTTTCTACTATTTTGAACGTTACACAGATTAATCTAACAGAAAACAAATCAAGTGTTTTATGGGTCTCTTTTACATTATGGCTTACAGAAAATAGGTACCTATTTATATTAACTTAATGTATTTTTATTTTTTACTACCAAGTACAACACTAACAAATCAAAGCGCTCAAGGTGATGAATTAACGGTGTGTTTAGTCCATAGCGTTGCGGCTGGCATGATATAAAATCATTATAAACCCGGACATAAAATCATTCTTGTTTTGTCACAATTGTTTAATTTTTCATAAAATATACAATGACCCTGTAAAGAGTATTACAACGGATTGTTCCAATATAGGTCTGATCGAGGCTGTGCGCCTGCGCACTGACGGACGGAAGTGTGACCCATGTGACCGTCGCGGGGAGAAGACCCTGGCGACCACGTGGTGTGAGAACTGTGGGGAGGCCATGTGCGAAGATTGTCAGAACCAGCATAACAGTCTTAAGGTATCTGATCAACCAATAAGCTATTAGTTTCCATTGGTGATAATGTTGTTTATGTTGTAATAGTAGGGACATAGAGGATAAATATCAAATATTATATGTATGTATTTGTCCATGTTATTGTCAGTTACGTCAAACTTATATAAAACGATTCTACTATGTTAATCCATCTGTATTCAAATTCCATCAATTATTGGTGTGATAAAAAGGAAGTTATGAATGTTTGTAAATATATTATAGAAGCATTTGTCATACGCAAAATAATTTAACTTAATATAGTACTTATGAAACTTTCCCTCACTGCCAAAGTTTACATAATAATTATTTTGTATTCAATTTACATAATCTTTTTGCCTTCATTACATTATATTTTATAATATTATGTTTGTAAGTTTAGATACGTGACATGTTTATATATATAACTATATGTATTACGATGATGTACTCTTGTATAAGTCGAATAAACTGTCTGTTTTGTTCTGTTCTGTTCTGTTCTGTTCTGTTCTGTTCTGATAATGTTAAACGTTGATGTCATGTGACCTCATGTATTTTCTGCCGATCACTAGTATATTTTATCAATTATAGATAAAGTTATTGAAGTTTGTATTTTTTAAACTTAATTTGGACGTAAATGATCTTTTTTATATTACCAAAGCGCGTGTAGACTTTTTTTTATGAAAATAGATGTTTTTTAAAGATGCAATCTTACTCATAAATAAGATTTACCACAATTAATACAAATTCTTTGATTTACCGAAAAGGATTAAAGATATCGAAAACAATGGTTCTTACTAAGGACACCGTGCATAATTTTAAAAAAGTGCAGAAAAGACGGGACATTGTACATCAACCTTATGAGACGATAGTAGATCATAGAAAATCTTTTAGCACTCACTAATCATTTAATATTTGTGTGTTTTCAGCCATAAAATACATGGTTACAATCTTGTTATTTTTTCCTTCATAAATGCATTATTTAGTAAGTAGTTAAAGGTTTATCACTCAAAATGTATGTTTGTTATACATGTGTATCTGTTGTTTTAAATACGAATGACACATAAAAACATGCAGTGTTTATTTTGAATGATTCCCCACTCTAGATCTCGAGGACGCACATTCTGGTGGACATTGCAAGCATCAAGCTGAAACCGATCAAGAGCACATTGTTAAGGACGCCATGTCAAGAACATGAGGGGAAATTTCTAGACTTTTACTGCGAGGACCACGCTCAGGTTTCACTTTTAATTTGTATGTTTTTCAGAAAAAATGGCCAAGTGGGTCAACTTTGGGTCATTGTTGTCGCTGCAAGCTGCAGCGGCGTGCAACTTTTGTTAACATTGACCGTTTTGTTTTAACCGTTGAAGATACAGAAGAATATGTAAACGTGGTAGTTAATACTAATTTATTAATATATATGATATAATTCTCAAGTCCGTTTCTTGGGCAGAAATTAAGTACGATATCCTTATTTGAAAGGCCATGAGAACGTACTCCATGGTGGGTAACGAACCCTCAACCTCTTCTGTCAGAGGCGGACACTTTAAGCGTTAAAAAATAATTCTATGTTTCAACTAACCCGACCGACCCTATCTTTTCCTCCCGACCCTACACCATTTTTTTGCGTTTTAAGCGATATGTGGATTTTTCTAAATAAACGAATGTATTTGATTGTGCACATTTTAAAATTTGACCATTTTATAATTAAAGCTTTGTTTAATAGTGATTTACCCTGATATAGGTCGGTTTGGCACAGAATCCCGGTTCTCAAAAAGGTTATGCCTACCTACATACCCTATTTTCTGAGATGGTATTTGAAACAAAGAACTCTCTTTGGCCTATCCACTAGAACCCTGCGTAACTAGACATATGTCCCTCACTTTAAAATGGGTTATGACCCTTGACAAAATGAGGAAACGAACGAGGTAGCGTACTCGCTTGTCCTTGCTTGTACGCTGGGAAAAGAAGTCAGTGTAAACAAAATATCTAATCGAATCCTACAAAACGTGGAACAAATATAACCATTAATGAAACCATCATTTTATTGTTCAAAACAGGTGATTTGTTCAACGTGCGCCACGGGCTTCCATCGCGTGTGCACGAGCATTATGAGTGCAACGGAAGCGGCGGCCAAGCAGCGGGAGGAGGCGAAGGGCGTCTCAGAGAAGCTGCAGCATCAGACCAGCTGGGGGACCCGGATCCTGGACAACCGGAAGCACGTCATACAGACGCTTGATGACGCTTCAAGCAACGTTAAGAATCAGATTTCCAGTATCAGACAACAGATAAATGATATTCTTACTGGTAAGTCAATTACAATAGGCGTGGTGTATTTGTTACTGAACGATTAAAACTATTTTGGGGATGTTTTCTTTTTGATTTCAAAACATTGTCTAAAAAGTCATGTTGTACGATGTAAATGGATCGAATTTCAGCCGCAATATTCTGGAAACTTGCTTACCATATTAAATTGTGTATGATACCTAAAATATTCATAAAACCTTTCAAATCATTATCAAATAATAAGTAATCTGCGCCTTTTACGGAAATAACTTTTGTTCATTTCACCGAGCCTAGCTGTGCGATAAACTGCAGCTGTGAGGCTATTCGGGATACTAGTTTTTTTTATTCTACATAGCTGCCATTATTTACCTGGCAATTTTGATTATTTCTGTAACTTTTAGGCCATTATAAATTATCCGTTGTAGTAAGTAGTTAAAAAAATTAAAAAAAGAGAATTAATAATCCCTCAATTTTCAATATTTCCGATTATATCAAAACATAGAACTACATTGTATCTCTAATGACTTGACATAACTGCATGAAAAACCTTATACGAATATATATACTCAGCTATATATGGAGGGCTGCGGTCAACAAGGCCCGGTTAATTTACTATAATTATATCTTCCGACATTCAGTCCTTTGATTAATTTTTCACTACAGCCCAGGAGGAGCGTGCTCTGGTTCAACTGGAAGAGCTAAAGAAGGGCGAGATGAGCCACTTCCAGCGGGAGGCGGAGCGTACGCAGGACATCGTAAACACCACCAAGAACGCCACGGCTGTTCTCGAGAACTCCATGACGCATGGAACCGACGCGGACGTTCTTATAACTTACAACAAGGCCAAACGCGAGGCGAATTTCTGCGAGAAAAGCCTGAAAGAGGTCTCCAAGCATCTCCGTGACGTTGTTCTAGCCTTCTCAACGGATAAGAGTCTTCAGATGTTCCTAGGTACGCTGAAAGAGATGGGGAAGTTTTCCCTGTCGCATACGTCTATACAGATACCTCCCCCGTACACAGTCCGCGCCGACACAATCATCATACCGGATGAACAGATCGTAGAATCCCTCGAAGACTCACATAATTATAGTATCCCTACTAAGAAGACGCAGCGAAAGAAACGGGAGCCAGTGGATACTGATTTAAAGCTGTTCCCGCCTTCCCCGTCCATCACGCCAGTTCCAGTTCACCAAAAAAGCAGCGGTATTCCCCAGGGTCGTTTGGAGGCATATTTTAAAGTACGGACTGCCCAAGATCGCGATAACTGTTGTATAACCGGAGCGGAAGTGCTTCCAGACGGCCGTATCGTCCTCGCTGATCAGGTTCACCGGAAGATAAAACTGTACGACCGGGAATATCGATGGCTTGGTGAGCGCGTCTTGTCGGCCCGCCCGTTCGATATCGCAGCCATCTCACAGAGCGAAATCGCCGTCACCCTGCCGCGTGAAAAACGGTTCTTACTATTGCAAATACGGGAGACGGATATTCCTATCCTGGCGGCTATCCAGACCGGCGCGAAATGTTGGGGAATCTCATACTCCAACTACATGCTCGCTGTGTGTTGCTACGACTCTCCACCCAGCGTCAAGCTGATGTCACGTGACGGACGGGAGTTGAAGGTCATCAGCAAGGACAATGTAGGTCATAACCTCTTTTTCTTCCCCGAGTACATTGTCCTTGACCGAACCGCGGGTTGCATGTACGTTACGGACAGATACAAGAAGACGGTCATCGCTCTGACCACTCAAGGGGAAAAACTCTGGGAAGTACGATATGATGGTCTAAAAATGCCCAAAGGGATCACACTCCATGGAAACCGACTGTTCGTTGCCGGAAACAAGTCTCACAACGTTATCGCGATAAACACGGACGGCGAGATACTTGGTGACGTCATCGCTGACGGCGTGTCGAACCCGCACAAACTTGTTTTGGTTCCCGGCTCTGACAGACTATTGGTTACACAGTACAATATGACATTAATTGACGTAGAGAGAAACACAATCAAAGTTTTCGCAATTCCATGGTAATATATTTTTCTTCTTGAATGTAGCATTTGTGTAAGTTATAAAGTAATCATAAGACATTTGTAATTATCATATTATAAACAATCAGCTTACCAAATCTTGCCGTAGGTCGGACATGACTTGTAAAAAGAAAATATTCGAAAGTGTGACACTGCTTGTATTTCATTAAAAATATGTATCGCGTGTACTGTATCTTATAACATATGTACTATTATAAAATATTTAAATTTGCTGTGGTAAAAAGTATTTTGTTTCTTTGTTTCTTCGAGCAGTTCATTTATAATAGTGTTCTATGGAATCCTGTCAAGGATGTGGCTTTCTCGTTCCTCGCTCCTTGAAATTGTTGAAGAATAAAACATCGCGAGATTTCTTTGACACTTCTTCGCATCCATTTTTTATTCAATTTATACAGTAAACATACCTGTATCCGTTTTATCTCAAAATCGAGGAATACACACATGCCAGATTTCATTAAAACTTTCGCGCATTTTTTCGATGCATTAATATGATTCTTTTGATATATCAATGTATAAAGTTTAAACATATTTATTTTACAACGATTGTGTTATTACAACATTATATTAATCACTCTCGTTGGCCCGATTTTACGCGAGAGTGTGGTCTTGTGTTGTGGGGGAAACCGGAGAACCCGGAGAAAACCCACTTGTCCGGCTTGGTGACCACAAACAATATGTATATGCGGAAGTTTAGATGAAATCTCGCATTTTTAAGTGGATTTTGAGGAGGAAACTGATAGGTTTACTACGTAAATTGAACGTCCCTCTTTCGTTATTCAGCTATTTCAAGGAGCAAGGTACGAGATCATAATGTCCCAAGGATTACAGGATTCCATAGTTTACTGAAACGACTTTTCTCTCAGCGTATCCTCCTATATAAGTGTGTACACGTATATACTCCTTTTATCCATACAAATCTATTTTTTTAAGATTAAAGATGCACCCTTACTCCCAGATGAGATTTACCACAATTAAATATATTGTTTTAAAAAAGTATTTAAAAAAAGGAATAAATGTCGAAAACAATGGTTCTTATGAAGGATACCGAGTTGAACTTGAAAGAAATACGCATAAAATACGGTATGTCTACCTTATGAGACTATAGTAGACTACAATAAATCTTTTAGCATTCACCAATCATTTAATATTTTTGCGCTTTCTGCTATTAAATACACGTTACAATCTTGTTATCAGAAACTAATATTTTCCATAAGTGCATTATTTAGTAAGTAGTTAAAGTGTATCACTCAAATTTGGTGTTTGTTATACATGTGTATGTATTGATTTTGAATAAAAGTGTCACTTTAAAGTTAATGAAAAAATGTAAAACAATTAAAAATGTCTCGGTGAAATAAACATGAATAAAAGTTCTTAAATCTAAGATGAAATATTATCTTAATAGAATATATTCATGTAAAATTACGATCCGAATCAGACGATAATCCGGGAGAACTACGATTCCAATGTAGCCCTTTTTATTTAAATAAGATATAATAATGATTCGGTGAAAACTACCGGGATAAGCACAGTAGTCAAACAACGACAACTCTGCTTAGACGTACAATCGTAACAACTCGGCCATCTCCGGCAAGCTTCGTAAATTTTGTTTGATACTGGCCGAGGTGTTCCGATTGGCACAAGCTCTAGCCGCAATCGGAACACCTCGGCCAGTATCAAACAGAATTGACGAAGCTTGCCGGAGATGGCCGAGTTGTTACGATTGCTCTAGCAGGCCTAACATACACTTAAATGACGGACCACGGTGTTAAAAACAAGCAACAAAACATACTTTATATGCATCAATATATATTTTATTAATAAACCTTTGGAGTTACCGCCTTGGACAGTCTACAAAACAAGAGTTCACTGGGGTTATCCTTATTTGTCAGACTATTATTTTCTCTATAATATTTCTTTATTTAGTCCTATTTTGAAGGGATTAAAAATAACAAAAGAATATATATGTATGCCAAGAATCGGCTTGTTCTTATAACATACTAATTAAATATCGGGAAATATTTTACAAAACAACGTTACTTCCAAAATAGATAAATGGAACTCGTAAAGGCAATGTTAAACGTGTTTGAAAAGCTACGATACAATACAAAGCATACAAGACAGATAGACGTATTATGTAATTATATAGGGGCATTCTCTTATAGCTCAAACATTGCCAGTTATGATAATAAAACGACATAGTACGTTGACATCATTTACACGTATTCATAAGAAAAAAAGGTGAGAATATGCGCAGATTTTGTACAGCGATATTCCTTATCTTATATATTTCATATGTAGAACTCCAATATTCATTTGTCTAAAATACTTAAAAGAAATGTTAACTTCTGTCTTGCTGTTGGTAGTTTTGACTTGCGTATTTGCCCAGGAAACATGTGACAAGCGTTTGTCAACTCTGGAAGATAAGATCAGTGTTCTGTTAGATGCGAGGGAGAATGATCGTAAAGAAATCAAGGTACGGTAGCTTTGTTGTTAGCTTACTCATTGTACATGTGTGTGTGTGCGTATATTGAAGTTCTGGCCCAAATTCTCAAGCATTCTTAAGCTTACTAATGTCCAATTATGCGTTTGTTTGATGCCTTAACATATTTTCCTACTGGGTCCTTTGTAGGCGGTGATTGTTTTCTAGCCTGCTATCCAGCCAATCAGCGCCCAGAGATAGATATGTCCCGAATTTCGTTTATAAGCCTACGTGATTGAGTCAGTTCAGATATGTGGCCGTGAATTTATACGTAACGAAGGTATTTATTACAAATTAAACGTAAAGTTAGACGTTCCAGAAGTCGCTGTGGCTCCTTTGATATACATGTACATAAACTTTAACCTATACTAAATAAAAACAAAAGGTGACAAAATTAGAATGTTAAAGAAAGCAACGTACATGTAGGCTCAATGTCCACTTGCCATTGTTTTTGACAGGAATTACGTCAAAAGGTCAATGACATCAGCAGACACGTCTCTATGGTAACCGAGAATGATCCGAAGATTCACAAACGCCAAGGTGATTTTAAATTATTTTTATAATCCTAATTCCCTTCTGCTTTAATGAAAAATGTATGCTTGTACGTTTATGCTCTGTGGACCCTGTCAAATTGGAACGTACGTTTACAACCAATAGCTAGTTTACTTTACAACCAATGGCTAGTTTACTTTACAACCAATAACTAGTTTACTTTACAACCAATGTCTTGTGTATGTTTACAACAAATAGCTGGTTAACATATACAATTGGGTTAATCTTAACGGCTAAAAGTTAGTTTACGTTTATAACCAATAGATAATTTATGCATACAAACACTAGTTAGGATACTTTTAATACAAATCGCTGGGTAAGTTTACAGCCACTTTGTTAACGCTAACTTCCAATGGCTGGTTTGCGTTTTAACAGTCAATAGCAAGCGCACGTTAACAACCATTAACTAGTTTATGTTCACAACCAATAGCCAAATAACGTTTACAACTAATATCTAGTTTGTGTTGACAACCAACATCTAGTTTGTGTTTACAACCAATAGCTAGTTTATGTTAACAATCAATAACTAGTTAACGTTTACAGCCAACATCTAGTTTGTGTTTACAACCAATAGCTAGTTTATGTTAACAATCAATAGCTAGATTGCTTTTAGAACCGATTTCGAGTTTTACTGTTTAAACAATCTCATTAAGATCATATCGTGAAACTTCCCTTGAGTCAATAGTCTGTGTACATAGCTTAACGTCGTAAAGAGAGTATTGGCATTCTAATTTTAATGAGATTGCCGTTAAAACTAATATGCAGTGTACATAGCTTAACGTCGTAAAGAGAGTATTGGCATTCTAATTTTAATGAGATTGCCGTTAAAACTAATATGCAGTGTACATAGCTTAACGTCGTAAAGAGAGTATTGGCATTCTAATTTTAATGAGATTGCCGTTAAAACTAATATGCAGTGTACATAGCTTAACGTCGTAAAGAGAGTATTGGCATTCTTATTTTAGTGAGATTGCCGTTAAAACTAATATGCAGCCAATAGCTAGTTTCAATACACACTAAATATCTACGTCACTTTTATAACCAAAAGCTGGTACGTGTAAATATTCAATAGCTAATTTATGTTAACAGCTAATGGCTAGTTTACGTGTAAAACATATATATAATGACTATGCAACTTTTACAAACAATAGTGCATAATCGATTAAATCTTATTATGTAACTCTTATGATAATCTTTTAGTTTTTATTAAATGTGCATATTAAAATTAAATTGTGATATTTTTCTAAACTCTGTGATATGCATTGGATGTAAGTTATGGTATACTTGTGATAAAATACAAACAATACACTGACTGTGATACTTATTTAAAGCAATATGATTATATACATGTGTGGTCTTAGTTATTGTTATGTAAGTTAAAAATGCCTATATATGTCATCCCACCGACATTAAGGACCTCGATGGAAATAAGGGTTCTCTGTGACCTTTTTTTAATAATCCTTGGTGCTGAGGTGCAGGGCATGGACCTGTCATATTTGCATGTATATTTCATATTTACAGTACATGTTGTTTTGATTGTCCATGTTATGCACTCATTGCCGAAATAAATCTATCTATCTATAATACCTGGTAAGCCTTTACACCCAATAGCCGGTTCACATTTACAACCAATAGCTGGTTCAAGTTTAGACATGAAAGCAAGGTTATATTTACAACAAATAGCTGGATAATTTTTACAGCTAAGAACTAGATTACATTTACAACAAATGGCTGGTTAACGTTAACAGCTAAGAGCTAGATTACATTTACAACAAATGGCTGGTTAACGTTAACAGCTAAGAGCTAGATTACATTTACAACAAATGGCTGGTTAACGTTAACAGCTAAGAGCTAGCTTACATTTACAACCAGTAGCTGGTTAACGTTTACAGATAAGAGCTAGATTTCATTTACAACCAATAGCTGGCTAACGTTTACAGATAAGAGCTAGATTTCATTTACAACCAATAGCTGGTTAACGTTTACAGATAAGAGCTAGATTACACTCACTTACAACCAGTAGCTGGTTAACGTTTACAGATAAGAGCTAGATTACACTCACTTACAACCAGTAGCTGGTTAACGTTTACAGATAAGAGCTAGATTACACTCACTTACAACCAGTAGCTGGTTAACGTTTACAGATAAGAGCTAGATTACACTCACTTACAACCAGTAGCTGGTTAACGTTTACAGATAAGAGCTAGATTACACTCACATACAACCAGTAGCTGGTTAACGTTTACAGATAAGAGCTAGATTACACTCACTTACAACCAGTAGCTGGTTAACGTTTACAGATAAGAGCTAGATTACACTCACTTACAACCAGTAGCTGGTTAACGTTTACAGATAAGAGCTAGATTACACTCACTTACAACCAGTAGCTGGTTAACGTTTACAGATAAGAGCTAGATTACACTCACTTACAACCAGTAGCTGGTTAACGTTTACAGATAAGAGCTAGATTACACTCACTTACAACCAGTAGCTGGTTAACGTTTACAGATAAGAGCTAGATTACACTCACTTACAGCCAGTAGCTGGTTAACGTTTACAGATAAGAGCTAGATTTCATTTACAACCAGTAGCTGGTTAAGTTTACAGATAAGAGCTAGCTTACATTTAAAACCAGTAGCTGGTTAAGTTTACAGATAAGAGCTAGATTACATTTACAACCAGTAGCTGGTTAAGTTTACAGATAAGAGCTAGATTTCATTTGCAACCAGTAGCTGGTTAACGATTACAGATAAGAGCCTGGTTAACGTTTACAGATAAGAGCTAGGAGACAGTTACCACTAATAGCTGGTTAACGTTTACAGCTAAGAGCTAGGTCACGTTTACAACCAATAGCTGGTTAACGATTACAGGTACGAGCTAGGTTACATTTACCACCGATAGCTGGTTAACGTTTAAAGCTAAGATCTAGGATACATTTACAACCAAAAGCTGGAGAACGATTACAGCTAAAAGCTAGATTACATTAACAACCAATAGTTGGTTGATGATTACAGCTAAGAACTAGGTGACATTTACTACCAAAAGCTGGTTTACGTTTACAGGTAAGAGCTAGATTATATTTACAGCCAGTAGCTGGTTAACGATTACAGGTAAGAGCTAGATTACATTTACAGCCAGTAGCTGGTTAACGATTACAGCTATGATCTAGGTTACATTTACAACAAAAATTAATAGCTGGTTAACGTTTAGAGATACGAGCTAGGTTACGTTTACAACAAATAGCTGGTTAACGATTACAGCTAAGAGCTAGATAACATTACAAACATTAGCTGGTTAACGTTTACAGATAAGAGCTATATTACAGTTACAACCAGTAACTGGTTAACATTTACAGCTAATAGCTAGGTTACATTTACAACCAATAGCTGGTTAACGATAACAGCTAAGAGCTAGGTTACATTTATAGCCAATAGCTGGTAAACGATTACACCTAAGAGCAAGGTAACATTTACAACCAATAGCTGGTTAACGATTACAGCTAAGAGCTAGGTTACATTTACAACCAGTAGCTTGCTGAAGTTTACAGCTAAGATCTAGGTTACATTTACAGCCAGTAGCTTGCTGTCGATTACAGCTAAGATCTAGGTGACATTTACAACCGGTAGCTGGATAACGTTTACAGCTAAGATCTAGGTTACATTTACAACCAGAAGCTTGCTGACGATTACAGCTATGAGCTAGGTTACATTTACAACCAGAAGCTTGCTGACGATTACAGCTATGAGCTAGGTTACATTTACAACCAGAAGCTTGCTGACGATTACAGCTAAGATCTAGGTTACATTTACAGCCAGTAGCTTGCTGTCGATTACAGCTAAGATCTAGGTTACATTTACAGCCAGTAGCTTGCTGTCGATTACAGCTAAGATCTAGGTGACATTTACAACCGGTAGCTGGATAACGTTTACAGCTAAGAGCTAGGTTACATTTACAACCAGTAGCTTGCTGTCGTTTACAGCTTAGATCTAGGTGACATTTACAACCGGTAGCTGGATAACGATTACAGCTAAGATCTAGGTTACATTTACAACCAGAAGCTTGCTGACGATTACAGCTAAGATCTAGTTGACATTTACAACCGGTAGCTGGATAACGTTTACAGCTAAGATCTAGGTTACATTTACAACCAGTAGCTTGCTGACGATTACAGCTATGAGCTAGGTTACATTTACAACCAGAAGCTTGCTGACGATTACAGCTATGAGCTAGGTTACATTTACAACCAGAAGCTTGCTGACGATTACAGCTAAGATCTAGGTTACATTTACAGCCAGTAGCTTGCTGTCGATTACAGCTAAGATCTAGGTGTCATTTACAACCGGTAGCTGGATAACGTTTACAGCTAAGAGCTAGGTTCCATTTACAACCAGTAGCTTGCTGTCGTTTACAGCTAAGATCTAGGTGACATTTACAACCGGTAGCTGGATAACGATTACAGCTAAGAGCTAGGTTGCATTTACAACCAGTAGCTTGCTGACGGTTACAGCTAAGAGCTAGGTTACATTTACAACCAGTAGCTTGCTGACGATTACAGCTAAGAGCCAGGTTACATTTACAACCAGTAGCTTGCTGACGTTTACAGCTAAGATCTAGGTTGCATTTACAACCAGTAGCTTGCTGACGTTTACAGCTAAGATCTAGGTTACATTTACAACCAGTAGCTTACTGACGATTACAGCTAAGAGCTAGGTTACATCTACATCGAATAGCTGGTTAACGTTTATAGATAAGATCTAGGCTACATTTACAACCAATAGCTGGTTAACGTTTACAACTAAGATCTAGGTTACATTTACATCGAATAGCTGGTTAACGTTTACAGATAAGATCTAGGTTACCTTTACAACCAATAGCTGGTTAACGTTTACAGCAAAGAGCTAGGTGACATTTACAACCAATAGCTGTTTTACGTTTACAGCTAAGAGCTAAGTTACATTTACAACCAATAGCTGGTTAACGTTTACAGCTAAGAGCTTGGTTACATTTACAACCAATAGCTGGTTTACGTTTACAGCTAAGAGCTAAGTTACATTTACAACCAATAGCTGGTTAACGTTTACAGCTAAGAGCTAAGTTACATTTACAACCAATAGCTGGTTAACGTTTACAGCTAAGAGCTAAAAGACATTTACCACTAATAGCTGGTTAACGGTTAGAGCTAAGAGCCAGATTATATTTACAACAAATAGCTGGTTAACGATAACAGCTAAGATCTAGGAGACATTTACCACTAATAGCTGGTTAACGCTAACAGGTAAGAGCCAGATTACATTTACCTCCAATAGCTGGTTAACGTTTACAGCTACCAGCTAGGTCACATTTACAACCAATAGCTGGTTAACGATTACAACTAAGATCTAGGTGACATTTACAACCAATTGCTGGTTAACGTTTACAGCTAAGAGCTAGGTTACATTTACAACCAATTGCTGGTTAACGTTTACAGCTAAGAGCTAGGTTACATTTACAATCAATAGCTAGTAAACGTTTATAGCTAAGAGCTATGTGATATTTACAAACAATAGCTGCTTAACCTTTACAGCTAAGAGCTAGGTTACATTTACCACCAATAGCTGGTTAACGTTTCGAGCTAATATCTAGGTTACATTTACGACCAATAGCTGGAGAATGATTACAGCTAAGAGCTAATACCTGGTTAACGTTAACAGCTAAGAGCTAGATTACATTTACAACCAATAGCTGGTTGACGATTACAGCTTAGAACTAGGCGACATTTAAAACCAGTAGCAGGTTAACGTTTACAGCTAAGAGCTAGGTTACTTCTACAACCAAAAGCTGGTTAACGATTACAAATAAGAGCTAGATTACATTTAAAACCAATAGCTAATTAACGATTACAGCTATGAGCTAGGTTACATTTACAACAATTAGCTGGTAAACGTTGACAGCTAAGAGCTAGGTTACATTTAAAACCAATCACTGGTAAACGATTACAGGTAATTGCTAGATTGCATTTACAACCAAAAGCTGGTTACCGTTTACAACTAAGAGCTAGATTACATTTACAGCCAGTAGATGGTTAACGTTTACAGTTAAGGGCTAAGTGTCATTTACAACCAATAGCTGGTTGATGTTTACAGCTTAGAACTAGGCGACATTTACAACAAGTAGCAGGTTAATGTTTACAGCTAAGAGCTAGGTTACATTTACAACCAATAGCTGGTTAACGATTACAGCTATGAGCTAGGTTGCATTTACAACCAATAGCTGGTAAACGATTACAGCTATGAGCTAGGTTGCATTTACAACCAATAGCTGGTAAACGATTACAGCTAAGAGCTATGTGACATTTACAACCAATAGCTGTTTTACGTTTACAGCTAAGAGCTAAGTTACATTTACAACCAATAGCTGGTTAACGTTTACAGCTAAGAGCTAAGTTACATTTACAACCAATAGCTGGTTAACGATTACAGCTAAAAGCTTGGTTGCATTTACAACCAATAGCTGGTAAACGATTACAGCTAAGAGCTATGTGACATTTACAACCAATAGCTGGTTAACGTTTACAGCTAAGAGCTAAGTTACATTTACAACCAATAGCTGGTTAACGTTTACAGCTAAGAGCTAAGTTACATTTACAACCAATAGCTGGTTAACGTTTACAGCTAAGAGCTAAGTTACATTTACAACCAATAGCTGGTTAACGTTTACAGCTATGAACTAGGTTGCATTTACAACCAATAGCTGGTAAACGATTACAGCTAAGAGCTATGTGACATTTACAACCAATAGCTGTTTTACGTTTACAGCTAAGAGCTAAGTTACATTTACAACCAATAGCTGGTTAACGTTTACAGCTAAGAGCTAATAGACATTTACCAGTAATAGATGGTTAACAGTTACAGCTAAGAGCCAGATTATATTTACAACAAATAGCTGCTTAACGACTGCAGCTAAGATCTAGGAGACATTTACCACTAATAGCTGGTTAACGTTAACAGGTAAGAGCCAGGTTACGTTTACCACCAATAGCTAGTTAACGTTTACAGCTACCAGCTAGGTCACATTTACAACCAATAGCTGGTTAACGATTACAACTAAGATCTAGGTTACATTTACAACCAATTGCTGGTTAACGATTACAACTAAGATCTAGGTTACATTTACAACCAATTGCTGGTTAACGTTTACAGCTAAGAGCTAGGTTACATTTACAATCAATAGCTAGTAAACGTTTAGAGCTAACAGCTATGTGATATTTACAAACAATAGCTGGTTAACCTTTACAGTTAAGAGCTAGGTTACATTTACCACCAATAGCTGGTTAACGTTTCGAGCTAAGATCTAGGTTACATTTACGACCAATAGCTGGAGAATGATTACAGCTAAGAGCTAATACCTGGTTAACGTTTACAGCTAAGAGCTAGATTACATTTACAACCAATAGCTGGTTGACGATTACAGCTTATAACTAGGCGACATTTAAAACCAGTAGCAGGTTGACGTTTACAGTTAAGAGCTAGGTTACATTTACAACCAATAGCTGGTTAACGATTACAGGTAAGAGCTATGTGACATTTACAAACAATAGCTGGTTAATGATTACAGCTATGAGCTAGGTTGCATTTACAACAAATAGCTGGTTAACGTTGACAGCTAAGAGATAGATTACAATTACAACCATTAGCTGTTTAACGATTACAGCTATGAGCTAGGTTACATTTACAACAAATAGCAGGTTAACGTTGACAGCTAAGAGCTAGGTTACATTTACAACCAATAGCCGGTTAACGATTACAGGTAAGTGCTAGATTGCATTTAAAACCAATAGCTGGTTAAAGTTTACAACTAAGAGATAGATTGCATTTACAACCAATAATTGGTTAACGTTTACAACTAAGAGCTAGATTACATTTACATAAAGTAGATATTTAACGTTTGCAGTTAACAGCTAAGTGACATTTACAACCGGTAGCTGGATAACGTTTACAGCTATGATCAAGGTTACATTTACAACCAGTAGCTTGATAACGTTTACAGCTAAGATCTAGGTTACAATTACAACCAGTAGCTTGTTGACGTTTACAGCTAAGAGCTAGGTTACATTTACAACCGTCAGTTGTACAACCAGTAGCTTCCTGACGTTTACAGCTAAGATCTAGGTTATATTTACAACCAGTAGCTTTCTGACGTTTACAGCTAAGATCTAGGTTTCATTTACAACCAGTACCTTGCTGACGTTTACAGCTAAGATCTATGTTACATTTATAACCAGTAGCTTGCTGATAATTACAGCTAAGAGCTAGGTTACATTTACAACCAGTAGCTTGCTGACGTTTACCGCTAAGAGCTAGGTTACATTTACAACCAGTAGCTTGCTGACGTTTACAGCTAAGATCTAGGTTACATTTACAACCAGTAGCTTGCTGACGTTTACAGTTAAGATCTAGGTTACATTTATAACCAGTAGCTTGCTGTTTTTACAGCTAAGATCTAGGTTACATTTACAACCAGTAGCTTGCTGACGTTTACAGTTAAGATCTAGGTTACATTTATAACCAGTAGCTTGCTGATGATTACAGCTAAGAGCTAGGTCACATTTACAACCAGTAGCTTGCTGACGTTTACAGCTAAGAGCTAGGTTACATTTACAACCAGTAGCTTGCTGACGTTTACAGCTAAGATCTAGGTTACATTTACAACCAGTAGCTTGCTGACGATTACAGTTACGAGCTAGGTTACATTTACAACCAGTAGCTTGCTGACGTTTACAGGTAAGAGCTAGGTTACATTTACAACCGTCAGTTGTACAACCAGTAGCTTGCTGACGGTTACAGCTAAGATCTAGGTTACATTTATAACCAGTAGCTTGCTGATGATTACAGCTAAGAGCTAGGTCACATTTACAACCAGTAGCTTGCTGACGGTTACAGCTAAGATCTAGGTTACATTTATAACCAGTAGCTTGCTGATGATTACAGCTTAGAGCTAGGTCACATTTACAACCAGTAGCTTGCTGACGTTTACAGTTAAGATCTAGGTTACATTTACAACCGTCAGTTGTACAACCAGTAGCTTGCTGACGGTTACAGCTAAGATCTAGGTTACATTTATAACCAGTAGCTTGCTGATGATTACAGCTAAGAGCTAGGTCACATTTACAACCAGTAGCTTGCTGACGGTTACAGCTTAGATCTAGGTTATATTTACAACCTGTAGCTTATTGACGTTTACAGCTAAGAACTAGGTTACATTTACAACCGTCAGTTGTACAACAAGTAGCTTGCTGACGGTTACAGCTAAGATCTAGGTTATATTTACAACCAGTAGCTTTCTGACGTTTACAGCTAAGATCTAGGTTTCATTTACAACCAGTAGCTTGCTGACGGTTACAGCTAAGATCTAGGTTATATTTACAACCAGTAGCTTTCTGACGTTTACATCTAAGATCTAGGTTTCATTTACAACCAGTAGCTTCCTGACGTTTACAGTTAAGATCTAGGTTACATTTATAACCAGTAGCTTGCTGATGATTACAGCTAAGATCTAGGCTACATTTACAACCAATGGCTGGTTAACGTTTACAGTTAAGAGCTAGGATACATTTACAACCATTAGCTGGTTAACGATTACAGCTAAGAGCTAGGTTACATTTACAACCAGTAGCTTGCTGATGTTTTCAGCTAAGATCTAGGTTACATTTACAACCAGTAGCTTGCTGACGATTACAGCTAAGAGCTAGGTTGCATTTACAACCAGTAGCTTGCTGACGATTACAGCTAAGAGCTAGGTTGCATTTACAACCAGTAGCTTGCTGACGATTACAGCTAAGAGCTAGGTTGCATTTACAACCAGTAGCTTGCTGACGTTTACAGCTAAGATCTAGGTTACATTTACAACCAGTAGCTTGCTGACGTTTACAGGTAAGAGCTAGGTTACATTTACAACCAGTATTTTGCTGACGATTACAGCTAAGAGCTAGGTTACATTTACAACCAATACCTGGTTAACGTTTACAGCTAAGATCTAGGTTACATTTACAGCCAATAGCTGGTTAACGTTTACAACTAAGATCTAGGTTACAGTTTACAGTAAAGAGCTAAGTGACATTTACAACCGGTAGCTGGATAACGTTTACAGCTAAGAGCTAGGTTACATTTACAACCAATAGCTGGTTAACGATTACAGATAAGAGCTAGATTACATTTACAACCAATAGCAGGTTAACGATTACAGCTATGAGCTAAGTTACATTTACAACAAATAGCTGATTAACGTTGACAGCTAAGAGCTAGGTTTCATTTACAACAAATATCAGGTTAACGTTGACAGCTAAGAGCTAGGTTACATTTACAACCAATAGCTGGTTAACGATTACATATAAGAGCTAGATTACATTTACAACCAATAGCAGGTTAACGATTACAGCTATGAGCTAAGTTACATTTACAACAAATAGCTGGTTAACGTTGACAGCTAAGAGCTAGGTTACATTTACAACAAATAGCTGGTTGACGTTGACAGCTAAGAGCTAGGTTACATTTTTACAACAAATAGCTGGTTAACGTTGACAGCTGAGAGCTAGGTTACATTTACAACAAATAGCTGGTTAATGTTGACAGCTAAGAGCTATGTTACATTTACAGCCAAAAGCTCGTTCACGCTTACAGCTAAGGGCTACAAAACATTTACAACCAATAGCTGGTTAACGTTTACAGTTAAGAGCTAGGATACATTTACAACTGATAGCTGGTTAATGTTTACAGCTAAGAGCTCGGTTACATTTACAACCAGTAGCTGGTTAACGTTGACAGCTAAGATCTAGGTTACATTTACAACCAATGGCTGGTTAACGTTTACAGCTAAGAGCTTGGTTACATTTACATCCAATGGCTGGTTAACGTTTACAGCTAAGATCTAGGTTACATTTACAACCAATGGCTGGTAAACGTTTACAGCTAAGAGCTTGGTTACATTTACAACCAATGGCTGGTTAACGATTACAGCTAAGAGCTTGGTTACATTTACAACCAATGGCTGGTTAACGTTTACAGCTAAGATCTAGGTTACATTTACAACCAATGGCTGGTTAACGATTACAGCTAAGAGCTTGGTTACATTTACAACCAATGGCTGGTTAACGTTTACAGCTAAGAGCTTGGTTACATTTACAACCAATAGCTGGTTAACGTTTACAGCTAAGAGCTTGGTTACATCTACAACCAATAGCTGGTTAACGTTTACAGATAAGAGCTTGGTTACATTTACAACCAATAGCTGGTTAACGTTTACAGCTAAGAGCTTGGTTACATTTACATCCAATAGCTGGTTAACATTTACAGCTAAGAGCTTGGTTACATTTACATCCAATAGCTGGTTAACGTTTACAGCTAAGAGCTTGGTTACATTTACATCCAATAGCTGGTTAACGTTTACAGATAAGAGCTTGGTTACATTTACAACCAATAGCTGGTTAACGTTTACATCTAAGAGCTTGGTTACATTTACAACCAATAGCTGGTTAACGTTTACAGCTAAGAGCTTGGTTACATTTACATCCAATAGCTGGTTAACGTTTACAGCTAAGAGCTTGGTTACATTTACATCCAATAGCTGGTTAACGTTTACAGCTAAGAGCTTGGTTACATTTACAACCAATAGCTGGTTAACGTTTACAGCTAAGAGCTTGGTTACATTTACATCCAATAGCTGGTTAACGTTTACAGCTAAGAGCTTGGTTACATTTACATCCAATAGCTGGTTAACGTTTACAGCTAAGAGCTTGGTTACATTTACATCCAATAGCTGGTTAACGTTTACAGCTAAGAGTTTGGTTACATTTACAACCAATAGCTGGTTAACATTTACATCTAAGAGCTTGGTTACATTTACAGCTATTAGCTGGTTAACGTTTACAACCAGTACCGTAACTAGAATCTAGTCGACTTTCATAAGCGATAGTTGCTTTACGATTATGGCCAATAGATTGTTTACGTTTACATCCAATGGCGTGTTTTCATTTACAGTTGAAGGCGGGTTAACGTTAACAGCCAATAACTAGTTTATGCACTCTTGCTAATTCATATCGTCTGTGAGTCAGATCATGCATTCAAGTCAGATTGCAACTTAAGGTTTTTAACTAATTGTTTCATTATACGAATTGAATTTACAGCCATCTATGCGCCCGCCTTCACCGCCTGCATTTCACCGAGAGACCTGACGAATATTCACCAACATCAGACCATCATTTTCGACCATGTCATTACCAACTATGGTAGTGCGTACAGGTTGTGTCCCCTCTGATCATTTCGGGAGTTGTTTTCACCCATTCCCCTTTAATTAATAAGAGCAGAATGTATGAACTTCGCTCATGTAATAACGATGTTATAATTCGTAATTAAGAAAAGAAATCATTCGTAACCAAACACTTATGCGTTATCTCTAACGAAAAGTTTGTAATTAAGACCTATTATTTTGTAATCACGAAATATTTGTGAAACTACAATCATCAGCAACTGTGAATCGTGTTTACAACTTAGTTTAGAGTATTAATCATTTTTCATTCCGTTATTACAATTTGATATATCGCGATAACGAATGATCATTTAGTAAATTCCAAAGGTCTCTTATTTAAAAGTTGCTAAAAAATGCTACGTCGGAAGGCAATATTTTGCTTCGAATGAATACTTGAAACAAAGATAACTTCACTATTTCTTTACCATTTTAAATGTAACATAGCGCAGTGGAAGTGCCGAAAAACAGTTTGTAAACAAGGTGTGAGCCGCAACGAGCGTTTGAGTGCCTTCGGACGTAATAGTTATCAATAATCTATTCATAAAGACAAAATGCCAAAAAGAAAAAGAAAAAAAGTAATAAGAAGAAAATTATGTTTTCAATGTGTGTGTGTTTTTTCTCCCAATTCCTTTAAAAAGGTTGTGATTGGTGCATCATTTCCTTGATGGTTTATGACAGCTACATAACTCCTGTTTCAATAGCCATCCGACTTATTTCGACTGCATTTATAGTGTCTATTTCAAACGACCCGATTGTTTAAAAATACTAAAATGAATCGTCAAATTCTTCTTTATTTATGTTTCATAATGATTCCATGTTAGGATAAAAAATAAAACTATAAGCTTTTTAGATATTGATACGATGCGTACAATTTCAATAATGTTTTTTCGTTATGACGTCATGGCGGTGACGTCAAATATAGTATTCAAAATGCGCAATGCATGGTCTTACTTGTAGAACATATATCTTCCGCGATTTGAGAGATATTATAATGATTTTTTTAATACAGCTTTCAGAAAGGTCATTTCATTGAAATGCACTATAAAACAATTTAATCTTGAGTGTACGTTCGAAGGCCAAAAATCGTGCGATGCGTTCCAATTCAGTGTGTGTATACCACAGTGGCGGTTATATATACGGGGGGGGGGGGGGGAACAGAGGGCCAGTCCCCCCCCCCCCGGCGACCCGGCAAGCAATGTTTTTTGGGGCACATCTTTATCGATTTGACTGTACAAATAAGTTGTTTTGTCACAATTAAATTGTGATAATATATATATATATATATATATATATATATATATATATATATATATATATATATATATATATATATATATATATTATATCAAATTTTATATAAGCATTTGAGCAAATAAACAATTGAACCTTATTATCGAGTATAATTTAGTATACGACACGAAAAAGTCTTGAAAATGACATCGGGGCCCGAACATTTGATAATGAAAAATCGGCGCCGCATTTTACACAGACAGCAGATCAAAAGTAGACAAATATGGTTGCAGTTATACGCGTAAGTATTTGGACTAACGCGTAAGTTAACAAAAGTTTAAATTAAAAACGGTGCCGCCTTGAAACTTTCCATTTCGGCCTTAATTATCGTCTAGTTCTCGGCATTATGCTAGAACCTTTGTAAATTAATACATAATGATTTATTTGAAACCCTTTTTGTGATTTGTTGTCAAGTTGTTTTTACGTCAGTTAACTTAAATGACAATGACATCCGAAGTACCTACAGTATCGTTGAGTGCAATCAATATACTGTACCTGGTAGGTTTATACAGCATTTATTCTACGGCTTTTATATGTGTCTCAGGTGGACGAGTGGTTAACGACTTAGCCTGTTAATCCTTCGACCCTGGTTTGATTCCCCAAACCGGCAAGATATCGTTGTTGTTTATGAAAGGTTTTTCTTAGATCAGTAAATGCTATCTTTTTAATTTAATTGATCTGACAAACATCTTTGACAGTGAAGACAAATGTTAATTCCAGGTCATTATATGATTAAAATAATGCATTTAAAAAAGTTTGATATAATTATAATTAGTTGTCCCCCCCCCATTTAGAAAGTCCTGGATCCGCCTCTGTACCACGTGCTAAATTACGTCATATATGCTACGTCGGAAGGCAACATTTTGCTTAAAGACTTAAATCAAAGAAAACTTTTCTTTTACAACTCCATTTTAAATAAAACAAAGGGAAGTCTATGCCGCTTACAGAGCCCCGCCTTCGTTTTATTACCGAAGTTTGATAAGGTGATTAGTTTTATCAAACACTTCGACAAACCTGTTTCCAAAATAATGTTTTGACAGTGCTCCGCCAGACGGCCGTATTGAGAAACGGTTTGTCGAAGTGTTTTAAGAAACTAAACTCTCAATCAAACTTTGGTAAAAGACCGGAGGCGGGGCTCCGTAAGCGGCAAATACCAACAAAAAAAACTGTTTTGAAAAAAATATCTCGATTATACGCTTATTTTAACGTTTAAATCAGTGTTATGTAACCTACAGCACGAGCACGGGAATATTCACCGCGCCCACGCCAGGCATCTACATCTTCTTCCTCGAGATAATGGTCACGAGCCATTACGAGATGTACTTTGAGATTGTACAAGACGGCACCCGCATTGACGATATGTACGCTGACTCTTCTACAGGAGATGGCTTCAACAGGTTTAACATTACTTTAGATCATAACCTACAATTACAGCAAATGATAATTATCGCGTACTGGCCTCAAATCAGTACCACACTTCATGTTTCCAGGGGCAGATCCAGAATATGACGTTAGAGGGGGCGTTACTTATAGGTGTACCTTTTGACTTGCCTACCTCAGAACCGAAATATATTGTTTTAAACGTGTTGCCAGATGAGTTTTAACCATTTCTAGTCCGAAAAGGTGCGTTTTGTGCGTATTTTATAACTTTTTTCTCCTCTATTGAAATAAAAATAAAGTACGACGATACGGAGGGCGGTTACCCCCCCCCCCCCCCCAGACCCCCCCAGACCCCCTCCGGACCCGCTAGTGGCTTCACAGTTGTACAATTCCACAGACAAGACGCGACAAGCTTCACTCGCTTTGCTTCTTTTCAACATTAAGATTGTACTGTAACACACTATGTTCTTATATTTCATGAAACGCCCTCAAGTTGATATCATTAAAACTCAAGGATATAATTTTAGGTTTTAACCTACATTTCAAGCCAACGGCAAGGTAATCGCATATCGGCCTCCAATAAGTACCACTTTCACAACTAACATATATGGCGCCATAAATTGGTTCCCCGTCTACTTGGTAATAGTTATAACATATTCGCTGATTCTCAATAAAACGTAGCATTGGAAATAGGAAAAGATGCAAAAACTTGTTTTTTCTCTTTAATACGCCTCGTAAGAATCTTACAGCTGTCAAAATTATTTTCCAAAATTACTTTAAAGCTGCACTCTCACAGATATATAATTTTTAAAACTTTTTTTATTTTTTTGTCTTGGAATGAGCAAATTTTTGCGTTAATATGTGCAAACCAATGATATACGATTGCTGACACAAATAAGATCGTAGATTTTCATATATCCGTTCGAAAATTAACGTTTTATGGCTTAAACCGTTACTAATGGTTTAAGAAAACTGCATAAAACATCAATTATTGAACTTACATATAAAAATCTGTGATCTATATTTTTGTCAGCAGTCTTATATAACTGGTTTCCATGCATTTTTGCAAAAATTGGCTCGTTTCAAGACAAAAAAAGTTGTCAAAACATTCAATCTGTGAGAGTGCAGCTTTAATTCACGTATGTTTTATATACCTATATACTTATCAATTGAATTGCATTTAAATGCACCAGTCAATTGTAACCACGCCCCCCCCCAGGTCCGGGGGTAAACCGGGGATAGCCGGGGAAATGGGCCGTGTTTTTACCTTCCAGGTGACCCCGCAGTGCCTGGTGAGTGCGGTGGTTTTATGTTCCCGTCAAATATAGCGGGGAATGGGCCTTACCTAGAGTCCCTTGGGTTCGGGGGCATTTTGCGGTGGTTTCACGAGCAGTTCGTTCCCGTAGGGCGGGGACTTTGCCCGGGCTTGGCTGGACCGAAAGTCAAATTACCCGCTATTCCCCGGACCTGGGGGGCCGTGGTTACAATTGACTGGTGCATACTACATATAATTATAACAAGTATGTACTATAATCAGATGTACGGTACATATTTCCATCGCACAATTATGCTTTTAGAACAACAGAGATGGCTAAAAACATTGGTAAAAAATTAATGGTTAAGATGGGCAGAGCGGGAAGAACGAGGTGCCCTTTCTTAGTATTTAAGATTTTACCGAATTTGTCATAAATTTCTGAGATTGTAACCTGCTTTCAGCAGGCGGGGAACCAATTGATGACGTCATGTATGTAGTTGTACAACTTCATATATTAAAGATTACGTGTGGATGTTTATAAAAGAAAGCCGATTGGCAATTTGATTGGCTGGAATGTAGGTTATAATCTAAATATAAAACTAAAATTCAGTTCGCTCGCTCCGCCCCTCTTCACCATTAAGATTTTGCACAAAACTAATGTGTTCCAACTAGTACGGAGAGTAAAAAAGGGTAAAAGCATTCATGACCTCATAACCCATATATTGTCTACTTAAACATGCTGTATTTTAATCCTTACAGTGACAGTGCTTTGTGGGTGTTGCACCTCAACAGAGGGTCTGAAGTCTTAATCCGGTCCTCTACGTCTTATATAGAGGGTCATGTCGGTCAAATTCACGGATATTGCCATTCGTCCCTCAGCGGATTTCTCCTGAACGAACTAGAGAACTCTGGATAAACCTGGCAGATATCGCTTCCATTGGATTTTGTTTACAAAATAAAATTTGAAGAAATTCATTGTTATGTTTATATTTTAAAAATCAAGCAGTAATTATATTGTAGTATTTCGTATTTGGGTCATGTCGGTTTAAAAAATATGTAACGAAGTTGGAAAACCTTAGTTCTAACACTATCTTTGCCTGATAACGAATATTATCTAGTTAACCAGTTCTTATGTTACTTATCAAACGGAATTCGCAAACCATAACTAGTGTTGTATAGCTAAAAAGGGTAATAGGTGGCAGTTCTGGGCACTTTCAAGCCTGTTTTTAGTCTTATGATATCTATCTTACCGAATATGTTTGGCGAATATTAACTAGATAGCTAGATAATTATAGCGAAAATTTAGTGGTTAACACGAAACAATTCGCGAACGCTAACAGGTTATCTTACGGCAGTTGTACCAGGTATGCCACCATAGCTTTACCGTGCCCTATTAACCTGCTTTTAATCATGTGGAAAACAAGATAAATATTTAAACTAGTTTTGTATTTTTATTGTTCAAAGAATACAAACATATCACAGTTTGGGTAAAACTATTACATGCACTTATAAAACCTTCAAAATAAACAAGTACATAATTATAATTAGGGGAACAGTGGCGTAGCTACATATAGGCATTGTAGGCCTTGGCCTTCAACTTTTTTGAAAAATGACAAAATTTAAATAACCCCAAAAATGCAATAAAACTAATAACAACTCACAAGTTGTATATAAAGTTATTATAACATGTAGCCAGGTACCTTTTTTAAAATGAAGTCGTGTACTTAATTCTATCATCATAACAAGTATTAATCACATGACTTGTTTCAAGTGTAATACGACCATTACATATTTCCTTATATAACACTAGTTTGATATAACTTGACATTGTTATTATTTCGCCCCACTACTTTTACCTGCAACTAATTTTTTTTAATTAAATCGTCATATGTCATGTGACAAAAAAAGAATCTTACATTCGCTCCCATTTAATACTAAATTTGGTCAAAGGCTCCCTGCATAACTTTTACTAAACACTACATTATTTTTTCATATTAAATGACAACATATGTAAGATCCTATTATCTACTCTGTTTCTACATACACGTGTATGTATAATATAAATGCATGGAATATATATATATATATCATATTTTAAATATTATCATAAAAAAATAGATAATTATATCATGGAACAAGTGAAATGTTGTTGTTGTTTTTTAAACGAAGGGAGATAACTCAGTTTCCAAGTCATTTAACTTTGAAATATTAAAGGGACTAAACACCAGATTGGCACTAAAAAAGGTTTTTTTCTGAAACGAATCTCAGGACAATTATTTAATAAAATGCTTTACTATTTGATATCATAATTGTAAAAAAAATACCAAAATGTAAAAAAAAATCCAGTCAGAAACCGGGTTCGAACCGGTGTCGCCAAAATTGCAGTCTAGTGTTGTATCCACTGTGCTACGAAGGCTTACTCTAAACGGTTGGAATATTTAAGCTATATACCTAACTTGGTAATATCACGTGATAACATCGACTATCCAATCACGCATAAGGAATGAATTCTACTAGGTAGATATACCTAGTAATCTTTTTTAATGGAAAAATACGAAAAAAACTGCAAAAAATAAATGAATTGTAAACTATGTGGTACTTCAGTAACAAGTTTCAATCCATTGTACACAACAATACACAACAATACCAAGTTTATGTCAGTTTTCGACAATTTTCTTCTTTTTTTCGCTATTTCATCATACGGAGTACAGCCCCTTCAATGTTACATTGTATGTCCTGTTACAATATTGAACTACATAAATTATATAAACTATGAATAACATATTTTTGGTTCATCTACAGTTTCTGTCTAGTTTCAGTTTATATGTAGTGATTATATATTTGAATGAATAAGATGTTGACTAAAATAAACTGGTACTCATGTCTAAGGAAATGACAGAAAAACCTTATCTAAGACAATTCAGATTTTGTGTGTATGAAAAACTTACAAACTTCTGACATCATCAATGACATCATTTTAATAAAAAAGATAATGATAACTGTGCGAGAGTCTCTTCTTAAAAAGATGAGTTGACAGGTTTCCTCTGTTCAATTTTCAACATATTCAAAGTTTACAAATATTGGCTTTGAACTTGGCTGTAAACATGTACATTCCGTGACTCAATGGCATAATATTTTACTTGTAACTTTTCCTATAAAGGCATTCTTCTGTCTGTATGCATTTGAGCATTTATAGTATTTGCATGTAAATGTAAATTAAATGATATTAAATATGTATGAACTTTTATCAAGCTTCGTCAGTGGAGTACTCAAGCTCGTCACTATCAATAGGAGACACTTCTTCTACATCATCATCATCATCTTCATCATCATCCTCTTCATAATCATCCTGATACTGTTCTTCCACATTCCTTAAACTTTCTGGCCCATCTCTCTCGCTGGCAGCGATATCTAGATCAGCTGCATCAAACACAGCTCCTCTCTCACTCTCATAACTGTCCTCCACACTTTCCTGGTCATAAGTCACTTCATGGTCAAAACTCACCTCTTTTTTAGAAAATTTGTCACTAGTTCTAACCTCTGAATCATCTTTCCGGCTCTGAATCAGAGACCTTTCAGTGCTTTTTCTAAAATTAGAAACTAATTCCACTTCCTGTTCCTGCTCTGGACTGGTTTGTGCCAGTCTGTAGTCTGGTTTAATGTTTTCTTCAATCCCATCATCCCTTGCAACATCCTGTACTTCCTGTGCAGGGGATTGTGGGAAAGATGAAGATTCTGGAACTGCAAATTCAGCTCTGCATACCTGATGCACAATGTTCTCATTTATACCATCAAGTTCATTTTCTATTTCCTTTAGACATTCTGTCAAGATCTGATCTGAAACTCTGAAAAGAACAAGGTGATGTCCATTAAAGTCATTCTGATTTTGAAAAATATCAACAAATATAAACAACTTTTCAAAGTATCAAATAGCTTTTTAAAAACTAACACTGATTTTCACCGTTTGAAGAAACCAAAAATAAATTTTGTGAAGATTAATTTTAGTGGCAGAAGTTCTTATAATGATAACTTTAACATGTAACATTCAAATATTTTGAAAATCATTGCAAAATTGTATTACTTGAAATCACGGACCTATAATAGTTTATACACATGTAGATGGGTGCTTAAAATACAGTAAATAAAAATTATTTCTTATGTTTCTCAGAAAACAGGAAACACTTTCTCTCCTATGTTGCCAAGATTGTATTCCAATTGAATTGTTAATCTGCTTCATTAAGTTATCATGCCCGACTTATTTATGATTTTCAGTTTGTACTTGGCTATATTATTGTTCTTGCAGCTTTCTAGTGCTATGTTCATTCATAGCTGTGATAATGCGATGTGAAATATTAAGCCACAACATCTTTACATTGCAAACATCCATTTAAATATTTTTGATGTCGATACCATTTCCTGTTGTTTGCCATGCCCTGATGAAGTCCAGTAGGGGCCAACATGGTAGCAGGATAATAAAGCTTACTGTTTCAATGTTAGAAGTCTTCATTAATTATATTATACTCACTCTTCTACAAGTTTCCAAGGATCAAATCGGCCCGCTTTTTGGTGCGAACTTTTCTTCAGGTGTCGCTCATATTTCTCCAGATTGTTATGAATCTCTTTGATAGAGGCCTCGGGCAGCTTCAACTTTGTCTTGTATTGTGTCCTGAAATGTGTTTAAGATGGATGATATTTATCCTGATATCAAAATAAATCAATCACTATCCCTATGCCTTAATATTTCTAAGACAGACAAAGAATGCCAGTTAAAGTCATAGGCCTTGTAAAAAATGCTTTATACCAGAATAATTATATTGACAAGGCGATACAAACATGCAAATTACAGAAAAAAGGGATTTGTTTATTATCATCATTTACAGTGAGATAAGTTGATCATTCCAAAAGAGGCAAATAAATGCAAAAACAAATTCCTGAAAAAAACAGTTTATACTACCCATTTTATGACAGTTTGATTGTATAAACACCAGCTGTTAGCTCATCTAAATAATGTTTGAGTCCCTTTCCTTGGGGAAAAACCAGTACTCTGTTTTGGGAGGCCACAAGAACATGCCACTATAGCAGATCAAAGCAACAAACTTTTGGTTGAGTGAAGGACATCTATACCACTTCTCCTCCTTACTTTTTCTCACAGTTTATATTGTATGTTGTAAACTCCAAATTGGTAAACTCATGATCAACTATACTCATACAGGAACATTCTGTTGTTGTTGTATTTAAAATGACACTTGTTCTTGTTTTTATCCAGGAAACAGACTCAAGGAGTTCTTCATATCAGCTCAATAAAGCTGTTTTCACAATCAAGCTAAAAATATAAGAATAAACTAAACTAATTAAATGTACACATTTTCTCACCGGTGATGAGGTAGGGCAGCTGAATGATAGAAGATAGAATCTTCGTCTGTTTCCAGGGGAATGTTCCTCTGCTGATAAGCCACAGGCGGGGCAGACTTGGTAAATATAATAGGGGCATCTGTGTCCTTGTCATAGGCCCTAGAATAAATGGGGGATAATAGCAAAATGAAGATATGCTCATAAAAAAAAATGGTTTGGCTTATTGGATTTGGAGAAAAAATTGCAAGTATGTTCTTGTCGCAGGCCATAAATCTAATTCTGATATGCCAAAAAGCTTATATCATCGTATATACCATAGGCAGGGCAAAGTTTATAATAGGAAATCGATGTTCTTTTTTAAGCGCTTGAATAAAAAATAACATTATAAGTGAACTTTTTTTTTTATAAGTGGTTTTTGGTGACTTTGTGTGTACATAAGATGCCTCCTTAAAAGGTAAAATATCTTCCAAATTTTTTTAAGTGACAGAGCATATACAAAATAAACTATGATAAAATCATTGCTTTAGATAACACACCTTCCACTCTGTACTCTGTGAGATTGGGCTGGGCCATGCCTTGTGATCTCAAATGCCATTGGTCCAGAGGGCCTCTCCACCTTTCTTGCCTTCAATCGTGAAGAGCTCTCCTCCTCAAATTGAAGAGTTCCCCATCTTCTTCTGATGTCCATCTGCTCCAACTAAAATGCAGATCAGTTAGTTTTTATCCTCTTACAAAATGTGTGCAAAACACTGTTGCTATTTGGAACGAATGATTAAGCCGTCCCATAAGACTTATGAGGTATAGTGGTATACCATATATATTTTGATCATAATTTTATATTTTCACTATAGGTGATGAGGTTGGTCACAAGATGTTTTTTTACCATAAAGACTTTACCTGTTGAAAAAAACCTTTTCAAAGTACTATTTAGTCAAATAGCTACAAGTTTTGTATAATTGATAAAGCTGTTAATAAAAACTAGCAAAAAATTGGTGACAAAATTTTTAATCTTTTGAAAACCGAAAAAGAAAATACATTTTTTTTTATTGGAATCTACAGTAACCTTTACGTATGTCAAAGCTTTATGCTCCTACCTCCATTTGTTCAAGGCGTTGGTACATGTTCTCCATGGTCGGGTTATTGACTAGAGCAGAGGCGTGTCTGTGGGTGTGGTCGTCACCTTCGAGTGATTCGAGCTCACTGGCTGTGTCGTGCAGAATGTCATTCAGTATCATGTCTGTCAACATCTCACCATTCCCCTCAGCCTGGATAACAAGAATGTTAATTATGTTAATTCATGTTTAAATCTTTTTTTACTTTAAAAGTAAATGAAACAGCTGTAGTTACTCACCATTGTCTTTAATTGGACTCAGTGTTCAACAGTTCTATAATCATACTTCATTACAAGTAGTCAAAATAAACAAAATATACTATTCAGAAGACAAACGAAAATTTGAGTCAACCTGAGTAAGTTGGGTAACCCCAAATGTACAGATTTTAAGGATGGCCTTCTTGAAGATTAAATAAAAAAGGACATAATCCAAGCTTCCAAGAATTCTGAGAAGGATTTCTGGATTCTACTGAAACCAAGTAGGAAGTTTTGGTTTTATTGAGAATGTTAATGTAGAAACTGTAATTACATGTTGTCCTGCCAATGCCCGCCTCAAGTTGATTTCTGCCATTTCCCGCTCTCTGCTATGCACCATGCTGGCATCCTGGAAGGACAACATCGTATATGATACCATTCTATTAAAATCAGCCCTAAGTAATTGGTCAGCCAATAGTCTTGAAAAACATATGAACAAAAATTATATTTTTGGCTACTTAAATTTGTCATATATATAAGCACAAACAGTTACAAGTCACTTAAAAAAGCAACATTAGCATATAAATACCGGCTTTAAAGCTGCACTCTGAAAAAATCTGATTTTTTTTAAATATAGATTTTCTGAGTCTGAGCCTAGACTTTGATTTAAGACTATTTGTAATCATGCTAATATGCAGTAGGCTGGGCAAAATTTATAATAGGCACATCTATGTCCTTTTTATAAGCCCTTAAATAAAATGGTCATTTTAATTATATTTAAATTAATATTTTAATAAGATAGGATAAGGATTATTTTGAAAGAAAGGTGCAGAAAATTTGGTATTTCCACCTTATGAGATGAAAGTTGATCACTGTAAATCTTTAAGGACTCACCAGTCATTTAATATGTGTGTGTATTCAGCTATTAAATACATGGTTTCACTCTTGTTATCAGTAATTAAATTTTTCCATAAATGCATTATTTAGTAAATAGTTAAAAGGTTTATCACTCAAAATTGTTTGTTATACATGTGTATGTATTGATTTTAAATATGAGTGTCACTTTAATATACCAGTACCTGGGTTTTTCTCTGCAGTCGGCCAAGTCTTGCAGTCATTTTGTGAGCATCAAACCTGGACCTTCAAGTAAAAGCATATAATTAACATATAAGGCTTGTACTGTATGAACATTTACTTCTAAGGTAGGGTTTAAGCCAGGTTTTACAAGCACAGGGTGCTGCAGAAAAGTGTGCCAAGGCTATGATGAACTTGAACATTATTATTTGACAGAAAATGTTAGGAATTGTGTTAAATCAAAGTCATAGGTTTCAACTGCCAGATATGTTAAGTTTGTATGTATTTATTGTCATACCATATATTATAAGTTTTAATAAACACAAAATAAATATTTGAAATATTTAAGTATTTAATTCCATGATGGCAGAATGTGCCCATACTGTTCTCCATGAGGGTAGAAGGGTTCTTCCAAATAAGGACAGGGTGTAGCACCCTTCCATAACTCTTAAGCTAATACTGTAGTGGTTGTTTTACATGCTTTTTGTATGTGAGTTCTCAGAAATGGAAACAGTAAGCATGGACAGCCAAAGTGATAAATACAATAATATATCATTATGTACATTTATAATTCTGTCTTCCAAACATTGACTTGTAGACACTAACTAAACTTTTGTTTGATCTTACATAGAAAAAATCATACGTATATTTTAAGTCTGTCGGCGCTAGGGATGTATAATGACTGATTGACCTTTGTCTTTGTGACCTTGATGAAATGGATGACATCTCAGTGTAGTGACTTTGACCTTCAACTGAATATTTCATTGTCTAGAATTTTAAAATATGAATCACATTTTTTTTTACCCTACCTTGTACCGGGTGACCTTGGTGGACTGATTGACCTTTGTCTTTGTGACCTTGACCTTGGACTGGCTGACCTGACCCTTGACCCCTGGCCATCTACACCCTCTGGAAACAGCTCCCTGAAAACAACAATACCATAAGATAAATATTAAACAATCGGTTTATTGCAAAAGAATAAAATAACGAAGATTACACGCTCTCAAGGAAACTAGGCAAAAAGGATTATTAAGAATTTGGGCAATGCTATGATTAACTATGGTAGCTTTTTACTATAAACTGAATCCTTTTGATTGTAGTAAACATTGAGAGCATATGCTTATCTTTGTCTTATTCAAAACAGAAATGAAGGAATGACTACTCGCCACTCGTCAAATCTAGGGTTTATTACATAGGGTTGTTTATTAGTCATAATCTTTATTGCATTTCTGGTGTCTGTTATTACGATCAGATCAAATTTCAATGAATACTCATCGATCAAAGCATAACCTGTGCAATCAGACTGTCCCTTTCTTTGAACACAACCCTAAATGACAAGTTACTAATAAACAATACACAGAAAATTTGCTACCCTGCTATGGCATCAGCAGGGCCATAATAGAAGCCACACAGTTTTTAAACAAGGCATTCAAGTCCTACATACTGCATGAGTTCTGTGTCCATATCCTGTATAAGACAGCCACGGTGGCGAGATTTGGGGCTATATGACCTGCTTCTGTCAAGGGAAGCAACTCTCTGTTGGGATCTGCTCCTTTCAAGGGAAGCAACTCTATGTTTTGACCGGCTCCTGTCTCTGGACCTGCTGCGATCCTTGGAACGCGCCCTCCCTGGGGACTGATGGCCACTTCCCCCAGGTTTCCATGGCTCCCGACTGCAAAATAATTAAAACAAAAACATCGGTTTATATGTTCACTAAGACTGCAAAGTCCTTATATTAGATATTTGATTGCACAAGTACATGTAGTTCTATACTCTATCCAAAAAAAAGAAGATAAATTCATGTCATAAGAATTGATTATTGATACATTAAAGGGAGTAATACTCAGGCGAGTGACATAGAGCCAGTGTTGACCTCTGGTATTCATATACATATTCAATTGCACTCAATTCTTGTCTTAATCAGTTTAGATAAATTGTCAATTAATATTAACATACTTTAATATGAAACAAGAGTGACACTCACAAAATACGCCCATCAAAAATTTCTTGGATTCTAAGACAACTTACTGTCACATTGGCCCTTTGAGAAGCAAGCTTTTCAAGAAGCAAATGATTTGGCACAATATGGCATTAACAGTAGAAAAAAATTATTGGTAAAGATTTTATAGCTACAAACATTTTCAGCAAGTTTGGTGAAGGTCAGATGAGAATTGTTCAAGTTAAAGAGTAGACAAAGCTTAAATGGCAAGGGCAGTAATCCTGAAGTGCTTCGGGGCATTTGGCTGATTATCATACTTGACCGATTTATTTTATCAACAAATATTTTCAGCAAGTTTGGTGAAGATCAGATGATAACTGTTCAAATTAGACAGTGGACAAAGCAAAAATGGCAAATTTTGACCAATTCAAGGGCCATAATCCTGAAGAGCCTGGCTGGTTATAGAACTTTGCCAAGAATATATACCAACAAACATTTATAGTAGCAAGTTTGGTGAAATTCGGATAAAAACTGTTCAAGTTTGAGAGTAGACAAAGCTAAAATGGCCAATTTTGATAAATTTAGGGGGCCATAACTCTGGAGTGCCTAAAGCGATTAGGCTGGTTATCGAACTTGACCTAGATATTTCACCAATAAACACTTTCATGAAGTTTGGTGGAAATTGGATGAGAAATGTTCAAGTTAGAGAGCGGACAAAGCTAAAATGGCCAATTTTGACAAATTCAGGGGGCCATAACTCTGGAGTGCCTAAAGCGATTTGGCTGGTTATCAAACTTGACCTAGATATTTCACCAACAAACACTTTCATGAAGTTTGGTGGAAATTGGATGAGAAATGTTCAAGTTAGAGAGTGGACAACATTGTGGAGCCGCCCGCCCGCCCGCCATGGGTGTTCCCATAATACGGCCATCGTAAGATGGGCGTATAAAAAGTATGTATTAAATCAAGAAATGTAAATATTACTGATAATTGAAACCCAAACTGAAAACATAACATGATGACCCACCTGTAATGTAGATCGGCAGGTTGCGTTGCTTTCTGGCATGAGGACAGCGTCGGGTCAGCAAAGTGGGACTCTGGGACGGCCAGCAATACTGACTTCTGCGCTCTGTCTCGTTTGTACTGAAGGCCCTGAAGAAATAACATACATTTCATTTCATGACATTTATTCAAACAAGTTCTAAAGTGACACACTTATTCAAAATCAATATATACACATGTATAACAAACATCAATTTTGACTGACAAATCTTTAACTAGGTACTTACTAAATAATGCATTTATGGAAAATATTAAAAATATTAACTACTGATAACATGATTGTATCCGTGAATTTAATGGCAGAAAGCACCAAAATATTACTAGTAAATGATTGGTGAATGCTAAAAGATTTACTGTGGTCTACTATAGTCTCATGGGGTAGAAATAATGTGTTTTATGCACATTTCTTTCAAATAAAACACGATATCCTTCATAAGAACCATTGTTTTTGACAATTGTTCATCTTTTTCAGTATATCAAAACAATATTATTAATTGTGGTAAATCTTATTTGAGAGTAACTGTGGGTCTTAAATGTAAGTTAGTGTTTGTTCAGCAAAGTTGGACACTGGGATTGCCAGGGTCACAGACTTCTGGACAGATCAGAGAATAGATTTGCGGGACTGCCATAGTCTTATACTGAAGGCCCTAGAGAAATATCATTTTAAAAGTTAATTAACATTGGGCCTGTTTCAAAAAAAGATATTAGACGATTTTTGCCGCAAATTGAAAATATCTCATGGTCATTTTTTAATGTTTAAACTACAAAATTGTGCAAATTCAACATTTGACATTTGAAAAAAGATAAAAAATTATATAATTTACATCTTAGATCCCATAATAAAACAGCCTCCTGGGCCTGATGTCTCAAACAGTCTTGAACTTGTAAGTGTGGCTAATCCAAGTCAAAACGAGATTAACCTTAATGATAATTTCATTATTTCCTTCTAGTTTTCCATTCAAAAAGATTTGAGATGTTTAAGAAGTTCCATGAAAGTATAATTTATACCAATGTAGTTTCTTCAATACAAAATAAAGGAATCTTTATTTAAAGTCGGGTATATCTACCGGTAAACATGAAACATTAGCTCAATGAGCTATTATCCGACATGTAATTGGGTTTTAAAAAGATTTTTAAGCTAAACTGCCGCTTATTCATTATATTTAAGGTTGTTCAAGAAATAACCCCAAGGTATAATTGTGCAAGATTAAGATTTTTTATTCAGGATCATATGGAGAGCATCATTGAGTCATTTTATGGTAAAGCATACTATAGACACTCGCTTCTCACTAAGGCGAACCAGGTTCCATTCCCAGCCTGGGCGCATGTGGGTTTGGTTTGTGGTCACTAAGCCAGACAAGTGGGTTTTCTCAGGGTACTCCGGTTTCCCCCACAACACAAGATCACACTTCCGCGCAACATCGTGACAACGAGTGATGAATATAAGTTGCAATAGCATGTTTCACAATCGTTGTAAAATTAAATAAGTTTAAACTATGAACAAACGATTATCTAATACCTGCACGTGAGTACCACAAGCATATTCCAATGCTTGTCACTCTTTCTCTGTAAGTCTTAGGGTAGGTCATTACTCGAAAAAACCCAGCTAGAGTGATCACACATGCTACTCCTTTTTTTGAAAAACAACAACAATAGAACTAAAATTAAACCTACCTTTGGCAGTATAAGGCTTGTGTTGGCAGGTTCGGACAGTGCACTGTCATCAGCGCTCACGTCCCAAGCCACTCCCGGTCTGCTACGATTCCCAACCTGGTTTCCCCGCATCAAGGCCTCTAAACCTGCTTTCAACACCTGCTGTCGCTCAGGAGTTACCTTTCCTTGAAAGCAATGAAAAACAAATTCAGACTATATTTATATGTATTATAAGTATATAAAATTGGTGGTCGAGGGGGTGGGGAGAACTTTCTTGAGAAAGCAGGAAAGAAATAATAATAAGTTTAACACACAAAATGGTATAGGTTTAACACAAAAGTCATAAGTTACAAGTATAAATTATATTCTTTTGAATATTTATGATTGATCAATATCAAAGAAAAATTGTTCTGAACTCTCTAATTTAAGGTTTTTTCTAAGACTATGCTAACATGTCAGATAGAAAGTAAGCAACATTTTTCAAAACAGATAAACAGATTTTTTTTTATCTTATTCAAAGCAATTTATCCTTTAAAAGGGGGTTTAAAATAAAGTTTTTATTTAGGTGAAAAACAAAGTAAGATTATATATCTTACTTTGCTGTCTCTGTTTTTGATGGACTTTTCCCTTGATGAACTGTTTCTTCAGTAATCCTGGAATAAATTTATGATTATTTAATAAGTTTTATAACGTAATAAGTTTTTTTACGTAAATATGAACCCTGGACTGGTAACTTCGTTCTTTGTCTTTGTAGTTTATTTTGGACACTCACAACAGTGAATTTTCAGCGGAGATCATATCTGCAAGTATATTTTAAATGCCTGTGTTTGTGATAAATGATGGGCAAACAATGAGGACCAAACAGAAATTTTTAAAATTATAAACATGAATAATATATCTACTGATCACTTCATACCCAAATTAGTAACACCTTATTAACAACATACATGTTAAGCATATCTACTTCAAACCTTTAGGTCTGTTTTCCTTTCCTGCTTGTCTCCCCTGCATACCAAATTGTCTCCCCTGCATTGCAGGTTGTCTTCCCCTGTCAGGCCCAACTTCGAAGGCAGGTTGTCTCCCCTGTGGGGATTTCCGTCTCCTCTCCTCAACGGACTCAAGAGCCGCAGCTTCTTCACTCCATGCCTTGTTCAATTCCTGGGATAAGGGTGCAAAAATAAAAATGAATTTTTAGCATAATAAAAAATAATTGTAAGATTGGGTATATATTTCACTGCCAGGAGTAAGTTTAGTCACTTTTGGTGTTAACAAGGTGAAATGTATTGAATGTTAACTTAAATTTCATGCATATTATTGACCAAAAATGAATCAATTGAATAATCGCACCAAATTTCATCCAGATTATGTCATATCAAAATTGATTTTTCATTCAAGACCTCTCTTTGTTAATTTTTGTTTTTAGAGATCTCTAAACAAGCCAATGCCACCACAAACATAGCAAGTATAAGATATAACCTACGTTTGAAAAACAACATGATTATAAAAACATCCCTTACATCGACCCTGTCCAGCATTTTCACGAGGTCTTCATGTACCGATGTTGTGTCCTTTTCTGTTCGGATCTGGGTCGATAAGTTGGCCAGTTGACGGATCAGTTGGGAAAGCTCCTGGAAGGTTACATTATACTGATTATTTACAAAGCTGATTTCAAATACATACATGTATCAATGAAGCTATTGTGTTACATTATTGACATCCTCATATAATAATCCAGTTACCGAACTACTTGAATATATAAAGAAGATTAATGCATAAGTATTTTGTTTATAAACCAGGTATTTCACAAATTTCGCAAAACTGCAAAAAGTCTTGTCAAATACTTTTTTCGAGGAAAAAATAACTATTTGAGTTAATCAATTGAAGGGACTAGAAACCAGATGGTCAAAAAATCGGCAAATACAGTACCGGTATTTCCTTTATAAAAAGGCCTAGAATTCTCAATGCCAGCTAGTTGGAGGCCAATAATAATGATTTTACATGATTTAAAGAATTAACGCAATAATTATGTTGCTGTCTCATCTGAGTCTCCCCATTTAAAAATAGTGCATAATGGTTTCCCAGTTTAAATCATATCTGTTTATGAGTACAGATAAATATACCAACTCTAATTTTAAACTAATTGGAATTTATTTGGGGAGAAAACCAGTAAATTTTGAATCAGAAAAAAATGTACAAAAACTGCACCAGTCAGTAAGGTTCAATATAGTGTACACAGCAATGTCAATATTATGTAAGCTTATGACAATTTTCTTTTTTTCTTGCAATTGTATTGTCTGGTGTCTAGTCCCTTAAACACCTTTCGTAAAACATGCAAAAAAACGTTATACAGTGGCCTAAATGGATGTATTAACAATTATCAAGATAATATTAAAACTACATGACTCACAAACACTATGAGGCAGATATAAATACAACAACACTAACTTACCTGGTACCCTGCAGGGAGGCCCCGACTGAGGTCCTGTTGGGGCAATTGCTGGGAAACAAATCCCTGAATAGCCCTCACAGCCCCTCTATGGGCCGCAGCAAGTCTTAACATCACCTGGCTCTATATAAAAATGAGTGATATAAGTAACAGTGTGTGTATACCACGTGATAAATTGCAACATAAATGCTACGTCGGAAGGCAATGTTTTGATTTTAAAAAAGACTTTAAACAAAGAAAACTTTACTATTTCTTCACCATTTTAAATGAAACAAAGCACAGTCTACGCTGCTTACTGAGCCCTGCCTTCGGCCTTTTACCCGAATTTGATTGAGAGTTTAGTTTCTTAAAACACTTCGACAAACCTTTTCACAATACGGCTGTCTGACGGAGCACTGTAAAAACATGAATTTGGAAACAGGTTTGTCGAAGTGTTTGATGAAACTAATGACTTTATCAAATGTTGGTAATAAAACAAATGCGGGGCTCTTTAAGCGGCATAGACTGCCCTTTGTTTCACTTAGAATGATGGTGTAAAAGAAAAGTTATCTTTGATTTAAGTGTTCATTTTAAGCAAAATGTTGCCTTCCGACGTAGCATATATGACGTAATTTATCACATGGTATACAAACACTGAGTAAACATGGATAAAAGTTTAAAAATTAAAAGATACTAATAATAGGTTTACAAAACATTATAAAGGAGAAATATTTCCAAAATATTAAATTCTATATTTGATAGTACTGAAAATTTATAGCGAAGTACTGTGTTTTAAAAAAAAAGTTTTACAAGTAGATCTATTGATTTATTGACATTGTAAAAAAAATCTACTCTAGAAGTCTTTTAAATTGTGGATTTAGGTAGAGACAAATGCTTAAGTTTTATGTAAATTCAGTTTATTTTTGACAAATCAGCGTGCAAGGCTATTGAAAATCAATGCCGGAAACCAACAAAATACTTTTTATACTTTGAAATTTTATCTCATCTGACCCAATGACACCTACCTTCTTTGTGTGCTTGACATTCCCTCTATTTCTGACCTGGTCTTGCAGGGCTCTTACTTGCTGTCGGAGATTGTACACCTGCAAGGATTTATAAAATTAAAAAATTTAGTAAATATCATCCATACTTTAAATGTCATTAGCTGTCATCTTGAGCTCCGTTTCTAGCCACACATGTTGTCTGCTCCATAACCTCTTTGCTCATCTAGCAGGGTCCTTCTCATCTGTGAGGTAGACCTCACACTTCATGAGGCAGAGTAACACATTACTAGGTTACTGCTCCAAAAAATTATATTTCTGTTCTTTCTCAATTCATAGTATTGTATGTTTATATGCTATGAACATTGTATTATGTTTCATGCATACTATATACTTGAACCCCTTCCTACCAGTCTAGCCCAACATGTTGTCTGCTTCTTCATTCTCATTGCACAACAAGCTTGGTCCTCCTTCTCTGTGAGGTAGCCCTCATGTTTAAAACCACACTAAGTAAAAATATACATGACCCCTACCTGTCTAGCACTGCGTGTTGTCTGCTCCTCCATTCTCATCGCTCGTCTAGATGGATCCTCCTCTTCTGCCAAGTAACCCTCGCGCTTCCGAGACTTTGGTGGCTGGCTGACACCAGACGATTGCTCTGTAATAAAATGTAACATAACTATTGAAATACATTTACTTGAGCATAATTGCAACCTTCATGTATACAAATAAAGCTTAGGTCCATTTCCTGTTAGGAAACCATCATTGGTTTGCATTGTAGTGTATGTGGGTTGGGTAAAAATCAAGTGCCCAGTTACTTCAGTCGGTGTGAGTGCCTTGCTGGTGTTCCAGCCTCAGACCTAGAGCATTTTGCCTCCCAGGTAAACTTTAGCATAAAGCATTATGACACATTACAAAAATGTCAAATAATGGGGACAAAACAAGATTTCATTTCTTTGTATATTGATTACGGGTTAACTTTGGACAAATTGATTCATCTCTTCAAATCAGAGTATATTTTGTAATAAGAGCCTATTAAAGTTTGCTGCCTTGATCTATTTTTCAATTATGGGTATTCACATTTCAATACAATATTCAGCTGCCATTATTTTAAGGTAAAAGTGTTATACTGTTTAGTTTCTATTCATATCGATTCTCATATAAGATAACCAATAAAACCATTGCTTAAATCTTCCATCTTTTAAGCTACCTTGCATGGCCCTCTGCTCAATGACTTGTATCTGTTGAAGGTAGCCCTCCATTTCCCGCTGTAATCTCATAATCTCTACATCTGGATCGTCCGACGGGATTCCGCGGTTCACCGGGTACCGATCTGTGTCACGAGTGGGCGGGGAATTGGTGGTGGCTTAAAAGAAATTTGATTTTATTCTTTTATTTTTTTATGGAAAAGTTTTTTTTACTCTTAAAATGTAATTTTTTCTAGTTTTTTGAAGTAAATAAATGGCTTTAATCATGTTATTCAATGTATGTTGTTTCCATAAAAGCAAAACCTTCATGGTTCTCAATTAAATCTATTTAGCAACCCCTGGTCAAAAGATTTTAGTTTTGGCTAACATTTATATATATCTGATATCGAACATAAAAACACTGGACCTTTGTTTTTCATGAAGCTTGGATATTTGCCTCACTTTTCAGATTCCTTTGAAAACCCTATGACCGTAATAATTCATCCAAAAGAAACCTAACAATTTACAAATAATCTGAACAAGCATACCTGGAAAGTCAGCTTGGTTGTTCCGTGGCGGTGTCCGTGACCGGCCCGCAATGACGCCAGCGTTCCAGCCCTGTTCCCGAACCTTGAGCACGTCCCGCGACACCTGCTGTTTCTTCTGTAGCCTCATACCTCTTTCCTGGGCTTCCTTTGTGTACACAACTCTCGTACCTCCTACTTTACACAAAACATTATGTTATAATCTCAGCAGTGTTTTTTCTCTCATTCTTTTATGTTTTTATCTGTTCTTTTCAAATATTTTTGCTCCAAGCCCTGGATTTGAACAACCGTTAATGAAGGTCCTAGGGCTCAAACAACAGTAAATGAAGGTTTAGAGCCCCAACAACAGTAAATGAAGGTTATAGAGCCCCAACAACAGTAAATGAAGGTTTAGAGCCCCAACAACAGTAAATGAAGGTTTTAGAGCCCCAACAACAGTAAATGAAGGTTATAGAGCCCCAACAACAGTAAATGAAGGTTTAGAGCCCCAACAACAGTAAATGAAGGTTTAGAGCCCCAACAACAGTAAATGAAGGTTTAGAGCCCCAACAACAGTTAATGAAGGTTATAGAGCCCCAACAACAGTAAATGAAGGTTATAGAGCCCCAACAACAGTAAATGAAGGTTATAGAGCCCCAACAACAGTAAATGAAGGTTATAGAGCCCCAACAACAGTAGATTAAGGTCTTAGGGCCCAAACAACAGTAAATGAAAGTTTAAGAGCCCAAACAGCAATAAATGAAGATTTTATAGCCGCAGCAACAGTTAATGAAGGTTTTAGAGCCCCAACAACAGTAAATGAAGGTTATAGAGCCCCAACAACAGTAAATGAAGGTTTTATAGCCCCAGCAACAGTAAATGAAGGTTATAGAGCCCCAACAACAGTAAATGAAGGTTATAGAGCCCCAACAACAGTAAATGAAGGTTATAGAGCCCTAACAACAGTAGATTAAGGTCTTAGGGCCCAAACAACAGTTAATGAAAGTTTAAGAGCCCAAACAGCAATAAATGAAGATTTTATAGCCGCAGCAACAGTTAATGAAGGTTTTAGAGCCCCAACAACAGTAAATGAAGGTTATAGAGCCCCAACAACAGTTAATGAAGGTTTTATAGCCCCAGCAACAGTAAATGAAGGTTTTAGAGCCCCAACAACAGTAGATTAAGGTCTTAGGGCCCAAACAACAGTAAATGAAAGTTTAAGAGCCCAAACAGCAATAAATGAAGATTTTATAGCCGCAGCAACAGTTAATGAAGGTTTTAGAGCCCCAACAACAGTAAATGAAGGTAATAGAGCCCCAACAATAGTAAATGAAGGTTTTATAGCCCCAGCAACAGTAAATGAAGGTTTTAGAGCCCCAACAACAGTAGATTAAGGTCTTAGGGCCCAAACAACAGTAAATGAAAGTTTAAGAGCCCAAACAGCAATAAATGAAGATTTTATAGCCGCAGCAACAGTTAATGAAGGTTTTAGAGCCCCAACAACAGTGAATGAAGGTTATAGAGCCCCAACATGTCTCAACTTAGTGAAGGTTGAAAAATATAGATGATCGATAGCTTGTTAACCTTTTGTTACTCTGGACTTGTACGGTTTAGGAGAGGGAGTTCTGTTGCCATCTGGCTGGTCTCGCTGCTTCTTGAGGTCTCTCTTGGCAAGGCGGACAGCCAGAGCCATGCGATCTTCTGTGATTGACGCCTGTGAGGCCCTTCTAGCATCGCGGCTTTCAGCAGGCATGTGATGATGGACAGGAATATTAGTCAAGCCTCCAGCCCGCTCCACAACAATTGGGTTGGGCTTGTGGTACCTAATTTAAAGATAGTTATTGTTAATAAACTAAATAAGAGATCGTTATTGTTAATATATTAAATAAGTATTTTGGACAAGCATGAGAATTTTTATGAACTAAAATTTATGCTTACTTTATTTAAAACCATAGTGTATTGATCATTGACCATGGCTTCATACTGTCAGAAATTTGCTAATTATTATACTGAGTAAAACTTTTTACATGTGCTGTAACGCCATCCTGAATAAATGTTGGGCTTTTTACCTGTCCTTCAGCCTTTCAGTATACAGTTAGTGTATTATTTTATTAATAAAGGTATTCAAAGTCCACAAAATCACCACCACTGTTCAGTGAAGTGAAGTGAAGTGAAGTCTTACTTAAATCAAACTCTAAATACTATTTAGTTTAATGAAAATGCATTCTGTGAATGATGTAATACCTGACAGCAACATTTGATGCTGCTAATGGGACATCCAGGTTAAATTTAAGTTGATTCTGCATTCTGGTTGCAGTAATCCAATTGTTATGTTTGTAGTTTCCAACTCTGAAATAAAAATAATTAAAAATACTTTAATCCATGACCGCTAGAACACAAGCACAGTGCTCTTCAAAGTACGCTTATTGGATACATAATATCTAATATGGCTTTTTTAAAATATTAATGCAATTAAAATTTGGTAATAAAAGAGAAATTGGTGTGAACTTTTTTTTAAACCATTTTTGTATAAATGTTACAATTTCAACCTTATTTCCCCCTGCCCTTGAATAGAAATTCATATGAAGACAACACATGAAATATCAGCATAAAATGTTTAAAATATTAAACATCTGAACCCTAAATTACAGTTGAATTCTTGAGTTATATTTCAGAATATATATACAATTTTGAATACATTAGTTTCGAGACTTTCTTCTCCTTCAATGACCAAAGATTCTTGTATGTAGAGGACACATCTTTAAAATACAAAAAAACAACATTGTAGCATCCACACAAGATAACATGCTTTGTCTGTAAGATGTATTAATAAGTGGAATGGTGTCGGGTTAACTTGACCCAATTCAGTCTACTACTGAAAAGAAGTGTGCCTGTGGATTGCCGATGTTGGTAATGCGCATTGTTCACACTTAATTTATGGATTATTTTGAGTTGTTTAAGAGTTCATAGTAAGCACAGAAACACCCATGCTGATTTAAAATTTTCAAAGGTTGTGATGTTTTTAATTCATATCACTAATTACTACCTAATTACTTTAAAACATTGTAATTAAAAGGATGTTGTAACACATGAAAAAAAGTAAAATTTATGCACAATATAAAACATGCTGTGGGTTTTATATGTACTGTCCTATGATTCTTTGTGTTGTGTATTAAATCATCATCTTAAGATATAAACTAATAATAATACCAATGATGGCCGAAAAGGTAATTGGGCTGAGTTGACCCAGATTCAACTGGAATAGCCTTCCGGAAGAAATGGTTCGATGTGACACTGGAGTGTTTTCTTAGGGTCCCGGCCCATTTACCAAAAGGTGGAAAAAACACCGCACTGTTTCATTTTTATAAGTTTAATCTTATTATATACTAGGTAAACATTCAACAGATAGAGGAGAAGTGAACGAGTCATTGCTCAGTGGGTTTAAAGGCTTCAAAAAACAGCAGTAAGCAGTAAGTATCCTTCGAGTTTGCTTTGACAAAATGTCAAAAGCTATCGTGACAAGCATCGACATGTTATACTTGATAGAAACGCACTTTTATACGGTACTAAAATCTTACAAAATATAGACAAATTGCCTAAAGTACGATCAACAATAACTCGCCTTAAATATTTACCTTTTGATTTTTTTGGAACCTTTAAAACATTTTTTGTGATTTTTAAAAAAATTATGTTGACAACCAAACCGCCAAGTGATCAAGATCGTCTGAATGATCAGACGCTCTTAAAAAGAAATTGTGTCGTGAAAACAGCTTTTTACGCTTGATTGTTTGGAGTTCATTCCCCTAACACTAGACTGGTACCCTTCGTTACTTTTTGGTAAAAATCTAACGACAGGTATGCGCCAATCCGGATCAGCAGGTGCTCGTCAGTTGTCAATGTCAACAAAATGGCGGCACTTGCACCAAAGTTATGAATGAGACGACAGGATTATCGAGAAATTTCTCTTGTTGACTGATTTATTTAACAAGATAACCGCCTTGATTCATTTATCTCAGTCAAGGTTGATATGAATTCATTAGCCCAACTGAGTGGTCGTCGTGGCTCGCAACTGATATATCATAAAGATTTCTTTATTGAAGTCTAAAAACTCTCATTAAGTGATTAACGTAAACATGAAAACAAATTTTAATAAAACAAAAATAGTATAGCTTGATCCTGTTGTAAGAGACTTATGAATTTTCGAGAAATTGGTGCCGGAATTTGGCTGAACTCACACCTGAAGGACGGCATATCAAGTTTATGGAGATGCTTTGTAATCATTTAAAAGTGTCACAATAATACATCTGTGCAGATGTAATCAATTCTATCAACCCATATTTATTAGCTGGATTATATTCCAACTATATTTATGGCGTTACACCTGCATTGATAATCAAACAAAATGAGTGGATTGATGTCTGTAAGGTAAGATTATATCCAATAAGCAATTATTTAATAAGTAAATTTATCTCATATACATATACAATACTGGTATTCATTAAGATAAAGCAAAATATTTTCATTCGTCTAGCGCCCAAAAGTCACATGGTCTCAGTTTCAGATTTTGGTTCAAGCATTAAGCTAAGGTAAAGAATATTTAAAACATGTATACAGGTATATAGGGTCACAGACATTACAGACCATAGACATTACAGACCGGACACAACAGACCAGAATTGGGGATATAACAAACCATATTTAGGGACATTATGGACCATGATATATAATTTTTCTAACAGTTTGTTTTAACTTTATAACATACCATATTTGCAGACAATGATATATAATTTAACTCATAGTTTGTTTTTACTTTATAATGTACCATATTTCGGGACATTATGAACCATGAACTATACATCACCACGGACCTATAAACCATATACATTTATATGGTTTATAGGTCCATGACATCACTCACTGTTTTAGAACAAAATTTATCAAATGCCATATTTAAGGTCAATTATAGACAATGATTTATAATTTTACATACAACTTATGTATACTTGCGAATGTGAATATTTATATGTTCTTATAGGTGATAGATTGATTTCTGAAATAAACTTTGGATTGTCATATTTGTTTGTTTTCCGTTTCATCTGTTTTTATTGAAAGGTTCAGTGACAGAACCCCATCATACTGGGTTTTCACACTTTCATGATTGCTAATTAAAGGCTGTCAGTATAATGTTTGTTTCTTTTATTATATACCAATTATAATTACCGGCCACAATTACAACTAATTAACACTGATTTATGCAACAGAAATTCCCAGTTTTAAACATCAGTTGGAGTGAATAAATTAAAAAAATAATGTTAATAACATTATAAATCATGGTTTGTAAGTTTCTCAAGATGGTCAGTATTGTCCCTAAATATGGTCCGTTATGTCTGGTCAGTAATTTCCATAGTCTGTTATGTCCGTAATTTGGTATTTAAAGGGGCCTTAACTGTATCATACACACAGTATGCCACAATATAATATATACAATTTTATAAACAGGTTGAAATTCAAAAAATCTTCAAAAAGTTTCATATAAATTCACTTACAGCTGGCTTTATACTATTTCTAGGCATAATTGTAAATGTATCTTAATGTTAATTGCTTGGCATGAAATTTTCTAACAAGTCCTGCTACATAAATAAATTACCAGTATATCAATATAATATTGATTCGCATGTAATTCAAACTCAAGACCAGTCAGTCGAAACAATATATTTATTGTAAAAATAGAATTACAATGGGCTATAATATTGACAAAAATGTTCCAAAATTTTCGCAAAGAAAGGTTTGATACTTTTCTGGTTTGTAAAAAAATGACAAAAATTTAAAAGCCCCTGAATGCTTTTCTAGTTGGCCACCGCTGGGATTTGAACCCAGAACTCTTTCTACATGGTAAGAAGTGTTTTTCTTAAACTACAGTGGCTGAGTAAAGAGCAGCATGGAGCATTATGTCGTAAATATATAATTTCTTACCAGAATAAGTACAAAAATCATTAATAATAGTACAGTAACGAGGGCATACAGTGATTTTATTAACCAACTATGTAGGTAATTTCAATGTCAAGTGTATTTTGGCTAATAAAAGAGATATATGGTAATCCATCAATGTATAAGTAAGTTATGGTGCAGACACGAGCATGTGAACTCTTGTGTGACCTTGACCTTTGAGGTATGGACCCGGGTCAAGGTCACTGCACATCGGCTCAATGAGGAAAACATTTGTACAAAGTAATATGGTAATCCATCAATGCATAAGTAAGTTATAGTGTGAACACAACATGTTACAGACAGACAGACAGATGGACAGACGAACGAAGTGCATTCTTATAAACCCTTCCCCACTCTATGGCGGGGAATTAATAATCCATCAATAAGAATAGGGTTCAATCCAAAAAAATCCACTTATTGATAAAAAGAGCAAAATTAATTTAAGATTTAACAAATATCAATACTGAAATCTTTATTCATAAAATAATGGTGAATATTCAATGAAATAGGAGAATTTCAAGATACTTGTAAAAATGGGCATAGACTGCATAGTCCACACTGATACATTGTAAGTTGTTACTTTTCTTCAAACAAATTTTGTCCAACACACAGGGGGCAGAAACAAATTATTTTTATTCTGTCCTTTATGTATATATCTATATTCCTTTAAGCTAGAATATATACAAATAATTTGTTTCTGCTCCCTGTGGTCTAACATTAAAAAATCCACATTATTACCAATATCACCAGATATCACATGCTATGTACATGGAATTTGATTATAAGTTTACAATAATAACACAAATAACTACAGATAACATTAGAAAATCCATGAAAATGTGCAAAAACATCAAAAAAGTATCCATAACAATTTGCACATAATTTTTATGCAGTTATCATATTTTTGAAACCTCAAACTATTCGAAAAAAACGAGGGCACATATGTCAAAAATATTAAAAATGTCAAGAATAGTCATATATAATCAAAGAAAAAGGTATAATTAATCTAAAAAATGCTATGTGCCATGCAATGAATAGTTAAAAATAACACATTTTATCCAAAAAACGTATCAAGGTGACATGCAAATTTTGTCCCAAAAAAGACGGTACCGACTTCTGAAGTATAATTATTCAACTAAGTTTGTCATTTTGGTAAATAAAGAAATAAGATTTCGATTATGTATATTCGTCGGAAATGGAGTGAATAACATCAATATACCAACATTTTATACAAAGGAAAACAAAAACGTTTTTTTACATCGTCTCTCCTGATTGTTTACTACTTACACCGCCATTTTGATTTGGTTCCCGTATTCCGAATACTTTTCGATTGTAAGACGGGCACCTGGTTTAGCTGATACCGGTCTCTTTTTGTAGAAAAGAGAATAAGGGTACCAGTCTACCTAACACTATCGCATTCGGAACTCCTCGGCCATTTTTTCAAAAACAACCTCGGATGTATATGGACGGTTTACATACTTAAAAAGTGGTACGTTTAAGTCCGCTGCAAATAGATCGCGTAGTAATCTTATTTAGTAGTTAAAATTTATGACTTAACTCTTGGGAGTCGTAATTATGTTTGCAATAATACACTTCACTGGCAATCAATTTAAACTGAGAGCAATGAATACAACTCTTAAACACTACATTTAATTAATGCTTTTATTAAAAAAAATACGGACTACTTCAACAGATGTACCGGCATACATCCGAGGTTGTTTTTGAAAAAATGGCCGAGGAGTTCCGAATGACACTATCGTTATCTGTATCGTTACTGTATGAAATATCAGTAAGCAGGGAACCAGACTAATTTGAGCACTGCTGATAACGTTTAATTAGGAATTTAGGAGGCTCTCGTATAATTCAGTTCAATTTATTTAGAATAGCAAAAACCTGCAACTATCGCAGTTCATGATATTAGTGTTAGTGTAAGCAATTGTGTAATGTGTCAATTCCGTGGAGACTAAATCAATCATCGAAAACACATATATAAATTCGATTTATGATTTTTTTGTGTTAACCCTCGTTTACAAAAAGAGGGGTACTGTATTCGTAAAATGCGTCTGCGACGGTTTAGGTCAAGTTATTGCGTCTGATGTATGTAGAACATATCTTTATTTTTATATTTCCCAGAAATGATGACGTCCTTTTGGCTGCACTGTCTTTAGCGTTCTTCGTCTCTTCATCGCCATGTACCCCACGGAAAACATCAAACATCATGTAACAATTTGAACGTCACTTACAGCATAGAAAAACATCAATTGAGAGATGGTGTTTTCCAATCAATAGCTTCGTGGCCAGATGTTCTCTAGTTTAAAAAAAGCGCCGAAATATTACTTATTATTTATCTGTACCCAAATGATATGCTTTTTGTATTGATCATTAAAGTGAAAAAAGATAAACATTTTCAATCGAAAGGAAGGTAATCTTAAAGTTAAGAAATTTTAATGCCTTTGATCCCATTTTTGTTCAAAATGATCCGATGTTTTGGCAAAACGAAATGGGGTTTTCCAGACAGGGAAATAACGAAAGCATTTCACATTTCAGAGCAAATGTTTCATGAACTGATCGGACATCCTGTATGGCGTTTGAATTTTGTGTGGACCAGAGCAAATCGAGGATTTTCAAATTTTCTGTTCATTAATTTTACCGTAGATAAAAACTGTCGAATGCACCAACAAGTTTCAAGGAGTGTATTTGAGTCATTCTATTTTTCCACAAAAGCATACTCAGTAGTAATACGTTAAATAAGCATATGCATAACTTTTCACTGTTTAAACCTTAGTATTAGGAGATATTTCGACTCATCTTGAGTGGTTGCATGTTTTTCTTGTTCAAGCAAGTGGACAAAATCAACAAATCTAACAGATGATGTTTTCTTATGTAGACGGAGACCTAGTCTCCCAGCCTGATGACATTATCATACATATTAGACTTCTGGCCAATCTCTATATTACCTTAGGGAATCAGACCTGTTAAACACACATACTTGTATATACTTACCTGTGGTCTGTATTGAAAATAAATGTGCCGAAAGTAGAAGTAAAATGAAATTATTGTAAACGTCTGCTTGTCAAACTCTTAGCATGTGATTGAAAGATCTAAACAAATGTTTTGAAACCTGAACAAATACTCGAAAATAATTCATAGGTATATAATCAGAAACTCCTTATCAGAATTTAAACAATCCTTTCATTCAGAATTCTTTCAAAACAAGGCCATGAACGCCCATCTATAAAAGGTTATTGTCACGTTTACCACCAAATGGAAAATCATGGATAAAGGTATAGCATATGATTCAATGGCTTCAAGCCAATGATAATGATCAGTCACTTTCAAAGGGTGCTTCCGAACGTGATTTTCGTACCTGTCCGCTTTCATATGAAATATAACATCGACAAATAACTTTTAAGATCTACAGCATCTCGAAATTATTTCGTATTAGACAAAAGGGTACAAAAATGTAAAGTCACAGTCTCGCCAATGTCAACAATATATAGGACCATACAATCTACTATTGTATCAGTCCAGACATGAAATGAGAACAACAATCTTATCGAATGGAACAAGACGATAAGGGAACTGAAACGAGGCCTCATACATCTATATAGACCCATTGCTGGACATATACAACTCATAGCAATGAATAAGTACGTACTAGTGGTGGTTTTAGCTACTGTGTTCGCCCTGGGCGAATCCATGGTATGTTTTAAAGGCATATGTGACCACATAGAGAAGACAGACCTTGTATGTAAAGGATCAGTCATCAAGAATGGGGGATTCTGTGGCTGTAACGACGTCTGTTCTAAGGTATGTTTGTGTGAATCGGAAGAACTCGGCCATTTGACATCGAAAATGTGGACGGTTTACAATGTAATATTTTTGATTAGACAGTTAAACTTAAGGACTTTTCTCTTAGAAGTACAAATTAGTTATGCAATTAAACCCTTCACTGAGAATTCATTTGAACAACTCGGCCATTTTCTATCGAAAAAACAACTTCGGATGTGCGCCGGTGTACTAGTAAAAGTAGTTCGTAAAACTTATAATAATATTAAATAATTCTAGTGATTAAAATAAAACGTGCAAACTGTATTACTACAAAAAAGTTTAATTAATTCCCACTGAAGACAATAATTGCATAAATAATTAAGTTTCTTAGGAGTGTATTCCTTAGGAGTAACTGCTTAATTGAAATGACTGCGCGATATGACCGCAGCGTAGTTAAATGTAATGCATTCTGAGATTGTAAACCGTTCTTATACATCCCAGGTTTTTTTCGATAGCAAATAGCCGAGTTGCTTCAAAATTGTATTAAGCTGTTAGATTTGCGCACGTTATTTAAGTGCTTTTTGCGATTTTGCTTTTTTTATTTCCGTGCCTTAAGTGTCTTTCTTATAACTCCGTTTGTGTTTTTGTATGTGACAGCAAGAAGGAGAGTCGTGTCAAGCTGAGCTTATCCGTGGTCGCATCCCTCTCGGTAAATGTGACACGGGTCTCCAGTGCCAGCACCAAGAACATATGATGATCGGAGTGGGGAAATGTGTGAAGGACGGGAATAAATCAAGTAAGGCAATTTGCATTTGAAGGCCTAGTTTAATCCTTTTGTAAGTGACCCCCCCCCCCAAAAAAAAATAAAAAAAAATAAATAAATAAATAAATAAATAAATAAATAAAAATAATAAAAAAATCGTGTATAACAACCTCTATGTATTGATCTCAATCTAATTGCCTAATTGTCTTATCAGATCCCACATCTGCTGTGCAGTTTTGGAGGTTTTATTTTAGAAATGGACCCTAAATGGCCCTGAGCCAATTAACAAATACACAGGAAATTGAGCCCTACTGTGACATCAGTGCAATTAGCAGGAGATGCACAGCAGGGGATTGCCATTCCAAACATTCCTTAAACTAGGCCTTTAAAACAAAATGACGTATTGTTCCGTCATAGCACTCTTGCATTAGAATCGTTATGTAAAAACATCAATAAATGGTGTATTAATATCAATTCCCCACAGAAAACTGACGGATTCAAGAGAACTATTCAGATGAAGACATTCCGAATTTAGATTACAATCGAAAACTGTCGGCTAGGTGAACCGTCGATACAATTTCGAGCGATCCCAATTTTGAGCAAAGACAGAAAATACTGCATGAGGATGAGGACCATTCCTTTATCAATACTGTCTTTCGATATAATTGAATATACTTACGACCGTTAACTACCACTGTTAACGGTCCGCTCTGAAGTAACATAACATCGGAATATACCTTTCTATCTCCCTGAACACATACTACTGTATGCAAACAGTGCTTGTCAATCAGTGAAATAAAGCCCTCTTGCTATGCTATTTGTACCACCAAAACATCGGGTTAGAACAGTCAGTTTCAACACTTCAAAGAGTTTTCGTCCCTTGACTTACACAACATGGTAACATATATGATATACATGTATACAGTGTATACTATTAAAATTTCAAATATGATTTAGCGAAGTGAAAAATACATTGACATATTGTAAAACTTTTTTGTGTAAAAGTGTAACATAACCTTAATAATCAGAGATACAGATTGTGGTCATAATTGTCGTAAATTCACTTTACAATTCGTCTTAGAAAAATAGTAGAAACAATACTATTTCAGAGCGGGAGCAGACAGAATGTCAGCGGCAGCGAATTAGGTCGATGATTGTGATGATTGTGTACCGTGGACAGTGGTTCCCCAAGTGTGACGTAGAGGGGCTCTTCATGCCAGAACAATGCAACAACATTAGTAGGGCTGATCTAGACTTCGTCCTACATTTGTACTAAACATGCCGGCTTCTCGTCACCATTTGCTGACGTCGACGGCATAGTTTAATATCTTCATTTTGCATTGGTTTATTTTGTTCCTATTTCCAAATGATTATCACAAGCCCCTAGCTAATTGAGACGGATCTCACCTATCTTAACATATCTATGTGTTTAAGGGCAGTTAATGATTATGTTGTTTCCCAAAATCATTTTAAAAAATAATTTTGCAGAATAACTTAGTCAGATCCTTGATTCATATGGTACATACTTGCAAGACTAAATTGGCCTTTAAATGCTCCAGTTAAATACAATGTCGAAGGACGTTTTACCGAGAATGTAATCATTCACAGAGTCACTCCGTCTTTAACATTTTTAGACATTTGAAATTGTCTTAAAACACAAATCCAATGAAAATAACGATAAGGAAACTCTAGCACGGCGTTCATTTTCATTTCAGACGAGTGTTTTTGCGTGGATGTTCAAACCGGCGTCATCGACGAGAGTACGAGAACAGTGGGTTCTGCCAACTGCGAGACAAACCAATCCGCCACTACCATTGCGCCTTAGTTGTGTTTTGTTTCTTGGTAGCTTAGTGTAATAAAACACACCTTTGATGTATTTCTTCTCTATGGAACCTACTATACTTATCTCTATTGATTTAAAGTTTACCACGTTATATTAAAGTGACACACATCTTCAAAATCAATACGTGCACATTTTTAACAAACAACAATTTTGATAAACCTTTAACTACATACTAAATAATGCATTAGGAAAATATTTATTACTTATTATTATTTTATTATTTATTATTATTAAGATTGTACGTGTATTTGATAGCAGGAAGGGCAAATATATTAAATGATTGGTGAATTCTTAAAGATTAACTGTGTTCTACTATAATCTCTGTAAGGTAGAAATAACGTGTTTTATGCTAATTTCTTTCAAATTAAACTCGGTTTCCTTCATTATAGCTATTGTTTTCGACATTTATTTATATTTTTTTGGAGGAATGTTTTTTAAAGATGAAATAATTTTACCAAGAAAATTAACCGAACTTGACCTTTTAACTATTTTGATAATCTTAAAATCTTTAGTGAGAAAAAAAACAGTTAGTTCTTTCACTGTTTCGTGTATAATGAAACAAACTATGTCACTTATCTTGTATCGTTAACAATTCGTTAGAAAGATGATTTTCATTTTTTGAATTCGACAGAGGGCCGTAACTGATTTTGGAAAAACTCGTGGACCAACCCTTTGTATAATTTATTTTATAATGTCGGTTCAAATATTGTGGTAAACTTCGCATTGATATTCTCATTGTCATTTTGTTCTGATGCAATAAAATAAAAGATTTATTCCTTCCTTACTGATTATCAGATCATTTTTAATGTGGTACGATAGCAAACATAGCATTAAATGGTACCACATTCATAGCCATATAACATATTCAACACATGGTTATAACGATCAAAGTCATGGTTAAAATAGTTTAAAGGTTTCTATATTTTTGAGAGTACAAGATACCCGACATTCCAATTTCATCTAAAATTTATAACCTGAGATGCCCAGGTTAATCCATTGTAGGTATTATTGTTGTGAACAATTATGTTTTCACATTTTATTAATATTTTTTAAAGAGAGTTATTATCCCCGTTAAATATATTCATCAGCCTTTAATGTCGATTAACATTGGGCGCCAACCTAGTTTTCCATACAACGCTTATAGATTTGTACATTAGTTGACATCTGATATTGTTCCGAAAATGTCTGATAAGATTGGACTGTGAAAAAGTCTACATTGTTCTTTATTATAAAGGTTTAATTCTTTTATGCTACAAATAACGTATGTATAATGATTAATATTTACCTTTATATCCTACCCTCACAATGGAACTGGGATTCCCTTGTTTCACGCCCATATTTGACGTAACGAAGGAAGACAGCTGATATTTATTTACAATTCAGATATCGCATTCATGTCGGTAACTCAGGTAGGTAATCAATAGGTATATTGAAAGCTTTAACGCGAACATCTACTTCCCGTGTTACCAATGTTTGGATGTTAAAGAGCACAGTGCTTGTGAAGCCATTCACAAGATGGGTGTTGGAGCATCTGTTCTTTATGAGGAACAGGAGAATGAAGTGAGTGGAAGATTAGCCTCAGAAGAGGCTTGCGACGAATGCGGATATGCGAATGCAGCTTCATCGTGCTCGCAATGCGCGAAAATCATGTGTTTCGACTGTTGTCCTCATCGACATAACGCTCTGTTTGATGCCAAATGTGTCGTGTACAGTGACAAACAAATCATCTGTATTGACAAAAAAAAGCTGTTAAAATTAGAGGCGAAGTGTGGAACATTTGACGTGAAGAGGAAACGACTTATGGTTATCTGTGAGTTTTACTTCCAGGATAAACATTGCAAGTGTTGTACCAAAACAACGGAATGGCAGTCTTGCTCAATCATGGGTCACAAAATGAAATTCGGACCTATAACCAAAAGGATTCATGAATGTGAAAAGTCCTTCAAGTTTGTGGGAGATATGTGTTTGTGCAAAGGGACGCAAAGATCTTTCTTCACAATTCCTTGCACGAAATCTGTCTATGAGCTGGAGGCACCGGGTGACTTTCGATTAACTTTTGTGACCAATGGAAGTTGTTTTGGTATCGCGAGTTTCAATAATGGCCTTGCGCTTTCAATGGAAATAACATCGAATTTTATGACGGAGTCATCGTGGCAAGTGAGATACTACGACTTCAAAGGGAATCTAAAGCAACAGATATACTGCGACGACGACGGGAAATCCTATTTTTCTTCACCAAAATATCTTTGCTCCAACCAGAAGGAGGATTTATTGTTTGTGTCTGACAGCAACAAACATTCAGTGATGGTTTTTGATACACAAGGCCAACTTGTGCGAAGATTAACCGATGGCAAGCTCACAGTTCCACTTGGATTAGCGTGCGATGATCTAGAAAATCTATACGTAGCCTGCGGAACAAAAGTTGTACAAATTGAGAAAGACGGAAAGGCCTACAAGGTGTTACTAGCAGTGGTTAGTCCGGAAAGGGTTCTTGACGTGTGTTTTGACACAGAAAGAAAACATTTATTTTTCCTGCAAAAATCTGGAAAATTCACCGAGTTCTCGATGATTCAACCGATTAAAGTAGAACTTCCAAAGACTGCCAGGAGTCATTGATATTCCTCGATGTTTCTCCGCATTCTGTGATATAACGTTAGGATATGTGCCAATTTAAGATATGTCCATCTAAGGAATGTGATAAAGTTAATATATCAGTTGAACCGATTAATCCTTATAGAAATGCATTACTTAGATTCACTACCACATATATAGAACAACTATGGCATTGAACTGCATGCATGTAAATACATTCGGAGACAGAAGAGGTGAGCTCATACCGCCGCAAAGATTCCGCACATACTGCATTGGTTTTCTTCAACTGACAAATTAGATAGAAGCTTTAAAATATGATTACAAGTACGACATGGGTGCAATCGAATATCTTAAAAGTATCGCAAACTTACTGTTCGAAATCCCTTTTTGGACTGTACCAGTTGACTTTTCGTTGCCAAATAATATTATAAACGTGATTTTATTAACTGATTGACAAGTAAACTTGCTTAGCTCAGTTGCTAACAGGAGTATTGTTCAAGTGGTCTAATTCAATGTCTCGACGTGAAACACTTACTAGTACTATATTGTTATCATTATTTGATGCAGAGGTCAACTATTCGCTTATATTTTTGCCCATTTGTATAAAGTTTTATACCCAAAATACATTTGTGTTCTTCTTAATTTGTGTCCTTCGGACTCAACACACATTGACCAACCCAATTGCGTTCATACCCCGATAATGACATCAACCCCGCAATTCATTCCTTAAAAAAATATTTTAATACAGTAATTATTAACGTTTCGAAGCTTTATCCAGCATTTGATCAGCCTTGTTGATGTCAATCTGCCTATTTTTCCAAACAACGCAGATGTGTTGTTATTTTATCTAATATTTAACATTTTAAAACATAAACTTGTTAAGTCTTTTTGAATCAGTTATAAACAATAGATCCGACATTTTTGGATACCAACCAAACGTTAATCTCTTTTATTATTTTACACACATTGTGAAACAAGGATCACATTGTTTCTTTGACATACTGAAGAGAGATAGGTTTGACAAAGGTTTCTGATATCGCATTCATACCGGCAATTTAGATAGGTGTAGGTGTATTTGAAGTTTAACGAGAACATTGGGGCATCTTTTGGAAATTTGGACGAGGACAATGGCGTCGATGAAAGATTAGCATCAGAAGAGTCTTGCGACGAATGCGGAAAGCCGAATGCAGCATCAGCCTATTGACAATGCTCGAAGATCGTGTGCTTTAACTGCTGTCCTCATCGACATAACGATCTGTTTAATGCTAAATGTGTCGTGTTCAATGACAAACAAAGCATTCATACTGACAAGAAAGGACTAGTTAAGTAAAAGGCAAAGTGTAGAACATTCGACGTGAAGAGGAAACGGCTTTCTTTTCTCTGCGAATGTTTCTATCGGGACAAACACTGCGAGTGCTGTACTGAAACAACGGAATGGCAGTCATGCCCAATCATGGGTCACAAAATGAAATTCGGAGCTATATCGAAAAGGATTCATAAAAGTGAAAAGCACAATAGTTTTGTGGGAGATATGTGTACGTGCAAAGAGACGCAACGATCTTTCTTTACCTTTCCTTGCACGAAATCAGTTTATGAGCTGCAGTCACCGGTGGAATATCGAGTGGCTTTTGAGACCGACGGAATTTGTAATGGTGTTGCGAGTTTCAATAATGGACTTGCGCTGTCTATGGCAATACAAACGAACTTCAAAACGGAGTCACTATGGCAGGTCAGATACTACGACTTCAAAGGGAATCTTAATCAACAGATATACAGCCACGACGATGGAAAATCCTATTTTTCTTCACAAAAATATCTTTGCTCCCACCAGACAGAGGATTTATTGTTTGTGTCTGACAAAAGAAAACACTCAGTGATGGTATTTAACACAGACGGTCAACTTGTGCGAAGGTTGACCGATGAAAAATTGACTGCACCCCTTGGACTGGTATGCGATGAACTTGAAAATCTATACGTAGCCTGTGGAACAACAGTTGTACAAATTGAGAAAAAATGGAAAGGCTTACAGAGAGTTACTTGCAGTGAAAAGTTCTAAAGAGGTTCTTGATGTGTGTTTTGACACAGAAAGAAAACATCTGTTTTTCCTACTAAAATCCGCAAAAGTCACAGAGTTTTCCATGATTCAACCGATTAAAGGAGATCCTCCAAATACTTCTAGGCTTAATTGACATTTCCCTTCATTCTTAAATCTTTGTTAAATTATAATTTATAAATGCAAAAAGAATATATTTATACAAAGGAATGTCATCAACTGTTGACGAACCACAGGCAAGTACACATACTCAATGACAACAGTAAGATACGTGCAACAAGTGATTAACAACAAGTCTGTCGGTCGAGATCCCAAATCAAAGGAAACCAACTGCATTCACCAGCGGTTTGGCATTTACATTGACGTTTTACTACGAAATGAAGTCTCAGGAGCGGGCACATGTCCATTAAAGTATCCACACATGAACAGTTTCATTGATTTTTTTCATTATCTGGCCTGTTAAATCAGAGATTAAACTAACGCTTAAACACCACGGTTACAATCGAATATCTTTGAAGTGCCGAAAACGTTCTGTCTTTTACTTTTGGGCAATACAAATTGACAAATGATATAACAATCGTGACTTTATTAACTGATTGACGAGTATGCTTTGCTTAGTTCATTCACAACAGTAGTATTGTTCAAATCGTTTATTTGAATCTCACAGAGTCAAACAGTTACAATATTGGTGTCAATATTTGTTACAGATGTCAACCATACCCTTTCAGATGATCATGCTCTTTTTCATACCCAACTTTTTATGACATCGAGTCAAAAATTTATTTCTTGCACTGACTAATGATATGCTGTGTTTGCACTTACTTAACATTATCTGCTGCAGCATCCTGTGTAACTCAGTGTGTTGCGGCATAGGGTTCATAAATTACGACCTCTAAATCTGCAGTCAGTTATTGATTTAGTATTTATTATTGATTTGAAGGATCTCTATAATCTTGCATAATATCTCGTTTTCTACAGGCCATTAACATATTATAAAACCAGGACTAGTTTTAACACAATTAGTTAACATTATAAGTCATTAAATAAAAGTCAATTTGAAATCATTAAATGAGGTGATTTTCACATTTAAGAATTCAATTTTTGATAAACGTTTGTTAAAATAGAGTGAATAAATCTTTTAAAAAAATAACCATAATCAACCAATACAGTAAGGATTTTTAATCAGGTTAAATATATTGTTGTTTTCTTTTCTTTTAATATTTCAGTGGATCTTCCTTTTCAAGTATGCCATTTTGTTCAAGTTTTGCGTATCGTCAACGTTCAAATAAAGATTTGATCTGGCATTACTATTCAAACAATGATGTTAGCTTGAAACTTAAATGGATGCATTTATGACATTTATTTACTGGAACTGATTGGTGGCCAGTAACACATTCCTGGATTCAATTATTCATAAAAATTGAGTACCTGGAGAGTGACGTGCATAAACAGGCTACGGAGATTGAAAAGCTAAAGGGGAGATTCAGAGCAGAAATTTATTTGCTTGACAAGACATTGTATGATAGGATGAAATCGGACGAATCCTATACAGATAAAGCTACAAATAAACTCGAACAAAAAGGTCGCAGAAACAATATTAGAATTTCAGGAATGAAATTTTCGATACTATCAAGCAGTTATCAGATGTATCCAATGAAAATGAAATTGAACTTTAAATGAAAAGAAGGGCATCGAATCAAAGAATTAGGACATTGATAAAGCCCCTCGCTTCGGGAAATAGGAGCAGGGCAAGCAAATGCCGATTATTGAGAAGTTTGTGAGAAGGCAAACCGAAATCGCGGAATCCTCAATCTTTGTTTACGAGTGTCTCAGAAACCTAAATCAGTAAGTTATGTTTTCTCTAAGATTTAAAGATAAGGCTGCTGTGAAAACGGCTTGGTCCTGCGAAGGGAAAATATACCCGCATTACATTAAATTTGTATGTTTTTGAAGTAACAATAGTTTAACAAACGAAAACAGTACATGTAAAATCATCTAATCTGGATTAAAAATCTAGATGAAGTGAAATTGAAATTAAATTTGAATGCCTAGAGAATATATAAGCTTCCTTGAGAAAATATGCGATATCGTCAAGTTCGAGCTTTGATCGAGACTCTCCATCTCACTGTTAAATGAATATTGAAGATACGGATCGGGTTCTGATAGTATTCAAAGTAGTTCTTGATAAGAGTACGGTTAGTGCCACCAATACTGTTATGGGTATTCCTTGCAAAGTTGGAGGAAATATGGAGACATATGGGATAGAATCTGGTAATGTACAATATCTTTTTATTTCACGCTCATTTCATGATACGGGGGACCAGTGGTCTCATTTAATAATTTGATCTGTCACGGTGTTGGGTTGTAAAGTCATTGCGAGAAGGGGAGGGGGTCAAGATGTGGAGTTGGAGTAGCCTGTATCTGGTGGTATGCTGATGTGGTAGATCGCGAGATTGTCGATTAGAGTGGAGGGAGCGGAGGCTGCCGTTCGAAAAAATTCTGGATGTTTTGTGTGCCATGAGGAAAAGGTTAACGGGATGCGGTTGGGGTAGGACGTACAAATAAAACCCCCCAAAATAAACAATTAAATATAGATAAACAGAACCGAAAAACGAGGCCAATGCAGAATTCCTTTACAAAATTCAGCACAGGAATCTTATAATATTAACATTTGAACAACAAGATGAACATCAAATTGTTTTGATAATGCACAACAATGGATTTACCAAAACACTAAGATTATGCATGGTGTGGATAATCACAACATTCTGTGTTTCATATTCAGCTATATGATTTTTTCACTTGCAATCTATGATAGAAGCAAGATTCAAGTCAAACTATCGCATTCATAACAACACTGAATGAAGTAGTAATAACGTGCACGTAACGCATATTGCATGCGACACAGGGGTGCCTCCTGAAAACTATCAAATCTAGGCAAATCTTTCAAAACTGATTTTCCTGTGCTGTTACTTATAAAGTAAATATAAAGAATCGCTTTTCACATGAATTTTAGTGAGAATGGCCGCAGAATATTCAGAAGAAACGACACAGTTGTCCAAAATAATCGCCATTTTGTTCAAGTCAATTAGAGACACAGTGACCGCTCTGTATTAGTATTTCTATGTAGTACTGAAAATATTTATGGCAGAATTTGTACACACTTACCAGCTTTAGTAAATCCGACGACGTTACATTCGATAGCTTGCAGCAATTCAAGCACTTAAAACAACAGAAATATGCATAGGTTTGACGTCCATGGGATCAATGAATCCGGATACAAACCGATGTTGCAGATGCTGATGAAAGTAAACCGCAGGTTACCACAGGCTTCATCAATGGCGTAAGAAAGAATTATGCGTCAGAAATGACCACAATAAGAGTCAAGTATTTCGTTTCATTAATCGTTTTACAATCTAAAGAGTAGTCAAATACATACATACTTCATAGATAAGACAATAATAGAGCACTTGTTAACGTTATACAAATATTTCCAATGTCCATTTTGCGAAGGCCAGCGAACGCGCAACGGTTAGACAAGGCAAAGATACTGACGACAGAAGCTAAATGATTAAATATTTGGACGCCGAAAACACCGCCGTTGTTAATTGCATTAAGTCTAGTATATTACCTTGAATATTTTTTTTTAATCAACGAATTAGTTCATAAATAATGTAACAAGATATTCTTCATTGTCCCTTGGTACTAGTAAACAAAGATACCCACTCAGTCTCATTCAGTCTCATAACTGTCAGAACAACTCTTCTATATATAAACGAATTGCTGCTTAGAGGATAGATTTATATTTGATGTATTGCTTTTATGTATGGTCATTGTTTGTTGGGTGATATGATAAGCAAACGCTTGATACGAATGTGCATGATATGGTGGTTTTAGTAGTTTATACTCCGGGTCCTGGCGTGAGTACATTGAACGGTCCCAGAGTGACAGTTCAACCACCGCACACCTATCCTGGGCAAAACCAGTACTAGGTGCCCTCACCTCCGCAAGGAACTGGTCCCTCCTGCATATGCCAGGAGCAGTTGTACAGTGCGAATGGTCGTAGAAAGGATTTCATAACCAATCACAACAGAAGTGACCTGGTCCGCCCGGGAATCGAACCCGGATTGTCCGATTCAGAGTCCAATGCTCTACCGATTGAGCTAACTGGGCGGACATGTGCATGATATATGCTCTGGTTTTATTTTTACCGAGTCATACATAATGGCCATACTAACCTTCTTATGCAGTACAGCTTCATCTAGGTACGTTTTGCCTGTTATTTTATCTGATCGAGATTCCGATGTATTTTATTTAGCCTAGCAATAGTAAAAAGAAAGGCTGAATAATTATTTTCATTTGACATGCATTGATTAAACGACATGCAATATTAAAATTAATATTATTTCATCATCCGAATGAATTACTATGAAATCAAAAAAGGACATTATAATTTCGGTTTTCAATGGAGAGGCTATTATTTCACAATATAACACATCACGTTTTCGTGATCAAAATCAATTGATCAGCAGCGCAGTAAGTTGGTTATTCCTTGATAAGTGACCGTTTCTGATTCTAATAACATTGAAAAACAAATACAATTGTTTCAAGAATACAATTTCTGTTTGAATGTAGCGTAATATCCGCTAGGTGGCGGATAATAGAAGGTTTCGTGCACGAGGTATTAAGTGTTACTGTCATTCAGCTTTGGGCAGTCGACGTGTTTTTTTTTTAAAGTTTGAAATTATGTGTTGAAATGTACTATTTATTGGTATAAATACATGTTTAGCATTAAGTTATTAAACATGGATGATGTTAATATGATTTAGAAATAAGTCTGTTTTATTCAGTTTGAATATATTATTGTGTTTTTTGACTATCTGTGTACACGAACAGAATTGGTCGCCTAAGTACTTAAACCAGTAACAATCTGAAATGTTTGAAATGACATTGGCGTTTTGAGTTGTTTTTGAAGTTAGATATGAGGTGTTCATGGAAAAAACAATTGAAAACTGCTTTGACGTATACATTATGTACAATGTGCCATTCCATGCAATAATGTATTCATAATTTGCTAAATAAAAAAAGTACATAATATATTTGTTTTTGAATTATATATATGATAAAAGTTGTAGCTTTAGAATTGCTGTTTACTAAAACCTGTGCACCAAATATGTTAAAAATAAAAGTTTTGTCATATTCTTTTTACAATTTCACCTTTTAATGTCAACTAAGCGTATCGTTTACAAAACACAAAGGAAGAAATAGAAATTTTATCTGTTCAGTCAATTACAAAATAAGTAAATACAAGGATCGGGTTATCGAAACGTACCTTGTTAACTCAATTGAAATATCGATTCGAATAAGAAAGGTAAGCAAACAATTGATCAAACGTCAGAGATTTGTCGGTAGATCTCGAGGAATAACACGGATGTTTACTTCCTGTGCTGCCAATGTTTTGGTTTAAAATCACATAAATTTGAACATGTAGTGTTTCAAGCTATCCACAACATGGGAGTTGGGGCATCTCTAGTTAATGAGGGACAGGAAAATGAGGAAAACGCATCTGAAGAGCCTTGCGACGAATGTGGAAAAGCAAATGCAGCATCAGCCTGCTCGCAATGTTCAAAGGTCGTGTGTTTCAACTGCTGTCCTCATCGACATAATGCTCTGTTTGATGCTAAATGTGTCGTGTTCAGTGATAAAAAAATTATTTGTCCTAACAAGAAAAACCTGTTAAAGTTAGAGGCAAAGTGTGGAACATTTGACGTGAAAAGGAAACGACTGATGGTTATCTGTGAGTTTTACTACCGGGATAAACATTGCAAGTGTTGTAAAGAAACAACGAAATGGCAGTCGTGCTCAATCATGGGTCACAAAATGAAATTCGGAGCTTTATCAAAAAGAGTCCATGAATGTGAAAATTCCTTTAAGTTTGTCGGAGATGTTTGTACGTGCAAAGGGACGCAAAGATCTTTCTTCACTTTTCCTTGCACGAAATCTGTCTATGAGCTGGAGGCACCGGGGGTGTTTCGATTAACTTATGAGACCGATGGAAGTTGTTTTGGTATCGCGAGTTTAGACAATGGCCTTGCCTTTTCTATGGAAATAACGTCGAATTTTATGACGGAGTCATCGTGGCAAGTGAGATACTACGACTTTAAAGGGAATCTAAAGCAACAGATATACTGCGACGGCGACGGGAAATCCTATTTTTCTTCACCAAAATATCTTTGCTCCAACCAGAAAGAGAATTTATTGTTTGTGTCTGACAGCAACAAACATTCAGTGATGGTTTTTGATACACTAGGTCAACTTGTGCGAAGATTAACCGATGGCAAGCTCACAGTTCCACTTGGATTAGCGTGCGATGATCTTGAAAATCTATACGTAGCCTGCGGAACAAATGTTGTACAAATTGAGAAAGACGGAAAGGCCTACAAGGTGTTATTAGCAGTGCTTAGTCCGGAAAAGGTTCTTGACGTGTGTTTTGATACAGAAAGAAAACATTTGTTTTTGCTGCAAAAATCTGGAAAATTTACAGAGTTCTCGATGATTCAACCGATTAAAGCAGAAATTCCAAATATTGCAAGGAGCTATTAAAATCCCTTCGGGCTTCTCTTCATATTAAATTGGCACAAGCACATCTATAGCCTGTCCATCGACTTTCCACATAACCAACCGCAGTCATCGCTGATTTGACTTATACGTTGACGTATCAAAATGAACTAACTACTAAAGAGGCGCGCACATATCCCCGCAAAGCGTTCACACACATTTACATTTACATTATGTGTGCTTATGTTATGCAGTTCCCGAGAACAGTAGTAAACAATCAATGATAGAAACAAGTATGTTTGATCGTCTTACGGACTTTATTACTAGCTTAGGGTCTACATGTGAAGAAAATCTAAATTTTATGTTATTTGGTAACATGAATGCTCACACAAGTAATTATCCTGATTTTGTCACTGATGATAATTATTGTACTCATATGAATGTTTTACCTGTTGATTATGATATTGACCCAGTTATGAATCGTTATTCACAAGATAAATGCCGTGTAAATAGTTATGGTTTAACATTGTTAGATATTTGTAAACATACTGGCCTAAGAATTCTGAATTCAAGGTTTGGCAAAGATAAATATATAGGGCGCAACACATTTGTTGGGAGTAGAGGTAGTAGTTTAGTTGATTACGTAATAAGTACACAAAATTTGTTTCAATATATTAACGTTTTTGAGGTACAAGATCCAAATATATTAAGTGATCACTGCCTTGTGGATATATCTCTTGTTTTTAATAAACCTGTATCTGTACATGTACAAAAAATGGAATAACGGTTAAAAGCAAATGTTTGCTGAAAACCTATCTTCAGAAAATACGATGAGTAAACTTAATTATTTCAATGTCAAGGTGAATAATGTTAAGTCTTCTTCTGATATTGATGAATGTATTACTGATTTTTCTAATATTATTGACGGGGCTGCGTCCCCTTTGTTTAAAAAAGGATATTAAACATACATTAAACGCTGATAGCGATACTTCAGCCACTCATATTGTTGATTGTAAATGGTATACGCAAGAATGTTTTGAACTTAGAACTATTTTTCACAAAATGTTAAATGTCTATCGAAATGATAGATCTGATTTTAATAGACAAAATATGGTTCATGCACGTACGAAATATAAATCATGTATACGCAAATGTAAAATGGATTATGACCGCAATGAAACGGCAAAATTAATCGAGGCAAAACATAAAAACGTTAAGTTGTTTGGTAAATGCTTAAAACTTGTGCTGGTGTTAAACAGTCTAATATTCAAATTGATGTATTTAAGAAATATTTTGAGTCTGTGAATAACCCAGACGATCACTTTTTTAGGCCTGATGAAGATGTTTTGTATTTTATAGAGAGGTATGAACAAAATGATTTTAATATAATGTTTCATGAATTGAATGTCCCTATTACTGAACAGTGCTTACTAAAAGCAATTCGTCAACTACAGACAAATAGGAGTAGTGGTCCGGATAAATACCTTAACAAATTCTTTATTAATGGTAAACATGTTTTAATGCCATTTTTGTGAAACCTGTTTAACAAAATTTTTGAAGTAGGATACTTCCCAGAAAGTTGGTCTGAAGGATTTGTAATACCCCTACATAAAAATGGCAATGTCAATGATGAAAACAATTATAGAGGAATTACATTATTGAGTACATTAGGTAAATTATTTTCACGTGTTTTAAATAATAGACTGGTAGAATGGGCAGAAAATTATGGTGTATATATTGAGGCCCAGTCAGGCTTCAGGCAAAAATTGGGCACGGTAGATAATATATTTGTTTTGCATGGTTTGATTTCTCATATGATTAATAACGGTAAAAAATTATATTGCGCTTTTATTGATTTTAGCAAAGCCTTTGATTATGTTGTTAGAGACAACTTGTGGTTGAAATTAATACAATTAGGCGTCCGTGGCAAAATATTGAATATTATAAGATCTATGTACAATATTGTAACTCTTTAAGCGAACCATTTAATTATATTTTAGGGGTACGTCAGGGTGAATGCTTATCACCATTTTTATTTGCTATGTTTCTAAATGATATTGAAGACATGTATATGCATAGTGGTATGCAAGGTATAGATGTCAATATGTTTAAAATATTTCTTATTTTATACGCGGATGATATTGTTTTATTTGCAAACACTGAAAATGAATTACAGAATAGTCTAGATATGTTATATGAATATTGTAATAAGTGGAAATTAGTTGTTAACACTGATAAAACTAATTGAATGTTGATACTATGTTTTATTATAATAACTGTCCTGTTGAAGTTGTAAACAAATTTACATACCTAGGTATTGTATTCACTACTGGAGGTTCTTTTTCTGAAGCACAAAACACACTTTCGGGTCAAGCGCAAAAGGCTATATTTAAAATGAACAAGTACTTATATAAATTTACAAATATCTCTGTGCAACATAGATTAGAACTATTTGATAAATTAGTACTACCAATCTTGAATTATAGCAGCGAAGTGTGTGGTTTTATACACGGTAATGCTATAGAAAGGACTCATTTGTCATTTTGTAAACAGTTACTTGGAGTTAAAAAATCAACACAAAATGATTTCATATACGGTGAACTGGGAAGACTTTCACTTCAGTCATTACGTTTTTACAACATTGTAAAATATTGGACAAAAATTGTATGTACAAATGAAAACAAATATGTAGCAAAGGTATATCTAATGTTGAAAAATGATTTAAATCAATTTCCTAATAAGAAAAACTGGTGTTCGTTGGTAAGAGATTTATTATGTAACCTTGGCCTTAACGATGCATGGTTTTATCAAAATGTCGGAAATGCAAATGTATTTCTTAGTTTAGTTAAACAAAGAATTAAAGATCAATTCATTCAAAATTGGACTGGTAGACTAAATGATTCATCCAGAGCTTTATTTTACAGATGTATTGCACAATTTCAACTACAGCCATATTTAAAATGTATAGGTGTTAGAAAATTCTGTACTAGTATGACAAAACTGCGATGCTCCTCGCATAGATTATGTATTGAAACAGGAAGATGGGCAAGACCTGCCAGTGTACCTATAAATGAACGCAAGTGCACATTCTGCAATGTGTTAGAAGATGAATTCCATTTTGTATTACAATGTAGAATGTACTCTCAATTAAGAACACAATATATCCCAATTTGTTACTGGAGATCTCCAAATATGTGTAAATTTATAGAATTAATGAATACTGAAAATCAATTGTTAATTAGAAAACTGAGTATATATATTTCAAAAACATTCGTGATGCGCTCAGATATTTTATATGGAGCTGATTAGTATGTTATTGATTTTCATGTGTGTCTATACCTTTGTTAAAGCTAGACTTATAGTACTACAGTGTATGTTTTCTCTTATTATATCATTGTTCCAATTGACATGTTGATCAATATATGTTAGTCATATGAATATGTGATATTTCTTCAATTTCAGCCATGTAAATGTGTGATACATCCTATATAATATAATTTTTACAGCTCAAATATATGTATATCTAGATGTTTATTTTACAAGCGAAACTGCTGTTATCTAATTGTTCCTCCTCATATCTTGTCATTGATGGCAAGATCTGGGATAGAGAAAATACATAAGTAAACATACATCTTTAGATTTACCGGGTGGCTAATCTTGTATTTCGCTTTTTGACAAGATTATGTCCCTTAAGTTTTCAATCTATTCTTCATATAAAGTAGTTCAGTAACGCTATATACATTTGTTTGGATAATGCACATAAATATAGCAGTTTAATCTATTTCATTAGGATATCACAGTTAATCAATTTAAGAAATATATTATATTCCATCATATTGGTATAGCGGTGTCTATTTCTATACTGTACATTAAACGTTCAACAACACGATATATAGGTCAGGCGATATTAAAAAAAAAATCGCACAATACGTAATGTTCGCTATCAGTAACCAAAATTGTTTGGACAATACACATTTATATACAAATTTATTCCATTTTATTAGATAACTGCAGTTTATTATGTTAAGAAATTATATTGTAACTATGTCAATATATTGTTAAAGGTATAGTGCGGCGGATGTTACATAACTCGATATACAGGTCGAGTGATAAGACCATAGCAATTACCTCCCGTGCACAATCAAATCAAATTTGTTAAATAAATTCTTTAAATATTACTATTGTCGAATATGGTGTATGCAGTATGTAAAAATGTATGTAAAATTCACACTTTCGTTATCAATGTGATTTAAATTCAATATTCAAATGAGAAAGGTTTTAATTTGTCAAATTATCTACAGCACTAGTGATAGGTCTAATCTAATATGTAAAGTCAGTTCAACTGGATTTTTGTCACACTTTTTTATTCTTTTAAGTCTTATGTTGCATATATACTTTTGACACATACGACGAAAATCTGAATTATTATAAACATGTACATTATGTAATAGGTGAATATAAGTCTTCATTTCCTATGTAAAATGTGCTACTGTAATGCATGTATGAGATCATGTCAACTTAATATTGATGCACGTTTGCCATATTATATATTTTGCAAATTGTACCACATGGGTCTATGACCTTCTGGGAAAAGATAAATAAACTTGTAAACTTGTAAACTTGTAAACATTTACTGTTGTTGCCATTATTTGTAGCAGTGGTGAACTATTCTGATTTATGCTCAGTAGTATAGAGTGTTATACAGAAGATTCATTTTTTGTATTATTTTAATCCAATTCATAACAAATCAGGATTCATTTTACACACTTATTTTAATTTTTGTCTAATTCATATAAATAGCTGGTCGAAGATGACCAAATTTCGAATTTTCGTAGGCCGGCGTGTGTGCTACGGTAATGGAATGCAACATTCTGACTGCATATCAAGAACTCGGGCTCGGCAAATACATCGGCCACTAGTAGTGGGCCACTTATAACGTAAACTTTAAATGTTTCTTCATTATTATTAGTGCCGCTTGCCTATTTTTAGTGTAATGCGTTCCTCGAGTATTTTAAAAACATGCGTATTATAAAACACAGTGATATCATTGAAACCTACAACCAGTTTTAAAACATGACAAATATATGTCTTATCGGATATCCTAAGAGATCGATCCGGGTAAATAAGCGGTAGAGACCCTGTATCAGTTAATGATTAAACTGTTTAATCAACAGCACATCTTTTCAGAGTTATTCACAAATTTAAACAATAATAGTTTGGACCGATGGAAAGCTGGCAGTCAACGTAGGATTGACATGCGAGGATCTAACAAATATATACGTAGCCTGGGAAATTTTGAGAAAAATGAAAAGGCCTACAGGGTAACTAGAATTGAAAAGTATGGACAAGGTTCTTGGCGTGTATTTTGACACAGAAAAAAACAACATTTTTTTCATCCAAAAATCTTGAAAATAAACAGGGTGTTTGACGATTCAACCGATTAACGTATAATATCCAAAAACTGACAGGAATGATTGCCATTTCTCGATATTTCTCTTCATTCTGTGATATTACATTCTGTAAACCATACTGTGATATAACTTTCTGTGATTCATTTTGTGCTATCACGTTTTGTTATTCATTCTGTGCTATCACGTTTTGTGATTCATTCTGTGAAATCACATTATTATATATTTATTCTTTGATATCACTTTCTCTGATAAATCCTGTGGTATAAATTTTTGTGGTGTTCAGTGACAAACAAATCATCTGTCCTGACAAGAAAATGCTGTTGAAGTTAGAGACAAAATGTGGAGCATTTGACGCAAAGACAAAACTATTAACGGTTGCCTGCGAGTTTTACTACCGTGATAAGCATTGCAAGTGTTGTACAGAAACAACGGAATGGCAGTCATGCTCAATCATGAATCAGAAAGTGAAATTCGGAGCTATATCCAAACGGGTTGATGAATGTGAAAAGTCCTTCAAGTTTGTGGGTGGAATGTGTTTATGCAAAGGGACGCAAAGATCTTTCTTCACTTTTCCTTGCACAAAATCTGTCTATGAGCTGGAGGCACCGGGGGTGTTTCGATTAACGTTTGAGGCCGATGGAAGTTGTTTTGGTATCGCGAGTTTCAATAACGGTCTTGCCTTTTCTATGGAAATAACGACGAATTTCGCAACAGAATCATTGTGGCAAGTCAGATACTACGATTTCAAAGGGACATTAAAGCAACAGATATACTGCGAAGACGATGGAAATACCTATTTTTCGTCACCAGAGTAGCTTTGCTCAAACCAGAAAGAGGATTTATTGTTTGTGTCTTATAGCAACAAACATTCTGTGATGGTTTTTGACACAGATGGCCAGATTCTGCTTATGTTATCCGATGGCGAGCTGACAGACCCTCTTGGATTGGCATGCGATGGTCTAAAAAATATTGACGTAGCATGTGGAACAAAAGTTATACAAATTGAGAAAGATGGAAAGGCCTATCGACAGTTACTTGCAGTGAAATATCCGGAAACGGTTCTTGACGTGTGATTTGACACAGATCGTAAACTATTGTTTGTCTTGCAAAAATCTGATAAAGTCACGGTGTTTGCGATGCACCAGCCTATCAAAATAGAACCTTCAAATCGCTGATATTACTTTCTTATGTAGAGGTTGTAACAGTTGAATAGAGTATAGTGTCTGTTAATTTATTACATGACGTTGTCATTTTCATTTTGATATATAACTGAAGTGCGTGTATTAATTTTAAGACATTATACGGTGAATGAATAGTGTTAAAAAATGAGTATCTATTATATATATAAACAAGAGTGACACTCACAAAATACGCCCATCAATAATTTCTTGGATTCTAAGACAACTTACTGTCATCCTTAATCGTACCCAAGAGACAATCAGTGTGTACTTGGCAAAGCATTTATACCGGCAAACATTCTTGGTAAAGATTGTATAGCTACAAACATTTTCAGCAAGTTTGGTGAAGGTCAGATGAGAATTGTTCAAGTTAGAGAGTAGACAAAGCTTAAATGGCAAGGGCAGTAATCCTGAAGTGCTTCGGGGCATTTGGCTGATTATCATACTTGACCGATTTATTTTACCAACAAATATTTTCAGCAAGTTTGGTGAAGATCAGATGATAACTGTTCAAATTAGACAGTGGACAAAGCAAAAATGGCAAATTTTGACCAATTCAAGGGCCATAATCCTGAAGAGCCTGGCTGGTTATAGAACTTTGCCAAGAATATATACCAACAAACATTTAAAGTAGCAAGTTTGGTGAAATTCGGATAAAAACTGTTCAAGTTTGAGAGTAGACAAAGCTAAAATGGCCAATTTTGATAAATTCAGGGGGCCATAACTCTGGAGTGCCTAAAGCGATTAGGCTGGTTATCGAACTTGACCTAGATATTTCACCAACAAACACTTTCATGAAGTTTGGTGGAAATTGGATGAGAAATGTTCAAGTTAGAGAGCGGACAAAGCTAAAATGGACAATTTTGACAAATTCAGGGGGCCATAACTCTGGAGTGCCTAAAGCGATTTGGCTGGTTATTGAACTTGACCTAGATATTTCACCAACAAACACTTTCATGACGTTTGGTGGAAATTGGATGAGAAATGTTCAAGTTAGAGAGCGGACAACATTGTGGAGCCGCCCGCCCGCCCGCCGCCCGCCCAATTTTGACAAATTCAGGGGGCCATAACTCTGGAGTGCCTAGAGCGATTTGGCTGGTTATCGAACTTGACCTAGATATTTCACCAACAAACACTTTCATGAAGTTTGGTGGAAATTGGATGAGAAATGTTCAAGTTAGAGAGCGGACAACATTGCGGAGCCGCCCGCCCGCCCGCCGCCCGCCCGCCATGGGTGTTCCCATAATACGGCCATCGTAAGATGGGCGTATAAAAAGTATGTATCCAGTGTTATTAATCATGGAATTTGTACTTACAATATCAACATAATGTTGCATTCGTGGACATTCGATATGAAAAACGATTTAAACATATTTGTATTAATAAATTGAGAAAATTTGTTCAATCTCGATATGCCGTAATGAATTATCCTCTATTTAATACAATGGAAACTATATGGAAAACTCGTTTCTGTATTTCAGGTATCAAGTGTATACATTTCAGTCAATAGGTCATTAAAAATAGCCCAATTATGATTAATGGTGCACCAACAAATTTCGAATGATTAATGGTAAAAAATAAGAGGCACATTCAGTTTCTTTAACATACTTAATTACTCAATAATTTGCTTAACTCATTTTACCAGTTCACAGACTAGCAAGGTTCAAAAGAGTAAAATGAATATACTATGTTAGAATCATATTGATACAGAGTTTTGGTAAAAAAACATGAAAAAAATGATATAATTCCTTTTTACAAGTAAGAACGTGAGAATTTTCGAGCAACTGGGACTTGCCCTCTCAGACCAACTCATATACTTATATCTACAGCTTGGGGTTTACCTATAGGGTTAATATTATTTGTTTGATTGTTAAGTTTCCTCAAGTTAATGCATTCTTTGATAAGATTTACCTTTTGCATTGTATCTTTATTTAGGATTATTTTGATAAGAGTAAGGTTTGTGCATTTAAACTGGTTTAAACCTCTAGTACATTTTACTGACCGTTCCAAGGGGTACCTAACAATCCTTGATAAACATAGTTTTTTATATGAAGTATGTATGCACTGTGCTGCTTGTGAAATTTTGTGTTATTCCATGTTTCTTGTTTGTGATTTTATGTTCTATGTCTTTGGCGTTTACCCAGTGCCATTAACCCGGGTTTATGTTTAAACTTTTTGCTACTGAGCTTGTTTCTGTAGCTTTTCGCATAAATATTGGTTTAACATATCGAAAATGATCATATGTTTTCATAAATAAATAAATAAATTTACTACTTTCTTATATCATGTTTGTAAGTTTGTATTATGTTATGTCATACTATGTTGTGTAAAATGAATACATATTTTTGAATAAATCGAAATTATTTAAAAATAATGTTTTCATTGTCTCCTGATTAAATTTGGAAATATATACCAATATTACACCTCAACTTCCATTCCTTAAATGAACTGCCTTTCGGCAATTGCGTTCATCAATGAACGCAACATCTTCGGATATGTTCGGATCGTAATTCATTGCATAACAATATACATGAATGCTATTGATCTTGTTATTGGTTGTATTGTGTCTGCAGGTCCCGTAAAATATAGATCAACATTTTTAAAAGTGTTAGTTTATTATATTTTAAATATATTGGTACCAGAAGTGTTTCAATTTTACGTTTTAAAGTGATTTCAAGTGGTTGATCTTTTCCCGCGTTATTGTGACGTCATTTGAAAAAATGTTTCCGGTTAAAGTCGGGTCGTTCTATTTACAGAATGGGTAAGAACGGATTACTGAAAGGTTTTCTTAAATGAAATGAAGTATTCTTTTAACAATTCTTGAAAGAATTAATGAAATATTGGTGTAAATATAAGGAATGAATTGCGGGGTTGATGTCATTATCGGGGATATGAACGCAATTAGGTTGGTCAAAGTACGCGTGGAGTCCTTCGGACTCTACACACATTGACCAACCCAATTGTGTTCATACCCCGATAATGACATCAACCCCGCAATTCATTCCTTAATTAACCTCATAAAATTTACTCTCTATGGGTCGTTTCAATTAAGATCATAAGTGGAGTTTATTCGTAAATTGTAATATTATCGATTAATAGTGATTTGTATATTGATACATATTTAAGTGAATTGAACTTAAAGTGACACTTTTATTCAAAATCAATACAAAGACATGTATAACAAACATCAATTTTGACAGTTAAAGTTAAACTACTTACTAAATAATGCATTTATGTAAAATTTCAATAACTGATAACATGATTGTAACCGTGTATTTAATAGAAGTGCAAAAATATTAATTGATTGGTGAATGCTTAAAGATTTACTGTGGTCTGCTATAGTTTCATAAGGCAGATATACCATGTTTTGGCAATCTTGGTATCCTTCATAAGAACCATTGTTTTTGTCATTAAGTTATCCTTTTTGGAATATTAATACAATATTATTAAATGTGGTAAATTTTATTTGGGAGTAAGAGTGCATCTTTAAGTCAGTTTAAAAAGGAAAAAAAAACATTGAGGAGATAAATAAATCAATGCGTTGGTTGAGGATTTATAATATTCAACGTCTTGTCATTTGGCGATGTTTAAACATATTGAAGGTTATTGAAGTAATTAATATGTAAATCCCATATAAAAAACGGGCCGTAAGACTGTTGTTGGAAAATCTTTACATCAATTGCCATGAACTACAACATCACTAATAAAGTGATATTTTGTTGTTGAACAATACTGGTTTTAATATATCTATACAGTACTGTAAACACTAAACTCGACAACTTGGGGCCATCTTTTCAAAGAACATACTTATATTCGAGTGTGTGTTTTTTTCGATTTAATATTCTGGAAAGTTGTACTATCAATTTCGAAAAAAAAAGCTTTATTGGTCATTTTCTGCAGCATTTATTTGATTTTTCAATTAAAAAGCTCAATTTAATTGGCAGACATGACATTTACACGTAAAAAATATTGATATAAGAATATCTAGTTGTTCGCTCGTTGACAAGATGCCCTCTTCATTCACTTCTTGTTAACCACTTGTTAAGGAGGAGTGAACTCTCCTTGTTCACTTCTTGATAACCACATGTTAAGGAGGAGAAGACTCTCTTTGTTCACTTCTTGTTAATCATTTGTTAAAGAGGAGTGGACTCTCTCTGTCCACTTCTTGTTAACCACTTGTTATGGAGGAGTGGACTCTCTTTGTCCACTTCTTGTTAATCACTTGTTAAGGAGATGACGACTCTCCTTGTTCACTTCTTGTTAACCACTTGATAAGGAGGAGTGGACTCTTTGTTTACTTCTTGGTTACCTCTTGTTAAGGAGTAGTGGACTCTGTTCACTTCTGGCTGATTTTAATAAGGAGCTCACCAGAAATTATTTTTACTGTTCTCTTTACTTAGTCTTTTTAAAGAGTCATATCATTCAACAAATCAGATCAATAATAGAAGAACATTTCTGCATATATTTAATAAATACTACAACAAATATCAAAATTACATGATATTTCAATGAATAGCATGAAAAAGTATCTTTATTCCAACATTATAAATATCTCAGTATATAATTCAATAAAGCAATTCTTCAAATATCAATAAACAGGCTCTCAAACAATGTCCCATAAAAAAAGTAGGAATACATTTGGAGCTTTTATGAAAACACAGTAGAAGAAAGTATCGTTTTGTGACAATGAGTATGAAAATAACGAACATGTACATCGACAGTTTAAGATCAACAACTTTCTAACTTAAAAATTATTGTACAATGTCTTCTTCCTATTTTATTAAACCTGTGATGAAACTTATCCCTGAACTGCTTCAAGTTGTTGAAATGTTTACAGCCATCAGGCCATCTCATGTCTCAACGGTTCAATTTACTTAATTGCACCACTGGAATCCTAGGTAATTTGTGAACAAAATGAACAAATAAAGCTAAAAACTGATAATTTTTCACACACAAAAATAATGGGTATTGACAAGATGAAGGAAAAAGTAGGGCTTTTCAAAATGTATTAAAAGTAGGAAAAGAAGGGAGAGTAGGAGAAAGTATGAACGCTGGAGAGACTGAATACACTAGGACAATACCACCATGACAATACCTTGGCGAGCTAACAATAAATGTACCATATAAAAAAGCAATGCATGTTATTTTTGCTATAATAATTTAATTGATCTTTGACAATACAAAATAAAATTCCCTTTTCAACAGCATTTTATCTACCAAGAGACATTATATTCAGATGAATATATATAGGCTAGCCTGTGCTTACCAGATACAAAGAATACATGTATATCTCGTTTATCATTTTGAACTGTTCTAATGATTTTTAACATGAAGGAAGCCTAAAGTTAAATGCCCCTACCCCCTAATGGTGGGGAGGGGAGGGGGCATATTTCACCTTTAATTTTATCCCTGGGAAATGAATGAAAATCTTCCAAAATTCCTATATTTTTTTTAACAACGCAAGTGTTGAATTTCTGCAGTGCTACTTTATTTTTTAGACATGCCTTTATGGACAATATTTTCATCTAATTAAGACACATACATTTCAGATAGTCATTGACATAAAACATATATAAGACAACAATGACAATAGTTTTAATACTATATAAACAGTAGTCAAAGTAAGCACTTGCACACAGCAACCATGCGCTTGTAAAATGTTTTTTGGACTTGCTTGATTTGTTATACAGAAGAGCTTGTTAAAATCTTTGATGCCAAGAGAAGACTAAAGTGACAGTCTTATTCAAAATCAATACATACTCATGTATAGCAAACATCAATTTTGACTGATAAACCTTTAACTACTTACTAAATAATGCATTTATGGAAAAGATTATGTACTGATAACAAGATTGTAACCGTGTATTTAATTGAAGAAAGCGAAAAAATATTAAATGATTGGTGAATGCTAAAAGATTTACTGTGGACTACTACGGTTTCGTAAGGTAGAAATACCATGGTTTATGCGCATTTCTTTCAAATTAGACTCGGTTTTCTTCATAAAAACCATTGTTTTCGACATTTATTCATCCTTTTTTAAATATTACAACAATATCATTAATAGTGGTAAATCTGATTTGGGCGTAAGAGTGCATCTTAAGAATTCAGATTTGTTTCTCATAATGTCCTATTTTGATGACTGTACAGATGCTGTTTTTATTTTGTGGACGATCTTTTCTCAGTCAATTTGGCAGCAGCTTTTTTCTTCATCATTTGCAGTCTTTTATCCGCATTTACAACAGAATTCTGACCACCCTGGTTAGACGATGATGATGCTGATGACGAAGACGATTTACTCGCTGAATTCAAAGATGATAAAGCAGATGTTGACTGAGATTTCAACATTTTACTGGAATCAGAAGACGATTTTTGTCCACCAAACATCTTTGAAGCATCAGGAGATGCCCGTGAGGTGACCTTGGTATCTTGTGAAGGTCGATGGAAAGGCTTCTGGTCAGACTTACCTTTATCCTTATCTTTCGACTTTTCACTCGAAGATTTCTCTGAATCAGACTTAGATTTAGAATCTGATTTTCCAGATGAAGACTTAACATGATCTGACGATTTTGATGAAGAACTTGATGAAGACGAAGATGAACTTGAAGATTTTGAAGTAGATTCAGGCTTTGACTGACTGTTAGACGACTTGGAAGAGTCAGCTTTCGAGCTGGATGATTTCACTGGGTCAGTTTTCTGACTGCTTGACTTAGACTGGCCTGACAAGTTAGCTGCCAGACTGGCTAGTCCACTAAGAGGCTTCGCAGAACCAGATGTGGAACTCTCTTTAGACGATGATGTGCTCTGAAAAAAATAGAAGAGAATAACAAACACAAATTACTCGAAGCCACTCCCATGTTGAAATTAAGTTTTACAGTATTTTCTCATATTTTGAGATTTATATTGGATTACAAGTAACTGAATTCGACCCCATCTGGAAATACATTTCCATGGGGTCAACTCATGAAATGTTTGATCGATTTTCCGAATCAATATTTTGAAAATTTAGAGCCTAATTGGTCAGGTTTTTTTTTATTTTAGTGAAACTCAATTTGATTTGAAGGCCCCCCTAAATATTGAACTATTAAAAATTATTGAGCTCACAATGTTTTGTTTGTACACTTGTTGAAAAGATGGCTTCCATGTCTTTTACTCATAATTTGCGATGAGGGTCATGCTTTAAACAGAAAAATTTCCATTATCATTAACATATACATAAGAAGGGAATTGCATGTTGATGCCTAAGCTCATCCACTATAATGTATGGTTTAAAAAGCATTTCTCGAGAAATGTTCTGTATATGGTCATAGAAAGTAAACCTGCAGAAGTCATAACAGTTTCCAAACAGAGCTGTCACTTTCAGTGACTAATGCCCCCAAACTGCCAGACAGATCAATCAAATATTCCTAAATTCAGAAAGAGCTAAAATAAGTTGTAACCATAATGGAGGACACCATGATAGTTGACTTCAAGTCAAGCAGAACCCGTAAGCCTTATATGTCAGTGCAGACAGACAAACAGACTTAAGTTTGTAAAACGGCAAGACTAGCTTAAAATGATACTTCAGCAAAGCTAAATGGATAATAAGTGCATACGAGTTTGGTCTCCCGCCTGTTGAAGGCAAACAGACTTGTGGGTTCTGACTTGGAAGGTTTCGACACAGGCTTTTCAAGCTTCTCCGGGGTTGCGGCAGACACTCCAGATTTGGACTTCTGAGTTTTACCAACCTGAGACATGGAAAAATAAGTTTAATGATTAAATAAGTTTAATGATTAGTTATATATATAGGCAAATTTGCAATTCTATAAAAGTTCATATTTTACAACGGACATATAAACCTGGTTTATACGTAAGAGGGAGGAACTATACCATTTTTTGTTTAATGAAATAAAGTGTGGCAAATCATTCAGAGTGTTAAAACTAAACACACTAAAAGCTGGAACCCTTCAACAAATGTTAATATTCGCCCAAATATCGACATTGAACACATTTTTCAGGAGCATTTATTAACAGCTATTGGCGATTCTTTGTTGCGTGATTAGTAGATTGAAATTCTGGACAGCAGTACAGATTCAGGTTATTTTAACCACATTTAAAATCCAAGAATTATGAACTACATGTAGTATACTAATACACTAAATCTGACAGGATGTCAATATGTACACGGTTCTTACCATCTTCTTCATGGTTTTCTCACAGCGAGAACAGTACCACACAAATCGCGGGTCATTCACGTCCTGTTCTATGACTGCTGGCCGATGACACTCCTGAAAAAGGACCACAATTCTTTATTATTAATACAAAAAGATTGAATCATGTCCATTTCACTCATTATCGTAGGGTATCATTATTTCATGATTGGCCAAGGTGAACATGTAAGTGACTTATTATTATATCATTTATTTAAAGGGGCTATACCCCTTATGATGAAATAGCGAAAAAAGAAGAAAATTGTCGAAAACTGACATAAACTTTGTATCGATGTGTACAATGCATTGAAACTAACTAACTGAAGTACCACATAGTTTACAATTAATTTGTTTTTTCGCAGTTTTTTCGTACGTAGTAAAATTCATTCTTATGCATGATTGGCTAGTCGATGTTATCACGTGATATTACCAAGTTAGGTATACAGTTTAAATGTTTCAAAGATTAAGGATAAGCCTTCGCAGCACATTGGATACATCACTGGACTGCAATTTTGGCGACACCGGTTCAAACCCGGTCTCCGACTCGATTTTTTTTACATTTTTTTACAATTATGAAATCAAAGAGTAAAACATTTTATTAAATAATTGTTCTGAGATTCGTTAAAGAAAAAAACTTTTTTTGGTGCCAATCTGGTGTATAGTCCCTTTTATAGTTTAAGCCACACATCAGCATATTGACATTGAAAACATATACAAGATAAAGAGTTTGTTTCAATACATGTAAGATCGCAATATTTTCAAGTGAGCACAAAAAAAAAAAAAATTACCATGGCTATACCATAAGTGAAATATTCACAATGAATTGTAGCTAATCAGAAAAAGCATGCCAATCTGCATGTGATCCTAATACAATTTCAGATATGGCATAATTAAATTGTGTCCTAGCACTGTGGTCGCTATTGTTTGATTAAGATGTGAAAACAGGCTAGAATTTCCAAACAGAAAAAAATATCAGTTTGATAACACAAGATCTTTGGATTATACTATTAGATAAGTTAATCAAGCAGTATTATAGTTATTGACCCTTTTTACTGTTTCTGAATTCAAATCCTTTCGTTTTTTGCAGGAGAAAATATTGCCACTTTTGGGTAATTATCATAACTTTTTAGGGAAATAGATGTGTTTAAGCAAAGAAACCAGCAGTAAATTTCAAGATAAAGATCTGAAATATAACTACAGTCTGGACCCATGATTATGAACAATATAAAGTCTGAGTCTAGACTAGGACTTAAAAAAAGTAGTTTGATTTAATGACAAAAAAACAACATCTTTTTTCCATTCCTCTTACCAAACCTATGCTAATAAAACTTTCAAATAATAGTTTAATTCTCCATCAATGCTCTGCTGGAAGAAACATGACAATGAATTGTAGATTTGCAATTTCGAGTTTTGAGTCTGAACTTAAGACTTCACAGGGTTGAGTGTGGCATTGTGGTTAAGGTGTCTGGCTCTCACACAAGTGGTTGTAGGATCAATCTTTAGAGGTGATGGGTTCGAGCCTCACCAAGGGTTCTTTCTCATGGCCTCTCAAAAAGGGCTCATTACTTGTTTCTCCCAGGAAACAGACTCCAGAGTGATGCATATAAGCTTTCAGCTCTCTTTACAATCGAGCATTTTTTTATTAAATCAATACATCCTTATAGATAGCAACTAAACTTACCTGGTGGTATAGACTGTGGCATTCTTGACACTCAACCAGCTGATTTCCTGGCATCACATCAAACTGCCTGTAAATGATAATGTTAAAAGTACAATACCAATTCTGAACTATTGTAATTTATTTCATAAATTACTAAAAGGTGTAAAATAATATATTTGTTTCCAGTTTTATGCTCCCAAAAATCAGGTAGGTAGCTTAGATTTTTTTGAATAGGCAAATAAGTTTCTTGAGATTTTTCTGCAACCAAAATCTATATATTATATGCTCATGACCGTCTATACATTCATAATAAGCATCACTGGTATTTAAAAAAAAAAAATTACTGCCTTTTTAAATCTGAATTGAAAAGAAAAAACAAAACAAATGATAACAAATATTTCTCTAGGCAATAAAAGGTCTAGGGTCAGGCCAAAACAATAGGATAGGTAGTGGAACAGGAAATAAACATTTATTTTTTTACCACATAGGGCCTAAAAAAATTATATTTGATTCGGTTTGCCTGACCCTACCTACGGAATAGGCGCCGATCCTACCGTTTTTATAGTCAGTTTGAAAAAAAAATGAAAAACTAAAAAATAAATAATAATAATAATTTTTGTTTTGCTTTTTCTTTTTTGCTTTTCAATATGAAGTTTAAAACCTTAAATGCTTATATAGAAGATAACTTTAACACCATTCTCCAATGATGAATATGACATTCTTATATAAAGCTAATAAAAAAATTAAAAAAATAAAAAGCCTACCTACCCTACCTATTTTTGAAAATGATGTAACCCTAACCAATTTTTTTTAGGCCTAGGATATCTGATGTACACATGATCTTGTTAATCCATAAGCCATTGGCAATAATCATAAATGTTTATACTTTGGAAGCCCATATTAATTTGGTATCGGCAGACATGTGAACCTTTGTCTCAAAAGCGGTAGAATTTCTAATTACTTTATTTTTCAGTCAAAAACAATTATGGAAACAATGTAAACAAAAACTTTTTGATATTTGTTACTATTTTTAGATTTTCAGAAAATGCGCATAAAAAACGTCATGGTTAAGAGACTTGTCAAATTAAGCGATATCGCTTAAAAGGATATCGCATTGTGATTATTAAGTAATACATAAAATAAATTAGCGAAAAACATTTATATATGAAGTTATTGTCTTTTTTTGTTTTTTTATTTCAAGTAAATCTGACATGAAATGATCAATCTTTCAAGGTAAAAAAATATTGCTTGTAAAATATATTTTGGAATAATATTAACTCTTTCTTTATACTGTTCACATGAAATCTTTTCAAATGATACCAAAAAAAAACACATTCTCTATTGTGCATAGGATACTTGAACCGTTTATCCATCAAAACAGCAGACTGACTACTCTTAAATAATGAAGAGCTTATATGGGGACACACTAGAAAACAAAACCAGATTTAAAAAATATATATTAATTTCAATGTATTTAACTTCATTTCCATATAAATTCAATTTTACCCTCACAAAATCGCAGAATCCAGTTTACATAACAATATACGCTTAATCAAAAAGACTGCTATCCATACATAGTCAAGATATTAAACTCAAAACGTACTTGCACACTACACACGATATCCCTAGCCCGATGGCGAAATCATCCGCATCCATACTTTTATCCAGTTCTTCCTCCGTCGAAGAGTCGTCCTCCACTTTCTTTTCTGTCTTTTTCTGCTTTTCTTTCTCCTTCATTCTCTGTTTTTCTCTTTCCCTTTCTTTTTCTAGCTCCTCTTTTTTTGCCTTTAACAGGAATGAATATTAATTATTCTATATGAAGATGCCTATATTACTATGATGACTATTAAATGACTTACTGCTTACTACAAGTACCTATGCCACCTATGGTACTTGCACAGGTCAGAGATTTTGCAAGTTTTCTGGGCTGGTTATCTCAGTTTTTAGAGCTACTGACTTGCAATCCGCAGAACTGCAGCATACATGTACCGGTTCCTTTTGAATGCCAGACATTTGGCCCGCAATTTGAGAACATAGAGCTCAAGAGTATGAGTGGGACTTAAAAGTGAGGTAATTGGAGAGGCGTAATAGTTATATAAGGTGCGACCAATCTGGGAATTTGGGTACATGTTCCAACAAAGAGGGGGTGAATGCCAAGGTACTCACTCACACTCAGAGAGTATTTGAACTATCTGGCCCCAATTTCTTGAAACTTCTTAAGTCCCTTATAACAGGATTAAGCTAAGCTCACTATTTTTGTTTTTCAATAATTTGGTTATTATTTACTTCTAAAAAATATATATTTTAGATAGAAATTATCTTTATGATAATCACAATACACCTTTTTTAAATAATTAAAATCTAGATAAACTATGTATTTTAACTTATTGAAATATGCTACTAAGGCCTGTTAAGCTTAATAAATTTTGAGAAATTGGGGCCTGGGCTTGTAAGATCAGTTTGTACAACACTTGATTTGCTAGCAGCAGGTTCAGGTTCAACCCCCAGACTGGCCGCATACTTATCTCTGAGCCTATGACACCAATATCTTTATAATGTGGAATCGTAAGGTGAATTTTTGTATGTTTCATCTTATGGACAAACATGCAAATTAATTGCTCAGAGACCTTTGTCAGCCAACTTAATGTTTAATTAGAAATAACCTCAACAGGCTATAATGGGAAACGTTCTTCCTATGAAATGTTTATTCTTTCCTAAAGGCTATTCTATTTAAACATATTACCCCCAGGGGGAAGACACTTTTTGATTATGCCACCCACCTACAGAAGAAAATTAACCCTTGTTGGGTCCAAATTAGCGAAAAAAAGACACCCACCTATATGCTAACTTAATAATTGCCTTCCCCCGTGGGTTATACGTTTTACTGGAACAGCCCTAAGGAAAATCGTTTAATTTCTACATAATAATATAAGCCGGTTAACTTTTTGAATTTTTTTAGCCTGCTACATACCTTTTCTTTTTCCCGCTCTTTTTCTCTTTCCCGCTCTTTTCTTTCCCGCCTTTCTTTCTCTTTCTCTTTTGAATCCTTATCCTTCTTGGACCTCTCTTTATCTTTGTCCCTTTCCCTGTCTTTATCTTTTTCCCTATCTGAGTGTTTTTCTCTGGACGAGTCTTTGTCCCGATGAGAGTCGTCCAATCGAGCCTTCTTAGCGGGCACTTCTGGTGAGGCCTCTGACCCACTTTTAGTCTGTTGTAAAAAAATTAAACAATCTTTATATCTAATATAAATAAAGTACTCACAAATATTCTCAATCATTATTGTAAAAAAAATGTTATTGTCTATCTTAAAATTTAACCTTTTCTATCTGTTAATGCAATTTTCTTCTGTTTGTTAGGAAACCATAACGCATAAAAGCCTATTCTGAAATCTCCTTCAGAACTTTGGGAAAACTGAAATGCCACTGTTATACAGGGTAGAATAACCGCCGTCCACTTGGCTGCAAATTCACTCGGAATATGTTCAAAAACAGTACATTATATAACTAGAGCTGTCACAGTAGTGACGAATACCCCCAAATGCCGCCTGGACACAGGAATGGCAAACCATTCCTTTGAAAAGAGGCCATAACTCCAAGGTTACTGCAAACTGCATCTTCTTTTATCATGCATGTACTGTTTTATTTAAATATGTTGAGTAATTTAGAAGTTACACTGCTGACAAGAAAAACTAGCCTTTCACGAGTTATCGTCCGGAAACTGTTTTTCTATTTTTAGTAACAGTGACCTTGACCTTGGCCCCAGCAGCCCTGATATCAAACTTGACCTGTATCTTCTGATGTTACACCTGTGTACCAAAAATTGTTCAAATCTGTCTAGCCTTTCATGAGTTATCGTCCGGAAACCGTTTTTCTATTTTTAGTAACCGTGACCTTGACCTTGGCCCCACCAGCCCCAATATCAAACTTGACCTGTATCTTCTAATGTTACACCTGTGTACCAAAAATTGTTCAAATCTGTAAGCCTTTCATGATTTATCATCCGGAAACCGTTTTTCTATTTTTAGTAACAGTGACCTTGACCTTGGCCCCACCAGCCCCAATATCGAACTTGAGCTGTATCTTCTGATGTTACACCTGTGTACCAAAAATTGTTCAAATCTGTCAGGCCTTTCATGAGTTATCATCCGGAAACCGTTTTTCTATTTTTAGTAACAGTGACCTTGACCTTGGCCCCACCAGCCCCAATATCGAACTTGACCTATATCTTCTGATGTTACACCTGTGTACCAAACTGTATCTTCTGATGTTACACCTGTGTACCAAAAATTGTTCAAATCTGTCTAGCCTTTCATGAGTTATTGTCCGAAAACTGTTTTTCTATTTTTAGTAACAATGACCTTGACCTTGGCCCCACCAGCCCCAATATCGAACTTGACCTGTATCTTCTGATGTTACACCTGTGTACCAAAAATTGTTCAAATCTGTCTAGCCTTTCATGAGTTATCGTCCGGAAACCGTTTTTCTATTTTTAGTAACAACTAGACAAAGCTGTATAATTTTTGCCTATTTTAACTTATTCAGGGGCCATAATTGGAGACATGATCATGTGATTCCAACCACAATCACAGGGGCAAATGTTCTCACCATGGCTAAAAGTTTGAAAAAGATTCATTCAAAAATGACGAAGGAGTAGGACGAACAAAACTAATTTTACCCAATTTAACTCATTAAGGGGCCACAACTCCACTCAGGATCATGTGACTCCCACCAAATTCATGGAGGCAAAGGTTTACATCATGGCCATTAATATTTGAAAGTTTGAAAAAGATTTGCTCAATAGCTTCAAAGAAGAATCCTGGACAAAGCTAATTTTGCCCAATTTAACTCATTAAGGGGCCACAACTCCACTCAGGATCATGCGACTCTGACCAAATCCACGGAGGCACAGGTTTACATCATGGTCATTAATATTTGAATGTTTGAAAAAGATTTGTTCAATAACGACAAAGATGAATCCCGGACAAAAAAAACCGGACGGACAGACGGACAGACAGACAGACGGACGGACAACCCGATTCCAGTATACCCCCCCCAAACTTTGTTTTAGGGGGTATAATAATTATGCGACACTGTCAGCAAAAATGATTCCAGGGGTGAAAACATGAGGTTTTAATTTTCACAAGGTTTATTTCCTCATAATAAGATAATCATAGCTATTTTTAGATTATTTCGAGAAGGTTCTTTAATTTAATTTTACACATTGTTTTAAGAATTTATTATACTATCTCTTTGTTTTAATTTGTTTTGTTTTTTGTAAAAACATAAAGGGACTATTTCATGGTTTGTAAAATGCAATTTATACAGGTTTTTTTTTTCTTTACAAAGTACAGTGTTGCAAATCATAGTGTTAAAGCTAAGATACTGACAGCTGAAGAAACCCTTCAACAATGAAGATTTATCAAAACTGTCAAATCGATTTAGGTAGATATGTTGTTTAAAGCAATTATTGACTTGATTGAGTCGATGATGGACACCGTACGCCGGACAAAGACTAATCACAATAGCTCATATTGCGCACTTTGTGTTCAGGTAAGCTAAAAATGTAGTCCAAGCGAAAATAATAAAATGGTTAATCAATATAAAATTTAACTAGAAATGATCTTGATGTTAATATTTAAAATGCAGCAACACATCTTTGCATCTTGATGCATGAAGGATGTGTGTGTGTTAGTGATGTTCCGATGATCGATTATAATCGAAAATTGATTGGTTGTCCCAGAAGTCGGCGACAATCGATTGTATATGGTCATAATCGATCATCGGTTCAACCAGAGTTGCTTTACGTCTTTGTTTTCCACTCCCCAGGGGACATCACCGCGTTAGAGATTCGTCCTTTACTTTCCGTTCATTACCGCCTATTTTCTTTTGCTTCAATATACATTTGGAGCTGTTCATTTCTTATCGTTAAACAATATGGCTGACCAAGCACCAAATCTCGTAGACGAAATATTTCCCTATCCTGGGGGCAAATGTTTTACATGTTCTTGTTACTTTTTTTGTTGTTTGTTCATTCATAAATAAAACTAGTAATTGATTCAATGCATATGTTTGCATTTGGCGTTGTCAACAAACCACTTGGGTAAACAAGGCATGATAGATGTACTATATGACAGTCTACATTAGATTATTACAGTATTTATTTGACTCATAGTAATAAAAGAAAAAACAACTCTTCAAACATGGTACATTTACATGTATAACATAAGCTTAGTTTAAAATGATTATGAGTTATTAACTTATTGTACAAAATACTACAAATGCTACTACATTTAAGGTATAGTCAGAAATGGTCCAACCGATTGTACTATCGTTAAGCGGTTACTTGAGTGGAACCGATCATCGACAGTAAAGCTGGAACCGATTCCCATCACTAGTGTGTGTGTGTGTGTGTGAGTGTATGTGTATTTCTTTAGACCTTATGGTCAAGGAAAACCCGTGAAAGCGCAAGCAATTATTTCCAACAGGGTCCTTTGTTTTTGCTGAAGGGACAGCAGGCTGAAGAGACAGTGGTGGGATACAAGGAAGTCTGGATGCAATACCCTTGCTCTTTTTCAAAGAGACCCTTTGGTTCTTTTACGTGCTCGGTGTAAAGCACCGATACATGGGGTACAACTTTCCTGGGTTATACCAGTACTTAGTACACCATTTTTCCAAGCACTACCCTTTAAATGCCGAGCACCAGGCAAGGAGCTACTTGTACCAACTTTTAACGTCTTTTGGTATGACACAGCCAGGGATCGAACCCATGACCACCCACTCTGTAGGCAGAAGCCTAACCACTAGGCCATGGAGACTGCATGCCTTAAAAGTTGGGTAACTACAATCTTGATCCTCACAGTTTCTTTTCTTTTCAAAAAGCTACACAGGCTTAAAGAAGTTAAAACTAGGATTAACCTTATCACTGGACCGTTTCTCCGCCTTCTTACTGTACTCCTCATCTCTCCTAGAACTGCTTGAATGCTTTGATGAAGACTTTTCTGATGACTTCTCAGTATCTGAACTGCTTGTCTGTAAAAAATAGAACAATAAGAAAAATTGTAAAAAATTGATCACATTTTTTTCTCAACTCTTATTGTATGTTTAAGTACAGTCTTGTTCTCTTTAAATTCTTCAAACTCAGCATCTTAAAGGGGGCTTTGCTTTATTTTTTTGCTTAAAATATATAACAGAGTATGGTAAATTCACAATGTTATGCATGTTGTTGCTATTTTCTCAATTCTAAATGCCCTAGCTCAGGTTACAAAAAGGTGGAAAAAACACAGCATTATCTGATAAATATCCTTTACCTTAGGCTTCACCTGCCCTTGCCTCTGTGCTATAGCATCATCTAGCATCTGTTTAAGCTGTGCCCCGGAGTCCTTACTACGCGAGTGTAAGAGCTTTAGGGCTTTTACAAACACCGGATCCAGGTCTAGAGAAGCCATTATCTACAGGTACAAATTAAACCTTATATTTTTAAACTATAAACAAAATGTTATAACAAATATATATACCAGGTGTATATATATATATATACAGTACACTCAACAAGTTAAACCGACTTTTCATTCCCCTCAGCAGCTTTTTACTATCGCGGCCAACTCAATGTATAAATGGACTGTTTGCGTTTTGCAGAGTTTGGATTTAGGCCCTCAGAGGTGATCAGTCGACCAAATTATTACCAACATGGTGTTCCTGGGAGGGCTTAACTCCATGAATCTCTGCCGACATTTGAAAATAATTTACATGAAAATTAATTTTGTTTAAAAAAAAAATCAATATTTTATGATTGCTAAAGACAATTGCTGTTATTGCTTGTCTTCTGACCTTTTGATTTCTTTTTTCAGATCAACTTTCACGATTTTTTTTAATAAACTTGAAAACATTACCTTTGCATTCATGAAGCTTATCACAAGAATGCAGTCATATTTCCCTTCTCGACAATATTTGATTATATCATGACTGAATCATGGCATTTTATTTTGGTTTTATTATAAACATTGCAAAATACATTACACCAGAAAACAACTATGTTACTATTATAAGATTTTCAAAAAACATGATTGAAAGTGACTTGGATGAAACACGTGTTCAAAGTTCACAGCGCATGGTTGAATGCCTTCTTGTCTCACTTTCAATGGAAAACTTCCCTAAACGTCACTACCTATTTTTAACTACCAATAATAAATATCAAATAATTATATTCTTCAGTGTATTGATAATGCGCATGGTTTATAGGTCCATGACGCACATTATTGTGGTTAATATTTTCACTAGTCCAAATAATTGTACGTTGACGTTTTTTTTTAGATTTTTGATATGGCAAATCCTTCACGTACAAATTGTTTAGTATCAAAAGTGGGTAGTTGTTCCGATCAGGATTCCGGGTTAAAGCATATAGCGTCTATAAAATATCATAAAAACAAGAAATATTACCAGATAATGTTATTTTATATTTAGTTCCGTACACAAAAAATAAATATCCAACTTCTAATTATGAGTTTGACGGCTTTTCTTCATTTCATTCTGTCAAAACATAACGATATATACATGAAGGGCACCTGCAAGGCTTCAGGGCACAGTTTTAAATCGCTCGGAACATTTCGGCCATGGCCGAGTTGTTACGATTGTATAACGGGGTCTATCTCGAAGCTTTGTCGGAGGAGGCCGAGTTATTACGATTGTATCGAGTTGTTCCCCTTCGCATAATTGTTGTTTGTGTCAGTCAACTTTCGTTTTATTGGAAAGGTAAACAACTTGTTTTTATGCAATTTCAACAAAAAAATACTTCACTTAAAACAATTTCAATATTTTTAAAACACCCCTGTTTTTTGCACATTCCCATTTAGACGTTAGGGATTGGAAGAATCCCGTATAACACTTCTATTATTTTAGATTAATATTTTCACTAGACTAGCAACTCCTAGAAACTCAGGATTACATGGGAAACAGTTTTATCCTCGGGGGAAACCCGCTATTATCAGGTTTATCCCTTGTAATGAGCAAGGATAGAGGGTCTAACTCATTGAGTGTACTGTACTACTGTATTTAATCTCGAGCATATAAAGAATGTTATAGTTGAGTGTAACCGTTGGTAAGGCGTTTGGTGAGCCAGATAAAAAAGTGACTTAACATTTGTTTGTAATCATTGAAGGAATCAAAACTTTGGAAGTAAAGCTTAATTAATCAATTACTATATCATAATGCATAAATACGACTGATTAATTCCTTCAGGTACCTGTGTGTTTTCGATAAGCAGTACACACTTATAAATATCTTACAAAATCGTTCAAGAGCTTGACAAGGTAGCACACAACAGTTTATGTGCAGTTTCATACACAGTAATCTCCCCCTGTCAAATACCGGGAAGTTGTACATGGTGCCCCCAGATTGTTTTGACATTAAAAGAAACACTTCCGACAAACATTTATCAATTATGACTAAAATAAGCTAATTATCTTAAGGCATGCTTTATATTAAAATAGCCTCTTATACGCTCAATTTTCGTTGATATTCTCATTGTCTCATGCAATAAAATATAATTAAATTAAAATTTTCAGCCTTTTTTACGAAGATTTAAAGGGATTTCAATCTCATTTTGGTACATTTATTAATGACATTAATAAAAAACGTCATTATTTATGTGCATTTAATTAGTATACATATATACTCAATATGAATACAGTTCAATATGAATAGCATATCATGGTATTGCACTCGAACACTCCAAAAGGTGGCTGCACGGCACTCTGTCGCTGATACAAAGTTATTAGCAACATTCTCTATTCCATCGTAGTGTTGTTGATAGGGCATTAGTAAGACATTTCATTTGATCATTTATACGCTTATGCCATGTATGGGCAGCCTGTAAATGATTATGATCTTACAATATAGCATTGTGATACAAAGTATGATTTAAAACAAAGTTTTTAACCTCAAAAATGTTACGTGTGGCCGGTTGCCCAGCTTTCTTAACTGTGACCGATTTTTAAGCATTCAAATAGAGCAACTCACTGTATTGTTACTGTAAGCTACTAAAGGTTAAGTTAAATCTAGGTTTGACAATTAAGAAGCAACTGAGCAATTGGTTAATATTGAAAGATATCGGTATTGGAATCATTATTAAAACTGTTTTCATTATGGGTAATTCCAGCTTTGAGGCCAATGTTTAAATCACATGTGTGCGTAATGTTAAGATATTGCTCACAAACAAAGCCTGGTGCGCTATTAAGTAATCCAGGGGCCATAATAATACCGATTCTTAGTGAAAAATTATCAACTTCCTGAAAAAATATTTAGCTATGAATATTTTGATTAGTCTTTTTTCATAAAATTCATTCATATATGCGGTTGTTGTTTTTTGTTGTTGTTTTTTTACTTATGGACATACTTTGGTTAAAAACATTTTTTAGATTTCTTTGTGTTCAACTTAAAAGAACAACAACAGTTTTACACGAAGCTGAAATTTTTCACTCAGATTCTTTATGTATATACCGTTACGGCCTCAGGTCATGATCATGTGATTTGACAGGGTAGTTAATTGATAAAGTAATTGTGATATAAATGTAAATATAGAAACTGCCCACTGCCTAGTTCGTGTCTATACGTTAACATCTCATCCTTATACATGGCCACTAAACGCCAGCTCCACCACAAAGAAAATGAGCTGTCGACATTTCCGTGGCGCAGCTATGCATTGTGTTTACTTCCACACACGTGAGTATGAATTATATGATTGGAAAAATAAAATTCTGTATCATATATATGCAAATAATCTTACTGCAATATTTAGGATATTTTGTGGGTTATTTTAAGAATCAATTGAAAGGCTTACAGATCCAGGTATAACCCAATAGAGTAAATAATAACTTTATGTTTATCACTCCGATGTGATATTCATAAAAGTTTAATGCACCAGTCAATTGTTACCACGCCCCCCCCCCCCAAGGTCCGGGAAATAGCGGGGACTAACTTTCGGTCCAGCCAAGCCCGGGTAAAATCCCCGCCCTGCGGGGACGAACTGCTGGTAAACTCCCCACCAAATGCCCCGCGCCCCAGGGACCCTAGGTAAGGCCAATTCCCCGCTATTTTTTGGCGCGAACACAAAACCACCGCATTCACCCGGCACTGTGGGGCCACCATGGAAGGTAAAAACACGGCCCATTTCCCGGGTATCCCCGTTATACCCATAGTGCATACGCATGTATAACAAACATAAACTTTGAGTGATAAACCTTGAACTACTTACTAAATAATGCATTGATGGACATATTAATTCCTGATAACAATCTTGCTATCAGGAATTAATAACTGTATCCATGTATTTAGTGACTGAAAGCCCACACATTAAATGACTGGTGGGTCCTAAAAGATGTATAGTGACCAACTATCGTCTCATAAGGTAGAAATACCATGTTCTTTCAAATTAAACACAGTATCCTTCATAAGAACCATTGTTTTCGATATTTATTCATCCTTTACGGTGGTACATCTTATTTGGGAGTAAGAGTGCATCTTTAATCACTCCGATGTGATTTCATAAGATCTGACGGCCCAAAATGTATGGGCACGTTTGACAGGCGCAGATAATATGTAAATACTTATCATCGAAATCGTCTCTACAAATATACAATTTAATATCATGCAGGTGAATAAATCAAAAATTATTTATGACTTTTAACTGTTAAAGATTTCAAGTGGAACTAATAGAGCAATGTACTATAAACTTGGATAAAAAGTCAAATTAAAACTTTTTATTGCCTGTAATAGGAACACACGTGTTTCAGTGGTGTTTGTTTAAAGTATCTTTACAAGTCTTGCATATCAAATAGTTTAAAAGCAAGGGAAGGAACTGTTTGTGCAATGTTTAAAATCCCATGTCCTATCTAAAATTACAACTCACAAGAGTTTAAAGACTGCGGAGTATAGTTTTGCGGTGCATCTCTGGATACGCAATTATTTGGAGTGATCTAAGACACCCTGGATATGAGCGGCAAGTAAGTGCACATTGACCTAGGCACTGGGTTTATTTTGTTAGTAAAATACATGTACAACCGGAATTATTAGGAATTATTATCATTATTAAATTGCCTTAGGAATTATTATTATTATTAAATTGCCTTAGGAATTATTATTATTATTAAATTAAATTATAGACAGTAAGACGCGCGTTATATAAGGGGTGTGCTTCATTATATGGATCGCTGTGATCAAGCTATTTTTCTAGAAAATATGTAAAAAGATACCATGAATGAAAACAACAGCGTATGGTGGTCCAGGATTATCGCTTTTTACATGTATTCCATTTTGTTTGTTTTACTTAAAGATGCACTTTTACTCCCAAATAAGATGCACCACAATTAACATATATAAATATCCTATATTTTAATTTACCCAAAATGAATAAATTTCGAAAATAGTGGTTATTATGAAGGATGCTGTATTTAATTTGAAGAAAGGTGCAGAAAACACGGTATTTCTACCTTATGAGACGACAGTTGATCACCCTTTTAGCACTCATTTAATATTTGTGCGTTTTCAGCTATTAAATACACGGTTACAATCTTGTTATCAGTGATAAATATTTTCCATAAATGCATTATTTAGTAAGAAGTTTTATCACTCAAATTTTTTAGACATGAGTAAGTATTGATTTATTAATAAGAGTGTCACATAAAGTGCCGGTAAAGTATTTTTAAGCAAATAATGTATTGAACATGCCTTTGTGTTGTTGTTGTTTTCGATTTATTTTTTGCTTCTTTTGGCACACTCTTTCTTCCGAGTGAACAGCCCTTTTTTGACTACTACTAGCCAACATGTTCCTGGTGAAGGCACCCATACCACTTGAAGTATATTTAAAGCATACATATTTAGGATCAGGGGTAGGGGAAAACACGTCTCGAGATACGCCCCCAAGTAACGCACCCTCTAACGTCAAATCCTGGGATCTGTTCCTGATATCATCATTGAATTTTGTATCACAACTATCATCGTGTTGTTCATCCTCTTATGATTTATTCCTCATCATCAGCAGCAGCAGTAGCAGCAGCACCACCACCACTACTACTACACCAACACAACCCCCATCATCATTATTATCAAGATCGTTCATTATTGAAGATTTAGCTTTATCTGTGCTGATAAAAATGTATATTTGGTCGTGCACACTAAAACTTCAATGGGTGTAGAACTTAATTCAGTAATATAAATGTAGACAAGGTTAAAACATGTCATAGAACAGAACATATTTTTTAAGTCCCAGCTATGAATAAACGAGGAGCGGTTATACAAATATAACTACAGAGGTATTTAAGTGTTTAAGTTTCACGTTAAGTTTATTATCTAACAACTATATATGGTTTTTAAATAAACTTATAGAATATCACGCACATCAAGCCTTTTATCTTACTTACACTCCAGAAAAGAAAATGTTATTATGAATCTAGCTGTTCATGTGCTCCTTCTTACGCAGCATGTCAGACAAAAAACAACCTTGTATATACAAAACAAAATTAAGGTATGTCATCCACCACGAGGAGAAAAGTTTACATGCATGCACTATATAGTGTATTTGGTTTTATACATTCTGAATCAGTAACCAAATTTAAAGCCCCTTTCAACTAAACTACTGTTATACTGTCGAACCTTGTTGGCTCGAACTTGCTTGGCCCGAATTCCTCGATGGCTCGAACTAGATGTAAAGGACCGATATCTTTAAACTGAAGGTAAACAATCCCGCCTGGCTCGATTTTTCCGAGGCTCGAGGTATTTTCGCCGCTCCCAACGGGGTTCGACAGTTATGGGCCACCACGCAGGCACCAAACTTCAACACAATGGTTCATGTGACATGCCTGGACGAAACATTTTGTCATACAAATGTTTCTATTTAAAATCTTAAACATATACTGTCGTCTGGAACCAGCCCGCTCGCAGATTTAAGGCCACTTGTTTTATTGTCTTTAATTTACAACGACTGTTAAACAAGTTATTGTTTTCCAGACCGGGAGTCGAGCCCGGGAGCTTGTGCGCCAACCACTACTCTAACTTAATGCTGGGTTCACACTACGACGTTTACCGACGTTTGGACAAACGTCCATATCCGCTAGTAAAAGTCGTTAATTTTATAGTTGAGGCTCGTTGGTTGAAGTTTGGCTCCGTTTGAAAACGTACCTGACTGCTTGATTAGGTTATACAGAATTTACATAATTGTGACTCCGTTTTAAAAATGTGTTGTCACGTTGGACGTTGTTGGAAACTGGCTAGCGTCAGACTTAGTTAGGATCCGTTGTCCGTTCATCACTTAAGTAACGGGTTCGCTGTGGAAAGGTCGCCTACGCTAGCCTCTTGTGTTATCATTGTGTCCATTGCGTCGGGTACCCGTTGGCCTAAGCTGGACAAGCGTTCGGTTGAGGGTCCCACCGCCTGCGTCTCAGTCGACGTTTTCCAATGGAGCCGGACAACCAATAATAATGCATAATTTAAAAAAATAATCACGTTTTGTTCCTGGACATATTCAATTCTATCACGCAATTATCGTTGCTGTCGCCGTTGTCTGTTGTCTGAGTGAAAACGGTTTATAAGGAATTCCCTTCCAGAATGTTTATAAGTTGCAATCATCATAAAACATGGTTATTTAACCTCCAACGAAAAAAACTATTTTAATATGAGGTCACCATGCCCCAGATGTAAACACTAAATCTTAAGGTCGTTATGTTCCGCCAAAATCTGGTTTATAGCGAAGTTCTGGATTTAACCTGAAAGCAGAGGTGATAGTTTTTTACTTCTTTACATATATGATGTATCTTAAATTAAAGCTGCACCCTCACAGATTAAACGTTTTGACACCTTTTTTTATTATTTTTTTTTGTCTTAAAACGAGCCATTTTTTGGCGAAAATCCACGGAAAACAGTAATATAAGACTGCTGACAAAAAAATAGATCGCAGATTTTATATTAAACTTTAAAAAATAATGTTTTACGCATTTTTCTTAAACCGTAACGATTTAAGCCATAATACATTAGTTTTCGAACGGAAATATGAAAATCTACGATCTGATTTTTTGTCAGCAGTCTTATATCATTGGAAATCATTTTAAAATGCATCTACGCCTCTTTTACCCTACTTTCGGCATGAATAATATTAGCGGTTCAAACCCATGTTGTAGGGATTGGAAACATTCTAGAATTTAACTACGGACATTCATGCTCTAGAAGTGAGTTTAAACGCCTAGTTTAAGGAATGTTTGGCATGATAATCCTCTGCTGTGCATCTCCTGCTAATTGCACTGGTGTCACATAAGAGGCCAATTCCCTGTGTATTTGTTTATTGGCTAAGGGCCAGTTAGGGTCCATTTCTAAAATAAAACCTCCAAGACTGCATATCAGGATACTCAGATCAGAGATCTGATAAGAGGGATCAAGGCAAGTAGATTAAGGTCAATATAATGGGGGGGGGGGGGGGGGGGGGGGGGCACTAATAGAAGGCTTAAACTAGGCTTTTAAGGTATTTGTTGTATATACATTTACATGCATATTTGTAATCAGATTATTTACCGTTCTCTAATTACATTTTTCAAGAGGAACGATCATAATTCTGGAGTAAAACATAGTTTTAAATATGTAATGTTTTAATTTCTTCTTTAAGCATATCAAAAGCGCGGGCATGGACCATCGTCACCGTGCTTCTATGTGCCGCTTTAGTCGGTATCGGCCTCGGTTTGGGACTTGGACTCAGGAAGTCCGACAGTCCACCGCCCCCGCCGTCGTACACGGAGCAGCCGGGAGTGACATTACCGACTCCGTCGCCGCTCTACAACCCGCCGTCCGATTCTCCGGAAGGAAAGTATCGTTTTGCGGCCGTCGCCGCCGACAACGATGAGTGCTCGAAGATCGGAAAGTAAGAATTTACCATTTCCGTTATGCTACAGTTGAACCCCGTGGGCTCGATTTTCCCGATATCCGACTGGCGAATATACGAATTAAAGTAAATTAAAACAGTGTTTGTCACAAAGATACATATGTGTACACGCATAAAGAAACATTTGGCGATTAATTTTCCCATATGTGACCTTTAAAACCATACATATAGACATAATCTGAATCCCCAACTACTGACTGGTTTGCAGTTGAACATTCGCGAATAATTGACTGGAAATGGTCGAATATCCGACTGGCGAATATACCAATAAAAGTGAATTAAAATAGTGTTTGTCGAATCCCCAACTGGCAACTAGCAGGTAGTTGAATATTCGAATCCCCAACTGGCAACTGGTAAGTAGTTGATTATTCGAATCCCCAACTACCAACTACCAACTACCTTCCAACTTTACCGTCATCTTTTCAATCGGTTTTTCGGTGCTTTGATTAGATAGCATACGTAAGACAAATTTTATGAACTTACACGTTTTAATTCTTTATGGAAAAATAATTTTATTTTTACAAGCAACTTTAGCAATAATACTCTTTAAAATGCAGAGCTTATTAGATGGTCGTTTTCCCGCGGTGAGGACAAACATGTGGTCAGTTAATGTATGTAGAAACTATGTTTAGAATATAGGTCAGGTAATGTAGTTGAAACTATTTTTAGACTATCGGAACTAGTCTGTTTTTATGAATTAGAATATGATTGTACTTTTTAAAGTTTATTGATAAATTTAATGTTATTAATGTTTTATGTAAGTATATATAGCTGTGCAGAAATAGTACTAGTGCTGTTATAAATGCTTCGTACTCTTTGGATGTTAAACAAGTTTAATCCGAACTACTTTGCTTCACCAAACGTATGCATGACTCACTGTCGTATCAGGGCATGTGTGCTTATATAAATTGAAAGCCTAATGTCTAAAACTATGCCAAGAATATACCGGAACGAAGCTTTTATACAAAAAAGAAAAACATCTCATTAGAAATATAAACGCCTAAAATCATAGAATGAATAGTATCTTGTTATTGTGTAGCAGGTAAATTACAATGTATAGTATTTGAAGCATTAGCAATGCGAAACCTGAGATACAACTATTTTAACACTAAGACAATAATTATATTTGTTTCTTATCTCATAAAAGTCAAATAAAAAATCAACATTACAAATAAGCGGTTGCTTGCGGTCGGTAATAATTTCTGAAATATCATGGGCTAAACTAGAGTGAATATCAATAATGTATGTTATCTTCCTACCAGAGCCTCCATTATCTTGACCCTCATTAATCTGATAAATATAACGATTTAAAAATAGTTATATTCTGCTAAAAATAAAACGACGGGATACATATTTACAGCGCGGAAATAGCCGAACAAGCAAAAACTCATACTAGGACTGCAACACGACCAATCTATTTGTATGGTTTCGATGTCATTCTGCTAAAGATAGAGCGCATTGAGACAAAAAAATGGGTTGAAACAACATGAATAGAAGTAGTTCTTTGGAGTTTGTGGTCTTAAGACTACCTGCGCGCATGCGCAGATAGTCTAAAAACGCAACGAAATTATGGCAAATACTTATCCTTTAAGCCAACTTGATTTTTGAGCCTGATCCGTCAGTCTAAACAGTAAAGGGATATGTAAGGTAAACGTGTAGTAGTTTTGTAAAGCTTTTACTGGTTAACCGGTTGAAAGAAAGTATAGTTTTGGCTTCCCTTTAATGTTATAAAAGGTTGTTTACAAAGGGAGTAGAAGTAGGAAGTGCAATTTCTTAACAAAATTGCACTGGACCCCTCGGCTCGTGTCTCTCGTGTCAGGAAAGTTTTTGGATAATGGCATCAAAAGTCCCAAGTAGTGTCTTGCAGTACATCTAGAATGTAAAATCTGTCGAAAAATGATTTCAATTATTTTGTTAAGATTCGGGGTGGGTGGGGTGTGTCGAAAGCAAATCCGAGTTTGTGTATACGCTCACCTCTTCGTGCGTCTGATTTCAAAACGCATTCAAAATTCATCAGATAGCCTCTGACGAAAAAAACACACACGCTAAATTTCCATTAAGTATTGATTTATATAGTGGGTTATTAAGCTTATGCGCGCTAGGTATTATAGAGCCATTCGCGCCAAACACTAGGACAGATCCGCCGACGTATGCCGATTTAATAAAAAAGCAATATCTATATATATTACTATATATATATTACTTAGTTATAGACTGGAGTTCATGTTGCTGTATTCTATAGTGAGGTAATGGCGGTACAGGGTGGGACAGCAGTGGACGCGGCGGTGGCGGCCATCTTGTGCGTCGGCGTCCATAATATGATGAGTTGCGGCATCGGCGGTGGTCACTTCCTCACCTACTATAACAGGCTAGTTTCCTTATGTTTGTGAGTTTATTGTAGCTCGTCTGTTGTTGTTGTTTGAAGAAAGAAATCTCGAATTATTGTCCCAATCTCGTGTAATGGCATCAGAAGGTCGAGACGCCCAAATGTAAGCCATAACTAAAAGCGTTCAAGATATCCAGATGAACTTGACTCAGTACACGTTTTAACGGAGACAATTTGAATAAAGTCGATACTATTACGAATATGAGAAGCAAACCCCAGTATCCGTTACTTTACCTATTTGTCTTGGGTTAAGTTCCTTTACTGGGCTGAAGAAGTGACGAACGTTTGCCCGCAATTAAAGTTTTGTTTTTTAAGTTAAAACACTCTGACGCCGAGTTGTTTTCTTTTATCATGGCAATGAAACATTGGTGAAGACAATCAACAACAACTACAACAACAACAACAACAGCAACAACAACTATTACGTGTAGTATAATGTTGTCCACGAATGCGTGTCACTAGCATTACCATGATGAATACACTTCTACAGATCCTCCGGCAACGTTTTCTCGGTAATCGCCCGAGAACAGGCGCCGTCGGGAGCCGACCGTGACATGTTCACCGCCGACAAGAACACGTCTTCTACTGCAGGTATAGCTTTTACATCGGATTGTTTTACAATGAAAGTTAATATTATACAAATATATATCGAGAATGAAAACGTCTTCTTGAACTGTCCAGCTTCCTCTTGTTCTATTTGTTCTTCTTGTTTTTGTACTTGTTCTTGTTCTCCTTGTTATTCTTGTTCTTGTTCTCCTTCTTGTTCTTCTTCTTCTTCTTCCCTTTTTACAAAATAATTAACGTATTTTTTTTTTATTTATTATGTGTCATTTTTATTTAATCAACGGCTTTCCCGTGCCCGCTGACGTTTTTTGGAGGTATCTGTATCTTCTAAACCAAGAAAGAAAATACACCAGCATATCTAATGATGTTATCGGAAGTGTAAAGAACATGAATTCATTGTTTTTATTTCACAAAAATGAACTTAGATTCTAGTTTGAATCATACCTGTATTTCATCGTAATGTATGTCATTGTACATGTATGTAATAAAAGCCTTGCGTTTAACGGTCTCTGTAAAGAAACAGAGCGAGTATAGCTATTTTTGCTTGAATTAGCGGTTGATTTGGGTGATGCGAGATGTTCATCTCTGCATTCGACGCTGATAATTTCCAGGATACTGCCGATACTTGCGTCCGTCCGTCCGTTATTGTTTCAGGGTCTGATGCCATTCGCCGAAGAGTTTACCATCCTTTGTTCATTGGCGGCTATATCTTCTTTGTAATCTCGAATATAACACGTCGGTTTGTTCATATGTTTCAGAAAGTAATACCAATCGGTGTAGTCACTATGCACAGTCATCATACGGCTAAATGGTTTGTTTCTAAGTCGCGAAAACGTAAAGAGACGGTTACACAAGAATTTACGTCATAACTCTAAATCGCGTACATGAATATGTATCTTACGGTAAAATGATCTTTTAAATGCATGTAAACAGGTAATGCTCAGTGACGTAAATTCTGACGTCTGTGGTTCTAACGATCAAGTTAGATAGGTCTTTTATTTTTTCTTAAATTATTAAGATATCTATGATTTATGGTAATGAAATAGACAAAGTGAAACAAACAGAAGTGATCAAAGGCTTATGTAAAGCAGAAACAGAAAACCCCTTGGAGATACGTTCTGGCGACCAAAAAGCCCCCAATCTGTCCGCCGTTTGCAGAATTAGGCTGTAAAAATACGAGTAACGACGACTGGACAGTTAAGGGCGCAATGAAACTTAACGGAAAACATCGAAACGTGACGAATGTATTGTTAGGCGCAATGTTCTAGATTAGAAAGTTATGCACTATATATATATATATATATATATATATATATCCGTTCTTTTCCGAGTATTGCCGAGGCGTAAGTTTATGAAAAGTAAGTGCAAATACATTCGGAACTCCTCGGCTATTTTTATCGAAAACAACCTCGGATGAATACCGGTACATCAGTTGAATTAGTTCGTAATTTTTTTAATTATATCATTAATTAAATGTAGTGTTTTAGAGTTGTATTTATTGATCTAAGTTTATATTGATTGTCAGTTAAGTGTATTATTGCAAACATAATTAAGATTCTTAAGAGTTAAGTTATAAAGTTTAACTGCTAAATCAAATTACTACGCGATTTACTTGCAGCGGACTTAAACGTACCACTTTTTGAGTATGTAAACCGTCCAAATACATCCGAGGTTGTTTCCGATCAAAATCGAATGGTAAAAACAGCAACTATTCCATATTTTCGCTTTATTCCTTTAGGTGGATTGGCGATCGGTATACCGGGAGAAATAAAGGGTCTATATAAGGCGTGGGAGCTGGGTGGACGGTTGCCATGGAAACAAGTTTTACAGCCAGCTGTTAGGCTGTGTAAAGAGGGATTTAAAGTTGGACACGCTCTTGCTGTTGCAATAAGTGAGAGTTCAGGCAGATTCTTTCCGGATTATCCAAATTTGAGGTATGAATATTGTTCATAAATTGATATCATCTATGCGTTCCAAGTTTTATATAATATAATTACATTTTATTCGTTCAGTGTTGCATACGCTTTAAACATATTTTTTATGACAGCAACCTACTGACTAACCCAGCGACCAACTCCCATTACAAGGAAGGCGATATTATGAAGGCCCCTAAACTAGGCAAGACCCTCGAGACGATTGCGGAAGAGGGGCCGGACGCCTTCTATACTGGGAGCCTCTCGCAGGATATCGTTGCTGATATACGGGAAGCAGGTACGGGGTATCAGGGGTTAAAAAGTTTTGCTTTTATTTAGAATCATTAGCCGTCATTTCAACCAAATGAAAAATCGCCTATCGGCCAACGATAAGTACCACGCTTTTAAAATCGTTGTAAGAGTTGTAGTTTTACAACTTAACATACATGACGTCATAATGTGTTTCCCCGTCTGCTGAAACAATCTACGATATTCAGAACATAGTAGGTAAACATTCGGAACACCACGTGATAAATTGCGTCATAAATGCTACGTCGGAAGGCAATATTTTGCTTCCAATGAGACTTTAAATAAAGATAACTTTACGATTTCTTCACCATTTGAAATGAAACATAGCGCAGTCTACGCCGCTTACGGGCCCCGCCTTCGGTCTTTTACCAGAGTTTGATTGAGAGTTTAGTTTCTTAAAACACTTCGAATAATCTTTCTAGATACTAATCTCAAATAGTATTTCTTATTTTACTCGCCATTTTGTAGCATCCCTGGCACCATTTATGTACTTTGTTTTTTTGTTTTCTTGTACATCGCCACACTGCTTATCAGCAGATAGGGCGATATTGAGCTGAATCCTGGTCCTTCGACAAACTCCGATAGCTTGAACTCCTCATTCGATTCTTATGCAGCACTAACCAATAGTGGTCTGAGCGTCATGAATCTGAACATACAAAGTCTGAAACCAAAACTTGACATTCTAACAGTAGCACAACCGTACGATATTCTTGTCCTTACTGAAACATGGCTATCAAATAAAATATCAGACGAAGATGTCGAACTCCCAAACTTTAAAAACCCATTTCGTTGTGCCAGAAACGATCGCCGTGGTGGAGGTGTCGCAATTCATGTCCGAGATACTCTGCATGCAATTCAACGAAATGATCTTGAAGTTAATAGTGTCGAAGCGGTTTGGGTTGAAATATATGTATGCCAGTGCATATTACTTGTGGGTGGAATCTATCGACCCCCTAACTCAAACAACACACAGTGGCTTAACATGGAACATTCACTCGACCAAGCTTTCAATCAGCATGATGACAACATACTTGTAGCAGGCGATTTTTACATTAACATTAGCTTAAATCCGTCAAATAAAATGAGTAGATTGATAGACTCCCTAAATTCTGAACAGCTCATTAACTCACCAACTCACTTCACCGAGCACTCTAGTTCACTTAATGACCTCATGTTCATTAAACATTCTAATCAAGTTATTTCAAGTTTCGTCGCAGATCTTTTTGAATAAATCTTGTCTGGTTTCACTGTCCGGCTGTTGCTATATTAAAATTCACAAAACTTAAGCAGACTTACTTTCTGTGCCAAATATGGTTATATGACAAAGGTGATTATGTAAAATATAAAGATAAACTCAGATCCACCGATTCGTCGTTCATCGAAAACAATCAAAATCTAGATGCTACCGCAGACACAATCGCTAACTCAATCTTAAAATCAGCCTCTGAGAGCATTCCAAATAAAAACGTTACTATTTGTCAAGGCGACTTCCCTTGGATAAACAAAGAGTTAAACAACGAATCAGAAAACGTAATAAATTACACCGAAAAACTAAACTTTCATATAAAGTACTGACTTGGGAACAATTCAGAAACTATCGCAACGAAACAACAAATATAATTCGAAAAAATTAAAGGAATACGGACATAAAATAATAAACAAAATTAACTCTGATAACATAACAACTAAATTATGGTTCAAATTAGCTAAACAACTAACTCTAAAAATCATCTTCACCAACTCCAACTCTTATTGATAGAACAATTAAGGTAGAGTCCGATGAAGAAGAGGCAGACCTTCTAAACTCGTACTTTAGCAAACAATCAACCATAAAACTCCAGGAACACCCCTTTTTTACAGTTGAGAACGTTCCATCCCCTTTCCTCTCAGAATTGTTTTTGACAAGTCAGGACGTTAGAGATGCAATTTTCTGTATTGATCCTAGTAAAACCAATGGTCCTGACACGATTAGTCCTAAAATTATTAAAGAGGGCAAAGACGAACTTGCTGTACCCCTCTTGAATTATTTTAACAAATTGTTGGCAAACTCTACTTTCCCTTCCTCATGGAAGCTGGCGAACGTTTGCCCCATTTTCAAAAAATCTGATCCATCTAGTCCCTGCACTTATAGACCAATATCACTTCTAAGTTGTATTGGCAAACTCAGGAGCGCTGCATCCACAAATACCTCTTCAACTACGTCATCTCGAATATAATACTTACATCCTTCCAATCTAGTTTCATCAAAGGCGATTCTAGCATCAACCAATTAGCTTTCTTTTACAACGACGTCAGCAAAGCCTTATATGAAGTACAGGCTGTCCTGTGTGACGTATCAAAGGCGTTCGACCGAGTTTGGCATCATGCCCTTGTTCTTATTAGCTGTCATCCATCGGTATCAGTGGTTCACTTCTTCATTGGTTTTCCTCTTATCTTTCTGACCGCAAACAACGGGTAGTCTTATCCAACTCTGTTTCAGAAATCCTCACTATCAACGCAGGTGTTCCTCAAGGATTTATCCTTGGGCCTTTGCTCTTTCTTATATTCATTAATGACATGATTCTTGCTTACAGGAAACGAGGAAGTATTTCTGAGAAAATTGTGGACTCGTGCGATACAATTTATTCAGTCGCATTAATCAAATAATTGTCATGCGAAAATAATTGGAGTTATGTTATAAATAAAGTAGCACTGGTATATTATCATTCACTTGCAATAAACCATTGGTAATACTGAGTTCTGTATTATTAATAAAAACAAAATTAATGTAACAAAAGTGTTAATGTCTGTTTATATAGTTTGTACCTATTATAACCTGTATTATAATCTAAACAATAACAGTGAAAAAATTCCGCAACGTACTCATATACTTGTACTCAAATGTCACTCAGCACTGTATGTTTGAGAGCAGTCCGCCCTCAATCGGGTTCACAGTTCCAGTAACCATGCTGGAACAATCGCTCAGGAGATACATGATGGGTTGCACTACCTCGGAGACTTCAGCAAACCGCCCGAGCGGCGTATGACTCCGGAGGAGATCACCTTTTTCCGGTGGGTGGGTCCAAAACTCGCGACCCATGTCCGTCAACGCGACCGTAGGATTGACGGAATTCACTCGTATTTTCTTCGGTCCTAGCTCCAACGCAAACTGTTTGGTCATCATATCCAGAGCGGCTTTTGACAAATTATACGGCATACATTCCCGCATGGGATTGAGTCCGTTTATGCTTGAAACATTCACAATGGAGCCTCCTTTGCCTGCAGCAGCCATCTTCTTTCCGACAGCCTGGGTCACATTAATCGCGGCCATGATGTTAACTTCGAATGTCTTGTCAATCAGCTCTTTGCTTACCTCCAAAGACGGAGTCCACTCGTACGAAACACCCGCGTTGTTAACAAGACCGTCCATTGGCGGAAGTGGTTCCAACACCGCGCGGGTAGCATCCCAGTCGCGTAAATTGGCCACAATCGGGCGTACATCTTCGCCACATTCTTGCTTTAAAGCTTCCAGTAGTTCGCCGTTGGTAGCAAGTGCATAAACTATTGCTCCGCTCCTCACAAGAGCCACAGAGAGCTCCCGACCAATCCCACGAGAGGCACCAGTCACAAGAACGGATTTCCCTTTGAAATCAAAAGACATTTTGTTTCAAGAATTTAGAGCTATTTACTTCACCAGTCCAATTGAACGAGTGAAAATTGTTTGAACTATGATATCAGTACGATGTCAATAAGTATGATATAAAATGTACAGTTGACACTGTTTCGCACAACTATCCTTGTTTTATCAGCAATGTTTTGCCTTGACCTTATCTTATATACAAATTGCAGTTGATGGCCTTGATATGGGCCTTCCTCAGTGCAAAAAAGGGGAAGGCCGAAAATTAAATCGTCTTAGAGGCCTGGTTTTAAGAATATTTGGCTTGACAATCCCCTGCTGTGCATCTCCCGCTAATTGCACTGATGTCACAGTAGGGGCCAATTTCCTGTGTATTTGTTTATTGGCGCAGGGCCATTTAGGGTCCATTTCTATGATAAAACCGCACGGCACGGCAGGATATTCAAATCGGAGATCTGATAAGACAATTAGGCAATTAGATTAAGATCAATACACAGAGGTTGTGTACAAAAACGTTTTTTTTATTGAGGGTCACTTATAGATGGATTAAACTAGGCCTTTATGAGTTCATGTTATATTTAGTTTTCAACAACAGCCTTTTTCGGGAGTAAACCAAACATCCTTTGCGACATGTTTCGGGGTAACAAGGACGAAATTCTACGAAAGAAGATTTTGCCAGAATTTGGAGCAAAAAGCATTTTCATTTCTTTTTGGAGAAAGTCTATCGACAAAAAAACTAGGTTTGTGTGTCAAAATGGCCTATAGTCTAGACTTCCTATTCAACAAAGTTTTGTGAGAGTTGATGATATCTTTTCAAATAGGAAAAATTGTTAATATTATAATTAATTGTAGTGGATTAAACTCAGTCAGTGGAATAAGTACATCGAAACATGAATGTTTATCACACCATACTACTATTTCCACTGACTGTCCGTTATTTAAACAATGACTGTTCATTGTTTAACTATTACAATTAGATTTATTCCTTGAATAATGAAGAGTTTGTAGAATTAAAATACGGTACACACTCCAATAACCCATATAGGGTACAAAAAGAACAATGGATGGCATCACATACATGTTTTGAATATGGTTAAATTAATATCTGTAATCCCATTTTGGGTAGACAATGACTACGAAATGTATAATATAAAATAAGAGCCATCCGAACAGCATCGTTTTAAGAGCAGTTTAGCGTCTAATCTCACACTTATCCGCATTGCCTCTTGTCTAGATATAAGCTTTAATCCTGATTCTTTAAGTGACACTGTTATCAATACATATACATGTATAACAAACATAAATTATAAGTGATACAACTTTAACTACTTACTAAATTATGCATTTATGGAAATATATAAATTACAGTTAACAAGATTGTAACCATGTATTTAATAGCTGGAGATGCAAATCTATTAAATGATTGGTGAATGCTAAAATATTTACCGTGACCTACTATATTCTCATAAGGATGAAATACCGTGTTTTCTTCACCTTTCAAATTAAACTCTGTATTCTTCATAATAACCGTTGCTTTCGACATTTATTCATCTTCTCTGGTATATCTAAGCAGTTGTATTAATTATGGTAAAACTGATTTTGGGAGTAATAGTGCATCTTTAATTTGTGCTCAAGGTGGCATCATAACGGCAGAAGATCTTGCTAACTATACCGCGCTGGTAGAAGAGCCGCTCAAATTCCGGCTAGATTCGGGTCACATGGTCTACTCTCCGCGACCACCCTCCAGTGGGGCCGTCTACATGTTCATTCTCAACATACTTAATGGTCAGTTGATTCCGAAAAAAATTGATCATTAAGAATGCCTATTGTGAATTTTGATGGATGTTAAACACGCCTGAAGTGTGATCTTAAAACTCGTCAAAAATGCTGTAGTATAAATGCCCAGTCATGGGTTCGACTTTTGATTTATGATTTTGAGGTTTTAACGAGGAAGCGGACAGGATTCTGTTATATATCGCTTTCCCGACATATAGTGTAAATTTAACGGTTATAAATCAGATCTCAACTAAATTCCAGGGTTCAATTTTTCTAACGACAGCGTATCAACCGTGCCAGAAGCGACGAAATCGTGGCACCGCATGGTTGAAGCGTTTAAACACGCCTACTCGTTGCGCACGCAACTTGGCGACAACCACGTGGGAACGCCTGCATTCCGAGAATATGTGAATGAGGTTAGGAATCCCGTTTCCAATTTAAGACAAATCACATGAACTATTTTTCGGCTACGGAACAACAAACCAGTCGAGATATACTGCATTCGTACTCTTATCTATTCGTTTTTTTTTCGTTTCGCACCAAAACCAATACGGTCGGGAAAATAATTTTGAAAAAAAAGTGAAATTCATTATTTATTTTTTTGTACTTTTCTGAAAATTAGACCCTCCGGTTTTGTAAACCAATTTATATAAAAGTAGTGGCCTTAATGGAACTATTTTATTTGTATAAAACAGCGTGTGTATACTACGTGAAAAATTACGCCACAAATGCTACTTCGGAATGCAACATTTTGCTTCGAATGATAACTTTAAACAAATATAACTTTTCTTTTTTTCTTCACCATTTTTAAATGAAACAAAGGGCAGTTTATGCCGCTTAAAAAGCCCCGCCTTTGTTTGATTACCTGTGTTTGATTAGGTGATTAGTTTCCTCAAACACTTCGACAAACCTGTTTCAAAACTAATGTTTTGGCAGTGCTACATCAGGCGGCAGTTTTGTGAAAGGTTTGTGGAAGTGTTTAAAGAAACTAATCTCTCAATCAAACACTAATACAAGATCGAAGGGCTATGTTAGCGGCGTAGACATTATCATATGTGGTTAGATATAATGAATAAATAATTAAGTTATCTTTGTTTAAAGTCTTCATTTGAAGCAAAATATTGCACTCCGACGTAACATTTATAACGTAATTTATCACGTGGTACACACACACTGAACAACCATCTTACCGGATTTGCTAAACAAGGATAAAACAAAATGTGCGAATACTTGCTACAGTTGAAAAAGTGGTCCTCAAACAGAACAAAAACAAACACGTTTTCGCATTCCAAATATTTTCAGCTAGTACGAAATATGACGGACGCAAGTTTCGGCGAAGCACGGCGTCAAATGATCAACGATAGCACCACGTTCGGGACGGACTATTACCAACCGATGTTCTCAAACGTATGGGACCATGGAACCTCCCATCTTTCCGTCGTAGGGCCGAACGGGGATGCTGTCTCCATCACCAGTACCGTTAATCTCTAGTAAGGTGAACTTTGTTAGAGGACAAGTCATTTGAGGCGTATCAGTCCGTAGATTGGGCATACAAAAATGTTTTCCGACCGACACAGAGCCTATTTACAGCCACCTGACCATGCTGACTATTGATTTTTTTATTTTGGTTATTACATTTTGATATATTACTGTACCGCCATAATGGGCTTATCATAATATTACGTTGACCTAGGTCAAAATGTGACGGTTTTAAGATTGAAAATGGTGTTCGAATTCACGCCTAAAAAAACAAACCTATCGACCTATATTTTGGGGGCAGTGAAAACAATTTTAATTTTCGCCTTAAGAGTGAGTGTTTGGCACAAAATTCGTTAGAGACCTGACGTTATGCACCGGTCATTTGTAACCACGGCCCCCAGGTCCACGCGTGGAAAGAATTAATATACAGTACATGTAGTTGCTCAAGATTGTTACCAACTTGTACATTGAATAGTAATGTGTACACCCATCCTACATGTATTTCAGTTTTGGTTCCAAAGTGGTCGGAAACCGTACGGGAATAGTGTTTAATAACGAAATGGACGATTTCTCAACGCCCGGCACTATTAACTATTTCGGCGTACCCGCCTCAGAGGCAAACTTTATTGAACCTTGGAAACGCCCCCTATCATCAATGTGCCCAAGTTTGGTGGTGAACAGCTCAGGTGATGTGCAGCTCGTGATTGGCGCTTCCGGTGGAACAAGGATTACCCCCGCAACAGCGTTTGTACGATACATGTATATGTAAATTGCTAATTTACAAAATTATGTCATAATGCCCATTCTGAAAATCATCAACTGTCATAATGCATCAACATAAGTTGAAGTGAATAAGTAAAGACGATATTTAAGCGTCCAGTCGTGTGCCTGTCAAACGACCTTTCACTCGCTGTAAAATATTGTGACGTCATTTAAATCAGCGTTGACACTTAAATTGCGCCTTTGCTGATGCAAACAATGTGCGTGGCTATATGCGCATGCAAATTTATAGAAAATTATTTAATCATGAAATGTCGTCTTCAGCAATAGGTAAAGGTACTTCACAAAAAGGGACTAACACGACGGGTAATTAATCAGTGTTTGTATACCACGTGATAAATTACGTCATAAATGTTACGTCGGAAGGCAACATTTTGCCTAAAATGAAGACTTAAATCAAAGATAACACCATTTTAAATGAAACAAAGGGCAGTCTATGCCGCTTAAAGAGCCCCGCATTTGTTTTATTACCGGCATTTGATAAAGTCATTAGTTTCATCAAACACTTCCACAAACCTGTTTCCAAAATCATGTTTTGACAGTGCTCCGTCAGACGGCCGTATTGTGCAAAGGTTTGTCGAAGTGTTTAAAGAAATTAAACTCCCAATCAAACTATGGTGAAAGACCGAAGGCGGTGCTCCGTAAGCGGCGTAGACTGCGCTTTGTTTCATTTAAAATGGTGAAGAAATAGTGAAGTTATCTTTTCTTTCAAATCAAAATATTGCCTTCCGACGTAGCATTTTTGACGCAATTTATCATGTGGTATACACACACTGTCATTGGAGCCATAACATTTTGTTTTGTTGGCACCACAACGCACAACGTTCAGAAAATCGAGCGTAGTGCAGCAAGTCTAACAAATAAAGTTCTAAAATTTGTAACGCGGCAACCTTTTGTCAATAAAAAAAGCCACACACATGTAAAGAAAATGCTTAAACCTAAGGTATGTGAACAATTCTCACGAAAATCCAGATTTTTACGTTGTCAAAACTAACGTCTGGCAAGTTATGCAAGTTCTAGACGATCAGATATTAAATTTTATTCAGAACTTTTACCTTTAAATTAGAACAACTCATGGCCATTCCTATGTGGAACTACATTCTCCATTTTTTTTTTAAATTTACTCGTACAAACCTCTAAAAATGAAAAATAAGAAACCATACTCACTGTTTACATCCATATTCCACTCATTGGCACTATGACTGAAGACGCGTTGGAGCATTTTCAACACATAATAAAATGTTATGGCTCAAATAATTACCCGGCATGACTAAGCATTTGAAAAATCTAGCGCCTCTGTTTGGCTGAACATGTAGGGCTAAATCTATAGTCTATATTCGAATAAACTTCAAGTAATATATTTTTAAGTTAAAATTACTTTTTTGTTCATGTTAGTGTTTTATTTCTTCTTATTCTTGTTTGTCTTGTCTTGCTTCAACGACGCCTTTGCAGCGCTACCTTGTATTCGTTTGGGTAAAAAAGTCATTTTTGTAAATCTTACTCACACAAACATGGATTTTATTTCAAAAGAGTTCATTTTGTGGTTTTCGCAAAACCACGACGTTAACGTGTATTGATATTAAATATGAAATTAGTACGACGTTAATGATTTGTCAAGCTGATTATCTTGTCCTATTTCAGGTGACGATCGGGACTCTACAGTGGGGGTGGGGAATCAAAGAGGCGATAGACTACCCTAGGGCTCACCACCAGCTCTTCCCACAAACCATCCAGATACAGAAAGGATTCCCGGAGGTATTTCTGAACAAATTATACTAAAAAAGGTTTTAATTTCGAAATAAATATTCGTTTAGGTGTGATATCGAAAATTATCTCACGGATTGATAACATAAGGCAATATTTTCACGAGCGGCGCAAACACAAATTTTAGCAAGATGTTGATTTCATTGCCGGAAATTCGAAAAGTCCGTAAACAAAAAGTTGTTACATTATGTCAAACCATCATAGTGAACGCGCGTACCAAAATTAGATTTTTCTGGGTTTCCACGCTAGGTGCTTTCGGCCCGTTTCTTACCAGTATCTTGCTTTTACCCACATTTCAGGCAGTGATAGATGGGTTACGGGCGATGGGACACAATATAACAATGGTAGACAGCGCTAACTGTGTGGTCCAGGGAATCCTTAGACGCGGGGATTACATAATGGCCAACTGTGACTACCGAAAAGATGGGGCACCGGACGGTTATTAACAACCGTTATCACGTTCTAGTTGGCTTATGTGATGAAGTTATTTAACAATAGTGATGTGATATCACGTATGCCATCAACAGCAGAAATAGCATTATTTGTGTTCTAACAACAGTGATACGTTATTTAAGGATTGATTCTTATTTTTTGTGCTTTCATGCAGTATGAACGCTCGGCCGCGATTTCGCATATCCATAAACCGCGCCAGCGGTTCTTGGAAAATATGCAAAATCGCGGCCGAGCGTTCATAATGCATGAACGCACAAAAAATAAGAATCAATACTTATATTTACATTTTCCCTTTTTATTTGTTTATTTCTTTCGACCTAAACAGTTCGAGAACAAGTCTTTAATTACAACAAAGGGAACAGAACGCGAGAGCAAAAATAAATAGTAAGAGCACTTGTCGCCCTTGGTTTTTAAGCTTGGCGTTCTTTTTATCATCCGCATGATAAATAGTCCAAAAATAATTTGCAGAAAAAATATAATAATCCAAGATTCATTTGTTAGTTACTGTAAGTATAATACCTATTGTGGTTATAATGGTTTCCTTTGTAATATTCTTGTATTCTATCACGAAATATATTGATTATATGTTAACTCCTGTTTTACATATGCATGACCAATGTGAGTGGGCATAATAAATGTTGTCACGATGATTACGTTCAGTTTTACAGGTAAAAATAGCGTCAAAATACTATTTTTTTGTTGTCTTTTATTTTTTTCTATCAAACTGTAGTTTAATGATGTGCAAGTCTTCTCGAATTGACACTTTAAGACGATTGTTAACTCGAAAAATACATGACAATTTGACAGGTTCCAATCAGTTCATGTATTCAAATCTGGGTGCCAGATTCAAATGTTGTTTTATAATAAGTTATGATATTTTAAAATATTCTTCTTTAATATGAGGGATACCATTATATCATTCTTATGATGAAAAAAAGCATTTCGACATTTTACGTGTCAAATTTTATAAAACTTGACACATTTACAGTGTCATTTTATCAGCTGTTTGTGTACATGTTCCGTGCTATATTTAGCAAAAAAAAGCATGTGATATGAAGGTTGTTTATCATATTATTAATATTTGGCACCAATGATGTAATACTAGTATATTTACTGTTTCTTCATAAAAGCAGTGATGTGTTATCACATATAGTATGAAGTAGCTTCAGTTCTTTAGAGGAGTGATGTGATATCATGCTGTTTATTAACAGCAATAAACAACATATCATGCTCATTATTTGTTTTTATGGGTATTAAGGAGTGTTCATAATAACAGAGATGTGATTTCACATAAAGTATTAAGTGATTATGTGATAATTATGTAGTTTCATTTTATTCCAGAAGTGATGTAATACAGTGTTTATTATATCAGTTACAATCTTTTTATTGTGAATGTTTAATTAAGTTTGGATACAAATGTGACAAAAATGTCATATCACAGTTATAAATTGTATAAAATAATTATGTGTATAAACATTTATCTAACATCTTTACTTTTTGAAATGTAAGCGAAATAAAAAGTAAAGACAGGGATACACATTTTCGCTTGTAACTGAACCCTGTACTGAACTAGAAGCCTGCAGATGTTAGTTATAGTATGAATAGCAAACAACATACAAAAACATACTGCACCAGTCAATTGAAGCCACGCCCCCCCCCCGGTCCGGGGGTATACCGGGGAAATGGGCCGTATTTTTACCTTCTAGGTGGCCACGCAGTGCCGGGTGACTGCGGTGGTTTTGTCTTCACGCCAAATATAGCGGAAAATTGGAATTATCTAGGGTCCCTTGGGTGCGGGGGCATTTGGCGGGGGTTTAACCGGTAGATCGTTCCCGCAGGGCGGAAATTTGCCCGGGCTTGGCTGGACCGAAAGTCAAAGTCCCCGGTATTCCCCGGACCTGGGGGGGGGGGGGGCGAGGTTACAAATGATTGGTGCATAACTAATCAGGGATCGTTTATTTTGCCTCCCCCTATTTTGAAGAACAGGGTGTATATTGCTTAGCACATGGGGTCGGTCGGTCGGTCGGTCAGTATGTCAGTTGGTCAGTAGATCAAAGTTTGCCCGAGTGATAACTCGACAACGCTCGGACTTTTAGTTCTAAAACTTATGTTGCTACTTGGTATGTCATAAAAATGACTCCTATATATTTTTGGTCATCTGGTCAACGGTCAAGGTCACATTGACCTTGGACGCAAAAAGCTTGTGATAGTGATAACACGACAATGCGTCGACATTTGATCCTAAAACCTGAATTGGAGGCTGGATGTAACCAGTAGATGACATCTATTAATTTGGAGGTCATCAGGTCAAAGGTCATGGTCATGGTGACCTTAAATGCAAAAAGCCTGTCCAAGTCATAACTTGACCATGCCTGTACCCATGGCCCTCAAACTTGACATGAATGATGAGCATGATCAGTGTAATAACCCCTATTGATTTTGAGCATTTAAACATATCTGCACTTTAGGTTCACAATCAAAATAAAAAAAGTTATTTTTTTGTCCAATTCCAGCGATGATGCATACTTTTTGAATTGTGAATAAGACAAATTTGGGCTCAATTTCCAGTCTAAAAACCAAACAAACACTGTACATAACTAAAAAAAGCACGTTTTTCTTTAATATAATGTATACCTTTCTTTGAAAGTGAAAGTGTACGCAAATATCATACAGCCATGTTGTACACAAAATCATGATGAACACATAATTATACAACAACATATTATTTAAAAGGAAAGCCTGAAATATCATGATTATATTACGTCTTACGATATATATAGTGAGGACACTTGCTTGCTTATAACAGATAGGTAATGATAGAATGGAATTGAATAAAAAAAAATGAAGACACCATTCTGACATTTTGTTCCATTGATCCTATCAAACATAAATTTAAATATAATTAAATGCAATTTAAAAACAACAACATAATTTTATAAAGGAAGACGTCTGTAATCAGTATAAAAATCATGACCCATCATCAACAAAGATTACCAAGTCCTAGAAAATACTCTAGGAATAGCAGTAGGCATAATTGTGCACAAATATGGTAAAGGATATCTTCTTCAACCAGAAACCAAAGTTTGTATTTAGGATAAAATGATGTTATGTATTTATTTATTATTGCTCTATAGTCGTCAAAATTGTGTGCAGTAATAAGTCAATTAAAAGAAGGGTTTAGGAGTTATTAGTAAAAAGATCAACTTGCCCTAAAACTTTGAACTGACACAATGTGCTATAAAACTTCAACCTAAGTTCCTATGTCAATAAGGGGCTATAATTTGTATCTCGGATAATATGGAGTTACGTAATCTCATTGTGTGGTGGTCCTGAACAACTGTGTAAAGTATGACTTGTATTGACTGAAGGTTATTCGAGTGACAAGTGAAAATTCCAATTTGGCCTAAAACTTGACACGAACGCCAACGCCGATGCAGACGCCTCGGCAGAGTAGCCGGGGCGAGTATTATATAAAAGCATCCTTATTTTTTCGAATAGTCGAGTTAAAAGGGAACCAAAAGTGGCAATATTAAAATAAGTTTTAAACTGAATCCGAAGCAGTATAATCCTGGGAGCATTTCAGTGCAAAGAAAATCAGAATATCTCATATTTTGGCGTTGCTATGGCAATTTTCGATTTACTTGGGTGCATTACTTTAAAGTCACATGTGTATCATGTCATTTTATGGTTAGACAGCGTCTATGACAAAAGTTACAAACAAACTGAATCAAAAAGATGTTTTGTATTTCACAAACTTACAATTTTGTTTTTTTTAAAGAAATAAATTCATGTCAGAAATACAAAAAAAAATGGGAAAAGAAAATAAGATAATCATAAGCAACATAAACCATAAATGTTATTCCATAAGAACAATTCAAAATTAAAATGATTACTAGAGTGCTCCAAATGCTACAAATTGTTCAAGATATTACACAACAAGAATGTTGCAATGGTTTATAATTTTAAGTTAATGTTGTTTTTCGCAAAGTTCTAATGTTCTAACATTCCTATAGTATATAATCATATAGCATGCTTTGAGGATGTATTATTAAGTAGCTATGTGTTAAGAAACACTTGTTATTTTTCATTTCTTTATCAAAGTGTTCTTTTGTTGCTATGGTAACTATATTGAAATGTAGTATTTCACTGATATCCTTATAAGGGCTCTAACCAAGTTTTAAAAAGGAGCAGGGGTGCTTCGGAAAAGGAACATGGTGCTAAGGAAGAAGGGGCACATTGTATCGGGCTATGAAGAAAGTTAACATACATGTCGTAGCAATACGACAAAAAATCTTAGATATGGTGTTTAATAAAAGTAATATAATATTTCAACTTCCAAAAATGTATGTATTTAAAGTATATCTATGTATTAAATGAATTTAGTGTTATGAAGGCAGAACGGCAAAACATGCTGCTTTCCGTGAGGGCAGCAGAGTGCTACAAAAGAAGAATATGAATAAGCATCCTTCCATAACTCTATAGTAAAAACACCACATTATACACACTTAACATACCTTTAAATCAAATGCAATAACAATTATATCTTAATTCAGGTAAAACACAAAACATATTAGTGTATAAGCTTTACTTAATCATTTTCAGTCATGAACAGTTTCTACATCATGTTGTTTGTTTCATTACAATCAAGATACGGTATGATATATGTAAAGATATGTTAATTTTAAGATTTATTATAACCACAAAGTAGGATGAGAAAACAGTTAACCGCATTGTAACTGCAGAAACTTGTTTGATTGCACTTGCACTATATCATCTTCTGTCATCAAAAATATAAAATCTCAGAAAAACAAATGTGCACTGCTTTTGATCCAGTTTTAGTAAGATCTATGGAATAAGATTTTTCATATTTGTTTCTTTTCACTTGAATTTGCGAACTATACATATAAGGTGAATTAAAGGTGTTTTATTGTACAAAGAATGTTTATATTTTCTCATGAATAGCAGTTTTAATTTCGCAATTACGACTAGGTTATCTAAGTGTAGTTTTTTTTAACAGCACAGCCGATCGAAATGTAAGCAATGTTTGAAAGTCTTTTGGTTCTTCTGGAAGAAGCTTCTGCCCAATGGTCACCTGTGGAATTGTAAAGAGAAGGTGAAAGTTCAAATCCATGTGTGATCTATCCAATTAATTATTAATGTTATAATCTATAAAATGTCTTTACTTCACAAGGACATTTTATTCTGACTACCCAAAAATGTAAACTTGTTACTAAATATTTTAATTCCTAAATAATATGTGAATGTACACGAGAAACAAATTCTAACTATTATATAATGAATAATATGAAACCATGGTGCTTGGTAAAAAAACGCACCCTGGACATGTAATTTAATGTATTTCGTTTTAATTATTGGCATCATGTGATAAAAAGGAAGTTATGAATGTTTGTAAGCATATAAAAGAAGCTTTTCTTATACGCAAACTACTTACAAATAGTTTAACTTAATAAAGTTGTTATGAAACTTTCCCTCAGTGCCAAGGTTAAATTATATTTTATTATATTATGTTTTTTAAGTTTAGATATGTGACATGTTAACATATTTAACTATATGTACTACGACGATGTACTCTTGTATAAGTCGAATAAACTGTCTGTTCTGTTCTTTCAATATTAATTAAGTTAAAACGTCGTATGTTACTTATATATCCAAACGTTGACTGTACACGCAAAACAGCAAGCTGCATATTTTTTTAAACCATTCATCAGGGGGTCCAACATGTCTTGCAGCCCGTGTCTAAATTACACTTCTATTAACGCACGCTTATTCTGATTCTTCGTCACACAAAAACTGCATAATTTTTCCTCCCCCAACATAAAAGGTGCTTAAACATAGAAAAATCGACCGTATGTAAGTGCACTTACTGTCGAAAATAAAAAAAATATACAAAAATTCAAAGAAAAAACGCTAATATAGGTACATGTACAAGAAAGGTGCACTTTGACTAAAAAACACAGTTTCAAGTCACGCAATTTTCTATTTTCACATTGTAAACAACTAATCGCTCGGCTTATACATTCAATAACTTTTTTGTTAATGCCTCTAGAAACATAGGTTAAAAAACTGAGAGAAGCTTACACATATGGCCTCCAGGTAGGCGCATTTATATTGCGAGAAAAGTGATAAAACTTACTTACCAGGTGAAAATATCCTCCAAAAGCACCAAAATCTCTTCGAACACCGCCATTTTATTCCACATCACACATTTCCCTCTCTTAAAATTCAGCAAACACAAAACACGTTGGACCCCCCTGATTCATACACGTACATAAAATGAAAAAAAATAATGGTACAAATGATTACGTTAAATGCACCAATTTAGGCCTTAGCTATAATTACTATATGCTTTATATAGATTATCATTGATGAACGTTTGCAAAACAGTTCCATCCACTGCAATAAAAGATTGGTAATACTGAGTTGTGTATTATTTATCAGTGATTTTTTTGGTGCAATTTACTACCTTATAAAGGCTGTTTCCCCTTGTGGAAAAATGTCCATTTTTCCAAATATTAATATTTTTTTCCCCAATTTGATAAATGCAGATTATGTTAGTGAGTAAAAAGCAATGAATTTCTTGACAAAACTAACTCTTTCACATAATGTATGCATAAGAATGTGAAAACATGTACATTTGCCATTATATTTGCTATTTTGATCAGATTTTGTATTTTTCCCAATCTTTACTTTTTTCCCAATTTCAAAGGCACAGGCGGTATAAATATTTCCAAAAACAACAACACTGTTTATAAAACAAAGTTAACAACACAAAATTTAAAATGCCTGTTAACATAAAAATTATATATTTACCCACTTAAACTGTTATAAACGTTAACTATGAAAAATGAGTTTTCCGCATATACTCAAACGTCACCTAGCACTGTATGTTTGAGAGCAGTCCGCCCTCAATCGGGTTCACAGTTCCAGTAACCATGCTGGAACAATCGCTTAGGAGATACATGATGGGTTGCACCACCTCGGAGACTTCAGCAAACCGCCCGAGCGGCGTATGACTCCGGAGGAGGTCACCTCTTTCCGGTGGGTGGTTCCAAAACCCGCGACTCATGTCCGTCAACGCGACCGTAGGATTGACGGAATTCACTCGTATTTTGATCGGTCCTAGCTCCAACGCAAATTGTTTGGTCATCATATCGAGAGCGGCTTTTGACAAATTATACGGCATAGTTTCCCGCAATGGATTGATTCCGTTTATGCTTGAAACATTTACGATGGAACCTCCTTTGCCCGCAGCAGCCATCTTCTTTCCGACAACCTGAGTCACATTTATCGCGGCCATGATGTTGACGTCAAATATCTTGTAAATCAGCTCTTTGCTTACGTCCAAAGACGGTATCAACTCATGCGATACACCCGCGTTGTTAACAAGACCGTCCATTGGCGGAAGTGGTTCCAACACCGCGCGGGTAGCATCCCAGTCTCGTAAATCGGCCACAATTGGGCGTACATTTTCGCCACATTCTTGCTTTAAAGCTTCCAGTAGTTCGCCGTTGGTAGCAAGGGCATAAACTATTGCTCCGCTCCTCACAAAAGCCACAGAGAGCTCCCGACCAATCCCACGAGAGGCACCAGTCACAAGAATGGATTTCCCTTTAAAATCAAAAGACATTTCTGTTTGAAGAATTTAAAGCTATTTCCTTGACTAGTTTAATTCAACGAGTAAACATTATAAAACCCACGCTTTCATAACTAAATCAATTACTTCTGTATATAACGTACAGTTTCGCACACTATTTCTTGCTTTATCACCAATGGTTTGACTTAATCTTAGATACTTGCTGCAGTTGATGGCCTTTTAATATGGTCAATATAAAATAAGAAGTTTCTACCAGCTCAATATCCGCATTAAAATATCATCTGAGGGAGTTAGTTTATAATCATTTCTTTAAGCTTGATTTTAACGTAAGTTGATAGCTTATAGAATCACTCTCGAGTCCGTTTCCTGGGGTAGAAACCATTACATTTCGAGAGGTTGTAATGCACCAGTCAATTGTAACCACGCCCTACCCCCCAGGTCCGGGGAATAGCGGGGACTTTGACTTTCGGTCCAGCCGACCCCGAGTAAAATCCCCGCCCTGCGGGAACGAACTGATGGTAAAATCCCCGCCAAATGCCCCCGCACCCAAGGGACCCTAGGTAAGGCCCATTCTTCGCTATATTTTGCGCGAAGACAAAACCACCGCTTTCACCCCGCACAGCGGGGCCAACTGAAAGGTAAAACACGGCCCATTTCCCTGGCTATCCCCGGTATACACGTTTAACAAGTCTGTGCGATCTTTAAACACGTCAAAGGTGTTGTTTTGTTGGTGTCCATCCATGGGTTCAATCCACACAGGATTATTCTTTCTCGTTGCCTATCAAAATGGATGCAAATGACCAGGGACTGGTTCTACAAAAACATTATTATAGCATTGATGTGTTTACTGTTATATACTGGAGAAAAGCAATACTGCACTATTTATTGACAACAGTGATGTGATATCACACCATTTTTTTTATTTAACACAATAGTGATGAGATATAATGTGATGTGTTTACCATATCATTTATTATTGGCAACAAAGTTGCTTTACATTGACAGTAGACTTGCACCATTAAATGCTGTGTTCAAAACAGCAATGACCTGATATGACATACTTAAAGCAATACTCCACTATTTATTGACAACAGTGATGTAATATCACATCATTTTTTTTATTTATCACAGCAGTGATGAGATATGATGTGATGTATTTACCATATTATTAATTATTGGCAACAAAGATGTTATACAAATGTATATTGACAGTAATGATGCACCATTAAAGAAGTGTTCATAACAGCAATGATGTGATATGACATACTAATAATATTAAGGAGCTTCAGTTTATTACAGAAAAGCATACATCATTTATTACAGGAGTAATGGGTTATCATATACAGTATTATGTAGAATCCGTTTATTACAGCAGTGATGTGATATCACATACAGTATTATGTAGAATCAGTTTATTACAGCAGTGATGTGTTATCACATACATTATTATGTAGAATCAGTTTATTACAGCAGTGATGAGTTATCACATACATTATTATGTAGAATCAGTTTATTACAGCAGTGATGTGTTATCACATACAATAATATGTAGAATCAGTTTATTAAATCAGTGATGTGTTATCCCATATAGTATTATGTACAATCAGTTTATTACAGTAGTGATGTGTTATCCCATATTATATAGTATTATGTAGAATCAGTTTATTACAGCAGTGATGTGTTATCACATATAGTATTATGTAGAATCAGTTTATTACAGCAGTGATGTGTTATCGCATACAATAGTATGTAGAATCAGTTTATTACAGCAGCGATGTGTTATCCCATATAGTATTATGTAGAATCAGTTTATTACAGCAGTGATGCATTATCACATACATTATTATGTAGAATCAGTTTATTACAGCAGTGATGAGTTATCACATATAATATTATGTAGAATCAGTTTATTACAGTAGTGATGTGTTATCCCATATTATATAGTATTATGTAGAATCAGATTATTACAGCAGTGATGTGTTATCCCATATTATATAGTATTATGTAGAATCAGTTTATTACAGCAGTGATGTGTTATCCCATATTATATAGTATTATGTAGAATCAGTTTATTACAGCAGTGATGTGTTATCCCATATTATATAGTATTATGTAGAATCAGTTTATTACAGCAGTGATGTGTTATCACATATTATATAGTATTATGTAGAATCAGTTTATTACAGCAGTGATGTGTTATCCCATATAGTATTATGTAGAATCAGTTTATTACAGTAGTGATGTGTTATCCCATATTATATAGTATTATGTAGAATCAGTTTATATAGTATTATGTAGAATCAGTTTATTACAGTAGTGATGTGTTATCCCATATTATATAGTATTATGTAGAATCAGTTTATTACAGCAGTGATGTGTTATCCCATATTATATAGTATTATGTAGAATCAGTTTATTACAGTAGTGATGTGTTATCACATATTATATAGTATTATGTAGAATTAGTTTATTACAGCAGTGATGTGTTATCCCATATTATATAGTATTATGTAGAATTAGTTTTTTACAGCAGTGATGTGTTATCCCATATTATATAGTATTATGTAGAATTAGTTTATTACAGCAGTGATGTGTTATCATATACAGTATTATGTAGCATCAGTTTATTACAGCAGTGATGTGTTATCCCATATTATATAGTATTATGTAGAATCAGTTTATTACAGCAGTGATGTGTTATCCCATATTATATAGTATTATGTAGAATCAGTTTATTACAGCAGTGATGTGTTATCACATACAGTATTATGTAGCATCAGTTTATTACAGCAGTGATGTGTTATCACATACAATAATATGTATAATCAGTTTATTAAATCAGTGATGTGTTATCCCATATAGTATTATGTACAATCAGTTTATTACAGTAGTGATGTGTTATCCCATATTATATAGTATTATGTAGAATCAGTTTATTACAGCAGTGATGTGTTATCACATATTATATAGTATTATGTAGAATCAGTTTATTACAGCAGTGATGTGTTATCCCATATTATATAGTATTATGTAGAATCAGTTTATTACAGCAGTGATGTGTTATCCCATATTATATAGTATTATGTAGAATCAGTTTATTACAGTAGTGATGTGTTATTCCATATTATGTAGAATCAGTTTATTACAGCAGTGATGTGTTATCCCATATAGTATTATGTAGAATCAGTTTATTACAGTAGTGATGTGTTATCCCATATTATATAGTATTATGTAGAATCAGATTATTACAGCAGTGATGTGTTATCCCATATTATATAGTATTATGTAGAATCAGTTTATTACAGCAGTGATGTGTTATCCCATATTATATAGTATTATGTAGAATCAGTTTATTACAGCAGTGATGTGTTATCACATATTATATAGTATTATGTAGAATCAGTTTATTACAGCAGTGATGTGTTATCACATATAGTATTATGTAGAATCAGTTTATTACAGCAGTGATGTGTTATCACATATAGTATTATGTAGAATCAGTTTATTACAGCAGTGATGTGTTATCCCATATTATATAGTATTATGTAGAATCAGTTTATATAGTATTATGTAGAATCAGTTTATTACAGTAGTGATGTGTTATCCCATATTATATAGTATTATGTAGAATCAGATTATTACAGCAGTGATGTGTTATCCCATATTATATAGTATTATGTAGAATCAGTTTATTACAGCAGTGATGTGTTATCCCATATTATATAGTATTATGTAGAATTAGTTTATTACAGCAGTGATGTGTTATCCCATATTATATAGTATTATGTAGAATTAGTTTTTTACAGCAGTGATGTGTTATCATATACAGTATTATGTAGCATCAGTTTATTACAGCAGTGATGTGTTATCACATACAGTATTATGTAGAATTAGTGTTATCGCATATAGTATTATGTAGAATCAATTTATTACAGCAGTGATGTGATATCACATACAGTATTATGGTATTATGTAGAGTCAGTTTATTACAGAAGTGATATGTCATCATAACTGTGAACATCAGTTATCAACCTATCATGTGAATCATTGGTGTAACTGATGCAATCCATAACAACAGACACACTTGTATACCTTTGAATGTTTAAAGTGACATTCTTATTCAAAAACAATACATACACATGTATAACCAACATCAATTTTGACTGATAAACCTTCAACCACTTCCTATATAATGCATTTATGGAAAATATTTATAACTGATAACAAGTTTGTAACCCTGTATTTAATAAACAGAAAACGCAAAGATATTAAATGATTGGTGAATGCTAAAAGATTTACTGTGTTCTACTGTAGTCTCATAAGGTAGAAATACCGTGTTTTAGGCTCATTTCATTCAAAATAAACTCAGCATCCTTCATAAGAACCATTGTTTTCGACACTTTTTCATCCTTTTTTGAAATATTTAAACCAAAGTATTAATTGTGGTATTAAAATCTTTTTTGGGATTAATAGTGCATCTTTAATTAATTGCATATACCAATGTTACAAAATATGTCATGTGTTATAAAATATATCCAATCATTATTTGTATGATCATGAATTCTGATCCATCAATCTTACATGTTGTATTTGTAAATGTAGGTCAAATAGAAAGAATAATACAGGGATGCACAAATGCACTTATAACTTTTTCTACAGTACTAATGTTCTTCGGCTGTTCGTTATCATATGAAACAAAACAAGGTACACAAGAAACATAACCCAACTTTTGTAGTTGAAGGATTTATTACATGTGTATATATATATTTATATATATAGCATAACTAAACAAAATTAGAATGCATAAGATAAATAATTTATCCCTGAAAATAAAGACTAAAGCACTAAGTACTATCATTTAGGGCATGTGTAATCTGAGTGAAATATTTAGTTTGGTTTTATCATATTTTATTTTCATTAAAGGGTTCTAATGGCAACGAATATTCCAATACAAAAATTCCAAAATTTTATCAGAAGCTTAAATCTTATAAAGATCTTATAAAAATAATCGTTTTGAAATATGTCATTCCTGGTTTTAGAAATGATTTTAATTGTAACTTGAAATGATCTTTATTTGTTATCTTAACCAATGTGAAATTAACACTGTACATTAATGAATAATATGTTGTGTGTGTTTTTAAGATATATATAAGACCACTTAATGAATTGGCCTATGGAATTCGGTTAAGAATAAAAAAAATATAAAAAAATGCAAAACACCGCTCATCCAAACTAGACAAAGCACAACGCAGATCAGAAAAAAATACCATTAACTATATGTCTTCTGTTTTACATTTTCCTTGTTCATTAAGAGATTGTATACTGCTAATTTATTGCTACTAGTGGTTCAATTATATCATTATCAAATGTATGTTGCATTACAAAGGATGACAAATTCAAAAATTCAAACTGCCCCACACCCACGGACCCTCCAAATTTTAACAATAAAATGTATTATATATTATATATATGCAATCATATTTCTACCTTAACACATTCAATTTCAATAATAACCACCTATACATTTCAAACCACCTATACATTTCATTTATCATATGCTTCCCAATTTCATACTATTGCTGTTTTGACATTTTAGTTCGGTCTCACGTCCAAATCTAGTATTGTGCACAGGGCACGCAAGAAATTTCAACGACATCATTAGGGCATGTCTTTATGTTCAAATACAATTTGATACTCTTTTCTAAAAAACACAGTTAACTGTCCTTTTCATATCGTTTTTAGGCACATCATGAAAACAAAAATTGTTTATTTCAGTGTAAGATCACAATTAATTACATCTAACACTTTTGGTGCTGACTCGGTGGAATATATTACAATCTTACACCACAACAAACCACCATCCTATAAATATTCTTAAACTAAACACAAGAATAATGCAAAAATCCATAAATAATCCAAGCAATTTTCTTAAACATAATGTATACCTGTTAATAGCCACGCTTCAAACCTTAATTTCTATGACTGTGTTAAATATTGAAATTGAATGTGAATCTATGATCCTGACAACTAAATATCACACAACCGTCATTTTCACAAAACCATGATGTACATGTAAGTTGTTTATCACAGATTCAAAATATTTTAGTTATAAATAATATACAACAGCAAAAACATATCATTTTCAAAGATAAAAGACTAACAAATCATGATTATATTTCGTGTTTTACATACACATGTTGATGAGATGTGCTTTATTACAATATAAAAGAAATGTCCAAGAATGAAATAACATAAAATCAACATTTTTTTCAAATTTGAACACTCCACTTTGACAAGTTTTGATACTTCCAAACAAAAAGTTTAACATAACTAAATGCGCATGTACAGCAGAACAATAAATTTGTATAAAAAAGACATTATTAATTTGTTTGTAAATCATAAAATTTAACAAATACAAAGTATAAATTAAAAGTTCATGCTAGTACTAGCAAAAGGTACATTTTTGTACAAAGAGGTCGAAGGATATGTAAATAAATATTTATTACCAAGACATTGGGTGCAGTCATTAATAGGCACAATATTGTTCACAATTATTGGTGTAAATGAAATTGTCATGGTTAAATTTTTTAATTTGACCTTACATTATCAAACATGCCATATTGATGGAAGGCTTCCCAGGGGATTTTGCTCAGAAAACAAGGGGATCTTGCTAGGGGATCTTGCTCAGAAAACCAGGGGATTTTGCTCATAAAATCAGGGGATTTTGCTCAGAAAACCAGGGGATTTTTCTCAGAAAACCAGGTTTTTGTCCTTAACTAAGATGATTTTTATAGAAATTATATTCGCTTCAGCAAAGTATTTTTGGGGGGTTTGTTCTTTTCTTAAAAGCATTTTATTTAAACTATCCGGTAGCCATTTTTTTTTATCTGGAAAGTATGCACTGATGGTATAACAGTGTTCAACTGAGGCCTGGAATCATAATTTGAACGAATTCTAAACTTAAACAACTCCTGGTGATTACTATAAACAATTCCTGAATCACTCTGTTTTCACCTTCTTGTTGCTAGCTCGTACTTCCTTGGTGACTGCCGTCAGGTCATTGAGCAGGTTCCTGTGGAGAACTTTTGAGGCAGTCAACAGCCCGGCATGCATCGCTCCGCTGAAGCCACACGTCAGAATATCCTGGCCTGAAAAACACAATAAAACTGTGAAAATTTCTGTTCTTGAATTGGGATATACTCATCACATAGTGGACCAATAAAAATGTCTGGTCACAAGACTGACTGTATGTCAGATTGCATTCACTTTAGAAAGTGTTTTAAGAGGCAAGGTAATCTTTAAAGTGTAAATGTTACCAAAAATGTCATTCTATCAAAGTGGGAACAATGACAAGAGTGTAGCTTTGTAAGTGTGTATGTTCATAAGTAGGTACAATTGTTAACTCATATCAGGTTTTTCATTACTGATAAATGAATATAACCCACTTAAATTGCATACTTTGAAGGTAATACTACATTCACACTTTACAATTTAAGTTAAAGTACTTTTCAAATATGGAGCGGGAGGACGTAAGTTCGATCCCTGGCCGCGTCATACCAAAAGACGTTAAAAGTTGGTACAAGTAGCTCCCTTGCCTGGCGCTTGGCATTTAAAGGGTAGTGCTTGGAAAAGTGGTGTACTCAGAACTGGTTTAACCAAGTTGTACCCTGTGTATCGGTGCTTTACACCGAGCACATAAAAGAACCAAGGAGTCTCTTTGAAAAAGAGCTAGGGTATAGCACCCAGACTTTCTTGTATTCCACCACTGTCTCTTCCACATGCTGTCCCTTCAGCAAAAACAAAGGACCCTGTTGGAAAAAGTACTTGCACTTTCACGGGTTAACCTTGACCGCAAGGTCTAAAATACATACATAGTTCATAAGAAGTGTGTGCATTCATCAAAGATGTCTTAGTTTATACTATTTACTTTAGCTGGATTGTGGAATCAGCTAAGAACCAAGGGAAAGTCCCTGGTGGATATCAAACCTACAAACTCTTAGGTCCGAGGCATGTCTTACCTGTAAAGTATAACCCCTTGATACCAGACTCAGGCCTCAGTTCCATGGAGACCTCTGGCAGGAAGCGATCAATGTTGTGGTCAAGGCCATACATCTCTCCCTCGGACTGGCCTAGGTAGTACTTGTTGGATAGGGGAGTACCCACATCTAGGTAGGTCATCTGAATTAGTGAGCATATTATTGGTAATCAACTGACCCAGGTAGTACTTTTTGGATAAAGGAGAACTGAACAAGGTAATTGACTGGCCCAGGTAGTACTTGTTGGATAAAAGAGAACTGAACAAGGTAATTGGCTGGCCCTGGTATACTTTTTGGATAAAGGAGAACTGAACAAGGTAATTGGCTGGCCCAGGTAGTACTTTTAGGATAAAAGAGTACTGAACAAGGTAATTGGTTTGCCCAGGTAGTACTTGTTGGGTAAAGGAAAATTGAACAAGGTAATTGGCTGGCCAAGGTAGTACTTGTTGGATAAAGGAGTACTGAACAAGGTAATTGGCTGGCCAAGGTAGTACTTTTTGGATAAAGGAGTACTGAACAAGGTAATTGGCTGGCCCAGGTAGTACTTGTTGGATAAAGGAGTACTGAACAAGGTAATTGGCTGGCCCAGGTAGTACTTGTTGAATAAAGGAGTACTGAACAAGGTAATTGGCTGGCCAAGGTAGTACTTGTTGAATAAAGGAGTACTGAACAAGGTAATTGGCTGGCCCAGGTAGTACTTGTTGGATAAAGGAGTACTGAACAAGGTAATTGGTTTGCCCAGGTAGTACTTGTTGGATAAAGGACAACTGAACATGGTAATTGGCTGGCCCAGGTAGTACTTGTTGGATAAAGGACAACTGAACAAGGTAATTGGCTGGCCAAGGTAGTACTTGTTGGATAAAGGAGTACTGAACAAGGTAATTGGCTGGCCAAGGTAGTACTTTTAGGATAAAGGAGTACTGAACAAGGTAATTGGCTTGCCAAGGTAGTACTTGTTGGATAAAGGAGTACTGAACAAGGAAATTGGCTTGCCAAGGTAGTACTTGTTGGATAAAGGAGTACTGAACAAGGTAATTGGCTGGCCAAGGTAGTACTTTTAGGATAAAGGAGAACTGAACAAGGTAATTGGCTGACCCAGATAGTACTTTTTGGATAAATGAGAACTGAACAAGGTAATTGGCTGGACCAGGTAGTACTTTTTGGATAAAGGAGAACTGAACATGGTAATTGACTGGCCCAGGTAGTACTTGTTGGATAAAAGAGTACTGAACAAGGTAATTGGTTTGCCCAGGTAGTACTTGTTGGATAAAGGACAACTGAACAAGGTAATTGGCTGGCCAAGGTAGTACTTGTTGGATAAAGGAGTACTGAACAAGGTAATTGGTTTGCCCAGGTAGTACTTGTTGGATAAAGGACAACTGAACAAGGTAATTGGCTGGCCAAGGTAGTACTTGTTGGATAAAGGACAACTGAACAAGGTAATTGGCTGGCCAAGGTAGTACTTTTTGGATAAAGGAGAACTGAACAAGGTAATTGGCTGACCCAGGTAGTACTTTTTGGATAAAGGAGTACTGAACAAGGTAATTGGCTGGACCAGGTAGTACTTTTTGGATAAAGGAGAACTGAACAAGGTAATTGACTGGCCCAGGTAGTACTTGTTGGATAAAAGAGAACTGAACAAGGTAATTGGCTTGCCAAGGTAGTACTTTTTGGATAAAGGAGTACTGAACAAGGTAATTGGCTGGTCCAGGTAGTACTTATGGGACAAAAAAGTAGCCGCATCTAAGTACTTTATCTGAAAAATTGAGCAATTTTTATGCAACAAAAATGTCTCATCAGTATGGTGTCCAATCTCACACTGAACATAGTAATTGGTTACAATGGGAGAACCCATTGGACAATGGAGTACCCACATATAGGTATTCAATCTGAATAAGTGAAAACTTTAACCAATTTTCATGTAACCAGCGTGTCTTATCATTACAGTGTCCTATTTCACACTGAACAAAGCAATTGGCTGACTATGGTAGAACATGTTGGACTAGGGAGTACCAACATCTACTCGATTAAAATAAGTGAGTACTTTTTCAAGTTTCATATAACAAACATTTCTTATCAGTATAGAGTTCTATTTTTGAGAGAACAAGTTATTTGCTAACACAGGTAGCACTTGTTGGACAAAGGAGTACCCACATCTAGGTACTCCATTGAAATAAGTGAGTACTTTCATGAAGTTTCATAGAACACACAATTCTTATCAGTATAGAGTTTTATCTTTGAGAGAACAAGTTATTGGCTTGCACAAGTAGTACTTGTTGGACAGGCGTCTGAGGAAAGGTGTAGGGATTAAATGAGTTCTTTAATCAACTGTGTAAAATAATAAGCACATTGAAAGGTTTTTTCTAAACATTCTCAAGAAGTGACAGGACTTACTGCGCCTATGCTTTTGTGTATTGCGTGCATGTCATAATGTGTAAGCTTCAGGTAAAAATCTTTAACAGTTAACAAGTTAAGGCCAACATTCGAGTTAATGCCAGAATTTACAAAACCACTAAAGCATATGTATGTTTTTGTATATTTGAATGTCTTTTAGTACCATCTGGCATTTAAATAAGAAACCATTGCCACCTTGCCCTGTAGTTTAGGGAACATGTTCTCAAGCTGTCGCCACATCTGTTGTCCGATCCTCATCTTCAGGCCGTTATAGTCATCTCCCCTATGTTTGATCTTTTCCGTCTCCCAGCGACTAAACCATTCCCATGGCAACAGTGTGATTACTAAGGCAACTGACTTCCCTGGAAATACAATATAAATGCATGAACATAAGGCATCAGATTTCCTCTGAAATAGTAAACCTTCTCATTGTGGTATGTTTCCATGGCAACAGCTTGATTACCAAGGCAGAAGACTACTCTGAAATTCAACATATAAACTTGTACACAGGATTTTTGATTTCTAAAAAATAGTGAAGATGCTCATAGTGTTACATTTCCATAGCAACAACATGATTACTATGGCAACTGACTTTCATTAAAGAATAACATAATTATCACCATAGAGAACAAAAAGGGCTTATCAGACCTTTTGACAATCCATGAACAATATACAATGATATATCTTTCTAAAGGATCTATTAGTCCCAAATGGCAATACATTGAATTTTATTATTCCATCAATTTTTCATTGTTTAACTCACTCAAATATGTAGCAAAATACCAAAAAAAATATGACACTAAGATAATTTCAATTTTCGACTTAAAACGACTAAGATCTTTATTGAAAAGCCTTTTCAAAAGGACCCCTGGTGATCTAGAAGCAACACTCAAGAAATAGTCAGGCATGAGTAATGTGGCTTGCTTCACATCATCACATGCCTATTGTCAATCTAAATACAAATATCAACATTCATATTATTAATATATTCAACTTTTTTGTCATATGGCAAACATTACCAAATATTTTTTGCAGGACACAAATGCCGAGATTGAGGCCTACAACACATGACAAATAATAGGAAAATACTATGACATTTGAAGTAAAAAATAATTACTATAATAAGTACTATTGAAAATCATATGTATACCTGGGTTTTTCTCCTCCCATGCAGCATCCTTAGCTGATGGAAATGAGGTGAACATTAGCGGGACCTCTCCGTCAGCAGCCTCTTCCACTGACATTTTCACATATGCCTCCAGGTCATCCTCAAAATTTGCACTAGAAATGGAGAATACCAGTGTTAAATAGACTTTAAACTGATGTCTCCCCCCTCTGCGCAATGTCTCAATATGGTGATCATTTGTGTCAAGTTATTTCAAATCCTTTAAAAGGTTCAAAAGATATGGAACGGACACAAACTGGACGGATGGAGAGACACCTCAATCATAAACAATATGTCTCCACATTATTGGGGAGACATCAGATCACCAAGGGGCATAACTTATGATCCCAAAAGGGCATAGTTTCAGTTCAACAAGGGGAATAACCTTAGTTCACCTGTGGGCAGAACTTCAGTTTAATAAAGGTGTATTACTTCAGTTCACCAAGCAGAATAACATAACTTCACCAAGGGGAATAACTTTCATTCACCAATGTGAATAACCTCAGTTCACCAAAGGGCATAAAGGGCTCAATAATGGGAATAACTTTTGTTCCTCCTGGGGAATAACTTCAGTTTAAATGGGGCATAACTTAAGTTCACAGAGGAGTATTATTTCAGTTCATCATAACTCAAAACATTAATTGCAGCTCCAACACATAATGATCGGTAAAATCACTATTCTGCCATGGATCCCAAATATTTAATATCTAAAAACACATTTTAGGAGTAACTGTGTCACACTTTAAATAGATAAAACATCAAACAAGAAACGCCGCAATGCAACTAAACCAGGTTTTTAATGATTGACAATAGAACTTCAGCCTATGTCTGTTTTTCTATTTTTAGTAACAGTGACCTTGACCCTAGGGACCCCAAATGCAATCCATTGAAAGGTATCCATAAACTCTTCCTTTATACCAAGTTGGGTCAGGATATGTCAACCCTAACTTAAGTTATTCAGTTTCAACCATTTTTCCATTTTTAGTAACAGTGACCTTGACCTTGAATCTAGGGACCCCAAAACGCAAGCCCATGAAAGTATCCATAAACTCTTACTATAGACCAAGTTTGGTCAAGATATGTCAACCCTAATTAAAGATATTCAGTTTGAACCATTTTTCTATTTTAAGTAACAGTGACCTTGACCCTAGGGACCCCAAACGCAATCCCATGAAAGGTATCCATAAACTCTTCCTATAGACCAAGTTTGGTCAAGATATGTCAACCCTAACTAAAGTTACTCAGTTTCAACTGTTTTTCTATTTTTAGTAACAGTCACCTTGACCTTGAACCTAGGGACCCCAAACGCAATCCGATGAAAGGTCTCCATAAACTCTTCCTATAGACCAAGTTTGGTCAAGATATGTCAACCCTAACTAAAGTTACTCAGTTTCAACTGTTTTTCTATTTTTAGTAACAGTCACCTTGACCTTGAACCTAGGGACCCCAAACGCAATCCGATGAAAGGTCTCCATAAACTCTTCCTATTGACCAAGTTTGGTAAAGATATGTCAACCCTAACTAAAGTTATTCAGTTTCAACTGTTTTTCTTTTTTAGTAACAGTGCCCTTGACCTTGACCCTAGGGACCCCAAACGCAATCCCATGAAAGGTCTCCATAAACTCTTCCTATTGACCAAGTTTAGTCAAGATATGTAATCCCTAACTAAAGTTATTCAGTTTCAACTGTTTTTCTATTTTTAGTAACAGTAACCTTCACCTTGACCCTAGAGACCCCAAACGCAATCCCATGAAAGGTCTCCATACACTCTTCCTATACACCAAGTTTAATCAACATAATGTCATCCCTAACTAAAGTTATTCAGTTTCAACCGTTTTTCTATTTTTAGTAACAATGACCTTGACCTTGACCCTAGGGACCCCAAATGCAATCCCATGAAAGGTACCCATAAAGTCTTTCTATAGACCAAGTTTGGTCAAGATATGTCAACCCTTACTAAAGTTATTCAGTTTCATAGGTGAGTTTGACGCCACCCGGCCGCCCGCCCCACTATGTGAAAACCTGGTTAATAAAATGACAAAGCATAGGCTTTGACAAAAACCTTTTATTCTTTTGTTTTTAAACAAACAGACATGTTTATTAGAAAAGTTAAATTTCTGTAACCTACTTGCAGAATGACCAGAAGTTTCCCTTGGGTAGCTGCAGTTCTTCCTGGGATCCTTCCAGGCCTATGAAGGCTGTCAGATATGAGACACTTGGCTTAAGCTGCTGACCAAGCATCGGGTAGATTGCTGAAATATTGGAGGTCATGGGTACTAATAGAACAGCAACAAATCTAAAATTGTTATAACTTTGAGTATAAGTGTTACCAGGTATGCGATGTATATATATAAATATATATATATATAGTGGCACTTATACTGTCTTTATGAAGCAAGCTGTTATAGTGATGTGGGTTAGATCCCTGACATATGCACATGTCAATTTGGCACACAAAGTTAAAAACACGATGTTGCACGATAAATCTCAAGGTCAGTGCAAATTGTCCTTTATCATCAAAATAAGAGGACAAATTTCAAAAGGAGGGGAATGTGTTACTGTGTTGATTGCTATGTACATTGCAGCACTTATACTGTTTCACTACAGAACTAGCTTTTATAATGATACGGTAGAGAGTCCACCTGCAGAGCAAGACGTCATGGGCTCGATCCCTGATAAATTCTAATAGCAATATGTGCAGTTTGTTACATAGGTATTTCTACAAAGGGGGCTTTTTTAATTTTATATCACATATTTCAATAACCCTAATGGTCAACTGCTTAGCTGTTTCTTATCCAATCTTGCTTCATACAGTCGAACCCCGTTGGCACGAACTCCCAGGGACCAGCAAAATACCTCGAGCCTTGGAAAATTCGAGCCAAGCGGGAAATTTTACTGTCAGTACAAAGAAATCGACCCTTTACCTCCAGTTCGAGCCAACAAGAAATTTGACCCAAGCGAGTTCCAGCCAAAGAGGTTCGACTGTATTACAATAGTTTAGAGTAATGAAACAATGAAACATCCTTTTTAATTCTAAAAACCTAGTTAATGGAAGTTGAGTTCTTCATAAAGCAAACAGATAAAGGGATAGACAATCAAAGCAGAATACTATATGCTTCCATGGGCAGCCATAAAATGTATCTAAATCATTTTACTTACGACTCTTCTCCGCAACTTCTTTTGGAAGCAGGTGCTTCAGAGTGTTGATAATCCCGGCATCAGATATGACTCGCTTGGCAAAGATGTCAATTTCTCCGCTACTTTTCTTTACACGCACACCTGCAAACAGATATCAAAAGATGAAGGTCTGGTACATACTAAACATATTTCATATTATGTCTCGAATTATATTTATAACAACACTCCCATCAAGAAAATAGTGATTCTCCTCTATGCGATAATTTAATGATCACAGACAAAATAAATCGCCTCCCCCATTCATTAATTTTAGGGATACAGTTTATTTTTGTGCTCAGTTGATTGGAAAACTACTAAACAAAAGTGAACTTTAAGACTCTTATAATGCAGAGAATGCAGAGTTAAACAATTACAGTAGTATAATAGTACAGTGGAACCTCGCTAAACCGGATCTCCACAAAACCGGAATCCTCGGGATACCGGACTTTTTTCAGAGTCCCGATTTTTCCCTTATACTTTTCAATGTAAAATAATCTCCACAAAACCGGAACCTCGGAATTCCGGATACCGGACAAAAAAATCGAGAAAATTTGTTAGTTGTCAACGTTATTTTACCTCGCAAAACCGGACGTTTATTTGTTCAAACATGTCAAAATGATTTTGTGTATTAGGAATTTGCGAATCGCGTGTCACTTTGTTTTGACAGCCGGTGCGTCGTTAAATATTGCACCTTTGATGTTGTGATAACTCGATAATCGATAATGATGATTCCGCTGTGGATTGACTGCCGCGCGATAATCAAACGTTAATCAAACTTGTGAAAAGAAAAATTGATTGAGACATTAATTTGTTTGTTGTAGAAAATAAAGAACTAGAAACGGTTATTAAGTGATCATTTTGGGGGGTTGTTTTATCTAAAGACTTCTATGAGTGAATCAAATTAGAGCGGTGCGTTGATTAAAATATCAATATACTTAACAAGCATTAAATTACGCGAGTTGTTTTATTTTTTTAGACTCGGAAAAAAGATGATTATAAAAACGCAGAAATATGTTTATCACTTTTGCATGTGCTTTAATCATGTCTCAACCTCCGTCTGACCTTACTCCGTACATCAAATCCTCACTAAACCGGAATCCTCACTAAACCGGAAATTTTCCCCGGTCCGGACCTTGTCCGGTTTAGTGAGTTTTCACTGTATAAGTGATTGGTTATAAAATTTATGTTCTGTCGATGGAAATTTGAACACCGGAACATATATATATGAGTATAAAAGATATATATATATATATTAACATTATGGATAACATTATGAGTGTGTATGAGGCTAAACTTAGCCCCAGTATAAAGACAAATCAAAATGTTTCAGAGTCAACAAATAAGACTTACCATGCACTCTGCCTTTCTCATTAACGAGGATCTGAGAGACGGGAGCATCCACCATTACACGACCCCCGTACTTCTCGATAACCTGAACAATCTGGAACGCGATCTCGCTCGTCCCCCCCAGTGGGTAGAATGAGCCCGGAATGTAGTGGTTCAACACCGTCGCAAACCCCATCATGCTCAGCTTGCTCGGCACAACGCCTGAAGTATGAACACATGTCCCAGTCAAAAGTTTAACAAAACATATGCCATTTCTCATTCATGTATTTAAATAATTGTTTTAAGAAAGGAAAAAAACTTTTTCAATGAATAGCCAAGTTGCGAAATTCTACCTGACATTTATATGTACATCTACGTGTGATTTACTTTTGAGTACTATATCATCCAGGTGTGTGTACTTTGTAGAAGTTTTAAGCATGAAGTTGGTATCCAAGATACATGGAAATATTTTATACTATTAAACATAATGTTAAAGAACAATGCATTGAATTTGCAACCTTTTCCAAACATCAGGGCCAATATTACAGAAGCATCTTTATATATATATATATAAGTTAAAAAAACCCACATTATCCTTATATTCAACAATTTCCTGAACTGTTTTGCATGTTATGGGTAATATATATTCTATTTAAATATGAAATTTAAAAAAATTAAATAACAATCTTCAAGCAGAATATTTTTTGGAAATAAAACAAATCAAATTATTACACTGTTAATTCATTTTTCTTAATTTCTTAAGATTCTTCTGTGACTGGGCCCCATTTCAAAGAAAGGAGTGTCATTTCAAAAGATAAATAAATCTTTTACTAGTCAAAAAATACCACCAACGAAATGCCGTTAAAAATTTAAATCTATACGTCACTAACCCATGTCTCCAAAGATGTAACTCATGCAGGCTTTGAATTCCTGGTCATCGGACAAATCATCGAGGGCTTGTTTCACGGTGAGTTTTGTCAGCCTCATGAACTTTCTCATGACAAGTTGGTAGATGCCTGTCTTAATGGACAGCATTGCCAGCCAGCGGGGCAGAAACTTGGGGACCATTACTCCGAGGAATGTACCTCTGCAGTCCTGTATCAAATCAATGAAAGATTATGATTTAAAGGGACTATACACCAGATTGGCACCAAAAACAGTTTTTTCTGTAACAAATCTTAGGACAATTATTTCATAAAATGTTTTACTCTTTGATATCATAATTATAAAAAAAAAAATCAAAATGTTAAGAAAAATCATGTCGGAGACCAGGTTCGAACCGGTGCCGCCAAAACTGCAGTCCAGTGTTGTATCAACTATGTGGTACTTCAGTACGTTAGTTTCAATGCATTGTACAAATATACCAAATTTATGTCAGTTTTCCACAATTTTCTCTTTTTTTTTCATATGGTGTACTGTATAGCCCCTTTAAGACAAACTACGTTTAAAGTAATTTACATGATAGATTGTACGTTATAATAAAACATTTAATACTTAAAACTTGTTGTAATATTCATATATGTTTACTAAGCTTTTAGGGACATAATTACCAAAATTGTGCTTAATTATTATCTTTCAAACATTTCAGTAGAACAGAGATCAAAGCTGTTGATATTGGTATCAGTTATCTTTGCTTGAAATCAAGACTAAGAATGTGTACACGTTTATTATTTGGGAAAAATAATCATACAGTCGAAACTCGCTATGTCAAACTCTGTTATCTCAATGTTCTGGTTATGTTGATTTTTATTTTGATTTAGTCATACACTTTTTGTATTTCTGTTATATCGAATGTTCATTATCTGGAAGTAGTTCCCGGGGTCCCAACGGCATCGACATAGCGAGTTTTGACTGTATAATTAATAGACTTTAATTTGTTGCTAATGCATTCCTTCCAGTGCATTAAAAAGTGTAATCAGATGAATATTTACATCAAGCAGTTTCATGAACTCAGCAATTGCTTTCTTCTCTTTGGGAAAAAGTTCCTCAGCATTTCTAGCGAACTCTTCCTTGGATCCACACTTGAGAGGGTAAAACTTGGCCTTCTCTGACGGGCCCAAAGTCACCTACAATACAGCAGATAAAAATGGTAAGATATTTTAAAAATCAGAATAATTGGATTAAATCATTGTTCTTTTTAAACATGATTTATTAAATTTAAATTTATGAACAAGAACCAGACATCAACAGAAACTGGCAGACACTCAAGGCAACAGAATTTTGTAAATCTAATCCCGAAATAATTTAATTCTAAAAAGCGTTACTAATGCTTTTGGCAAAAAATAGAGAATTTTCTGTACCATTTTAAAGAATTGTAAATAAAAGCTTAAAATTCCAACTTTTCATGTTGTACTATCATTGAAATAAGCATTTTGTTCAGATTTCAGATTTTGATGTCTGACCCTATGGTGATCATGTACCATCATACCAGCAGTGCGTTCAGTAAGGCAAGTGTTTACAAAATGCTAGCAAACGTTTTGTTTTGTATCCATGTTGCAACGCAGCGCATATACTGAAAGCGGGAACCAAACAGCAAACATTCGTCGCGAACATGTTTACTGAACGCACTGCAGGGCTGTGCTTAGTCTGTTTCACTCACTGTGTCAAAGACATTGTCCATGGGAGTCCAGACAACCTGCCCTTCTGTCACCTGATCTGTGAACACTCTTGTCTGGTCACCATCCATCATCTTACCAACATAGTGTATGCCTGATAAATGAAAAATTAAGCTATCTTTTAAAAAGGAATTAAATTTTGACAAAAGATAAGAAATTATTGCCAACTTTATCAATTTTAAACTTTGTGAGCCATAAATGGTTATTGTTTATACCATAGTTTTAGCCAGGTTTTAAAAAGGACAGGGTGCTGCAGAGAGACAGATTTAGATTGGTAAGGGAGACAATGGCACAAGAGCTGTGAAGAACAGTGAACAATATGCATTTGACAGAAAAAAGTAAGACTTGTTTTTTAACAAATGCAATATGAGGTTTCAACTGCTTAATATGTAAATTTTGAATGTACTGTTATGTATTACCATATTTTAACTTTTTATCATAATATTCTATGAAGGCAGAAGGGTGCCAATGCTGGTCTCATGAAGCCAGATGGGTGTTACCAAAACAGGACACAGTGCTGCAACTTCCCATAACTCTTAAGGTAAACCCCTATAGATATTATTGAATAAATAATGATCAGATTTTGTCATGTATCTACTGATTTTATTACATCAACTCAGTAGATGAGCTATTATGCCAATAAACTTTGTGACCAAGTTTGCTAAAGATTGGGGAGTTGACATGAAAGTGTGCCGCCAAGGATGATGACACAGATGTTGGACAACATGATCCATATATGCCTGCCATGCTAACGCAGTAGACATTACAATCTGGGAAATGGCCGTATCTGATGTTGGGCCATCAACTTGTGGCCCAAACCCTTTGCATTTTATTTTTTATATGAACTTAAAAGATGTTACATTGCACTGTTGTGTTTGTCTATGCTTTTCTTTAACCTTAATGTATCTTCATGCAATAAACAATAATTAAATCATAACAAAAAAATCGAAGACATAAAATATCAAGAACTGTCGTAAGACAGCGCACTAGGCCGCTTTGTCTTAGAAGTGAATACAATAATGATGTATGTGCCTGTCAAAATCAATAAAAAAAATAAAAGTAAAAAGTAAACAGTGACCATAACTCTTGGGGGCCCAAAACACAATCTCATGAAAGGTCTCTATAAACTCTATATATCTACTGGTACCAAGTGTGCATGCAATTTGTTGACCCTTACTTAAGTTAATCAATACCATCCATTTTAAATAAATAGAAGCATAAATATTAATACCTGTATCAAACTCATATCCCTTTTCCACAAAGGTGTGACAGCAGCCGCCTGCCTGGTCATGTTGTTCCAGAACTAGAACTTTATGACCGGCCCGCCCCAGTAACACAGCCGTGGTCAACCCGCCAATTCCACTCCCAACAATAATGGTGTCAATGTCGTCTGGTATCCTGTTTTGCTTGAATCCTGAAAGACAATGGTTTCCTAAAGTATTTAAATGGACAATTCCCGAGTTAAAATCAAAATAATAAATTTAGTTTAATAGCACCAAGAAAGAAGTGCAATGAATATCAGAATTTAAACACAATGCCATTCAGAATAAAATACCAAAGTCAACTTTGAGGGAAAATCGGTCATTCAGTACAATTGTCTGAAAAAAGATTGTAGTTGGATCGCGAAAATGTTTCAACACTCACTTCTAGGGATAAACTAACATAAACAATTGATCATTTTTCTCACAAATCGATGAAGATTGGTTGTTGTTTTTTTAAATCCGCCTGTGCCTTGCAAATTGGAAAAAAAAGTTGCCTTTCGTAAAATTGAAAATCATACCAAAATTGCTTATATAATGGCATATACACGTTTTCCCTTTTTTATGCATACATTATACTGTGAAACAGTTAGTCTTGTCAAGATTTTTTTGATTTTTTAAGAAATTCAATGTTTTTTATCCATTAACGTAGTTAAAGGGGAAACAGCCTTAAGAAGGCAGTAAATTGCACCAAAAAAACACTGAGCACTATCCTATTTTTGTGCAATACTAGGGAATTAAAGCTGCACTTTCACAGATTTACCATTTTTCCTACTTTTTTATTTTTTGTCTTGGAATGAGTATTTTTTGCATCAAAATCTGCAAACCAGTGATAAAAGACTGCTGACAGATCGCATAAATTCATATTTCCGTTCCAAAATTAATGTTTTATGGCTAAAACCTTTACTAACAGTTTAAGAAAAATGCATAAAAAATTAATTTTGGAACAGAAATATGAAAATCTGTGATATGAAATTTTGTCAGCAGTCTTGAAAACGATTTGTTATTAGCTGCAGCCGATGCTGTTTGCTTATGGAGAATGCTACAGAACACTCACTATGCTTTTGCTCTATAAATGAGGTTACTGTAATTCACCTAAGAGTTTGGACACTCTAAATATTCGGACACCCATAATTATTTTCCAAAATAATTTCTTTTGCGTACCTAATTTTCGGACACCCAAAGGACATCAATCATAACTTTCACAGTTACCAAGTTTCACAGACGAAGATTATTGATTTTTATCTTTACAATACCTGGCTAGATTACCTAACCGTATTGTTACACCACTGTGACAAGTTAATTAGTTACTACCCATCCTAAACGATTTATTGCCTGTTGAAAAGGAAGTGTGATATATTTATTGAAGCATTAAATAAACAACAAGGGCAATCAAGGGATTAAGAAAACATAGACATGACATGTTTGTAAAACGATCTGCCAATAAACTTTCAAACTTGTACCACACTTATAGACTGTATGAAGCAATAATCGTACAGTTATACATTAATACTGCATAGCAATGTCCATGCTCTCCACGAGATCCTCGTGGGTATAACTGTATGTTATGTGACGTCACACAGTGTGACTCTTTGATCTGAAGCCGATAGAATGTGTTAATTTAGTTCAATGCATGTATAAAATGGTGTTTTAACTAACTTGATGAAGGATTTACACTTATAGGCGTAATAAATAAGTTTATGACCATTGATTACTACGGATAAATTAACAAGTGGTAAAATGCAAATATGAAGAAAAAAGGCAGGTTAAACAAACATGTAAATAAAATGTGAAAATGGTAATTTTCTATGTATTTGGACAGCGAAGAAAATAATTAATTTAAGGTGTCCGAACTCTTAGGTGAATTACGGTAAAATATTGTTTGTCTGGGATGATAAAAGTCCAACGTTGTTCTTACAAATTTTAAAAATTAATAGCAAGAAACAGAGTCAGTTCATTTCAAAAATTTCTACTGACAACACAGTAAAAGTTTTTGCCATTTGAACCTTGCATTGTCGCTGTGCTGATTACTTTGTTAACGCTGTGTGGATATTGTACCGTAAATGACTGGGTATAAGACGATAGGGGGTATTAGACGCAGGGAAAAAAATCTGTGAAAAGTCCAAGAAAAAAACTTTTAATCTATGTTTTTGGTTAAAAGACGCATAGAAAAGATGTCAAATTGTCTGGCATTTTTGGCCACCATGTTTGTAGACAGTGACAAAAAAAAGTTTTTTTTGTGAAAATGGCCACGGTTATCTTTAAAACCATACAATGATAAACTGTCGTGAATGAAAAGTTAAGTTATGGAAAAACCTTATATTGTACGGGTTTATTTTCAAAATGTCAACACCTACAGAAAAGAATAAAGAATGTGACAAAGTGCGAAAAAACAAGACCATTATCGCAACAGTTTGTAGTATTGGTATGTTAAACAGGTTAAAGGTAGTCGAGTTTTTCACGCTTTCTCGAACAGCTGACAAAAAAAAAGGACAGTCCCCAACTTTGCTTTTTTATATGCAAGTTTAATTATTGTTCAATTCAATTTATTATTCAAAATAATATTAAATAACTTGAATCAAAAAATATTTTTGTTTAAATTATAAACGTCTTACGATATACCGTATCCCGATCTTCAACTGCCGTTTTAACTTGTATATACTCGATCAATATGACGCAAGTAACATCCCTTTCTACATAAATCTAAACAAACTCTTGGCTTGAAATCAACCTGAGAATAAAAGTTAAAAAATTGTTACTGGGTATTATACGCAGACATTTATTTGCAGCGAAATCTGAGGGAAAAAAGGGCGTCTAATACCCAGTCATTTACGGTACTTTATATCGCTGACCAACCTGGTCAGTCTTATTTGAGGTCAGCCTTTTTTGAGTTAGTACTGCTGACCAGTAACTTTGTCGATGTAACTGGAAATAATTCAGACATAACATTTCATAATAGTCAGTTTAATTAAATATTTTTTATGTTAGTTGAATACTATTGATCAGTTGTAAAACTTAAGCACAAAGTGTAACAAGAAAGCTTAGTTTCTGCTCGCTGACCAACCTGGTCAGCCTTTTTCAAGTCAATACTGCTTACCAGTAACTGACTTATAACTGGGTTGATATCAGGAATGAAATACTTTTTATGATAATCTTCTTCTTTGTTTATTGAATATATATTTTACATAAGTTGAATACTAATCCATTGAACCAACCTACCAACCAACCAACCAATCAACCAACCAACCAACCACTTTACAGTCAGCAGCCACTTTATATTCAGCAACATGATGAGAAAAAATAATCACATAGGGTTAGGCTAGAGTAAGGGACTATTTTTGGGGCGATACTATTTCCCGGTCTCTCCTCGTAAAATCCGGTCTCATCCGGTCTCATAATTCCCGGTTCATAACTTATGGCCCGAGGCGACGGATTGTGTTGCCGATGTTTGTTAAACTAATTTTACAATCTTATTTGCTTTTATATGTAACAAAATAGAATAACATATATAAACATTATGTCTTAATTTATGCAATTTGTTATAGGCCTAAACTATTTATGCAATTTGTTAAAAGTGTAGAGAAAGATGCAATGGCAATAAAAATGTTCATTTTTTTAATAAAGGATTAAGGACGGCTAGAGTATGGAGAAACTTAGAATTGCACGTTTTAAATTGTGTTTTGTCAAGTTGGTTTATTGTTTTTCTCTTCTGTTTAAAAACAAACACACATAATATTGTTTAAGCAGTCCAGCTATGAGTGTGCACGGTTCTATTTGAAGCATTGTGTAAAATCAATGATTACAATTGAAAACGTTTCCATGGTTGCATATCCAACCCATGCATGTCGTTACGATAAGATATGTTTATTGCGTAAAACATTATACAGTGTTCATAGCATGTAAACAAGTAAATCAATGAATGGTGAAAAAGTACACAAAATCTACAACTAGATGAAGAGTGTTTATTTGAAGTTGCGCCATTCTTAAGTAAGAAAAACATTACGTCTCCATTTTTCGTATATATTTTTTGTGCTATTCGCTAACATTGAATAAATTCGAATACCTTCGTCATTATTACACAACATTAGCAGAATATATTTTATTTGTCAACTTTAAGTTTGCAATAAATCTCTAACTGTTTAAGAAATCTGACTGTGTAAATACTTATGCCAAACTCGTTGTCAGTGAAATGAGGGAACATCTAGTCAGTCTAGAAAACATAAAAAAACTGTTGCATAAAGAAAATGAAAAGGCGCGATCCCTTAGACTTTAAAAAAAACTAACCATTCTGTTTATGTGAAATGCTAGAATTCGTCGATAGTGATTTGCGAAAATAGAACATGCAGGAACTGGACGTGGCACTGCATCTCTTGTAACAAAATCAATAGTTAAACAAAACAGAAATGTTAGAATTTATGAAGTACTGAGTTAACTTACACATTTGATTTACATGTATTCTTGCATTTCTATTTATATTACTATTATCAAAAGTTTACTTATAACTGAATTTAATAAGGAAAAAAAACACAATGTGTTTGTTATTCATTACATTAATTTTAGAACATGTGCATACATTATGTTTTTATCTTTGCCTTAATTTATTTTTTGTTTTATTGATATAAAATATGAAATAAATGGTGAAATAATTATCATTAAATATCTAATGTTTTAATTAACTGTAATCTTTTGTAATCCTATTACCCCCGCTGTCATTCACACCTTCTCGATCACGCCCGATAGCTACAATAAAATTTTGAAAACAGAGACCGGAGGAGACCGGGACCGGATGAGACCGGGACCGGCAAATTGTATCGCCCCTATTTTTGTTCACAATTAAAACTTGCATTGCAATATCTTCATGAGTTAGCACATTTCTTGTAGGAACATTTGGCCAAAAAAATAGTTTTGTACTTTATTTAGTAATATGATATTCCCGCCTCTAGAGTTTATATATACGGTTGTAGAGGATTTTCCTGGGATTGGCTGGATCAAAAGCCAAAGTCTTCGCTATTCCCTGGACCTGGGGAGGCCGTGGTAACAATTGGCCTGCTGGTGCATAACAAAATATATACAGCTAATTGTTAGTAATTTACAAAGAAACACTTCTTCCATTTTTAACTTACTGTATTTGAGCACCTTGTATCTCTCCGAATGTTCGGTAACGAGCGGCGGTGGAGGCCTGACATACCGAGCAGCAAACGGGTTCCGTCCGGGTTTCGGACCCGAAAACAAGATTGACAACCCATAGACAAAACAGTATAGTAAAAATAGAGCTATGAGAATAGAGGGGTTGGAAAAAATGTAAGATATAATTTCACTAACGACCATGATTTACGTATTACGATATTTTTTCACAATAATTTAGTTCATAGACATTGGACATCGGACGCAAACATCTATGTAGCTGGGCGCTTGGAGATTACTCTTGGGGTGCAAAAACCCGTCACCCGGTATCGCCCGGTACCCAACATCACCTTCCGATACCAGATTAAGTGCTACCAGGATATATTATCAGGTGACAGATCTCGGTATGACATGACCTGATTATTGCCTTTTGAAGGTGTGATTATCGGATAAAGATTTCTGATGTTGTCGGTATATTCTATTGTTCGGTTATACCTGGTTTGTTTAATAGTTTGAGTTATAATAAAATTGGTTACGGATTGGTTTCGTTACTGATGTTGGTGTTCGTACCAATTGGGGAAGCGAAGCTCACATTCATTTTTCAATTTTCATTGAGAGGTACCAGGTTATGTCTCTCAATCCGAAACACGACCAGAAGACAAAACTGTAAGATAACCAGAATAACTTCTTGGGTGTGCGTGCGAGATTGGTCATTTCGTTTATAAATACTAAAGTTGTAAATTACTCTCGGGGCGCAGACCTTACAGGTAAGTCATAACCTTACTATATCTTTCATAAACCATACTGAAATAAATGAAATAAGAAGTGGCGCGTTGATACACGTGACTCATCTTACATGGGGTATGTAATATGGGGTTTTCCAGCACTGGTCACATGACCGGAAACACACGTCCGGTATGCAAGAATCTTTCGTCCTAACGGTTAGACGATAGATGAAATTTGCTTAGTCAGGATAAGATTTTGCAATATATGATCGTTGTATTTGAATTTCATTTATCTTAATAATTTTTTTTTTATTTATTTTTCTTTTTAAATTAAATTTTAATTCTATTTTAAGTAAATTTAATTTAAAGTAATTTAATTTCATTTAAATTATTTCATTTTTTTTAATTTTAATTTTAATTTAAATTAATGTTAATTCAATTTAATTAATCATAATGAAAGTTTTGAAAATTAGTTATATTGTTTTGAAACTTAACTTGGTATTAAATTAGCCATAACTGAATGCAAAATAATACAAAACACAATTTTATTACATAAAAAATAACATAAATTGATATATATATATGTGGAGTGTGTGCAGTATGCATTTTCATTCAATGTTATAAGTTAACTTTCAAGTGCAAAATAATACAAACAACCATTTTAAATTGAATTTTTCTTATATTATTGAATTATAAGAAAGGCAAAATGGCAACAACAAAAAACCAATAGCGTACACGAAAATATATAGCAGTTCAATATGCATTTTAAATCAAGGTTATATTTAATAATTATGAATATATCATTAATATATCGTCGTTTAAACGATCGGAACATTATTTCATTTTAGTAATTAAAACAGTAAGTGTAATAAAAGTAAAACAAGATATGTGAACCCTGACTAAAGTTATTCAGTTTCAACTGTTTTTCTATTTTTAGTAACAGTGACCTTGACCCTAGGGACTCCAAACGCAATCCTATGAAAGGTATCCATAAACTCCTCCTTTATACCAAGTTGGTTCAAGATATGTCAACCCTATCTAAAGTTATTCAGTTTCAACCGTTTTTCTATTTTTAGTAACAGTGACCTTACCTCTAGGGACCCTAAGCGCAATCCCATGAAAGGTATCCATAAACTCTTCCTATAGACCATGATTGGTCAAGATATGTCAACCCTTTCTGATTTTTTCAGTTTCATAGGTGAGTTTGACGTCGCCCGCCCGAACAACGACATTCGTCATTCTAATAAAATCAAATCTTTCACTACTGTACTTAACATTTACAGTTTGTTTAAAGTGTACAATTTAAACGGGACTGTCAACCCATGTTTATTATACTATTTTTCGTTTAATCAAACTCACTATTCTGTTTATTACACACTCAAAGATAAAATATATTATTGCTGACATTGATACTGGGCCTATCAATACCAGGATTTCTTACGAAAAAAATCTTATATTACCCGGACCGACTGTGACCCAAAACCCGGTAACAACATAATCAGGTATCATAAACTGTGATATCGGCTTTTCCTAATATAGTTACCGGGTTCCGGGTTTCAGCACCACCCGATACTTGGTAGACTGGTACCCTTATTCTCTTTTCTACAAAAAATTCTAGATTTTTATCAAAAAGTAACGGAGGGTACCAGTCTAATACTTGGACGCTTTTCATTCGGAATTCCTCGGCCATTTTTATCGAAAACAACAAAATGTCCGAGAAGCTCCGGATGGGACGCTTTTCTGTCAAATGGTTATATACTACTAATATTACCGTTCTAGGGGCTGGACGATTAACTGCTCCAATGGATTTTGAGAATAGCATCCACCATGAATAGTTACAAGTTTATGTGTTATTATTCATGTAATGCACAAATGCCGAAGTAAGTATATCAATCTACCCCGCTCCACGAGGTCGAGGCATGGCGACGTGATTATAAACATGTATGCACCATACAAGCTACATTTGTTTTAAAGTTGGATATATAAAAAGAAAAGCATTTGCTGAAAGAGCTTTTTACCGACGTCACTTTTAAGAGATTTTCCCGACGTGACGAATGAATAATTTCGCAACAGCACGGTTGCATGATGATAGAATGGTATCCATAAAAAAGATTGCTGCAGAACGATATAAAATTAACAAATTCTTGAACCATATTCCATAGACCAAGGCACTTAATTCTTTGTCTCATGAACGACTCCAAATGTCATGGCATTGACAATAGCTATATATTTCAGGTGCTGGTCCAGGACGTTAGTGGGAGAAACATTTGGACATTCACGCACAAAAATGAACCGAAATTATATAATTGTAATATGCTTGTAAATCATTTCATATGTATCGAGCAAATAATAACTCACAATAGCAGCACGGAACAATTTTCTATAGGTGTCAGACGGTTATCATAGGAGCAACCGTGCCTGTGTACGCTACTGTTTCTGATTATATCAGCGACATCAAGAAGTAAATGATAAGGTACCTCCTCTTAGCAATATTTTATAAAGATTCTTCTAGAAAGCTGAATTAAAAAAAAACAACATTTTACCAACTACACATCACTGTACCATGCTGTAATTACCATGTCCCTAATGCTACTTACAATGGTGTTGCTTTAAATGTATACGCGTACCCAGAATTAAATTATACTCTGGAAAGAACTAACCATTGTACGGTGATATCTAGAGGAACCGTGCACGTGTGGATTGCCCAAACAGGCGAATAAATTAGTTGATGGTATCACTATATACAGTGCTCTAATCCATCTTACTTTTTGTAATGTTATGCATGAATATATTTACGGCTATTGTAAATAATTGTTCAAATAGTGTACCTCATAATTAAGAGCTTTTATTTCCAGGTCACCAGGTCTTTCTTATGTTTTGACATGTTATTAATTCATGCCAGAATATAGCTCGTTGAGCGTTGAGCTAATGGGTTTTTTTAGCGTATACCCGACATTATATAAAGATTCTTGTATCTTGAATATTGTAGTATAGGCGGATCCAGGAATTGATGTTAGAGGGGCCGGAAGTTTTCGCTCCAAGTGAGCCCCTCTCCTCCGATGCCGAAATATGTTTGGCTACTTACAAACTAATTTGATGCATTTTGATGTATTGATCAATGGATATTATTTAATCATCTTGCCATTTAATGTTCAATGGGGCAATATGATGGGGTTCGCACGCCGGTTGTAGGGGCTAAGTTCCTGTGTGCTAAGCATTTCTGTCACACAGCCTTCTTCCTTTGTCTTGTAGTTGCTTAGGATGAAGCGTGCTCCTAGGCGGTGATTTTTTTCTAGTTTATCAATAGCTTTCTTCAGGTATGGGTCCCATATAATTGAGCCATATTTTAATTGAGATCTTACGAATGCGATAAAGGCGGTTTTCCGGCATTCTGGTGGACAATGTTTCAAGTAACGACGAAGGAATCCAAGTGTAGAGTCTGCCTTTTTGCAGATGATTGCTATGTGGTTAGACCATGTTAAGTCATTTAATATAAGTAATCCAAGGTAAAGGTTTGAGTCCACGTGTTTTAGTATTGTATTGTCAAGTTCATAAAAGTGTGATGATTTTACTTTTGACACTTTGACACACAGAATATAACACTTTTTAGCATTGAATTTCATGCCCAATGTGGATGCCCACTTTTCTAGTTCCGATAAATCTGCCTGGAGTTGAATGTGGTCTGAGGTGTTCTTTATCAGTCGATACAGCAAACAATCATCTGCAAAGGTTCGAACCTGTGACTGGACGCTCAATGGCAGATTTATATGGCAGAGAAACATCAGCGGTCCTAGGACTGTTCCTTGTGGTACTCCTGAGTCTACGTGAATGCCCCTTGAGTTTATACCTTCCAACACTACATTCATGGACCGGTCTTTCAAGAAAGATGACAACCACGTCAGGAGATGGCCTTTTATCCCGTAATGCGACATCTTCTGCAGTAGGAGATCATGGGGCACAGTGTCGAATGCCTTGCTAAAGTCAAGTATAGCTATGTCCATTTGATGTTTCTTTTAAAAGGGTTTCAGGAGGTCATGTAAGGTGACCATGCACCAACTGCGTTCCAGTGGAGAATCCAGATCTAAAGCCATGGTTTAGTGATGTTAATACATTATGTTTTTCAAATTGTTTTAGTAGGTGGCTACAGATAATATGTTCTAATATTTTGCAAGTTACCGATGTAAGGCTCTCTGGTCGATAGTTCTCAGCTGTATGTGTGTCGCCCTTCTTGAACACAGGGGTAATGTTTGCGTTTCTCCAGTCCAGGGGAAGATCACCGCTGTTTAAAGAGTGTTGGAATATCATTCTCAAGCCTGTTGATAGTTCATTTGCACAGTTCTTTAATACTATATTAGGTATGTTGTCTGGTCCTACTGCTTTTGATGTGTTAATATTTTCAAGTTGTTTCTTTACTCCTTTCGATGTTATCTAGAGGTGAGATACGTTGGGGTAGGAGTTTCTATTTAAAAGTTCGGGTGTAGTTGTTTCATTGCTTTAAGTGAATACTGATTGGAACTGATCAATTAAAATTTCTGCTTTCCCTTGGCGTCCGATAACAAGTTATACCTTTCTTTTTCAGAGGGGCCGACACCAATGTTGTTGTTGTTTTTCTGCATTTCTTAACTTAACAATAATTTTCAATCATTTTTATTCAAATCATGTATTGTACATTTTAAGTGTATAATACAAGGTTAAATTCATGTGAATAGGTTCGTGTGATCATCACGCTTTAAATGCCAGCTTTTCGTTCGGAGATCAATTTTGATAATAAATTTTAGTTAGATGTAACCTTTGGTAAGGGGGAGGAACTGCGATCGAAAAATGGCGGCCATCGGAAAGGAAAGTAGCCGGTTGTATCAAGAAATATATATTCCCGGTGTAGGCTCAAACAAATGGAAAGAAATTACATTAAATACAGGTATATAATAATAGTATGCATACATGATTGCTATTTCAAAGGCTTAACTGCAATGATATAAGTCCTACATGCATGCAATAATGCGGATTCATCGCGAAAATATGTGACATTGAAGGTTAAATTTAAAATATCTACGATAGTTTTTGTCCTTTAGGAACTTTTGTTAGAATCAATGTTGAAAATAGTAATGTGACAAGCCAGCACTGGTATGAACGTTGTGTTCTGGAAACTGGCGTGAGTTGCCATGTAGAATACATTAAAGAACTGACGCAGTCAAGGAACTATGACTATGTATTTTGCACTCTTTCTGTTAACTTTCTACTTCTATTATTCTGTCATTGGATGTGCTTACTTCTTATATGTTTTAACTTTTTTTCTGGCCACTAGCCAAAAAGCTATGATCAATGATGACAGTGTTTTGTATAATGTAGAGGCATTGTTGCGCTATATCACAGTATCATTATTATGCACTAGTCTAAAATAATAGACGTGTTATATGGGATTCTTCCAATCCCTAATGTCTAAACGGGAATGTGCAAAAAACGGGGGTGTTTTAAAAATATTGAAATTGTTTTAAGTGAAGTATTTTATGGTTGAAATTGATCATAAAGAGTTATATTCATATTTTACCATGTAAGTGAAATGTTATTTTGCACTAAACAAGCATTTAATCAGAGCTCATCCTAGACAGAAATTTTGAGAGAAGTGAGAACGGGGGAGGGTGCGGGAGGGGGGTTCCCCCTCCTGTAGGTCGGAAAATTTTGAGATTTTAATTGTCAAATGGTGGGTTCTGGTGTGTCCTGGACAACTTTTCTATGCATTTAAATAGGTGTTTAAATTGTTTTTAAAATAGTCATACTGGTTGTTTTTAGTTGGAATTAATTTGTTGTATACACCTTTAAAAAGAAGTCAAGATTTTATTACATGCAAACGGTTAACCCATCATGCACACATACATATATATCAGAATTTAAATACATGATGGCATCTTGTAACTCAGTTACACTCTTGTTTGATGTGTAAGAGGGTGAGGGCCCATTCATGAGATGGCCAAGATCAGCACCTATGGCCCTGGCAAGCTGGAGGTGGTACTGAAATTCCTCCTTGGGGAGCTCCCGCTTAGCCAGGTGGTAGGCATTCTTAAGGAGCTTGGGGTCAAGCTTGTCATCCTTGGACAGTTTGGCCAGTACGATTTTCCTCATGGCTTCCTGGGAACGCAGAACTGTCTCTCCAAGGCGGCCTTGTGCTGATTATCTGAAAAATATTTTGCTGAAAATACACATATTTCTTTAAAAATATGTCACAGTATCTCATCATTTTCAGCTGTCATTTAAAATAATTTGGGCATATATTACAACATGTTTTAAAATATATAAAACCAGACACCTTAAAATTAATACCACTTTGAATTGATTTATCTGCGGACTAAGCAATGCTTCTATTGTTTTAATAAATACTTACACAAGCCATGTCTCTGATGATTGGTTGTTTTTGCTGGTTGGTCATGTCCAAGGGCTTAGGCGTTGTCCAACTTAGCACATCTACAAACTTCGCAGTGCCATTTTTTATCTGCATCTTGTTTGTACCAACTGAAATTATTTTGATAATTTAACTTTTTGAATGATTTCTTATTTGAACTGTCGATCATGTCATCACTATCAATATCGTCAGCTTTACGTTTCAGGCCTGGGGAATCCCGCAGAAGCCACGTAGAAAGCATGATTACTATTAAACCGAATGCAAAATATCTCATATATAGAATATTGATGTGAACCGATTGAAGAAAAAATAATGGAAACATTTCTGAAATAAAAAAAACAACAAACCTGGAACTGTGATTCGCACTTGCCCTTCTCGCTAACTTCGCAGTAATCACACCCAGTTAAGTTCATTTGTCATCAGTGCACATCATTTAAACCGCTATTGTCATAAATTATAAATCCTAATTGGCCCAAATTGAATTTTACAAACATCGGCAAGTGTAAATATTAATCCCTTACAATTTTATTACATCGATGACGTAGCGCATGTACACAAAGTCAATGGTGCAAACACGTGCCTCGATTGAATAAAACAAGCGTTCTCATTGGCCGAAGTCAAAGGAGCATATTTACTAGGTTTAACACGATTGGCTGTTTGTCAATCGAGCTGACAGGCGGAAGGCGGAGTCGCTCTGTTTTGACAAGCATTAGTTCTTAGCGATATCGACTTTTTGATCTTTGAAAAAGTCGGCGAAGTTGACTTCGCTTTGATCTTAGAAAATAGCGAAGTTGCCGCGGGCAGGGCGACTTAATCGCCTAAGTCGCCTGATAGGATGAGCCCTGTTTAATGCATTAAAACAAGTTGTTTACCTTTCCAATAAAACGAAAGTTGACTGACACAGACAACAATTATGCGAAGGGGAACAACTCGATACAATCGTAATAGCTCGGCCTCCTCCGACAAAGCTTCGAGATAGACCTTGTTGTACAATCGTAACAACTCGGCCATGGCCGAAATGTTCCGAGCGATTTAAAACTGTGCCCTAAAGCCTTGCAGGTGCCCTTCATGTATATATCGTTATGTTTGGAAAGAATGAAATGAAAAAAAGCTGTCAAACTCATAATTATAAGTTGGATATTTATTTTTTTTGTGTACGGAACTAATATAAAATAATATTATCTGGTAATATTGTTTGTTTTTATAATATTTTATATACGCTATATGCTTTAACCCGGAATCCTGATCGGAACAACTACCCACTTTTGATACCAAACAATTTGTACGTGAAGGATTTGCCATATCAAAAATCTAAAAAAAATCTGTCAACGTACAATTATTTGGACTATATTATGCACCAGTCAATTGTTACCACAGCCCCCCAGGGGTATACCAGGGATAGCCGTGGTGCCGGGTGAATCGGTGGTTTTGTCTTCGTGCCAAATATAGCGGGGAATGGGCCTTACCTAGTGTCCCTGGGGTGCAGGGCATTTGGCGGGGGTTTTACCAACAGTTCGTCTCCGCAGGGTGTGGATTTTGCCCGGGCTTGGCTGGACAGAAAGTCAAAGTCCCTGCTATTCCCCGGACCTGGGGGGGCCGTGGTTACAATTGGCTGGTGCATTATGTGGGAGCACTCGTTAGACCTTACTTGAGAAACACCTTAACCCAAATAGACGGATAGACCTAGTTGGTTTTATCTGTTAACATTGTTGAATAGGATTTGTTTCATAGAGCTTGATAGCTATTAGCTTAAGCAACTTAAGTAAGTTTTTATTTGTCCCAAGAAACTCCATCAGCCTGTTAATGCTGCAAGATAAAATTCCACCCTGGAGCTTAGAATAATTGGTTTGATTTTAAGGAAATAAATTCTTTTCTTAAAACTTTTCATTCAATAGATCAATGTGACATAGATATATCAAGTTCATGATCATTTGATGAGTTTGGATATTAGCTTAAGCCTTACTTACCTTCAGAACTTTACAGTGTTGAAAATGCCAGTGATTAGTATAAAGGAGTTATCATTGTTTTAGGGGCCTCTGCTAGTACTCTGCAAGATATCAAGGTTGCAGAAAGCTGTGGAGGTTACACATACAAAAATGGTGGCTTGAATGATAGCTTCACAAGGAACAGATTTATATACTGGTAATATAATCTAACATTTATCTTCTTAAATATATACTATCTGAAACCGAGTTTCTCTTTAATGCATCAAAATATGTAAAGAATACAAATCAGGGAAGGACTCATCTTTTACATATGCAGATGAGCCCCAATAATAGTTAAAAAAGTGAATTTAATACTAATAGCATTCAGTTTTTATTCTCGCTAAAGTCGCTCTCAGAAATACAATATTTGGGTCAGTTATATAGAAAGTAATGTTAAAAAATTGTAGCTCATCATGTCTTTTATAAATTGTTCATTTGATTTTCAAATGACCAATGTTGATGAAGCTAAATCTGGTTTAATTTCTTACTTTGTATAGTATTTACTGAATGATATGTATTTCTATTTCTTCAGGAAAGCCAATGGTGATATTCTTGAGCTGATCGAGGAGAGCCTTGACCATGACCTGTACGCGTCGAAGGTCAAGTTTCACTTCCAGGACATGTCAATACTTGGAGGGGTCTCTGTGCATGAGTCACATGGTTATGTCATTGTTCTCGTGCCGACAGTTGCCAGCGTCCACAGACTCGTCTTTCCCCACCCCAGCAAACTTTACAGAAGGGTTGGTGTTATTATCATTATATTATATATTATATGATTCAAGTTTTAATGCATAAATGAAAACAAAATTGTTTAAAAAAAGAATCAACCATTTTTATATACAATACATCTTTGTAGAAAAAATGTTTAGTTAGATCTAGAACTTTTTTATAATTTTAGTGTCAAAAATAAATATTTTCAAGCACTAGCCCAAATTTCTTAATCTAATAAAAAATTATACTAACCAAACTCTATATAAATATTGAAATTTTCTTCCAGAACCTGCAAACATTATAACTAGTTTTTTTCCCTTCAGGCTGACAGTCATCGAAATTAGACTTTTGGATGAACAAGCCCAAATGCTTATACTATTGCTTGGCATCATATTTTTTAACAAGCCCTGCTATATAAAATTCAGAATTTGAGCAAGCCCGAAAGACATTTTACCTGTGCAGGGCTTGCGGGCTTGTGCTAATTTCGACCACTGGGCTGATGCAAATTTCAATTATTGATATGTATTGCTTAAACTGGGATTTCAGCATGTTATTTCCAGTAAAATTTATTAACTATTTTTTGCGTTTTGTCATAAAGCATTATCTCTTGTTACAGGAAGCTGGCTACATAGTACCGGACCAGCCTATCCCCTCCATTTTCCACGATGCTTCCATAACAAAATGCATGGACAGCAAGAATTCTCATATGTTGAATCCGGCAGGCACATTATCATCAGTGTTTACATGTGCGGGGTCGTTCTGCACACAGGAAGGGGAAGCTTTGTTCGCACTCGGGAACACTGCCGGCAACATTCTTCTTGTGAAGATGCCTCCTCTAGGCATGCAGGGTCTGTGCTCATGTTTTTATTTTGATGTTTTACTTTTCAACCAGTAATTTACACTTACAGGTAGGCCTGACAAAAATTATGTTTTGGTTTTTGTTACCGACCAGCCGTATTTTCAAGTCTCGACCCTATTTTATTTAGATATTTTTTTTGTAATATAAACAATTTGGCAATTCTATTTGTGCAAGTGTAACATGATGATACAGTTTACTTGTGTATTTTGCATTGAATGTCATGTAAGTTTCAGAAATAAGCTCAGAAAGACCATTTATTCAGTTCTAAAAGAATCATTAATGCTTGAAGTAAAGGTAAAAGTAAAAGTCAGATTTAGCAATGATCATAGATCAAAAGGTAACATACACTCTGTAGTGCTTTTAGGGTTGAAAATATGTAGAGTTGAAATCTGCTATGTATTTTTATTAAGATCCATTTACCATTAATTGGAAGTTGGTGATAACCTGTACTATCATCGGCAAAGTTTCAATTTTGGGATCAACCTTGTGACCCCCTGATTCAGAATCTGATAAGCTAACCACTCTGCCATTGACACAGATAAATGTCAAATTGATTTGTTTCAATATTTAGGATTTTATTTTCACACTGTGTTTTAAGCTCCTTACTTTTTGGGGCCTTTTGTGAAGATATTATTAATATTTGCTTGTAAATCACCATGGAACATAATTCGACAGGTATAGTCCAGCAGTTTGAACTCTGCCAAACATCTGTGATGCAAAAACTGTGGACGGGATTGGTTCCCTCAATGATGCGTGGTGGTCAGGAACCGGCACACACTGTGAGCAGCCTCGTTATTCAGGCTGTGAGCGGAGAGGCGTGTGTCTTCGCTATGTGCAAGGATAGCAGGCTACGGATCTGGTCCTGTAAGGTGAGTTGTCATTTCTAATTTACTTGTTCATATTTATTTGTGTTATGTGCATGTCATGAAGAAAAACATACAGAGTTACATAATTATTTGTTAAAAATTCCTTTGGGTGTTTGAAACAACGCAAACATTAAAAAGAAACCAACAAAAAAGCAGATGGTCATTGAGTGGTCATGGATTGTTTTAGGCATGTCAGCAATAACTTTTACATGATGTTAAGAAAGTTCCACCACTAAGGTTTTAATCTTTATCAGTTTGTCCCAATAATCCACTGAGAAAAAACAAACAAAATGTGTAATGTTCATTGTTGGCATCTGTCTATGAACAGCACTCTTGTTTCTGTTTCAGAGCCATGAATCTGTGCTGACATGTAACATACTGGACTTCACACCCGGTGCCATGCATAACCAACTTCCAGCAGGTACTTGGGCTATATTTTCATGATGTGTTTTAAGTGACATTCTTATTGATATTCAAAATCAATACATACACATGTTTAACAAACATCAATTTTGACTGATAAACCTTTAACTAATGCATTTATGGAATATTACTGATAACAAGATTGTAACCATGTATTTAATAGCAGAAAGTGCAAAACTATTATATGATTGGTGAATGATTAAAGATTTACTGTGGTCTACTGTCATTTCATTAAGTATTCACTACTTTGATATTCAAAATCAATACATACACATGTATAACAAACATCAATTTTGACTGATAAACCTTTAACTAATGCATTTATGGAATATTACTGATAACAAGATTGTAACCGTGTATTTAATAGCAGAAAGTGCAAAATTATTATATGATTGGTGAATGATTAAAGATTTACTGTGGTCTACTGTCATTTCATTAGGTAGCATTTTTTTCTGCACCTTGCCTTCAAATTAAACCGAGTATCCTCCATAAGAACCATTGTTTTCAACCTTTTTTCATCCTTTTTGGAATATTAAAAAAAACCATTATGAATTGTGGTAAGTCTTATCTGGGAGCAAGAGTGCATCTTGAACTGATGCACTTATCAACATTTTGCCCATTCTGTACAGGGGAGAGGGGTGGCACACGCATATGTTAAAGACTAACTCCAAATTGTGTTATATATATTCCAACCATGGAATTGGGGATGTTCCAGGGAACAAATTTATTTTTCAAAAAATCGTTCCAGGTCTCTCCTTGATGGCAGACTCGCAGAGCCTGTAAAAAGTCCTGCTGGTCAAAAATAAAAGTTTGATGTCACCTTTATTTACCCTTCCTAAAAAATGACCCCAAAGACAAAATGAAATGGAACTCAGGACCCTGCACTTTTAAACTGATATTGTTTATGTATTAAGTATCTTATTTTCTTTTTATCGCCTAGGTTCTGGACACAGCATCAGGAAGATCACCAGCAACAATAGTATGGATGTGAAGTTTGGGGTTCACCTCAACTTTCCAAATTCAAATCAGGTACTGTGTTCCTGAGTGTTTTAATTCCTAAAGGAATATAGCATTTGTTTAGGGCTATTCCATTTCATGCTACAATCCACACCAGGAAAGCACTTTCAAATTGGAAGATTTTTTTAACTTGTAGCTGGCATCGCAGACTTTGAGTTTTTACCAACCGGAAAAATCAATTTCCATCCTTTTGTTCTTTGTCTATTATAAATTTTACAAATATTTACCAACCCCGATCAATTTGGGCAAACTCTGTTATAACAAAAATGTATGGAAACCTTTCTGTATAGAATTTCTTTATTTTTCCATCCTGGGGTGAGCTTTATGTTGAAATGTTATCGCTTAGTGTTTGTAGTCAAAACAGAAAGTCTTGGACTTACATGTACATGCAGGAATTATTGGAAGATGGAAACAATGTTAATTTTACCCAGATATTATAAGATCAGTATGAGGTCTGTATTTCACTTGACATTAACACTATGAAATCATAGTTTCATTTTAATGCGTTGTTGACTATTTACAAACCCACGTGTTCCTTGTTTTCTCATCAGCTTAACAAACCTGTCTAATTGTTTTCCCATCTTTCAGCTATGCATCCTGCAGCCTCGTCTGACAACAAGTCGTCTACAAATCACTCATGTTGCCAGTGTGTTCGGTCCTCAGGTGTGTGTCTTGCATAGTTCAATTCATTTTGTAAAACCAGTCTATTGGTTTAAACTTATTTATTTAACAACTATCGGAAGAAAGTTATATTAAGTTGTGGTAAATCACCCTCATTGGCACAGTGTTGCACAAGAGTGTGGTCTTGTCTTGTGCGTGAAATCTGAATGCCCGGAGAAAATCCACTGAACAGGTTTGGTGACAGCCAAGAGAACTCACTTACTCACAGGCTGGGAACTGAACCAGGGATTACCACTGCGCTAAGCAGATAACTCATGGCTCCAATTTTCATAGAAAATGTGAGCTTTTGTGCCTCTGCTGATATCACTGAAACCAATAAAAGGTTGTGAAGATGGACAGTGCATTGACACTGTATAAATGCTGAAACTTGAGTATATGTCTTCTGTTCATGATTCTGTCTATCAAAAACCTATCGAAAACCTTTCCATTAATAAATTACAGCCACTTTTCAGATGTTATAATGAAAACTGCTTTTACCCCACCAGGAGGACTTGATTGACTTCTGTATGAGCAACACAACACTCGTTACCCTGTGGACAAGCTCGGAGGGCAGCCCAGTCGTCAGGACACTCAATTTTGGGTAAAAAAACATTGTATTACTGTGGGGTAAAATATCCTTAAAGATGCACTCTTACTCCCACATAAGATTTACCACAATTAATACTATTGTTTTTGTTTTATTCCAAAAAGGATAAATAAATGTTGAAAACAATGGTTCTTATGAAGAATACCAAGTTTATTTTTTTAACTCACTTCATAAGTGTTGAGACTATTTAGAAAAAGAGCATTAAGCAGTAAACTAAGTAAAAAAAACAACATCTGGGATTGACTTTATCTCATTTTTAATCTGATAAGCTGCTATAATTTATTTGAGAAAGATTGCTCAAGAAATTAACCCTAGTCTTTTTCTTTTGGGGAAAAACAGTTTTACTTTTTGCAAAATCAGTGCCAGAATCGTTCTTAGTAAAGCATTAAATCCTTCATCTCTTTGTAGACGTAAATGTCATGTTAATTCTGTGTTAACTCATGTTAAGCGAGTCTGTTTCTTGTATTTGTTGTCAGAAACAATACACACAATTATTACAAGACCCATAACTCTGGCTTTCATAATAATCAGGTTATTCCCCTTGTTCGGGGTTCTCAATAGTTTCGGTAGAACCGTCTCAAATAGTAAAGTAACCGACCAGCTTCTACTTATTCTACTGAAAATTCATTTAGTTTTCCAAATTTGAACCGGCCCTATTGCCATTTGAACAGTCCATTTTGGCCGGCAGCCGGTTCTTTTTGAGAACACTGCTTGTTTGGCTAAACAAATAATACAACAGACAATTGTTGGGACTCGCTCCATCATGCTTTTGTTAACTGCAATAACTGGTTATTAACAAGGTTTTAAATGAGATAAAAGAACAAAATTTCCTTATTTTTAGTGAGGATGGTCCTGGCCAGTGGGTTGAAGCGCTGCTTCAGGTGCCAGAGATGGCTGAGTTGCCTGTGCCCGCCCACAAGGACCCACGGGAAGTCTACCTCCAACACATCTTCCAGCCTGGCAGGTTCTCACGGGAAGACATTAGGAAAGCTCTCAATGTAAGAAAATGACACAAGTTGCTTATTGAAATTCAAGGGATATGATTTGTTGGTGGATTTATTAAGATCAGATGGTTCTAGGGATCAAAACTTCTCTCCGAAATGGTTACGGCCCTTTAGCTCCCAGTTCAATTACATCCCTTGAAACTTTTATATCACCCAAAATTTAACATTTTTAGCATCTGTGTGACCTTAAGATTTAACATTTTTAGCATCTGCTTTAACTTCTTATGTTTTTGACTTTGGTCCTTTATTAAGGAATAAATTATTTGATTTCAACTTACCCAGTTCAGAAATCTTGTACACATTTTCAATTTTAATAACCTGTCAATATATACTGTAACCATCAACAATGTTTTTATGCAGATGGTGATTAACCTATTTATTGATTTGTTTTTTTGTGGGCACAATGTCAGTAAGTTCATGTTAATGTAGGATTATTGCTTTATTCAGTGGTCTTAATTAACACAAGCCTGCAAGCCCTGCACTTGTAAAATGTCTTCCGGGCTTGCTCAAATTCTGAATTTTATAAAGCAGGGCTTTTTAAAAAAATTGATGCCAAGCAACAGTATAAGAATTCGGGCTTGTTCATCCAAAAATCTAATTTCAATGACTGTATAATGCAAAACATTGTTAATGAAAAAAACTGTTACCATCACTTTTGAGTAAAATCTATATTTCTTGACATATTACCATTTTTACATTCTATAGAATTGTAACTCTATCCCACAGCTTCAGGTGTATAGCCGGTCACTTGACCCAAATGTTGTCGGAGAGGCGGCACTCAATGTAAACACACTCAGACAGGACGTAACCATTGCCGTGGAAACAGAGGTAGGTGAACTAACAGATAGCAGGGTTCTAAAAGTTCAATACTAACCCTGATATCAGAATTGACTATTGTACATTTGTAACAATTGTTTTTTGCTTTGACATTGGCTTCAAAAACAATAGGAAGTGAAATGAATATAAATAACTTTGAAAACAGTTTGGAAATGGATCTAAGCCACTTTAATACCCTGCTATGGGCATGAATCCCTCATACTGAAACAGTTCCCTGGTTATTTTTCAGGATTGACAATTATCAGCTGTTAAAACCCATCAGATATAAATTTAGAACAGGGTCTAATGTACATTATGGTCGTCCATGTTAACTTAGCTCATATGGGTGGAGTGTTATAAGCTCCGTAGTTTTGTCAATTACTTCTTGATGTATTGATTTCAATATCGGCCACCAGGATTTTTTTAGGTATTTTTAGACCTTTCCCCTTGCAATTGGGAATTTTCATGTCAGTATTCACAAATTTGAGATTCTTTTTATAAATAATTATGTTAGTAGTGGACACTCAAATGCTCTGTTTAACCATTTATTTGTGGGCTTTGAGAACTACAGCAACAACAAACTACAGTTTTTTAAATGGAATTTCTTCTCAGTCCGAGTCGAATTTCATTTTAATGGGAAAACCCTATACTTTTCGGCATTGGGAATTATACAATATATTGGTTATAAAAATAGCTATGGTTCAGATTGGAATATACCCCCACTTCAAATTGTTATATGTCCCATAATTTACATTGTTACTTTTCCCTTGCTTCAGATCCGCAGTGCGGCTGTTGACTATGAAATGGAAGAAGAGGAATATTACCAGCTGCAGCTCGACCAGTGGACCAAGTTCTATTCTTGTCTTATTCAGTACCATGAGGTATTGTGTTTTAATTTGTTCTGATTTTGCTTGTTAACATATTTCTCTTGATTTAACTTAATGTGAAGAAAATAGCATCTGAATATTTTGATTAAATTGTACAATTAATTGGCCAATCAATTGAATGGAATCACTGAGACATATTTAAGGATAAGAACTGTATTGAACACTGGGCCAAAATCTTCCTCAGCCGCAGAACAGATATATTTTTTAAAATAGTCGGAAACACCTCAATAAGGGCTCAAACCGGTTTCTCCTACTGTTTATTGTAGCGGATATAGCTGATAGAGTCATGCCTGAGTCTTATTCCGGGTTGAAACCAGTAATAGTATGCATTTTGAGAGGCCCAGAGACAATGCCCTTTATCAAGCTTTAACAGTGAGAGGCCTCGCATCCACTTCTTTACGTCACTGTCTGTTACTTTATATGATATGTCATTAGATTTAATGAAGAAAGAGTAGACTTTGTGTTATAAATTACTTAAGGATGTAAAGTTCTATAGTTACTTGTAAATTCATATTTGACTATTTCAGGTCGGTGGAAAATTAAAGGGATTGTTTTGTGACAGTGTTTCTGGACTTGTAGCTATGATACGGAAGGTAACAATTTTACACTTACTTCACTTTTAAATGAAGTGGATTGATATCTGTTATATTTAAAGATGCACTCTTACTCCCAAATTAGATTTAACACAATTAATAATATTGTTTTAATATTCCAAAAAGGATGAATAAATGTCGAAAACAATTGTTCTTATGAAGAATACTGTGCTTAATTTGAAGGAAGTGTGCATTTCTACCTTATGAGACTATAGTAGACCATAGTAAATCTTTGAGCATTTACCAATCATTTAATATTTTTGCGCGTTCTGCTATTAAATTCACGGTTACAATCTTGTTGTCAGTAGTAAATATTTTCCATAAATGCATTATTTAGTAAGTAGTTTAAGGTTTATCAGTCAAAATTTATGTTTGTATGTATTGATTTTGAATAAGAGTGTCACTTTAACAGTTGAATTTGATTACAGAAATACTGTAATCATTTTTAATTGGCAATAATACAAACAGTATTACCAGTGTTCCAAATTTCATCTCTAGTTAAGTAAATTGTACAAATGAGAATATATCTATTCCCAGGGCTTGGTTACATACCTGAAGTAAAGGAGATATTTTAGGGGATTAAACATCAGGCCTTATAACTTGTAACTCATAAATGCTCTTTGTATTCCATTCCCAGGGCTGTATTATTTAAGTGAGGCCTCTAGGGTTGGAAGCGGAGATGTATTGTTGGGGATTTGAAACCAGACCTGACAACTCGTAACTCATAAATGCTCTTTGTATCCATTCCCAAGACTGCGTTACTTACCTGAGGCCGTGTGATCCAGTAGAGATCTATTGTGGGGGATTAAATACCAGTCCTGACAACTTGTGACTCAAAAATTCTCTTTGTATCCATTCGCTGGGCTTTGTTACTTACCTGAGGCCGTGTGATCCAGTAGAGATCTATTGTGGGGGATAAAACACCAGGCCTGACAACTTGTAACTCATAAATGCTCTTTGTATCCATTCCCAGGGCTGCGTTACATACCTGAGGCCGTGTGATCCAGTAGAGGAGGTCTATTGTGGAGGGTTGAACACCGGGCCTGACAACTTCCTGACTGCAATCAACTCCCAGGGTACTACATAGCATTTCGATTTTTATGCCCCCACAAAGTGGCGGCATATAGGGTTGCCCTTGTCCGTACGTACGTCTGTCTGTCTGTACGTACGTACGTCCCGAAGATTGTTTCCGATCTAATTCTTGAAAACCGTTTGTCCAATCCTCACCAAACTTTAAACACATGTTTGTGACCATAATATCTTGATCAAGTTCGATAGTCATGGAAATCGCTTTAGTCATTTAGGAGTTACGGCCCTTTTTTGCCAAAAATACTTCAAAAATATATGTTTCCAATCTAATTCTTGAAAACTGTTTGTCCAATCCTCACCAAACTTTAAACACATGTTTGTGACCATAATATCTTGATCAAGTTCGATAGCCATGGAAATCGCTTTTGTCATTTAGGAGTTACGGCCCTTTTTTGCCAAAAATACTTCAAAAATATATGTTTCCAATCTAATTCTTGAAAAGTATGTGTCCAATGTGGATCCAACAAGTTTTTTCCTGCCTGAATGGCGCCATATAACCTATACAGTCTTGCGATGCCGTAAAACCCAACTCAACTCAACTTATCCTATATGTGCAGATTATCCTGAATAATCATTATGGCTTATTTTCTGTGACAAAAAATCGAAGTGGGGGCATCCGTGTCCTATGGACACATTTCTAGTTATTGTGGTGGAAGTTTTTGATGTTTCATGCTCCGTTTAATCTGTACATTTTATGCTAATGAGAAAATTATGGACAAGTTTTATTCATACCTTATCATCAGGATGATGAGCTGAGATTTAGGACCAGCTTATATCCATTATTTATATCACGCAAAATAAAATTGAATTGTAGCGGCCGCTACAGTATCACCAAAGGGAATAACTAACGCGAGATCTTGAAAGATTTCTCTCGTTTCTGCCAAGAATAAAATCTCGTTGAGAACGATGACATGCAAATGTATCCGAATGTCTTAGAAACGGCATCATGTAGCTAGGTAGAAAGAACTATTTCTTAGCAAATAATTTGAAATATATTTATGCAAACATAATTGCTATCATAGTGAGTGCATAATTTTACTGTCTGTCTACTATATAAAAACATAAGCATTTGCATTAGAAGCATCATGATGTTGCATTTCAGACGTAGATTTGAAGCGAGATCTTGAACTAGTGAGTGAGGCTTTGAAGGCCATCAGCCTGGAAATGAGCGATCTATCAGCACAGTTTGAGCAGGAACTCTCAACCAATCAGAACCTCGAGGCGATCGCTAGGCAACTGGTCGATACAGTGGTCCTCAATCATGAGTAGGTGGTCTGAACTCTCTTGACTGTGAACAGTTTTGTGTGTCGTCTGTTTACAAACAAATGTGAAAAAGATGTATATTGCATCAAAATTAAAAAAATAATTTTGGCATCTACTTTTATTGTGCGACTTAAAGTATCTTAAAACTGGTGATGCTGAAGTGTACATGTGGGAAAGAAACCTTTTTTGAATGTTCAGGTTTTTATTTAATTTGGCCAAATAACATATTCATTATATTGATGTATTGATGCTTTCATAATACACTTTATTCTCTCTGCCCTTTCAGCATTGAAAACACTGATGTTCCGTCGGTATCTACAAGTCTCCGTCTGATACACAACTTCCCTGCTGTGGTGAGAGCGGTGTTGGAATATGTCGACCTTTCAACCCCAGCAGATGAAGATATTATGCAGGAACAAGGTTTGTTAGAAAGTGGTTAAATGATTGTGTTTTCTGTAGTACAGGCCTAGTTTAAGGAATGTTTGGCATGATAATCCTCTGCTGTGCATCTCCTCTTTATTGCACTGATGTCAGAGCAGGGACCATTTTCCTGTGTATTCGTTTATTGGCTCACGGCCATTTAGGGTCCATTTCTATAATAAAACTTCCAAAACTGCACAGCAGGATACTCAGATCAGAGATCTGATAAGAGGGATCAAGGCAAGTAGATTATGATCAATAAACAGAGATTGTGTACTGTACACAGTTTTTTGGGGGGTGGGGTGGGGGTTGGGGTCACTTATAGAAGGCTGAAACTAGGCCTTTAAGATCACATTTAGATGTTTATACCATGTATGAGAGTCTTTCCTTTGTATATGTCTGTCATTCAACTCCCATATCAGAATGGACTTACAAGTAGGCGGGGCTTAACTGTTCAATTACTAGCAAGCAGATAAATTGCAAGGGTATTCACTTATCCTGTATGCTGGTTTATGGACATTGTCCTTGGCAGCATCCAAAAACAAAACAGTTACTTGGCCGACTTACCTCCTAGTGATTATGTATAATTTCAGTAATTGGGTTGTGGGTGCAGTAGTTATTACTTACACCACTAATTTTCCTCTTCAATGATTTTTCCATTTTCATAATGTAGAATAACCTGGATAATCTCAAACTAAAAAAAGAGGAAAATTAAAGTTTTCTGTTTACAGTAAAACTGCAGTTGTTAGAACAGGTGGTGGTTCGAGAACCGGCAGTCCCTCGAAGTTGAAGCTTAGTCCCGAACATTTTTCCTCATATTCTTATATAAAATATACCAACACTGCATTGTAACCTAAATAAGTTGAGGAGTCGAGCATAATAGCCGGTCCCTAATGCACAAATCATGCACAGAACCTTATGACACCCTCATAATTTCACGCGTCCTTGAGCGATCGCAGTTTTACTGTATTATAGAAAAAAGTTGAAAAACCCTCATAGCCTTGGTGTCTTTTGCGTTGATGAGCGGTGTTCAACAGTTTGCAACTACACAGTTTTCACTGCTCCTAATTCTCTATCTCTCTATTCAGGAGTAGATCCTATTGCCCAGCTCGGCATCAGTAGACTGTTCACAAGTGGTGTGGGAGTAGAGATTGTGTCCCAGTGTGTACAACAGTTTGCTTCTACAAGGTTCGCCCTGCTACGAGACCTGTACCTCTTCCAGACTACGGCACTTCAACTGTGTAATCAGGTAAATTGTATGCTTCATGCTAGTTAAAGATGGATTTTTTTCATGTGTGGCTTTCTTTGGAACAGAAAAACTTTCAAAAAAGAAGGTTGAGCAGCAAGAAGCCAATTATAAATTCAGAAAATTGAATATTAAAATCAATCAGATCCAAAATTAATAAGAATTTCTGTACAAGCAAACCTTGTCAAAATGCATGTATGTCATTGTGTTCTGCAGATTCTATCAAACTGAAATTGTACAATGTAACAATTTATGTTCAAGAAGTAAATTTATAGAAATTCTTTTTGTATTTCAGGCCAACATTGGTCCTAATGTGATCCAGGCCATTCAGAATGAGCTTCAACCATACACAGCCAGCCTACTGCGGGCTTATCAGGTGCTGAAGTGGGCAACACTCACTATCGCTGTCCCAACCCAGGCCAACTCTATGTGAGCAATGTCTTTTAAGTTAAAGTGCAAGTGGATTGTCTTGAAATAAAACTAGGCCAGTAACTCTACCCTTAATAATTGTTGAGTCGTGCCCCTTGTTTGAAGTAAAAAAAAATAATGAAACTAATGAGTTTGGCATTTTCTTCACTGTGCTGTTGTTAAAAAATATTGTTGTCAGTTCATTTGATTTGCTCATTTCCTAGGGCTGAAGGGTAAGCAAGTAAAAAAAAAATCTACCTGTCTAACCATCCCTCAAAATGCGGGTTGGGTAAGACCAAACAAAGTATTTTTCAATATATATAGCCCGGAATTAACTTAACTGGGTTTTACCATGCCGGTACAAATAAAAGGTGAATATCGAGCTATTGAAATTCATGTAACAGTCCATTGACTCTATTGTCTCTGAAGTAACATGTGTATATAACAACGGTTTAATTTTGTTTGTACCGGAGGATTAGGCTGGGAAAACCCGAATAACTATAATTCCGGGCTTAAACTATTGTGGTAATAGTTTTGATTCATCTAAATAATATGAACTTAACTGTCAAGTTTAAACAAGAGACAAAACAACTAGTCCCAAATTTATGGATAATGAATTCCTATGTTTTCAGGGAAATGAATATTCGTCAGCTATCCTACTTGAATGTGTCGGACACCACTGCTCTCGCAAATGTCCCAATTGGTCCCGCGTTGTTCCAAAAAATTGGTAAATATTTAAGACTTTAGCCTTCCAACATGACATATTTTTTCACGATATTTAACCTTATAAAAATAAAATGGCATAAAAGGCTTTTTGAGGAAAAATGTGTTTCAACTTAAACCTAAAAGTATTTGTAGGGTTTGACCCTATTGCCACTTTTGCATTTAGATATGATTCTATTGTAGTTGTTGAATGAAACATTTAAAATATTTCCTTATCACCTTATTTTGAACAATTTCCATACTTTTTTAATTTTTCAATATTTCTACAAATGAAATGGCGTGTGTCTTCTCCGGCTGTTAATATTTGTATGTGGTGGGGAAAATATGTGAGGTAGCTAGTCTATAGCAAACTTCAGTTTATAATATTTCCTCACAGATCAGAGGGGTGTCAGTCTTCTTGAGCAGTTTATTGGGGATTGAGGTGGGGAAAATATGTGAGGAAGCCAGTCTATGGCCAACTTAAGTTTATATTATTTCCTCACAGATCAGAGGGGCGTCAGTCTTCTGGAGCTGTTTATTTTTATTGTGGGATATGGTAGGGAAAAGATGTGAGTACCCAGTATATGACCAACCTCAGTTTATAGTATTTGTAAAATTTGTTTACAGATCAGAAGGGTGCCAGTCTACTGGAGCTATTTATTGTGGGATGTGGTGGGGAAAAGATGCGAGGTAGTCAGTCTATGGCTAACTACCTGTCTGAAGATCCAGCAGCGACCTGGTCAGTTGGAATTGGCAACATGGCGCAGGCTTTGGGAACACTGATGTATCCTTTTAAATACCTGTAAATTAACATAAATAAACATAATGTTTCTCCTCAATTAATTTGCCCGTACATAATTGATAAGCCATAGACTGTATGCCAAATCTGATCAACCTGTCTTACAGATTAGCTGTACACATGCAGGGCTCTCGCGAGGGGGCGACTTGGGCGAAGTGGTCGCCTAAAATTCCCAGACTTCGCCCATTTGTATCATCAAAGCGACATTGACTTCGCTGAAAATTTTAGCACATTCTAAATCTGTCAATCAGCGAGTATTTGGCCAATGTCCCATTAGTCAAAACATCACAATAAGCCATTCATACAAATTGGTAATCTCCTAATCCGATAATTGGGCCGTGTCATCCAATTACCAAAACATCGCCAGTAGGCAGAGCTATTGAAAGTTAACCAATCAGAATGTACATTCAGAAGACCCTGATCAAATGATATAAGTTCCTTAAAATGAGATAGAATGGGAGACATAATTATGAAAAATCGTGTCAAGCATTAATTTAAGTTAAAAGTAATTACCGTAATATATGTATTGAACAAACAATGCGAGACATTTAAACATTGTTGCTTTTGAAGCAGACGGTCATAGCCATCTCGGGTCATCAGCAAGTAGGCGCTAAGAAAATCAATAACATGACGTATCACCAAATATTTGATTGGTTTTAATGAAATGTTCATGATGAAAAATGATTTCTAAACACAAAAAAAAAAAAAAAAATTGCTTTATGTAGAGTTTACTTACAGTAATTTTCTCCTGTCACAGTTACGATGTCAAAAAAAATCGGCGAGATCGCCATTTTGTCAGAACAATTTTCCGAGTTAATTTTTCAACTTCCCATTATGTATTGGTAAATTTTTCATCAAGGACACTGATTTAAATGTCATTTGGTTCTTAAATGTCAGCATAATTAAAATTATTTAGCCAGAGACAAGTAAATAACAGCACAGCTGAATGTGACATTCGTACCCTATCCCGAACGTACCAAAACAAGATCCGTCCCCCTACTTTATTGACAGTTCATTTATGAGGTCATTATGATTATTTCAAATCCTTAGATGTAGATTTGATGTATTTTTTTGGTTTATTTTAGATGCTATTTGGCGATAAACTATGTGACATTGACAAATACACTTTTGCTGAGCCAAAAAGGATACATTATTTTATGAACATTTTATATAGTTATAGCAATCAATTTGAACGTAAATATAAACTGAGGTGTATGGTATGGCATAGTTTTTGTATCAGGTGTTATGAAAAGTATCACTTCTCCCTAAAGTCTCCCCACTTCTCCCTAAATTGACTGAAGGGAGAAGTCACTTCTCCCAAAATTTTCAGCCTAGTGAGAGCCCTGACACATGTGAATAAAGTAGTTCATGAAATATAAGTCCATGTGGTTTTGTCTACCATACTTCAATAATGTTGCTATGTGTATATATTTCAAAGCACTCCAGCATGTGACCATGTGTTTTTCAGCCATTATTCAGCTATCTCTTCAATGGTAAAAGGTATACATGTTTCCGAGGTTGAATATAAGAAATAATTAGAGAAAATGTTAAATTTGCTATGAAATAGACACCGAGACTTCTTGCTGGCATTCAATATATTGAATAAATTGGTTTGTCTATCTCTTGATGAAAGCTGATTTCTACGATCTTGTCTTAATTGGAAGGCACGAGTCCTCTTCCCAAAATTCCCCCTTCCCAAAACAAGGGTCAGGTAGCTGGTTGTGACTTCTTATTGCCTGAGTATATAAAACAAGGGCTTGAGTTTGAATGTCTGAATTCCTGACACTGATATGATGCAAAAAGTGGACCCCCTCAATTTTTAATGGTCACAGAGGGTATTAAACAAAAATAATCGGTTAAAATCAATAAGTCCTTAACGGGTACCCTAGATGGCCCCTTTCAGAGGAGACTGTTTTCCCAGAGTTTCTGGTCTCCCACTGCCAATACCTGCCCCTCCAAGCATATGTGTCGTCACTACAACACTGGTGTGAGTTCAATCCAGCCTCACGGTGCTTCTGGCTTGGTCTCGCTTGTCTCCACTTTGAGTAAGTTAAACTGCATTGTTTTTATGTTTGTTTTTAATAGTTTTATATAATATCTTTAATAATATAAACTGCCAATGTTTTCTCTTTTATCAGATTGAAATTGTAGCTCGTTTATTTTTTGAAAACAAATAACTGAGGTATTATGATAGCCTCGGTGTCTTGAATGGTGAAAAAATCTTTGTCTTGGCCATAACTTGAAAATCTGTTTATTAATAGGTGGTTATTTTCTAATAAAATATTCCTTATTATTTGCCTAAGTTCCAAATTACATGACACTCTTAAGGAATTCGGATAACTGCGGTCACATGTTTTAAACCTATCGCAAGATTTCTTAGCACTACCACGGATTATCTCGCGAGATCTTTCTTTTTGCACTGTTATTCAGTCGGAGCAGCTGCTCCAGATAATTTTCGATCAATTCACATGATACAAATAATCAATGAAACATTGTACACGTGTTGTTAGAGGCAATAATGAATATGCACATGTAAAGCAAGGCCAATTACTCTGTCTTCGATTTATCCAGTTTTTCTTCTTTTAACCTAAAAATAACATACAAGCCTTTGCTTCGTTGCACCCTTGTTTATTGAAGCTGTTGATTTTGTTGCAAAATATGCTCAAACTGTTGCTAAAATTGAAACCAGTTCATGTGTCTACTATAAAGAGCAATTTAAATGTGTACTTTCATACTGAATTAGTCAGTGTATTTAAAATGTTTTCCCTGGCAGTGAACCTGTGAAGGCGGCCCAGTGTTTTAACCAGGCAAGGGAGGGCGTCGGTGTTGAAGCTTTCATGCGGGACAGATTGCTGCAGACCGAGGAGACACAGCCGCGCAAACTGGAGGTCCTTTACTACTTGAAGGTATGGCATGTTTGTACATGGTTTTTGCCAGTATTTAATAAGTGTAAGGTGCTGCAGAAAAGGGCAGGGGGTTGGGCATTGGATCAGGTTGAGAAACTCATTATTTTACAGAAACCTTAAGAATTTGTGTTTTATTTGAAGTAGGTTTAGGTTTAAGTGTTAGGTATATTAAGTTTGTATGTATAATCATATAAGTTTTTAAACAAAAAAATAAATTTTTGATTGTCTTAATTATTCAATTCTATGTAGACAGATGGGTCTTGATAAGGGCAGAAAGGTGCTACCCAAAAAGGGCAGTGTGCAGCACCCTTCCGAAACTATGAAGCTAAAACACTAGGTTGTAGTTTATGTACCTTAACTAACAAAAAGGATAACAAAAAGGAAAGAATCCCCTTTGTGAAGAGCTATCAGCATATTTAACAATATCCTGCCTAAAACGATTTGTAAGCCGTGATCTCATCGGAACCAAGATTACATCCGTAACTTCTCGGCCATTTCTGCACCGCATGAGGTGTGTCTCCTGCGACCAATCAAGCCGCTGGATTTCACCTTATTAATTATTCATGAGTACGAGACTTTTACAGCTGATTTTCCCAGGGTATCAAATAGGTTATGATACGCTGGAGTGCCGAGGATGGGCTATGGGCAATTTTAAACCTTCTGTTTACAAATACACAATTTACTTTTATTGAATAAAAAATAAATGAATATGATAAGCTAATGTACTGCTTTTCATAAATAGATTGAAACAAACATTACAGGTAATACGGCAGTTTGAAGAGTACTCGGCCCCTGATGTTGTTATATCCCTTGCCAGAAACGCAATAGCCATAGCTGACGACATTGATGAAAATTTGGTATGTTAAAGTTTCCGTTTTCTTTTGTTATTGACTTGAATTGATAAGGCAGGATGAGACAAGATCCTTAAACAAGCAGAAAGTACTGAAGTTTAGGTATTTTTAACAAACATTGAAGGATTACTAAATTCAAGGATTTCCTAATCAATTGGTAATATTCTATAATTAAATGTACAGATACTAAATGCCTGCATGTGTGTCTTAACAAAGTAAAATTTTACTTCTTATTTCTTTGAAAAAAGATAAGCTATTAATAAAGTTTTGGTGTCGGTGGTGCTGGTGTTGTGCAATCACTTTCACCTTGGCCATTACTCAAAACTGTATATATTGAAATGAAACTTAGTTCACATTTTGCAAGAGACAACACACTTATGTATAGCAAGGCTCATTACCTCCCTTGAATAATCATCAAGTTATGCCCCTTGTTTGACTAGAAAAATCAACAGAAGAGTGTTTGCATTATCTGTGAGTTGCTCTTGTTATGTTGTTTGACCGTGCAGTTAATACATTACATTCCAGCCAACACTGTGGTCCAAAGTGTTCAAGTATCAACTAGAGCTTGGCCACAACTCTGAAGCCTACAGCGCTATGATGGAAAACCCAGACCCCACGCGACGCAAGGACTGCTTGCGACAGCTGCTCATCTGTCTGTGTGAACGGGGAGATCTACAGGCACTCGTGGACTTTCCCTACACCGATCTTGAAGAGGAGGTAATGAATTATTAACTTATTGTCTTGAAAATGATTCATTTGATGGTGGTCCTAGTTTGATAATAATATAAGGTCACAAGCCCTAGACTTCTGAGGTATGGTCCCTAAAATTGTGTAAAATTAGCTCTTTAAAATCATGGCTTCATCATAATGCCTTTTTGGTTTATATAAGTAACCAAATATTCTTCTGTATAATAATGATTCACATATATGGTCCATTAATTCATACACCATTTCAGGTGGAAAATATCCTAGAGAGTAGAGCCCGCTGTATGGACCTGACCTCTTACAACTACTATGACTTGTTGTATGCTTTCCACATCTTCAGGAACAACTATAGAAAAGGTACCTTTAGATGCAAAGCGATACAAGTGTAGGTCAGCTACCACTAATTGTTTCAAAATAAGAAATATTTAGAGGAGACAAACTTGTAGTTGGTGAAAGAATGTCTTGATGTAAGAATTATGGAAATCTCATAGACATTTCACAGTAACTTACTGTAATTACCAAAGGTGCTATACAATTTTCTAGTATTGTTGACCCCACAGTCCAAGGGATAGCAGCAACCCAACTTTATCTTGGCATCTTAACTGATGTCATAAAGTGACACTCTTATTCCAAATCAATGCATACACATGTATAACAAACATCAATTTTGACTCTTGAACCTTTAACAATAATGCATTTATGGTAATTATTAATTACTGATAACAAGATTGTAACCATGTATTTAAAAGCAGAAAACGCAAAAATATTAAATGATCGGTGAATGCTAAAAGATTTACTGTGGTCTACTAAAGTCTCATAAGGTAGAAATACCATGTTTTTACTCATTTCTGCCAAATAAAACTGGATATCCTTCATAATGTTTTCGGCATGTATTCGTCCTTTTTGGAATATTAAAAAAATATTATTAATTGTGGTATAAGATCTTTTCTGGGAGTAAGAGTGCATCTTTAAAATAATAAAATATATTTATACAATTGACTTGACTTCTAGTGTGTATAACCATTGTAGGTAGAATTGATATACAATAGTTCCCAATTTAATAAACTCATATATTTTGACCACTACATGTTTGATTAATCTTTGAAGGAGGCAGTGTAATGTATGAGCATGGGATGCGACTTGGGCGTGAGGTGCCCGGGCGTCAGGGCTTACAGAGACAAGCCCAGTGTTACCTGGCCGCCCTGAACGCCCTACGGCTGGTGAAGCCCGAATACTCCTGGATCATCAAACCCACCATCCCAACACGACCCAGTGTGAGTGGTCTGAAATGACTTATTAGTGTTACAGTATGTTTTTAAAAAATAACAGGTGTTGTCAGCTGTGGTTTGATGCAAAAACGTTCACCTTTAGGGGTGAGAGTGGTCTAGAGGTATAGGTGTCTGCCTCTTACACAAGAGGTTGTGGGTTCGATCCCAACCAGGGGTACTTTCTCTCGGCCTCTCAAAAAAAGGACACAGTACTGGTTTATACCCAGGAAAGGGAATCTATATATTCTATAAGCCCAGCTTTCGTCACAATCGAGCTAAAATAGATTTGTATAAACTAGCTTTTACCTTGGCTACTGCTCAAAATCTGTTGAAGATATTTTTCATAGTTGTTTTATTTATGGAGTGTGACTGAAGAAATGCAGAAATGCATTTGTGATTTAATTCATTTTAAAAAACTTTGTTTCTGACCAATTCTAGGCTGAAAATCGGCCCCATTACTAAAGCTAAAACTGAAATAGAAATAATCCCAAATTTGAAATAAAAATTCCTTATTTCCAATTTGAAAAAAAAGTGACCCCAAATATTTTATGTATGGAAGAGTTGATGTATTCTTTAAGAACCAACTTTATCACGTTCATTTATCTTTTTATACGCCCATCTTACGACGGCCGTATTATGGGAACACCCATGGCGGGCGGGCGGGCGGCGGGCGGGCGGCTCCACAATGTTGTCCGCTCTCTAACTTGAACATTTCTCATCCAATTTCCACCAAACTTTATGAAAGTGTTTGTTGGTGAAATATCTTGGTCAAGTTCGATAACCAGCCAAATCGCTTTAGGCACTCCACAGTTATGGCCCCCTGAATATGTCAAAATTGGCCATTTTAGCTTTGTCCGCTCTCTAACTTGATCATTCCTCATCCAATTTCCACCAAACGTCATGAAAGTGTTTGTTGGTGAAATATCTCGGTCAAGTTCAATAACCAGCCAAATCGCTTTAGGCACTCCAGAGTTATGGCCCCCTGAATTTGTCAAAATTGTCCATTTTAGCTTTGTCCGCTCTCTAACTTGAACATTTCTCATCCAATTTCCACCAAACTTCATGAAAGTGTTTGTTGGTGAAATATCTAGGTCAAGTTCGATAACCAGCCTAATCGCTTTAGGCACTCCAGAGTTATGGCCCCCTGAATTTATCAAAATTGGCCATTTTAGCTTTGTCTACTCTCAAACTTGAACAGTTTTTATCCGAATTTCACCAAACTTGCTACTATAAATGTTTGTTGGTATATATTCTTGGCAAAGTTCTATAACCAGCCAGGCTCTTCAGGATTATGGCCCTTGAATTGGTCAAAATTTGCCATTTTTGCTTTGTCCACTGTCTACCGGTAATTTGAACAGTTATCATCTGATCTTCACCAAACTTGCTGAAAATATTCTTTGTCTATTTGTTTGAACCATTCTATTCATTCTTTAATAGGCAAAATTACACATTTTTTACCAATCAGGAAATCTCTAACTTTATGTGGGAAAGAATTTATTTCACATAATTTTCTTTTTCCTAGGCTGGAGGTGGAGACGCCTACATGAGGTCACCGAAACATGGACTGGATGGGGAAGAGCTGGATCCTAAAGGTGTGTGTTCAATTAACCTGACACTGGTTGTCATTTAACCATTCAATGGGCCTATTAAGGAATTATATTTCGTCAATGTAACGACTTGGATGACATCAACTTTCTGTGGTTGATATGCTTTCACCCTCAGTGATATCCGATATTTGTTTCATTATACAGAACAAATATTGTTTACACCAGTTAGCGTCTACTAATATGGATTTTCAACTCTATTTATAAATACCTATAGTCCTATGCAATAACTATTGTTACCTCGATAAAGAGCATTCAGGGGAGATAATTTGTCATGGGCAGTAACAATAGTTATTGAACAGAACTATTTTGCCTAGGCACTTGTGAAAACAATGAATATATTTTTAGACTGTACATGGGGGCAGGGGGTAGTGTTTAAATTTATCACATGACACATTCCTGAATAACAAATGATGACTATTGGTGATATTATAAAGGCTAAGTTATGTCAGGTATAACAATAGATAAAAATAGCAGGTCATGATTTTATAATCCAATCCAATGGGTTACTTTGACCACTTCTATAAATAACCTCAGACAAGTGACCAGGCAGAAATAAGCTCATGTACGGTATATCAAAATAACTTGGCTTTTCAGAATTGACATACCCCGGTAATGATATTGAAGATGTGTTTACAATTGATATTACTCACCATCAAATAGAAACATTTTCTGTAAAAGTGTGTAAAGTACATGTTTTTCAGCATTTGATTATTAATGTTCATGTTTAGATGGTAGAATAAGTCATTTATATTTACCATACATTTACAATATATTAGGTTTACTTTTAAGTTTTTTTGAAGTAGCATCAATTTTAATCTTAGTTTGGATGGTAAATTGTTATGAAAAGAAGTTTTATATACTCCCTAATCCAGGTTCGCATTTCGAGATTGTTCTGGTGGATGAATTAGAGTGAGAGTACATGTTGGTGGATGCTCATCTTTTACCAGTTACTTTACATGTAATATACTCTCTTTTGAAGGTTCAAGGTTCGAGATTGTTGAGATAGCGGACATAGAGCGAGAGTACATGCTGGTGGATGCTCGTCTCAGACTGCTTTCACAGGAAGAAGATTCCTCCCTAGCTGCAGGTGAGAGCATTGTAAAGTGCCTTATGATTTTCTGCAAGTGAGAGCATTGTACAGCTATGGATTGTTTGAGAAAAAGAGACAAGTTTTGCATCTGTGTAAAGAACTGTTGTTTTGTGTCCCTCTTTGATTCAGGACACATTATTTCCTATATTCCAGCTAGTTGTCAGGGAGCAGATGAGATAGTGGGTCTGCTCGTGAAGGCTGGAATGTACGACAGGGCCGTTATTGTTTCCCGGGCCTTTACACTGCCACTGAACCCTGTGTTTGAAAGTCTCGCTCTCAGGTATGAGCTGAGCTTTGTTACGTTTAATGAAATTCACTAATTTTGACGGAATTATAGTCAGGCATATATCATTTGTGCTTTGACCTTAGAGGTCAAGGTCAAACTTGGTAGTCTTTTGCAGTCAATTGCAGTAAACTGGGATAAGATGTCCACAGGCTATCTTTTGGGCAGTTTGACATTTATATTATTTGATTGGTAAATTGCAATTATTTGAAAAATATTTGCCAATCAAACAGCGTCTTGGCAAAAATCAACCTAATTAAATATAAAAATAAAATTATACTAAGGAATATACAGATAAGACAGAGGTTTAAGTACTAGTTTTTGAAATAGATCCTCTTATTCTGCTCTATGTTTATATATATATATAACAAATTGTTTCCATTGACCGCACTTGAAATGTTCATTCTGGTTGTATATTTTTCGTTATGTTTAGTTTATACTGCATAATGTAAAAAAACTTGTATTTAAAAGTTAAATGAATATGTAATTTAATCAGCTAAATTTTGAATCTAAAACTGCTTCAGGTGTGTGAATCTTGCAAAGAACAGCACTTACCACATGCGAGGGGACAATGACTACACGTCCCAGGCCTGGTCATGGCTGAAAACAAACAATCTCACCCTTAAACACGTTTCCAAAGAGTCCAGGTGAGTACCATACTACTGATAATTTCTATTGGTAGCTATTCTTTGTGTATAACATGCATGGGGACATGATTTCACCTCCCAGGCCTGGTGCTGAACAGCAACAATCTCACCCTTAGGCCTAAAAAGAAAAATACATTTGGTTCAGGTTATTCGACCCTACCTACGAAATAGGGGCCGACCCTACTGCTTTTACAGTCAGTTTCAATATGTAGTTTAAAACCTTGAATGCATTATACAGTAGATTACTTTAACACCATTCTCTAATGATGAATGACAGTCTTATATAAAGCCCAATAAAACAATAAATAAAAAGCCTACCCTATCTATTTTTATGCCCCCACAAAGTGGCGGCATATAGGGTTGCCCTTGTCCGTACGTACGTCTGTCTGTCTGTCTGTCTGTACGTACGTACGTACGTACGTCCCGAAGATTGTTTCCGATCTAATTCTTGAAAACCGTTTGTCCAATCCTCACCAAACTTTAAACACATGTTTGTGACCATAATATCTTGATCAAGTTCGATAGTCATGGAAATCGCTTTAGTCATTTAGGAGTTACGGCCCTTTTTTGCCAAAAATACTTCAAAAATATATGTTTCCAATCTAATTCTTGAAAAGTATGTGTCCAATCCTCACCAAACTTTACATACATGATTGTGACCATAATATCTTGATCAAGTTCGATAGCCATGGAAATCGCTTTTGTCATTTAGGAGTTACGGCCCTTTATTTGCAAAAAAAGACTTGAAAAATACGTCCCGAAGATTGTTTCCGATCTAATTCTTGAAAACTGTTTGTCCAATCCTCACCAAACTTTTAACACATGTTTGTGACCACAATATCTTGATCAAGTTCGATAGCCATGGAAATCGCTTTAATCATTTATCCTGAATAATCATTATGGCTTATTTTTTGTGACAAAAAATCGAAGTGGGGGCATCCGTGTCCTATGGACACATTTCTAGTTAAAAAGGATGTTACCCTAACCAAACCTTTTTTCGTCTCTTGATTCTTGAGAACCTCATTGCTTAAATGGCGGCCATATTTAATTTCAGCTCATCAGATGAGGCTTGGCAGCTGTTACAACAGTACCTGTCTCGTTACGAGGACCAGTCAGGCCGTTACCATCGATGTACCGCCACCAAGCTTCTCGCACATGGCTTTGCTCTGCCAACCTGGCTTATTAACTCTTACAAGGTATTCACAGTTATAAATACTTGAATCCAGTCCAAGCATTGTTTTGAGTGCGCCAGATCCCTCAATTTGGACATCCATAAAAAAAACACCATTTATAGTGATATTCCTGTTTTTCTTTAAAAATGAAATCATATAAATGTTTGGTTTTAATATGATATATTTCCACAGTAATTCCTTTGATTATTCTAAAACTTTCACTATTTGGAACTGAAAATGTAATATTAAAAAAATAAATGTTGTTAAAACCAATATGATAAGTTATGTGAAATTCTGAATGAAGTTTGAAATAAATATTAAAGTCATCATATGCTACTTTAAAATTTTGCGCAGGAGAGTGTGTTTACTCTTACTTTTGGATCATAGGAACGATCGATGAATGAATGATTAACGATGTATCAGTCAAAGAAATCAGGCTTGTGAACTAGCGCGAATGTTTACAATACTGCTTGGCATAAAAATAACTGCTACGGTATATAAAATTTGAACACGCCTGAAAGTCATTTTACCAGTGCAGGGCTTGTGCTGATTTAGAAATGTGATGGCTGTGCTCTTAAAGAGCAAGGACAGCAGAGTTCTGGAATTGTAGATCAATAATATCCTGAGCAATTTCACAGACCAGACGCTGGAATGGCACTTTCCTGATGAGAAGCTAGGTGCCCTGTGATCTCACAGTATACAGAACTTCAAAATGATTTGTTTTTCCAGGGTCTGAACTCTGCTGAGCTGCTGCGGCTGTATATTGACCATGATTTACTGGAGGAAGCAACCTCACTTTGCACAGAATATCTGGATGCTGTTCTAGACTCATTTAAGGGCCAGGATAGTGAACTCTTCAGTATAAAGGTACATTTTTTAAATAAGCTTTTGAAGTAAAAGGATTCTTTTACAGATTGTATACTGGCAGCGTTTTTTTTCAAACTTGATATCTATTTTAATTAATGTTTTTATTTTCAGCCTAAGATCATTCAACTTTTATAAGCCTTAGTATTTTAAAATGCATTAATAACGCTTTGCCACAAAATAGGGCATTTATATGGCATTTTTCTGTATCGTTCAATACAAATATCTTATTTCAACTTGTTTTGGTGGATTATCAATGTTACAAGCATTTTTGTTCTCATTTCCCATGAAATTAATCCTTTCAATATCTGACCCTATGAAGAGGGAAGTGACCCTTCAAAGTATATCAAGTTAATCTTTCTTCTGCATGATTTTTCAACAACAGTACACTACTTCAGTATAAATTTAAATGAAACAAAGAAAATGTATCAATACACCATGTTTTAAGGAAGGTGAAACTGCTATTGATTTTGTATATAAGACCAATGAAACACAACATGTGTGTATTCTTATTAAAATAAAATTGAATGAACTCCCAAGGATTTATGTAGATGTATCATCTTGAAGCCTCATTGATTAATGTGTAATACAGGGGTTCTAAAGTACAGGATTATTCCTGAAATCAGGATTGAGAGCTTATAACTTCTACTTTACTGTACAGTTGTAAAGATATGAAAAACCTTGAAATGAATATAAAGGACTTTGGAAACAATTTCTAAAGTGGTCTTGGCCCCTTATCCCTACTTTGGGCATGAACCCCTCATACTTAAACAGGACCTGTGGCTATTTTTAAAGGTTGATAATTATCAGCTGTTAGAACCTGTGATATTCTGTTCATGGTAGGTTAGGTTCTTTAAATGCTTATTTCTTGATCTATTTCAGGGCTGTTTACACCATGAGCCCCTGTCTGTCTGGCTGCCATACTCCAGTATAGACCTTCTTCTGGCCACATTACATGAACATCGGCAGGATCAACAACTCTCTATGGTACAGTATAATTATCCCCCTGTCTTTGATATAGTCTAGTTACGAGCCCCTGTCTGTTTAGCTGCCCTAAACCAGTATAGGCTTACTGGCCATGTTACATGAACACCGGCAGGATCAACAACTCTCTATGGCACAGTATAAGTATCCCCCTGTCTTTGATATAGTCTAGTTATGAGCCCCTGTCTGTTTAGCTGCCCTAAACCAGTAAAGGCCTACTGGCCAAGTTACATGAACACCGGCAGGATCAACAACTTCGGATCCCTACTGGACGTCCATGAAGCTCCTGTGTTTTTAAGCATTTTAAGAGCCTAAAATTGCATTCAAACATATCTATACCACTTGTTTAAGTAACAAAAAATATAGGTCATTTAAGTCTAAATGTTAAACATTTAAATTTGATTGAAATTGTTGATTAACCAGGCCTCTAAATTCTCCTACATGTATTTGTATATAGGATCCCTTAAACATGCTAAGATACATGTATATATTCTGGCATTTTCAGATGTACCAGGGATTAAAAGACCGAATGACCATTTATAAGGGAAAACTTCACAGCATCACAGAACAGGTGTTATCATCAACTCAACAGCAACAACAGTTTATGCAGACAGGGTGGTGATGGTTGGGAAACATTGTATATAGGATCAACATCAATTGACGGTGGCCTACCAACTGTGTACAAAGAACCAATGATCAAAACTTTACAGGCAGCATTGACTCGAATCATGCATACATTGAAATGGGACAAATACACTTCATTCATGTGTTTTAATGTCAAGTTTATTCAGGTTGATTTGTATATTATGACTGGCTTAATGTTAAGTCATAGTCAGGTATGATTCTAACTTAGTTCCTCGAAAAAGTGAGGTTTTAATTGATTCTATGCAAAAACTTGAACATCTCTGAACGACATAGATTCAAGTACATGATACAAGAATCTTTATTTAAAGTTGGGTATATGCTAACAAGAAACATTAGCTCAGTGAGTTTTTTTCCGACATTATGTTTGTCCTGAAGCAAGAATTGATAGGTTATCCAGAAAAAAGGAGAGAAAACAGATAAGTGATATTTTTGTTAAGGAATTTTGAAACAAATTTATGTGTACATGACATTTTCAGATACGTTTTACTCTTAATATACAAAGCCAAAATATATCATAGAGCTGAAAGAATCAGGTTTTCCTCATGTGTAAAATGGTTATTGATACACGAGCATTATTATAAACAAGTCAATCATGTGTTTATGAATAAAAATGAAGAGAATAAATGCATTCATAGATCATCATATTGTGTTTGTTTATACATCCAGATTTATCAGATAGAAAACATACACCTTGACATCATCAATGCATGAAACAGGCCAAGAAGGGAGGCATAGAGTAAACAGACCATCTGTCTGATCAATAACTTGCAAACGCTTAATCTTAGGGAACTCAAGACTGTTAGCAGATTTGTCATGACCATCAGGTGAACCCTATCGTTTTGAAGTCAGTGGGTCAAAGGTCATGGTGACCTTCAGCTGAACATCTATTTCTGATCAATAACTGAAAAAAAATCTTGCTAAGGCACATTCAACTTGGTAGGCAGGTTGGTCATGACCAGCATATAAACCCTGGTGATTTTGAAGTCTTGGGGTCAAAGGACAAGGTAATTGTGACCTTGAACTGAAAATCTGTTTCTGCTGATAACAATTAGACCAAGATCCTCAATCTTAATAGGCAGGGTGGTCATGATGTACTCTATTGATTTTAAGGTCAACGGGTAAAGGTCAAGGTTGTGGTGAACTTCAGCTGAAAATCTGCATCAGATGGATAACTGATAACTCAGGCACAGGGACCTCAACTTGGTAGGCAGATTGGTCATGACCTACATTTTTTGTGGTCAGTGTGTCAAAGGGCAAGGTTATCGTGGCCTTCAGCTGAAAATCGGTTTCCGACCAATAGCTAAAGAATGCTCAAACACATGGATCCTTGACCTTGGTAGGCAGGCTGATCATGGCCAGCAGATGTGCTAATACATTTTTAAAGACACACACTACGAAAGGATTCGTCATAACCTTAAATTACCCCACATATATCATATATAATTCGAACTATTATTTTATTTTCATTTTGTTTGTGTTGGGGGGGGGGGTAGTGCATGGGATTCGTGTTTTTCAAACATCATTTCATTAGTATTATTTTAGAAAATGATATGAATGTCATCAGTCTTTACCAATACTTATTAGGACTTGTTTTCACACATTAAATTTAAGCACATGTATGTTTAACTTGTAACTTAACTGTTTGTCCATCAAACACTTGCGCTCAATATATTACAGTATAGCTTTAAGCAATCTCATCAGGACTGACTACAATGGGAAGTAACTGCTTTGCGGAGTTTTAGCCGATGAAACAATAATTTAGCTATATGTAACCTATGGCGGGAAACAGACGATTCCGGACGGGAGATAACTCTCGTTGCAAAACTAATCAAAACTACGGGAAAGTTTTCGCGACAGCCGAGCAAATGAATCTGGTTGCTCGTAAGTTATTCGTTTTAAAATGAAACCACGCAATTCATCTTTCTTATGATAATTTCTAGCCCAGTTGGTGTTTTTGACAAGTTTTTGCAACTTGACAAATCTGGAAAATTAACAGGCGGTTGATTAAAAAAGTCACAGTGCCAGCCAGTGCATGGCTTGTTTTTTGGATAGCTACAATAATGAGCGATCAGGGATACTTTTTTTTTTAATTATTTTGACATTTCTTATGTATCCCTGTAACGCTACAACTCTCTACCATTTAACAAGGGGCGAAATGATATACTGTAATTATATGCATTGATGTTGAATACTAATGACAAAGTTGTTCAATTTTTATCTGACAGTGATCTGAACTGGATTTAATTTGTCATTAGAGTTGTTATTTTCACATTAATATATTATGGGTCACGAATACCGTTATACATGTACACAACCAGTCAGATTTGTCCCAGATTTACCGATATCGGGATACTTGATAAACAATCGACACTTGTAAGTGTTTTATGATAACTACATGTTTTTTGGGCACACTGACATAACTTAATATGTGTTTAATAGTAGGCAATAATATTTTCGTAGAAATTATTTTTATAATGGAGATAATTTCAAAATTGTGGCCGTGAGGATTCTCTGCGCAAGGACCGCTTGCTACCTTTTGCTGGGATGGTGGACATCATGAGTCTGCCATATTAAAAACATTGTCAAAAGACTCGTTGACAGCCATTTAGGTGGACTAGTTTTTTGGAAATTAATTTTTAATAAATGTTAGTTAATAATTATTGACAGTGTGTTGTGACCCACAGGTGGCAGTTACGTTGATAGGACCCACCATATGGCCATGCCGCCACCGCCACCCCCCCCCCAAAAAAAAATGATAACATCATTACCCACAAAAACCAAAATATCCACCATAAATTATGCAAATTTTTTCACACTATATACTATTATTTCTTATTAAAGGTTGACATGTTTAGGCAAAGTCCCCCTAAATGGCTGTGAACAAGTCTTTTTGACGATTTTTTTACTATCGCAGACTCGAGACAGGGATACATAAGAAATGTCAAATTAAGAAAAAGGTGTCCCTGATCGCTTATTATTGTAGCTAGTTGGGCAGTGCTCCAGCCTGGATTTGAAAAGGGCAGGTTGGAGTTTTGAAAAGAGCAAGCTACATGAGTTGCGTAATGCTGAATGGGGGTAGGTATGGGCAGGGTCCACCCCTGCCTCAAGGGGAGTTTTAGGTGGCCTCCACTAAAAATCTTTGGTTTTCATACCCAATTTAATGCATTTTTCTTCATTTTCAGGCTTTAACAAAATGTTCTTTTTCTCAAAATTTAGAAGGGTGTGTGTCTAAATATCAAATTAGAATATATGGGGTAGTATAATTGTACTTGTTTGGATTCTCTTTTTGAGCTATGTCACATTTTTCTCCTAAAAATGAAGAAAAAACAAAGACTGTTTAACATTTGAAACAATCATAATTGCCTATATACACAAAAACAAATATGCAGGGGGCAAATCTTACATTGATAGGCCTAAAAAAAAAAACATTTGGTTCGGGTTACCCGACCCTACCTACGGAATAGGCGCCGACCCTACCATTTTTATAGTCAGTTTGAAAAAAAAAATGAAAAAATAAAAAAAAAAAATCTTTTTTTTTTTATTGCTTTTCAATGTAAAGTTTAAAACCTTAAATGCTTATACAGAAGATAACTTTAACACCATTCTCCAATGATGAAAATAACATTCTTATATAAAGCCTAATAAAAAAAAAAAAAAAAAAAAAAAAAAAAAAGCCTACCTACCCAGGGCTTTTCACCAAAAATTGTGAAGAGGCCTAGCCTTTTCATTTTGGGAAATTTAAATGCGTGAAATTCTGCAAATTGGGAAATTTAAATGCGTAAACGTGGCAAAATTGGAATTTTTTGAAGTAAGATCTTCCTTTTTTGGAAAAATATCTGGGAATTGTGGAAAATAAATCTGGAAATTGGGAAAATATGCCATTTTTCTCAATTGTGAAGTAGCCTAATTTCGGCCCCTTGCAAAGAAGGTGAAAAAGCCCTGCTACCCTACCTATTTTTGAAAAGGATGTAACCCTAACCAAACAATTATTTTTTTTAGGCTTTGATATGATCAGGAAAAAAGGTACATTCATCCTGGCTGTTCTTTTAAATTAATTTTCTTTGATTAAATAATGTTTAATATGCTGATATTTTCGAACCAAATAAAACTTAAAATCACTGCCCTTGCTGAAAAAGTCACTAATTCAAAATAGAACATTGAGAAATAACTCCAAAAATCGGTCTCGCCAAATCTTCCATTTTCTTACATGATCGTAGACATGATAGATAAACACTACATAAAGCATTAAAATATATGATGCAGGGCTCTCAATAAGAGCCGGGGGCCGGGATATCGCCCGGCAATTATGGCTGTATGACACAGCTATTCTCAGGTTAACAGCTGCCTTCTTAATTAGTAATATGCCATGATTGTATTCTTAAAATGTCCCTTATCTTAAATAAAAATAATACTTTGTCTAATCTTAAAAAAAATGAATTGAAACAATGTATTACCATACATGTGATAACGTCCCGGACGTCCGGGATCGTCCCGGAAATCGTATCTCTGTCACGGAGTCACGGAGATTGCATGTTTGTCCCGGAAAGTCATAAAAAAAATGAAAAAAAAATCTCGGAATCGATTATCTTAATTTTACCAATGTAAGTCAGCTATTTTGCCAGTTTGGGACACTGGTCGTAAAACACAGGACATGTTGACACTAATCCGTTAATTGGTATGTGCGTCGTCGAGGTCATCGTCAATCACCCGATAATTGATCTATTGGCCTATTGTTGTGCTTTACGAGTCGGGGAGGGTTCTTGTATACAAATTCATTGTTTTCATATGGATTTGTTTGGTCTTATGAATGATAGCTTTTAATTGATGAATTGATATTTTTCACACATTTTACCGACAAACGAGCATGAAGGTAAGTTCAAAGAAAGTGACAAAATGAGTAAAAAAAAACAGAATTAAAACACTGAAAACATCCCATATTTTATTCAAATTTCAAAGTTGATATGTCGTTATACTTTAAACAACTTACACGTTCATAAGGAATTTTAGTGTTTTGAACTTTTTTTCGAACTATCGTTGTGTATTTTTACGCCCAAATAAAACTGATGATATGGTGTACAGGTGGTTATATAGAGTGCTTTAATCACGTGACCATGGCAAGTCACGTGATCGCTTTCTACAGCCGGTTGTTGACCCGTCTCTATCAAAATTACATGCATCTCCAAACAGAAAAAAGCTCATAGACTGGAAAATCTTCTTGATCGTCTAAAAATATTGTGTGTCATAAATTGCAAACGTTTTAAATGTGATGAAAAAATAAACATTTTGTAACGCATGTTCTCAAAAGCGCAGGAAAACAGGTGCCCGTAAGTTGTTTATTTCCTATTTTATGAAAACGAAAGTAGACTGCATATCCTCCTGGTTAGCACTTCATTTAAAGCCTGGGAAAATATCTGGTGGTTTTATTTTTTTAAGAAAATGCAGAAAAAAAAAAACCATGTCAAGTAAAAAATAGGTCTTGGCAGTCAAAATAGGTACATTTTCCCCGATGTTAAAAACGACTAAAATAGCCCCAGATATGCTCTAGAATGCACCACAGACGTCCCCATTTAAAAAAATTCGGGGGGGGGGGCATGCCCCCGGACCCCCCTAGTGGGCGTTAACATTACGACGAGTGTCCCGGAATCGACCCAAGAAAATATGGCATGTATGGTATTACGATCAATTTTATTGTTAAATGCGCCCGATTGCCGATTTGCATCGTGGTATTCAAAGCGCTTGTATTTGAGCTAATATGCATCTACAAGACTTGGAGTGCTTTGAATCCGACAGACGCTTATTTAAAATAACATTAGATGATATCGGCGTATTAATTCGTTAAAGTACAACCAAGAACATCGGCGATAACAAGCTAAATATTCGATAAAACAACGACAACATTAAAATGCGAAAATGTCAAACAGTAAAAAAGACGGGAAGGACGATTTTAAACAAAGAAAAATAGAATCGTTCTTTGTTTCTAGGAAGGTATATGAATGATATTCCAGTTATATTTATGGCGACTCAATGACGGCGCAATTGTGGCTTTGAAATGTCATTGCAAGAACTGTACACATTTCAGATACGATTATTTTCGACTGTGTTGATATTCTTTTGAAAGACCCAATTTTCTGTTACAATGAGTGCTGAAGGATGACTATTTTGATTAGAAGATGACTATTTTGATGCAATTTTCCTATTTTGAATAAAAATATGTACGTTTTTGAACCAAGGATTAATTTTGTTTACTTGTATCAATGGTATTTACACATGTAAAATGATGTTCAAAACAGGAATTTTGCTCTAATGAGAGCTAACCTTGACTGAATTCATAATGCTTAAAATCGTTTTCGGCTGGGGGCCACAGGCCCCCTGGACCCCTGGCTGAATAGGGGCTCTGCCCCTAATACCCCGCTGGGGGACCCCCCTTCTACTTTCCTAGAACACCCTCCTACTACAAAACTTATTGAGAGCCCTGATGATGTAGATCTATTTGATTTTCTTAGCGCCACCTTTCCAATGTTTACAAATCTGTAGTGCAATTTGCTTCAAATCAACAATGTTTAAAATGGCGAGCCTGGTTTGTACAATACAATTAATATTTTTCTTAAAGGTTTAATAATGCTTCAGTCATCAAATTAATCTTTTGGATAAACAAGCCTGAATGATATATTAACTGCTTGGCATTACATTTTTGAACAAGCCTTGCTGTATAAAACCCAGAATTTGAGCAAGCCCGAAAAGCATTTTACCACTGCAGGGCTTGTGCTAATTTCGACCACTGGTGCTTGACAACATTTTTCAACATCCCTTAGCTTTTTCTATCGCATTTTACAAACTTTCATCATTTAATGAATCAGAATGAGTTCTCAATGTTTATTCTGTTTGGCTGACGTTCAATCGCTCCGCCTCCTGGAGATGTTTCACTATTTGGCTGGTAGTCTACCCAATTATTGATTAGAAGTTGACCGATTATGAATACAAAGGTCGTTGCTTATTACATAAACACACAATAAGCTGTCATATGACTAGGCAGATTGGAAGATGAAAGGGCAGTATGGCACATGTTCAGCAGTAATGATGACACCTACCTAGTGGAAACACTACTATCATAAGTATTGCGCAATATATCTCAATTATGACAGTGGATTAAGGGCCATCAATCTTTCGTGATGATTCCGTTATAAAAATGGCACTAGTGGGATAGAAGGCATTAATAAAGCGATGGTGAAAAAAGAACTACCCAAGAAGGGGACAGGGCGGTAATAAAAGGGGCAGGGGCGGACCGCCCTAAAAAAATGGGCTAGCTGGAGCACTTTTAGGCAGTGGCACAGATGATAGTGTTTTTGTAAAGCTTGTAACTAACTTATTTTTTAACCATTTGTCTCTAAATAACTTGCATTGGTCTCAGAATATAATGAAGTTTCAGAAAATGTACAACTTCAATACATTTCTATCATCAAAATGGATAGTTAAAGCCCAAACTCCAAAAAAAAATCTGAGAAAGCCTAGGTAGGCAACTTTCAATCACTGTCAGACTCGTTTCGTCAAATTAAACAAATGAGAGAGCATGCAAGGTATAAAACAAATGGTAACATCCAACTACCTGGTATAAATTATTCCCGATTGACAACTATGTAGGTATTGTAATATCTTCATCCAAAAATGAGTAAATTCAGGACAGTTGAGGTCGATAACAAATTAACGTTTTTCAGACCTGGAAGTGATTTTCAAAATCATTTTGGAATATTTTTTGCAAATGAGTAGATTGTTACATTTTGTTTTATTGCCCAGTCTTCCTGAAATGTGCCGGTCCACCGGACATGTCCGGCAAATTTTTGTCGGCCATTTCCGATATAGAATCATGATGTTGATTGCCAGAGATAAACGCGTAAAATGTTGCATCCGTAGGGCATTTTATTACAACTGTTTTGATTGGTTCTTATCTGATTAGCAACAAGGCACAATCAAAATCATCAGCACTCAATATGCCTCGGCTTTGGTAAAAATGGCAGCGGTTGGTGGAATTACTTGAAGACAGAAAAACTGGAAAACACCTAAATGGCGGCGGTGTTGAAATATTTTTTGAGAGACAAAGTATATTTTACCAAACGACATGTCCATGGAGTGTTTATATGGTTGTTTTTGTGAATTAAATCAGGAAAGCATAAAAACCAGTTGATATTCGTTCTTTTGCATTTTTTGTTTACTATTTAATGACATGTTTGTTCAGACAGTAGAAAAATACATACCTCATACTGGTACCTATAAATGAGACAAATGAAGAAACAAGCCATTCCAAGAGTGTGATTATTGAACCTCGTTCAGTGTTCAAACAATAAGTTATATTCATCATATAAAAACAGAATAGAATCATATTGTTTGAACACTGAATGTGGTGTAATCAAACTTTTATGATGGGGGTTATAAAAACTAGATCGATCCCAGCATTTTTTGCCCGATTGAGTGAATGAAATTATTAAATTTCAAAGCAATGGTACGAGTTCTTCTTCTAAATACATCAACAGATAAAATCAAATCATTTAATATAACATCAGTGATGCCATATTCATAAGGTAATTAAATTACCTGTAAAAAATATATTCACATTTAAAAGATTTGATCACAATTAATTTGAGTAATATTGATCTAAAGGTTGTACATTATAAATTTGCACTTTTCCAATATCCTAGATAAATATGGAATGCTTATGAGGAAGTTGGCAATTGACTTTGAGGTCTCATCTGGCCACTTGCGTATGTGCTGAAGAGTTAATTAGGTCTTGTCCAATCAATGACTTAAAAAGCTCTCGTACAATTATCAAATTTGGTCAGAATGAGTATGGGCATAGTATCTTGAACATCGGCCATATCACTCGAGAGTTTTCACCCTTTAATTATAGAAATAACATTAAATCGATCTTGTCTAATCGATAACTTCAGAAGCATTTCTCCAATCAAAGTTGGTTTGAATGTGCATGGGCAGAAATTCTTGGTCAGGTTAGTTAACCAGTCATGTCGCTTCAGTCACTCCAAAGTTATTGTCACAGAGTTATAAATCAGTTCATAATATCAAAATGAATTATTTATATTTTTCTCAAATTGATTGAATTAAGAATATGTCTGCAAGACCTCATGTGGAAATCATAGTTACTAATTACTTTATATTGTTTTGGTCTAGTAGTAATTCATAGTCTTTGAAATATTAGTTGCAAACATCTGCTAGACTCGTTCTTAATTACTGGACATACTGTATCTTTCATAATTAATTGAATAAAACTTGGTAAGGGGTTGTCCTACTTGGATCAAAGCATATAACATGAAGGTGTGAATTAGATTCTTATAAGTTCTGGTCTGAAGGTACAATAGAAGGTTACATTAGGGGCTGGTATGCATGTTTATTAATTATTCTAATACAGAATGATTTTACATAAATGCTAATCTTACAATATGGAAAAAAAAAATTAATATAACTTTAACCACGGACCTATAAACCATGGATTGGCAACTCTTGTGTGTGTTAATGCAATTAGCTTAGACTCACGCGTGCAGCGCGATTTCATTCTGAGATCTTACTGTGTGGTCATTTTCGAGACGTCCGACATCAGCCAAATATATATACATGTAGGAAAACATTAATTAAAATTTAGTCAAATGTGCGGTACTTTCATTTGAGTTGATAGTAGTCCAATGGAATCTGATTAAAATCACAGTTATCAATTAAAATTAAATCTATAACGAACAAGGTATAACTGTGAGGTTGATAATAGGAATCTCCGTTTGAAGACGAACTGGCTTTAAAAGGATGACAATTTGATCTCTAAATAATGATCGATACATCAATTATCCTAATTAAATATTAATTTAATCAGGTACATATTAGGTCCTGATTAATACTTCGATAATTAGAGAAAATGCAATAATGACAAATAACAAACATATTACATGTGACATGTCGGTGTTAAAAAATAATTATCAGCAGAGGTGGCGGAAATAACCAAAGATCGCTTTTAATCATTGATCCGAGATTCGGCGGAATGTTTCGATATTTGCGGAGCGCTGGCTAAGGATTGTTGGTAAATTATTATTTTTTATCGTTTCACCGATATCGGGCAGTTGCCAATCCATGGTTTATAGGTCCGTGCTTTAACTCACCAACAATATATTATCCTCGTTTTTCACTGCCAATATAACTCAGTCGAGGCGATGTGAGTTGTGTCCCTGGGAAATTAAGTAAACAAACTTTTTTCCCATTTATTTCTCTGTAGAGCCAAATTCAGCTTGAAATGCCATAGATAGAATGCAGGCATTTTTTACTCAGGAACTTTAGGGGGAAAAATTGTTCGTTTTATACAAACATTGACGGTAAATCTATTCATTAAGTTGTTTAAGAAAGTTTACAACATCCATTGAAAATAAATCAGCACTATAGGTATTTATATGGAAGGTTTTGGAACTCAGTGAATAAGGAATCAATTATCTTTATTTATTTATTTATCTTTAAGTCTGAGATATGTCATAGCATACATCGGTAGCAGGCATGCTCAAATTCCCTATTCACATTTTTTTTTTTAGATTAAATATCATTAATTTTAATAAATAATGCGTAAATTTACACATCTTTTTGTTCATAAATATAGCTGGCATGCTATTCCCTATTTGCATTTTTTGGAGATTGAAAATAATAAATTTTAATAAATAATCTTTTCGTTCAAAGGTGTCCTTCGCAGTGATTGGATAGTAAATGTGGAATTTTGATGGGAATAAACCTATTTAAAAATATATATGGCCCTAAAATCAAAATGGCACATTATTTTGAAAAAAATGCAGATATTCTATAAACAATGTTATTTTTCACAGAAAAAAATAAATTTTGTTCTGTTTTGTTGCAATAGTTGTGAGAATTTACAAGTGTTACAGATACAAAATTAAGTTACAGTAAAATTGCTATCGCTCGAGGTTGCTGGGGACCGAGGGAACCGATGTTTCGAACGACCCGATTTTCAATTATCCAGTCTGTTATGAAATATATTTCAGTGTATTTCAAGTATGAAGTAGTCTGTTTACTAAGACACCGATTATGTATTGCGTTGTGGAAATCGCTCATATGGCTATTGTTTACTATATGTATACTAAATATAGAATGTGAAAGAAGTATCAATAAATCAATAAATCAATTTATTTTTTACAAAATGGCCATATTGCAAAGCAAAGTGACAAAAAGGAATTCTTTTCAGAGATTCCGATGTTGGATCAATATGGTAGTGTTTATTCATATTTTTATTACTCATTTACATTTCTCACAATTAACTTCTCGTCATTAACTTCTCATAATTATCTTTCAAAATGCCCATATTAACTAATATTGGTCATGCGTTAAAAGTGTTAAATGGTTTTGCACACCTTATCAATTGCTTTTCAACTGTCATTGCAATTTTTACAACTTGTGAAAATCTTAATACCTAGCAATTGTTTGTTTATTTTGGAACACGCGTTCGGGAAAAAGTGTGAAATTATGAACTCCAGGGAGCCATAAGGTTTTGTGCATGATTTGTGTACTTGGGACCGAGAATATTGCTTGACTACTCGATATAATCAGGTTTCGATGCAGTGTTGGTATATTTTATATGAAAATAGAAGGAAAAAAGATCGGGACCAAGCTCCGACCTCATGGGAACACCGTTTTACTGTATATGGAAAGTAAAGTACTGGCATATTTTTTGTAGATAAAAGCTTACTGAAAACTCCATAGTCTCCTGTCCAGAATGAGCGGGCACCAGTATAATATGCCACCTGGGGCTCCAGTCTACAGCTCCCAACCACAGATGTTCTACTCTGGGGCTCCTGTACAGCAACCAGAGTGTGTTTTCTATGGCCCACAGTATGGGTAATTATATGCTATTGTTACTATCTGTAGTCCAGCCTACAACTCCCTACCCCGGATGTTCTACTCTGGGCGTCCTGTACGGCCACTTAAGAGTGTGTCTTCTTTTCACATCAGGATGGATAATCACAAGTATTTTCATGCATGTTTGGTTAGAAAATGATATTTTAAAAATTGTAACAGCTTTTGGTGAGCTCATTGTTTTTAATGATTAGGTAAGGAATTTTATACAAGTATATGGCATGTACCTGGTTTAGACATAATTTCTTTAAACATCATCAACTTCTTCGATCATGTATGTTAATAGAGGTCAACATGTTTCAGGGGCCAGCAGATGTATCAAGGTGTCTCTCATCCCAGGCCCGGTCCAACGGTATGTTTAGCTTGTGTCTTGTAGACTTTCTAAAATAAGATCTGAAGTACGCTATGTATCATTACTGTTCAAACTGAGACACAATAGACATAAATTCTTATTAAGTATTGAGTATTATCACTTGCAGAGCTATTTTTCAATAAATATAAATGTTCAATGTTTCTTGTGTCAACTAGAAAGTTATACATTCCCACTAGATTTCATGTATGAATAATATACATTTTTCATGAAAAGAAATTGAAAGCTCCAACAATTCAACTTTATAACATTGACTTTATAAACAATTAATAATTTTGTTTTATAGCCATTATTTGTCCCACCTCGAGGAGTAAGTATGGGGCCTCCTATGTACTCTCACCCCATGCCTACTCAGGGGGCATCTACCCACCATCACCCACCACCCTCCCAAGGCCCGGGCCGCTACCCTTACCCCCAGGGCGGTGTTGGACGCCCACAACCGTGGTCAGCCGCAATCACACCACCATCACCTGCCTTGGTTAACCTCACGACTCAAAGGTAATTTCTTCATTTACATCAGTATTTATGCCTTATTAAGTTAAATTGAGTTATTTTTCAAGATTTTTGATATTGTACATTTAATAAAATGCTTTCAGTGTTTTCAAGAAGAACCTACTGATGGCCTAAATTGATGGTTTAGCATTTGGGCCGGTTCAATTTGGAAAAATAAGTGGATATTTAGTAGAAGTTGGAGCTGTTTCGTTACTTTTCTATTTGAGATGGTTCAATTGAAACTTATTAATTAAGAACCCTGTTTACGATGTTTCATGTTACAATGCAGTTAAATGTTTATTTTATAAATTGTTACATGTTATATACTTTCAAAAAAATACATTCAATTTCATGTTTGTTGTCGAACCTATGATGAAAGTTGATTTGATTTTTTCCAGAACTATAACAACCTTGAGGTAAAAGTAAGTTTCAAAAAAGCGAGAATGATTGCTATTCGCGGATGTGTGCATATTCATCAAAACGAGATTTTGTCAGTCAATTGTATGAAGTGTAATGGAAGAAAGTACCATGGTTTGCAGACGATTGTTAAACTCCAAACTAGAAGACTGTTTGAACTGACATTAAGAATTTTAGCAGTCTTGTGTTATAGGTGTCGGCCTCTCACCAAAGAATGGATGGCTCAAGTCCCACTTGGGAACATTCTATTATTAGCTTAAAGCTGCTTTAACGATTGGGCTAAAATATAGAGAACTTTTTTATTGACCTTTTTCAGTTACGTATTTGTTCCTGCTATAGAAGAAAGGTAAAGAATGAACCAGCTGGTGATGTGATAGTCATTTGGCCATACCAAATAGTTTCTATGGTTACATCTAGGACAGATATGTTTTTGGATTCCCGATCAATTTTTCTGTAATATATTATCTTATATTTATATGATCAAAGATCTTGCCGAATATTTTAATTTCCTTTTTCGTCTAAAATTTCAACTACAGAAGATGCGTCTAAACAACATGCTTTATACGTTATACTAGTATTATTGGCATTTAATATCAGAAAATGATGCATGATACAAGTTTTATTTGAACTCCTTTTGCAAAGGAAATCTATAACAGAATTGAGAATGGAGGTTATAGTGTCGATATTCCACATCTCATCGTTTACTATTCTTTCTATCTCAGGGTATTTTGGGGGGTTTACAGGATAGCAAGATAGGTTTTCTTATTCAGGGTTGTCACTAAACATATAAACAATTTGGTATGGTCTTAGATGAAGATTTTTGTCAAGGGCCTGGCTTAAAGATGCATGTATGCTCATAGGAAAAGTTTTCTGAGATTTGGTTTCCTTCAATCTGTAATAAAACCTACACCCTTTCAAACTGTAACAAAATGATACTGGGTCACAGGCATCTAAAATTGAAAAAAAAAGAGAATGTCAGTCAGATTCTATAAATAGTTTGTGTTGACATAGTCTATCTCTTAGCTGTAGCTGCATGTTGGGTTTAGTTGTTAAATCTGTGGTATGACCTTTTCAGTTCATCCATATTTCACATACTGTACAGAATCACAGTAGTTATGACATCCTCCTCCCATATCTTACATGATAACATTATATTGACAAATTTGCAGAAGAACTGTTTTAATTCAATAGAAGTTATTTTGGTAATTGGTGTCGGCATTTGATCAACTTTGGATGCACTCCTTCTTTATCATTCAGTGTACTTTATTATGGAATGTAAAATTAATTCTTTATATACTATCATTCATGAGAATTTCATTATAGATCATGGTGACCGCTTGTGTAAATCTGAGGAAAAAATACATGATTTTACCTCACATGTCACTTAATTTTACAGGTTATAAATTGCAACAGGAGTTCATTCCCTTCTTGCAACTGTGGGTGTTTGCAGTGAGCAGGATCTGCATGAAAATCAGTTATAATGTTAACCATGAAAAAAATGCAATGAATAAAATAATTTATGAATACAGGGGTGGACAAAAACAAAGATGGATACAATGTAAACAAAAACTTGATGGTTGGTACTATTTTTAGATTTTCGTAAAATATGCATTAAATAAGTCATGGTTCAAGGTCTTGTCATATTTCAGTGCTTTTGATTAAGAAACAGTTGGACTATTACATCTGGCTTGTGAAAACTCAAGTTTATATTAAGTAGAGCTGCTGATCAATCAATTAGACTGCCCAACAGGTGTAGTGCATACTTGAAGAGCAGACGACCGAAAAATTGTGTATGTTAATTTTTGCGCCAAAATGACGTAAAAATTTTATACATTGATTGCATTAATAAAACTTTGGGAATTTTATTTCTATGTTGTTTCGATCAAAGCATAAAACAAAAAATGTTGAATAGTAGGTTTCCGGTATTTGTGCCGTAAATGTTAGTTTAACAACTCGAAGGTCGCATCATTAAGTCATCACGGTCAGTAGTGTTGGCATCTTTTTTGGGCAGTTCTGACACATAAGCAAACTAATTCAACATAATTATTGTACCGATAATAACAGTCTGTCACCTCTGACCTTGTTGATAATGTAAACAACAAAACGGAAGTGTTAACCCGCATGCGCACTGTGAAATGACCTGTTTATTTATAGATTCATGACATAACTATAGTCAAAAAGTCAGCCACACTTTCGCTTTAGTGTGTGCAACGTATTAATAATAATATCATTTTTGCATGCACTTTTAAGAAATTTAGGGGGACCTAAATTTATGTAATTAATTAAAGAAACGCTATTTATTTATTGATGTTTAGCTATTATAGGTCAAAATTTAAGTATCCCGACAGAATACCGGACTTTGAAGTTCAGGTGTCCCGGGACCCCGTTAGTGTCGAACACTGGAATATAATACCTTCATATCTTGTGTATTTTAAGGCCAGAGTTTTTGTTTTTTTTCGTTTTACGGGAAATTTTTCAAAAATAAGCGCCAGGAGGAGGGAATAAAATTAAGAAAAAGATGTCCAAAAATGAGCGTTGAGAAAAATAAATAAAAATAAGATGGATTTTTCATATTATTTTCAGAAAAATTTATAGAATGTATGTTTTGAAGTTGTGCACACTTGTTTGGTACTCCATACTGCCTGTTATAAAATAGATCTGTATAATAAAGTCAAAACAAGATGTCATTTTCACAAGTAGCCACAATAATGCACCAGTCAATTGTAACCACGCCCCCTCCTCCCAGGTCCAGAGAATAGCAGGGACTTTGACTTTCAGTCCAGCCAATCCTTGGTAAAATCCCCGCCCTGCGGAGAGAAAGTACAGGTCAAATCCCCACCAAATTCCCCCGCACCTCGAGGTAAGGCCCTTTCCCCACTATTTTCGGCGCAAAAACAAAACCACCCCATTCACTAGGCACTGCGGGGCAACCTGGAAGGTAAAAACACGGCCCATTTCCCTCATTATCCCCTATATACCCAAGGACCTCGGGGGCCATGGTTACAATTGACTGGTGCATAATCTGGTGCATAATGCACGTTTAAGGAATTTTTTTAACATTTGGATATTCATTTTACTCCCTAAACGCCACAAGTCACCTGATTCACACCAATGAAAATATATTCTTCAACTGTAACTCCACAGTATCTAACACTGCACATTTAAATAAAAATTACACATAAATTATTATATATGCATGATTTTAATATGAGCATCTATACTTTTGCAGTGCTTTTAATAGTCACAGAAACTCGCACTAGCAAAACATAAGGCATCTGGCATATTGCTTGTGTCTAAAATGTTGATTAATATCATTTTGGGTTCATATATTGAGATGAACAACACATCTGAAGAAATTTAATGTCTTTGAGATACAAGAAAAGAAACAAGGTATGTAACTCAAACTTACCGGATTTCACAGTAGAGTCCATTTTTTATAGTTTCTTAATCAACATACTAACAATCCATTTTAAAATGGGTGACATGAAAAGAGGAGCCAATGCCCATTAAAATGGTATGCAATATGTTGGTATAACTTTATTGTCTTTAGACAAACAAGCCAAATCCAATGTCACATTCTCGTCTTTTTCTGTTGTCACTGTCAGAAACTGTACAGCAAATTCCAATTATCAGTGTATCCCCGTGTAAACCGGTCTACACACAGAAATATTTAAGAAAATTTATGCTTTGGTATAAAGAAAATACAATCCCGTTCCAAAATATCACAAAATGACAAACGCACTGATTTTATGAACAACAGTGTATCAGTCTTCAAACTAAATCCACTTTCGTAAAAGGTGGCCATTTGATGATGATAATAAGCAAGTTTAAAGTTTCATTTTCATCATGACATATAATATGCATGTGATATCACAAAACAATGTAACATATTTCAGTTGACATCATGAGCACGAACCGCCGCCTTCCGCCATCTTGGAAATTGTGCGCGATAATTTTTCTTGTTGTGAAATTAGCATTAGGTTAAATAACACTAAATTTTATTTTCCATCGGAGATCCAAAAAACGGGCGGCAGAAAAGATAAATATAAAGTTAGGAATTTGAATATTTTTCTTATTTGGGTTTTGCAATATTTAGGTACGCAGGGTTCTCAAAATATGTGAGTTGAACAGGCGTATTTGAATTTGTAACAGGCCTTCTAGGGGGGTCCAGGGGCATCCCCCCCCCCCCCCCCCCCCGAATTTTTTTTTAAACAAGCATGCAATTTCCTGCATTCTGAGCACTTTTGGGTACAGTTTTTTAGGAGATTTGAAGTGAACAACAATGCAAAAATTGCATAAAAATGCTGTGTTGATACATAAGATCACAAACAATATACAGAATGTCATACAAATCATACATAATCGTCATTCACAGAAATCCAAAACCTTTACAAGTCACTGTCACTATCTGAATCATCACTGTCTTCATCTGCCTCTATCAGCATTTCCTTGAGAACTGCCTTCACCATTGACCTTGACACAAGTCATGCTCTTCAGGATCAGTCTGGATTCCCACTTCCTCTGAAAGAACAATGGGGGCAGCTGCATATGTGGCAGGTGAAGGTGTTGGAGGCTTCTTAATCTTCTTCCTGGATTTGGCGCACAACCAATTCTTCACTGACTTTTTTATGATGTCTTTGGAACTTTCTACTGGTGGTCCATTGATCCCCACATGCAATAGAGAGTCAAGCATGGTAGAAGAAAGTCTGTTCCTCTGCTTAGTCTTGATGATCTTGAGGAAACTGGCTCCTCTCTCAGGCCATGCATTGGACACAGGCAATGTTGCAGCAGCCTCTACAGTCAGTGCAAGTTCAGGGTTAAAATGGCGCAAACCATAGGTGCGAAGGAACTGCAGCAATATCCACTCAGTAGGAGTTCTTCCATCAAGGTTCTCTGGCAGTTCCCTGATGAGGAAATCATGCATATTATACTTGAAACCTCTCCATTGAGTCAGCAGTTTGTCTTTCTGGGCATCATTGTCAAAGAAATGATCTCTAAGTTTGACATTAAACTGTCTATGTAGTTGTTCAGAAGAGTCTTCAGTTCACTGGCTTCTCTAGGGTTCATCTTTATTTCCTGACACATGTTTGTGAAGGACTCAATATCACTTGACAGCTTTTGCAGAGGAACCTCCTTTTCTTTTAACTCTGACAGTCTTTCTTTGCATAGACTGATAGCTGGGTTTATTCCTGAAAAGTTTAAGGAATCCTTTTGAAAATGACGTGACAATTTGGATAACACAGGCAACACATCACTTAAGATGTATATGGTTCCCAAAAATTTCAGAGACTTCATTCTCTTCAAGAGGCCAAGTGCTGTGGCATCATTCTCCTGTAGCTTTGAGAGTGTTTGTAATATTGCTTCCAAATCTAATTTAACAGCATTGACTGCTGCATCAAAACTTAACCACCGAGTAGGACAGGCTTTTTTTAGTTTTCTTATCACTTTGTCTTGGGTTTTTCCATCAAGTTGAATGCTTTGAAGAGCTACCTGCATTTTCATGTAAGCGGCTGTGTTTTTCGGTGAATTTTCAAAAAATTGCCAGTGAGAGTTGTCTGAGCAGGGTTTCAACTTTTTCAATGTACTTTAACGACTGATTCGAGCCAGTGCAGGCTAAAGCTAGACGATGGCAAACACAATGGACGTTTATCAGCGATGGGCTATCTTTTCTAAGCTGAGTAGCAACACCATTGACTTTCCCTACCATTACGGCAGCTCCATCTGATGCAAAACCAGTCAATTTTCTAATGTCTATCCCATTGACCTTTAGGTTGTTTGCAATCAAAGTCTTAATAGCCAGAGCATTAGCACTCTCAAAATCTCCAAGGATATTCAAGCACGACAGAAATTTTGTTTCAACCAATTTTGATTAGGCACAATAAAACTGTACAAATGTTACTAAGTTTTCTGTCACTGAAATATCAGACACTTCATCAGTAAGTAATCCAAAAGCTTCTGATTCTTTTACATTTTCAACAATCTCTGATTTGATTGTCTGACCTATTGTTTCAAAAATCTCCTGTTTTGAACCCTCTGATCTATGTTTGAAATATTTCAAAGTATTGTCATTGCATGTGTCTTCAATGAATTACAGTAAGGGTTCGAATTTCAGATTTGCTATGAACTGCTTCATTAGAAAATGGGCAACAGAAAAAGCTCTTTCCAAATGCATATTTTCAAGATCTGATTGTTTACTACGTTCAATGTGAAAACAAGAGGTCTTCTGTGCTATCTCTGTTGAGATGGCCTTCCTGTGCAATTTACTGTTTATATGGGTTTTAATTGCATCATGCTTAAACCTTACGCTTGGTTCAGATGCAAAGATCTCTCTTTTGTTCTGTGCATGCCTCATCCACTGGGACCTGATTTTCAAACTCAAACATTTTTTTAAAAAATAAAAAAAACCTTGTAATTCCTCACTAAAAATTATACCGAATATGTGAAAAAATATTGATTTTTTTTTTTTTTTAATATGCACTTTGTACTGTATATTATAACTAACATGGTATTGAACGTTTCTCTACCCGGGTCACGTAATCATCTTATTACTCAGTTCAAAAGAACTTCTGCAGATTGACAGTCATCGCAATCTAAGGACATGATATTCATCTTCAAAATACTCGACCTTAACCCGCGAAGAAACTCGCCGGTCATACGATTTTTTTGACTTTATTCCCATTTTTCTGTTTTCCTGGATTTTCTACCACCCTTTTCCGGTTTGTTGTTGTTTTTCGCTCAGTTTGTAACATGTGATTTGATTGGTCGAATGAAAAGGCGGCATATTTAAAATCTCAAATCGTTAACAAATTGAAACTCTAACATTTTGGCCCTTCTTCTCCGTTATTAAGCAAATCATGAATGAAAGTCCACATGAAATATGAATTTGCAATGATTCAATGCAATGGTTATACAGATTCAGGCATATTTATAACAGAAAACAACGGTCACTCTGCACTCAACATAACAATTCATTTCTTATTTACGAGTTCACTGTATGGCTAAATTCTTGCTGTTCGAAACGAAGTAAAATCGATAAATATAATGAAGAAACTTTGTTGTTCTTTGTATTTGTTTGAGTTTCTAACCACTAACAGCTATAGGGGAACGCACCTGGCGCACCCCCCCCCCCCCCCACCCCCAAAAGAAAAAAATATTTATATTTTGTTTTTTTAAACTATAATAAATAAAATTAAAATAAATACATATTCCTATAATTGGATAAATTTTTTTTAGAGATTCATCTTCTGATAACGTTTCCAATGTACTAGTCAAGAAGGGTGAGAGACTGGTTTGGTGGATTAAGATGTCTGCCTCCAATCCAAGAGTTATTTGGTTATATATCCAACCTGGTGACAAATGGAACATTGTGATGAGGCTCTTGAACGTACACAGTACTGATTTCCAGGGGCGTAGCTAGCCCTCTATTCATGTGGATTCATGATTGTGCTGGGGGGGGGGTATGAACATTTTGAAAACAATGGAGCAATCTGGTGTATTCTGGGCGTTCTTAGGTCCTTTAGTACTTGTAAATTGACAGTTTAAGGATAATAAATCAACAAATTTATTTTCTCGGCAGATCTTTTCTACAAAATAGCAAACAAATAAGGTTCGATAATGTGAAAAACACTCAGATTATCTTACAGAAGTCTAATTGTCTGTCCTTTTTGCCATTGAACTGTATATTTACATACTCGATGACAATGTCCATGTGTCTGTTACATGATGTACTCAAACAAACATAGTGATTCTGTAGCTTTGGCTAAACTGTTTTATTTTTTGTCAGAATCATGTGGATTCAGCCGTGTATTTCGCGTATAGGCAGCTACGCGCCTGGTTTCTACCTACCAAACAGACTTGGCTGTTACAGTAAGTTATCAACTTTCATCACAATCAAGCAAATTATTCTATATATAAAATTATGTTTTATTAGACAAATCTTGCAATATAAGTTTAAGCAATATTACAACACAAACTACATTAACAACAAACATGAAATGGTTATAGTGACTTCTGACTTGGTCACAATTTATAGAGAGAGCAAAATAATTAATTTCCTTATTGATAAAAGCTAGTTAAAAAGGTAACAAATCACTTAAAGTTTCAATATAGCTAATTTAAAAGTCAATACATCACTATTAGTTCCAATTGAGCTCTATAAGGGAGTTTATTCATTTAAGAAGTTTAAAAAATGCTTTATTTTGCTGAAAAGCATTGGTAACACTTGCTACTTTAAAGGGCGCCTCTTTTAAAGCATGGATCTTCAAATGATTTTGCTTTTGCTCTATAGTAATTTAAAGCTGCACTCTTACAGAGTGAATGTCTGGTAAACAGTGATATAAGTCTGCTAACAAAAGATTTGAATGTAGTTTTTCATGTTTTTGTCAGAAAATTGATGTTTTATGGTAATATTTGAATGTAGTTTTTCATATTTATGTTAGAAAATTGATGTTTTATAGTAAAAAGCATTATTAACACTTATTATTTTTTTAGACGTTGGCGTTCTTTCTTACAATTGAGATTTGTTCTATTGTAAGTTACCTTTATATTGATAACTGAATTGAAGGCTTTAATGCCAACATGAGCGTATTCTGAGACAAACCCCCCCAAACATTTCATATCTGTGTCCAGTGCTCCAGCTAGCCCGTTTTTCAATGGCGCAGCGCCCGTGCCCCTTTTCTGACCGCCCTGCCTTTTTTGAGTAGTGCCCTTTTCACAAATGCTCTTATAGCACCAATTATCCTGTTAGTGCCCTTTTTACTATTGAAATCATTGCAAAAAATTGGCAGCCCTTAATCCGCTGTTATAATTGAGACAAATTACGTAATACTCATGACAATTCAGTGTTCCCGCTAGGTGTCACCATGCCCACATTGACTGCTTAAAATATGCCGCACTGCCCTTTCATCTTCCAATGTGCCTTGTCCAAGTCATATGACAGCTAATTGTGTATATGTGTAGTGAGCAGACGACCTGTGTATTCATAATCGGTCATCTTTTAATCCAATAATTAAGAAGAGCCAAATAGGGAAACATCGGCAGGAGGCGGAGCTATTGAATGTGAGCCAATCAGAATATACATTGAGAATTCGTTCATTCAATGATGAAAGTTCGTAAAATGCGATAGAAAATGCGAAGGGATGGTGAAAAAAGTTGTCAAGCACAATTAAATCTTTTAAAATAATTGTTAATTATATTGTACAGACGAGACTCGCCATTTAAACATTGTTGATTTGAAGCAGACGGTCATTGCCGAATTAAACATAACAAAGGTGGCGCTAACACAATCAAATACGTCACTTTTTCAATAAATATTTTGAAAGCTTACTTGTAAAATATTCATGATGAAAATTTATTTGTTTCCCACAAATATATGTTGATGCTTTATGTAGCTTTTACCTATCATGTCTACGATCATTTCAAAAATCGCCGATACCGCCATTTTGTCAGAACGAATTTCGGAGTTAATTTATCAATGTTCTATGTTTTATAAGTGATTTTTTAAGCAAGGGCAGTGATTTTTATTGTCATTTTATTCTAAAACATTTAATAGCATATTAAACATTATTTTACCAAAGACAATTAAATAACAGCCAGGCTGAATGTAACATTCGTACACAATCCAGATCTTACCAAACTAAGATTCGTCCCCTACATATTTGTTTTTTTGTGTATTTATTTATTTGATTGCTTCAAATGTTTATTGTTTTTTTCTTTATTTTACATGTTTTTTTTTGAGAAATATGTGACATTTCACTAAAGAAGATTCCAGACAAGTACAATCATACTACCACACACAAATTTTAATTTTGATATTCAAATACACCCTTCTAAATTTTGAGAAAAAAAACACCATTTTGTTCAAGTCTGGAAATCATGGAAAATGATTTAAATTGAGTACGGTATGAAAACAAAACAAATTATAGGGGGAGACCCCCCCCCCAAAAAAAAAAAACACAAAAAAAACAACAACAACTTGTGACAGGGGTGGACCCCTCCCCCAATTGCCCCTACATGACTCATGTAGCTTGCCCTTTTCAAAACTCCACCCTGCCCTTTTCAAATCCTGGCTGGAGCACTGGTGTCAAATTGTGAGAGTGCAGCTCTAAAGCCAAACTGGTAATACAAATTGAAAGCAATTATCCTGTAAAAAAATAGCATTATGTGCTCCCTACTAAAATGTTACAAAATGGTCTGAGAAACTAAACATTTACTATCCCTATATTGAGCTGAGGTGAAATACATACATGTATATACCTACAAAGCATTATTCCTAAATAACATTTCATGCATTTCTAAAGATACTATTTCAGCAACTGTAAGTATCTCCCACTGAGAAAGTACACAAAGCTGGACGAAATCCCAACTCTTGCAAAGATAAAGACAGCAGATTGTCATTATATAAGTCATTGTTTCCAGGTTGTAGCGATATCATGTTAAAACTATTAACAGCGCAATGTAACATCTCCACTGAGTCCAGATCTAGGCGGTGGGATAGGAGATAGTGCTGGTGTGTCTCACTCTGTGGAACTGCAGCCCACAAGCCTACACTTCAATACATATGACCGTCACAGATACCGGTGTTGCCATCCATCAATTCCCTGCAAAGATATAAAAAAAAACTGATTTTAAAGGTTTATTTTAATCTAGCTACAACTGTACATTCATTTTAAATCTTTTAATTAATGCACAATTGCACATGGACTTGTGGCATCTGCATTATAATAAATGTTTTGAAAATATTTATTGATATTCAACTTTTCAGCAAAAGCTGGGGTATGTGCCTATATAGTTGAGTGGTTTATCCATTTTCCTAATAATTTACTGGTTTCCACAAGAAGACTCGAATCAAATTTGGAATCAGTCTCTTTTGTTACTTATTTTCTATTTTTTTCTACAATTATGATATCAAACATTGAAATATATATACATGTGATTGTGATACAGGTAAATGTAAGCATAATAATATTAATCATTTTCAGTTTCAGGAAATAAAAAAAATTACCACAAAGCATGACCAAGTCCCTTTAAGAGCATTTTGGCAATTGCAAAGGAAATTGAGATGGCACTCATTTCTGTACGCATGCATAAAAAACATAAAGCATTAAGTTAAACTACAAAATGAATTAATCAAAGGTGTTCGTCACATTGCCTGCATGGATACAGTAATACATTTATTTTTTATTTTTTATTATCAATATTTTTTTTTGGTCAAAATAGTGAATATATGTCATTTAAAAATATATTCCACAATTTTCCATAAAAGAAAATTAGTATAATATATAAATAAATATAATGTTACTTTATAGATATACATGTGTAAATGAACCAAACGCATGTATACACATGCATGTTTCTACAATTATATAGATTATTATTTAACACGGCGTATTGGTAAACAGCTCTTTTTTATAAATAAAACATTTTGCACTTCTTACCTGTGAAACGTGCTTGGGATCAGATCGCTGTCAAGGAAGCAAGTCAATCCTGTGGTTCATATTATTATTAAGCCACTTTTCGTTGTCTCATGCAATTTCATATTCGGCTTTGATGGTATGTGTAATTCCAGAACCAGTCTGACCCGAAATAAGCACGCTCAGGTCACTCAAAACGGAATTTAATGACAAAGACTTCTCTGTGATTAACACTTTATATTAAATATTACGGTTGTTGACACTTATACGCAAAATGTCTCGCGGAGTTCATGGACCAATGAAATGAGCCGTTATAAAACCTTACTCTGAAACTGGAAGTCAAGGGTGGTAGAAAATCTAGGAAATCAGAAAAATGGGAATAAAGTAAAAAAAACAACGTATGATAGGCAAATTTCTTCGCGGGCTAAGGTGGAGTGTTCGGAAGATAGAAACCATATCCTTAAATTCCGATGACTGTTAATCTGCAGAAGTTCTTTTGAACTGAGTAATAAGATGATTACGTGACCCGGGTAGAGAAACGTTCAATACCATGTTAGTATATTATACAGTACAAAGTGCATATTTAAAAACAAATATTTTTTAATATTTTTTTACATATTCGGTATTATAATTTTTAGTGAGGAATTATTAGATTTTTTTTGATTTTTTAAAAAAATGTTTGAGTTTGAAAATCTGGTGCCAGTGGCCTCATCATATGTTTTTTACAAACTAAACAGCACATACCCTCTCCTTCCACATATGCCAACCACCAGTTCTTTTTACTCAGAAAACCATAACTGAATTTCTTTGGCAAAAGCCTCGTTGTTTCTTTACTACTCAATATGGAGCAACACTTTGGTGCACACAAATGGACTGAATGTATGGTTTTAGCTGCAAACTGCTCAGCAATTGTCAGACAGATTTGTTCAGGAATCCAAAGGTCTTGTTCTGCTAGCCCTGGAACAGGAATTAATGGTCAGTATTGAGTAACTAAATTAATTTTCACAAGCCTCACATCAACATAAAAATGGCTGAACAATAGTTTATGGAATAATAGGTTTTACTTCTTGATAAACTGCAAATAATTGGGTTATTTAGTGATCATCACTGACCTTATTGACCAAGTATGTTGAATGAACTAAGTAGAAAAAATACCTGTCTTGATTTCTTCAGCACCTTGTCTGCAACCAGCATCTGGATCTGTACTAGATGAGCCATGAACAGTTGGCATTACTTCACTGCTGGGCTCAGTTGCTTGGTCTTTCTGTTCCAAAACAGCTAAATTAAAAAAGGAAAAACATTTATCACTTTTAATTTGATTTTAACAGTTACAAAATATGCTCTTTCTAGATGCACTTATTTACTGATGCACTTGTTTGAACATTTGCGAATTCAATTTATTTCATATTTACTCATAAAAAGTTACCGGTCGTGATTTCTGCTGTAACTTGTTTGGAAGCAGACTCTAGTGCCCCTGCACTTGACCAGCCATGGCCAACTGAGGCAACTGGAGCATTAGTTGCTCCTGTACAGTCATCTTGTTGTTCTTCTGAAAAATGGATGATTGATATTTCAAACTTTTGACTTAAAGGTTTTTCAATTTACTGAATCAACTTTAACACTGATAAATCAAAATACAAGACTGCAATTTTTTCAATTGGCCATGTGCTAATATTCAATTTAATTTTTAAAACTTATAACTTTGTAAAAGTAAGATCTTTTGCATTTATTTTGCTGATGACAATGGTTCAAGATCAATGGTAAACTTTTAAAAACATCATTATACCAGTGTGGCTTTACCTCTTCACAGTCCTCATACTCACAATATTTTCATCTGTGTATCCAGACAAATAGTAGTCTGCAAATCGAATCCGGCCCAACTGCAAATTATAACACAAACTGAACTGCTCAAAACTTTGTGGACATATAAATCCAATATTATGGTAACAATCATGCTAAACAAACAATAGAACCAGTTTTTTTTCCAAGACATTTTCATCACATTTTTTTTTTGGAAAAAATATTTGCAAAAAGAATTAACAAATTGGTGTAAAATATCTTCCCCATATATACTATAAGGGCTGTTCCAAAACAGTTGAAAAAAAAAACACTGGAAAATCCTTTATTAAAGCTGCAATCTCACAGGACACCGTTTTTACAATTTTTTTTATTTGTTGTCTTTGAAAGAGCAAATTTTTGCGTAAATATCTGCAAACCAATAATGAAAGATTACTGACAGAGCGCAGATTTGCATATTTCCGTTCAAAAATGAATGCTTTTTGGCTTAAACTGTTACTAACGGTTTAAGAAAATGACTAAAACATTATTTTTTTAACTGAAATTTAAAATTTGCGATCTATTTTTTTGTCCGTAGTCTTATATAACTGGTTTACATGGATTTTCGCAAAAATTGGCTCCTTCCGGGACAAAAAATAAAAAAAAAGTTGTCAAAACGTTCAATCTGTGAGAGTGCAGCTTTAACAAATAAACTGAAAATAAAATAAAATGTCTTTGGAATAGAAATATTACAAACTTTACAGGCTCAGCCTGTTATTACTATTTCAAAGACTAGTGTTCAATCTAGATCAAACTGTAAGGGACCAAGGGGATTCAACAAGATGGTTATTTTATTGCTTAGATTTAGATTTTAAACATGGTAGATTATTTTCCATAAAAATACAATTCATGAAGTCATTTTCGTAATTTAAATGGGGAAGAGTTGCACTATTGACATTTAAAATATGCCCTTGGTATTTATAGTTGTCAATGGTACAATCTATAGCATAGATCGAGACAAGCAAAACGATCGAAATGCGAACATAGCCTTGTAGGCATGGATCGCGGAAACGCATGCAAACAAATCAAAATGCGAATCAATAAGATAAACTGAAACGAGAAACATCGAGCAAACTTATGCAACAGGTCTTTTATAAAATGATACATACCCAATAACAATCATTTATTCTTTAGGGTAGCTGTTCGTGGCCGAAAAACGTCATCTATTTTTCTTTTCTTTGACATTTGTTCATGTTTTGGTCTGACAGGAAACCGTAAGTGCGCATGCGCGAAATACGGCACATTCGTACCACTGCGAATTCGAACCAGACTTTTAGGCGTACGAACGCTATAGAAAGGTAAGCATACAATCGGTATTAAATATTTAAGTACAGAATGTAAGTTTTGGTTCCTACAATAATTCTAACCGGCCGATATCTGGTTTGAACCGGTCAAATAGGCCGGCGGCCAGTTCATTTTGAGAACCCTGGGTACGGCGCTCCCGTAAAACTCTGGCCTTAGTTAAAACATTTAAAACCTCAATTAAATATTTCAAGACCAAGTATATCATTAAAAAACCTCAAGCCTAATTTGACATATGTGAGTATATACATGTCATTTATTCTGCAATATTGTTCAATGATTCTTTCATTCAAAATATGGAGAAATAATGTATAAATGTAAATCATGACATAATTCAAAAGTAGTCTACATTTGTAGACCCACATATGGAGCTGCCAAACTATGTACAGCAGTGCAAGCGCTCAAATTCAGATCTATTCACATGTATATTCCAGCTCCCCTCAGAGTTTGCCATGCTCGGTTCAGCTCCCTCCCCGACTTAAGCTTCTGGAGGATTATTGCAAAGCGAAACAACCTGCAGGTTTGTTTAACTGTGTTAATTGCTGAGCTTTTTCCATAAGCAATAAATGCATATTCATGCCCTTGCTTAATCCAGCTTAAATATTTATTCCCATATATAATGGTAAGTATAATTCTGTTATATCGGCCGGAAACTTCCCGTCTCATAATTTTTTTTAATTAAATAAAAGCAATGACATACATTTGTGCGCTGTAGAAAAAATAATCACCTTAACATTATGGTTACATGCAAATGACTGCTTGATGAATCAAGAATAAAGGACTTGTTTAATCTTCAATTCAGGAGTGGTAGCTGCATCAGAGTCCTTTCTGGTGGCTGCCTCTAATCATGGCATTGTTATTGACCACCCCAAATCCTCAACCCTGCAATCTTCTTTCTCAACCCCTCCTCCTGGGTGGCAAGGGGCCACTGCAGACCCTTTCATGAAGGCTGCATCCAATCATGGCATTCATATTGAGCTTCCAAAATCATCTCAGCCCCAGGATCCAAAATTAATCCCCACAGATTGGTGCTCTGTCCCTGGAAAAGACAATGCTAGTGATGTAAATGGCGAAAGTTCTGGCTCTGTGCTATTTAACTCGGAAGCTGTTACGACAAGGCCTGTTTGTGCATCAGATGCTTTAAATCAGCATGAGTTAGCGCTAACTACATTAATGCAAAGTTTCATGGGAAATGGTGACATTGAACACATAGATGTAAAAAGCCAGATTTCTGAAACAAACTATGGGAAAAGCGTTTACAGCAGGTATCAAAGTAATGGCGATAAAGATCACAACAAGGATGATGTGAAAATTGGTGTAAAGGAACAAGAATGCTTGAAGCAAGATACTGCTGAAGGTTGTGAGCTAGGTAATGGTGATAACACTTTCTCTGATGAAAGTATTGATGTTATTGAAGATCATGAGTTTCTGTCTGGCCAGGTTGAATTAAGTACACATTACTCTCAGGATTCGGAACAAGAACTTGATCACTCGAGTACATTGAAAGGTAGAAAGAATGAAGACTGTTATGATGAAGTTGATGGGTCAGAGACTGTACACAGTGCTGCAAGTGTGCTGAATGCTTTGGAGGAAAAAATACATGGAGAGATAGTTAAATTTGATAAGCAAATTGACATGAAAAGAAATCAAGAAGAACTGGATGATGACGAAGGATTAGGCAAACTGACACTTGAAAATGTGAAGAAAGAATTAGATAATAAAGCTCATGGAAAGTTTTATATGATGGATACTGGTGAAAAGGATAAGATTATCAAAAATTGGATGAAGACCATGGAAGAGGCAAGTGAACAGCAAGACAAACTTCTGACAAGTGTTAACGAAGACAAGGTGTCACTTGGAGAAGTTGCTGCATCTGTTGTGAAGAAAGCTATTGCTAAGGGAGTGCTAAAGTGGGTGGTAGGTCAGAATCTCACTGTTGAAACTAATCCAGTGATTCAGGAGAATGTGGTTTCTTCCTCAGAATCTGACTTAAACGAGGATATTATTGGTGTTACTGTTAGTACAACACCTGATTTGGATGAAGTGGTATTGAAGTCAACAGAGGAAAACAATAATGTTGTGTTTGTTAAAGGTGCTATGGATGATAGGCATAGACGTATCAGTCAAGATTCAGATATAACTGTCTCAAATAGAAAGGTCAAAAGTGAATTGGTGGATACTGAACCTGTTCCTAGCACTTCAGAAAGATCAGGCGATGATTTTGAAAAGTTTTTCTTTAAGTGTAAGGCTTCGCAACATGGCATTGTGATTGAAAGCCCTGGGAAAAAGGGTGAAGTTCAGAATCAGATGAAAGAGAGCAAAGACAATGGTATGAAAAATGAGAATGACAATGCAAGAAATGAACTTCCATTTAATGAAAATCTTATTGAGATCCCAAGTGGTTTACGTTTAGCCAGAAAACGAACATTGTCAGAATTAGATTCAGGAAACACAAGCAGAGAAGGATCTCAGAGCGATTCTCTGGATGCATTTAAAATGAAGGCGCTGCAAAGAGGTATTACGATACAAGATTCCAAGGAAGGTGTATTGGACAGTGATGCTGAACTGGAACTGTTAAACACTTCAGGAAGAGTAAGTAGGGGATCCAGCAACTCTTCAGAAAGATTTAGTAGGCAATCCAGCGTGGATACTGCAAGAGTGAGACATGCCTCCACACCAGATCCTTCTCTCACAATTCTAAATCCATCTTCGCAAGAGATGAAACCCAGAAGGAAAAATGGTGATTTGAAGTTGAGGTCTGATGCTCTTGAGTTTGAAACAGACTTATTAAATGCTTCTTTTGCTAGTTCAGGTATAAGCGAAGGTTCTCAAATACGCGCAGAAGCTCCGGAATTCGTACCAGGGAAAGAGCTTAATGCTCGTACCACAAGTTTCAAACCAAAAGAACAAATCCCTAAGAAACCAAAGATATTCTATATTCCAACTCCGAAAGAAGAAGTACCAAATCCCTCTGTCTCAATTCAGGCAACACCAAATATCAGACATGTATCAAGTGAGACCAAAAGGTTCAGGAAGAAAGACTGTAGCACAGAAACTAGTAATTGTATCACCAGAGAAGTGTGTGTGAATACGGACGAAAGTCATGCTAAAGAAAGTCTGGGAGGTAGAACCATAAAGACAACTGCGAGGTATGTAACGAAGAGCGTTAACACTGATGTACCAGCTAAACGTACTGTAGGAATCAATGTGAGAATGAAACCACCGGCTAAGGTTGCCAAGGAAACGATGACTGATGCGCTACATGTGCAAGATGATGCGAGCAAGGCTGATGTGACCTTTTTAGCTGACAAAGTGAAGGCTTTACAGGTTTGCTTTTACTCTGTATATTTAATATGGTAATCTGTTTTTAAAATAAAAAGTGACTGAGGATACTATGTTTGCACTTTCGCCATATATCACAAAATAGTTAAGTCTGTATTCAACCCAAGGCAAGCCAATAAATAGTATTCCATTTCACTGACATAGTGTCGTACATAAATTTAAATAAGTATAAATGTGCAATTTTAAAATGAGGTCAGAAATCAAAATAGAACATCATAAAAATGTAATTTATTACGCTTTAATGCAGGTCTCCTTTGCAATTTAAACCTATTATGTATAAAATTAAGGGTTCTGATCGGGTATTTGACTCATTGATTATTGCAGATTTTAGGTTTGAAAGTTCAGTTAGAAAAATCTGAATCAGCAACCCCCACACTAAAGTGAATACAACCTTATGGATCATAATGCAGTAAAACTGTTTTTTTTTACCAGAGAAAGGGGAAGGGGCTGGGGGCCTTAAAGCAGGGGGAAGTTTTGAGGCGTTATAGTAAAAAGGGGATCATTTTTATATAAAATGTGCATGTTTTACTTTTAATTTGCTTTCATAAATCTTATAAGATCATTACAAGGCTTTCTCTCTTTTTCATGTTCTTGAACTCCTCCACTAGATTGTCATAGTCAAGTTCACTCAAATTTCCGTCGGATTTTAATAATTATTGAGTTATGCCCCTTGTTTCAATGAGGTAATAACAACAACAATACAAGCGTAAGCATTCACTCCAGAGCAAGCTTGTTAGGTTAATGAACTCACTTTTGACAGCCGTAATTCAGTATGTTTCCATGTATGTTTCAGTCAGAGCTGGTGAGAAGAACAGAGAGAGATGTCGTGGAGAAGCTGACAACCATGAAATCCAGCCTGGCCAATAACGTAGCTGGGATATCTCCTCTGTTTACTGATGGGTTAGGTTTTAGCTCGATTTTGATGAAGCATTGTCTCAATTTGTAAAAAGTTAAAAACCAGTTAAAATATTTATAAATTATATATTTCTTCAAATAAGTTTTCCCAACAAAATTAAAAAAGATTTAATAATTTGGAAATTTTACAAATCTGTAACAATTTCACAGATTGTTAAAAGCTAGTTTGTTTCTGTAAGTGTGGTTTTAATTATCCCCCGCCTTGAAAAGGCGAGGGAATATAGTAATGGTAGGCGCAACTCCTTGTGTGCGTGCGTGTGTCCGTCCGTCTGTCCGTCCCACATTCATTTCTTTGCATCTTCTCTTATATTTTACATGCGATTTCTACCAAACTTTCACAGATTGATCATAAAGTGAAGCAGCGCATATTATAGGGCTTTTGCGATTCGACCATTTTTGAAAGAGTTATAGCCCTTTGTTTAGTTTACATTTAAAATTGTTTTTTTTCGCAACTCCTCTTACGTTTTTCATGCAATTTCTACCTAACTTTCACAGATTGATGATCATAAAGTGAAGCAGCGCATATTGTCGGGCTTTCCTGATTTGACCATTTTTGAAAGAGTAATTGCACTTTGCTTATTTTACATTTAAAATTGGTTTCTTTGCATCTCCTCTTACGTTTTTCATGCGATTTCTACCAAACTTTCACAGATTGATGATCATAAAGTGAAGCAGCGCATATTGTCTGGCTTTCCTGATTTGACAATTTTTGAAAGAGTTATTGCCCTTTGATTATTTTACATTTAAAATTGGATTCTTCGCAACTCCTCTTACGTTTTTCATGGGATTTCTACCAAACTTTTACAGATTGATGATCATAAAGTGAAGCAGGGCATATTATCTGGCTTTCTTGATTTGACCATTTTTGAAAGAGTAATTGCCCTTTGCTTATTTTACATTTAAAATTGGTTTCTTTGCAACTCCTCTAACGTTTTTCATGCGATTTCTTTCAAACTTTCACAGATTGATGATCATAAAGTGAAGCAGCGCATATTGTCGGGCTTTCCTGATTTGACAATTTTTGAAAGAGTTATTGCCCTTTGATTATTTTACATTTAAAATTGGTTTCTTCGCAACTCCTCTTATGTTTTTCATGCGATTTCTACCAAACTTTTACAGATTGATGGATCATAAAGTGAAGCAGGGCATATTGTCGGGCTTCCCGATTCGACCATTTTTTGAAAGAGTTATTGCCCTTTGCTTATTTTACATTTAAAATTGGTTTCTTCGCAACTCCTCTTACGTTTTCCTACGATTTCTACCGAACTTTCACAGATTGATCATCATAAAGTGAAACAGCGCATATTGTCGGGCTTTCCTGATTTTACCATTTTTGAAAGAGTTATTGCCCTTTGCTTATTTTACATTTAAAATTGGTTTCTTCGCAACTTATCTTACGTCTTTCATGTGATTTCTACCAAACTTTTACAGATTGATGAGCATAAAGTGAAGCAGCGCATAATGTCGGGCTTTCCCGATTCGACCATTTTTGAAAGAGTTATTGCCCTTTGCTTATTTTACATTTAAAATTGGTTTCTTCGCAACTCCTCTTACGTTTTTCATGCGATTTCTACCAAACTTTCACAGATTGATGATCATAAAGTGAAGCAGCGCATATTGTCTGGCTTTTGCGATTTGACCATTTGTGAAAGAGTTCATGCCCTTTGTTTATTTTACATTTAAAATTGGTTTCTTCGCAAATCCGCTTACATTTCACAGATTGATGACTATATAGTGATGCAGCGCATATTGTCGGGCTTTCGCAATTCGGCAATTTTTGGAAGTGTTATTGCCCTTTTTTTACATTTAAAATTGGTTTCTTCCCAACTCCTCTTACGTTTTTCATGCAATTTCTACCAAACTTTCACAGATTGATGACTATATAGTGACGCAGCGCATATTGTCAGGATTTCGCGATTCAGCAATTTTTGAAAGAGTTATTGCCCTTTTTTTAACATTTAAAATTGGTTTCTTCCCAACTCCTCTTACATTTTTCATGCAATTTCTACCAAACTTTCACAGATTGATGACTATATAGTGACGCAGCGCATATTGTTGGGCTTTCGCGATTCTACATTTTTTGAAAGAGTTATTGCCCTTTCTTTATTTTACATTTAAAATTGGTTTCTTGCAACTCCTCTACGTTTATGACTATATAGTGACACAGTGCATATTGTCAGGCTTTTGCAATTTGACCTTTTTTGAAAGAGTTATTGCCCTTTTTTAATTTTACGCATTTCTTATGTTCCTGAGAAACTACCCTTACCATTGATAGGCTTTCGTTACAAAAAAATGTCCCCATGAGGCGGGGGATATTGCTGTCTGTGACCGCTCTTGTTTAAATTATATAGCACAGTCATCGAAATTAGACGTCAGACTTACAAGCCCAAATTTAACATGAGTATGGGCCTTAAAATAAATCAACTAGCCATGCTTTACAAAATCCAGATTTAGAGCAAGCCTGGAAAGCATTTTACCAGTGTAAGGTTTGCAGACATGTTCTGATATTGACCACTGATTGCAAAATTACAAAAATGTGACACTCATTTCGCAAACAACAATCTTTGTGACAAAAATATTGGACTTAAAAATAATTTATTAAGATATTATTTGTTTGTTTCAGTGTGGAAAGAGATATGCTTAGGAGCATGTTCCACAGTAAATTGGCGATGATAGACGAGGCGATCGTAGAGTGCAAGGTCAGTTGACATTTCCATTTTGTATAAATTTATGCATTCATGACAAGTATTCCAAAATATGTCGCCGGGTCTGGACCGATTTAGGTTCCAAACTTTTAGAAGACCTGGTCGAATGCAATGCGCGTAAATGTTGATCCTTGGAATAATTGTTAGATGGTAACAGACATAGGGTCAGTTGAAAAAGTTAATCATTGCTGTCGGTTTCAGGAGGCTGCCAAGAAGAACATGAGCCTTATCCAATCTGGCTGGGTGCTAAACGAGATTCCAGACTTCCAGTCTGTGATTCCAGAAATGTCTCAATCGCCCACCAAGAAGTTATCCAGCCCTGCACGGCCTCTTATTAAACCTGGCAACCTGCAAGCTAGCCCCCTAAAGTCCCACCCTGGGGCTCGGAATGAACTGCCCAAACCAAGGGCTCAACAGGGGTCAAATAGCGTTGCTTTGGTAACTGATGTGAGTGGGGTCAGTTCGCTGATCGGATCATCAACGAAAACAGTGCTGACACTTTCAAAACCCAAGCTGGGCACTTCAACAAACTCGGCAAAGGTTTGTGTAAAATGTTGATGTATATAAAATTCAAGGAAAGTACTTATTATGCTCAATACCTATTAAATATGAATGTTCTTTGGTAAGTGACAGATGGAGGTTTTTTTCCTTCTTGAATATGTGTTATAAATACATGTCTAATAAATAATTGCCAAACATTTCAACAGAATTAACTAAAATGGTACTAGCTTGCCATGGGGTATGTAGGCTAGACGAATATTGCAAACTCTGTAAGTAATGCCATGTCTGATATATAAATGTAGAAATGAAACAAGTTTAGAAGTAAGATTTTACCCATAAAAAGATTAACCTTCAGTAATGTATGGAACTGCAATGGTGATTTTTAAAGAGGATTTTATCTGAAGGAATGTTGTTTTTTGCTCTTCTTAATTATTACAATCGAAACCTGTTGATATCCCAGGGACAGGTCAAAATACTTCGAGCATTGCGAATATTGAGCCAAGCAAGAATGCTTACATAGAGTTAAAAGAATCAATCCGACACATCAAGTTTAAGCCAATGAGAAAATCGAGCCAAGCAATATCGTGCCAACAGGTTTTGACTGTACCTTGCTTTTGGCATACATCCCTCATACTCAATCAGACACCAAGCTTACTTTTGGGATTGACAATTATCATCAGCTGTACTATACCCCTGAAGTCAGTTTTTATGCCCCCGAAGGTGGGCATATTAAAATCGCACCGTCCCTCCGTCCGTCCGGCTCTGTAACTTTCCCTTGTATGGACAGATTTTAAAATAACTTGCCACATGTGTTCCACATACCAAGACGACGTGTGGCGTGCAAGACTGTGTCCCTACCTCAAAGGTCAAGGTCACACTTACTGTTTATTCACAATGGAGTGCTGCATATAAGGACATAGAGTATAGGTGGTCGTGTCCGGGCTGTAACTTTCTCTTGTATGGACAGATTTTAAAATAACTTGCTACATGTGTTCCACATACCAAGACGACCTGTCGCGTGCAAGACCCGTGTCCCTACCTCAAAGGTCAAGGTCACACTTAGTGTTTATTCACAATGGAGTGCTGCATATAAGGACATAGAGTATAGGTGGTCGTGTCCGGGCTGTAACTTTCCCTTGTATGGACAGATTTTAAAATAACTTGCCACATGTGTTCCACATACCAAGACGACATGTCGCGTGCAAGACCCGTGTCCCTACCTCAAAGGTCAAGGTCACACTTAGTGTTTATTTACAATGGAGTGCTGCATATAAGGACATAAAGTCAAGGTTGTCGTGTCCGGGCTGTAACTTTCTCTTGTATGGACAGATTTTAAAATAACTTGCCACATGTGTTCCACATACCAAGACGACGTGTCGCGTGCAAGACCCGTGTCCCTACCTCAAAGGTCAAGGTCACACTTAGTGTTTATTCACAATGGAGTGCTGCATATAAGGACATAGAGTATAGGTTGTCGTGTCCGGGCTGTAACTTTCCCTTGTATGGACAGATTTTAAAATAACTTGCCAAATGTGTTCCACATAACAAGACGACGTGTCGCGTGCAAAACCCGTGTCCCTACCTCAAAGGTCAAGGTCACACTTAGTGTTTGTTCACAATGGAGTGCTGCATATAAGGACATAGGGTATAGGTTGTCGTGTCCGGGCTGTAACTTTCTCTTGTATGGACAGATTTTAAAATAACTTGCCACATGTGTTCCACATACCAAGACAATGTGTCGCGTGCAAGACCCGTGTCCCTACCTCAAAGGTCAAGGTCACACTTAGTGTTTATTCACAATGGAGTGCTGCATATAAGGACATAGAGTATAAGTTGTCGTGTCCGGGCTGTAACTTTCCCTTGTATGGACAGATTTTAAAATAACTTGCCAAATGTGTTCCACATACCAAGACGACGTGTCGCGTGCAAAACCCGTGTCCCTACCTCAAAGGTCAAGGTCACACTTAGTGTTTATTTACAATGGAGTGCTGCATATAAGGACATAGAGTATAGGTTGTCGTGTCCGGGCTGTAACTTTCCCTTGTATGGACAGATTTTAAAATAACTTGCCACATGTGTTCCACATACCAAGACGACGTGTCGCGTGCAAGACCCGTGTCCCTACCTCAAAGGTCAAGGTCACACTTAGTGTTTATTCACAATGGAGTGCTGCATATAAGGACATAGAGTATAGGTTGTCGTGTCCGGGCTGTAACTTTCCCTTGTATGGACAGATTTTAAAATAACTTGCCACATGTGTTTCACATACCAAGACGACGTGTCGCGTGCAAGACCCGTGTCCCTACCTCAAAGGTCAAGGTCACACTTAGTGTTTTTTCACAATGGAGTGCTGCATACAAGGACGTAGGGTATAGGTTGTCGTGTCCGGGCTGTAACTTTCTCTTGTATGGACAGATTTTAAAATAACTTGCTACATGTGTTCCACATACGAAGACGACGTGTCGTGTGCAAGACCCATGTCCCTACCTCTAAGGTGAAAGATACACTAAATGTTTATTCACAAGGGAATTCTGAATATAAGGACATAACAGTGTAGGTTGTCAAGTATGGGTGGTATTTTTTTATGTTCAAAGGCAATTTAAAATAACTTGCCATATGTATTTGACACGTAAAGGCAAGATCAACTTTTCATGTACTGACCTTGTTCGTAGGTCAATGTCACATTCGGGGGCATTCGTCACATACTGTGACAGCTCTTGTTCAAGTTAATTATTGCTAGAGTGCTCTTCTGACTGATTCTCATTTCAAAGAATTTAAATTAGAGAAAATGCCTGTTTGTTTTCTTGACATTTGTTTTTGTTGTTGTTTTCTGTCTGGTAGGTAAGAAATTGTAACATACGTTTAACATTGATTGACTTTGATAATGCCTTCATTGTATCTTTGTTTCCCTGTCTGTCAGTCTGTTCATCACACTTTATCGACTAATAACTAAAGACCCTTTGGGTCCAGGAACTTCATACTTTTGGTATACAAGTTGGTCTTTATTAGTAGATGACCCCTATTGATTTTGAGATCAGTAGGTCAAAGGCATAGTGACCTTAAGCTGAAAAATGGTTTACATTAAATATATAAAAAAAAGCTTTCACCCAGAACTTTCTGCTTGGAATGCCAATTGGTCATGACTAGTAGATGACTCCTAAATTGATTTTTAGATCAGTAGGTCAAAGGTCAAGGTCGCAGTGAGCATGCACAATACTAAAATAGAACAAACTGGTACTTCTAACATGCATCTATCACTTTACTTCTTGATATTAAAATGGTTACGGATTATATGCAGTAGAGGTTCACTATTGAATACGGGTGAATACGCCAAACTTCAAGGTCACTGTTGGTTTGTCACTAGTCCAAAAGTCTAAATTTCATGTTCATCATTAATTATTTCTCAGCTGCAACCACACAATGGGTGAGTGAAGCTCTTTTCAAAAGTTAAAGTTAAAATTTCTTAATGCTATAAGTTATTTTTATAATTTCAGCCGGTGTTGTCCATGTCCTCTGCAGCAAATTCTGAAGGGAAATTCCCCATCATTGACCTGAATGCCATGAAAACTAGAATCACCAACGAGCCTGCAGCACAGAGTATTCCGTCACGTAAACGCAGACGTGACTGTCTTGAAAAACCTAGAAAGGAAAAGGATGGGTTAGAAATTGGGGCTATCCAAGAGTTGAAGCACCCTGGGATTGAAGAAGATGTAAAGATGGGGTATAAGGCTGCTTTTAGGGTTGAAAGAACAAATAAAACTATAGATGTCACTGAGAAAGTGAATAATGAAATGTTTGAAGAAGAAAAATTAGGAACTGTTGCTAGTGCTGATGATGAGGGCACAGATAAAGAGGCAAATGATACTTGTGATGTTAAACTGCCACATCTGAAAATACAGACAGTATGTGGCACTGTGGATGATTCTCTCAATGTTTGTTCCAGTGATCTAAAACCAAGTGTCTCACATGACAAACAAACTGTCGATAAAACACAGCTTGTAGATACTACTCAAGCAACAGATAACATCAAATCAGTTGATAAAGATAATCATGTTGATGACAAAAAACCTGTAAATGACACGCTCCAAAAAGCTGACATGAAGATGACTGACACTGAATTTGAAGACACAAAAGCAGTAGAAGGTTTGATGAAGAAAGAAAAGACCTGTGCTCAATCCAATGGTGGAAAACGAGACAGAGTGGTTGGAAATATGATGGATGTGGTAGATGACAGCGAGGAGGAACCTTCCAACAATGAGACGGGTAAGAAGAAAAAGCTTAATAGACTAAATTAAAAAATTCAGGATTTTTAACTTGTCTTGTTTTTTTGAAGAAAATTTAGACTACCGTATTTTCCTGACTATAAGGCAATCCGCTTATAAGACGACCCCCCTACTTTGCCCATGAAATCTGGTGTTTTTGTCTTGACTCGTTTATAAGATGGGGTAGAGTTTTAAAGCAAATCCAGCACTTGAAATTCTGTGATAATGTTCAAGCTTAACAGTCAAATATGAACTAAGTTTGTTCATTTGCTTGGGATTATTGATTTTTATTTTCCAATGGTATGGTATGTTTGAACCAGCCTAGACGCAATTTTTGGGACTTAAGTGGGTTCATACGGTATTTGATTGACCTATTTACAAACCATTGCAGTGCATCTTTGATCTTTACACAGCTCGTGCTGTGTTGTCACAAATTGTACTGTTTGATCTGCAGCCGACAAAGAGAACAAATTCCATTACATGTGTTAATGAGTTATATTTTCGCAAGTGTTTGTTTGGATTTCAGTTGATGGGACTTAATTTTTGAGTAATAAATAACCATTGATGATTGAGGATAAATTAATGAAATAATTATTGAAATCTGCTAGTTACATGTAGCAAGTGCATGATATATGCAAAGCCTTATAGTAAGGAAAAAGTAAGTTTTATTTACGACATAGAAAAAATAACAATGCATTTAAAAAAAAAAAAAGACAATTTTTATTTTAAAGGTAACAAAATATGTCTCAGACTCCTATGAAAAACAACGTGTTTGGACCGATAACATGTGTTATATTGAGTGTTCATCGTAGCGAAACAAAGCAGACCATACTATGGTCGTCTTAATCCGATGGGTGTGATTGTGTCCTTTTTATTGGGGTGTCATCCACAGACAATAAATCAGTCAGTTGAATACCTTATGAATAACTTATGTTGAATATTCCTGATTATGACTCTATTCTTTATGAAATTCTTATAGACTCGCCTATAAGACGGGCCCCCTACTTTAAAGTTCAAAATCAGGACCAAATTTCCCGTCTTATAGTCGAGAAAATACGGTATTGTGATATCCTTGGTGGGGGTGAAATCGTGCATTAACTAATGTTTGACCAAATTTGTAGTTTATGACACCATTAACATCAATGCTTTTAATGAAATTCAATTTACATGCATTTGATCATAATATTGGTAGAAATACACATTTATTGCCATGCCCTTGGTCAATATTGCTTCGTCAGGTGGATAAAAGGTCTGAAAAGGCCGATAACAAGCCATCTCACTTGACTCACTTGAGAGTTATTGCAGTTTAATTATAGAATTTACCTTAAATTGGTCTTTTCTAATCAATAACTTTAGAAGCTTTTGTCCAATCATCATCAAATTTGGTCAGAACTTGTACCTTTGATTTAAATCTGAAACAGTCAAAGATATTCACTATTTCAATTGAAACTTAGTACAAATTAAAAGTTTTACAGTGACTCTTTCAGATGTTAAACAAGACCCATAACTCTGGCTTTTAGAGTTCTCAAGTAACTCCCCTTTATTGGCTGATAAAACAACGACAGACAAGCGTTAGTAGGATTTATTTTAGGATGCTCTTGTATCAAAGTTACTAAAAATAGATTTTGTATTCATTAAAATTGCATCAATAAAAAATAGAAAGACTGGTTTTTGAAATGGCTCAAATTTTTAATTGTTTTCAGAATTTTTTTTATTAGTGATTGGGTATTCCAGATACCTTTTAGTAATCAGCACATAGATAATATTCATTTTTCAGTTGCCGAGGTGCTTTTATCTGTTTTAATGTAAATTATGTTCAGCTTGTCTATAATTTGACTTTACAGAGGAAGATAAAGACATCGGTAATGATGATGGAAGTGAGAATTGTGAAGATAAACTAGTTGAAATTGAAGACGGAGAGAGATATGAAAGTGATAACCAGTCTGACAAGGCCAATGATGAATCAAACAGAACAGGGAAAGATATGTATGAATTTGAAGAAGCTGAAAAGAAAGTAGATTCTGAATATGAAAGGGCAAAGTTGTTTGAAAAAGAAATACAACATATGGCTGAATGTCTAAACATTAAGAAGGAAGATGGCAAGGTTGTCAATGATATTTGTGGGTCAGAGAAAAAAAATGATAAAAATATCATTACGGAGAAGATGTGTTTGGAATATGATAAACAAGAGATCGACAACAATCAGGCAAGTCCATTGTTAGAAAAGGAGAAAGCGTTCGATAACATTGATGAAGATGAGTTTCACTCCTATACAATCGATTCAGGACTAGATACTGAAAATGTGGTATCAACAGAAGTCACACAAGTTCAAAATGCTGTAAGTGGTTCCAACCCAATCAACTCAGTAACTCCGATGCAGGCCCCAGGAATGCTTGGAAACCTGGATCCAGTGTTGTACCAGCTAGTTTTTGAGCAGTTGTTGCAGACATATCCAGAGCTTGCCTATTCTCCAGGGATGCTAGCAAACTTGGCCATGCAACAGACTGGTCTGGTCCAAATGAATATGCAGGGAATGCAGGGCGGGGCCAGTATGGTTCCTGCAGTTATTGCGCCAATCATTGGCCCAGGGCCTGGTTTAACACAAGGGTTTGGTGAACCCGCCTTAAATGGAGCCATGCAGATGCCTTCCAACAAACAACAAGTGCTTGCTCCAAGTATGTCTTCTGTAGATCAGTCAGGAAAAGCCATGCAAATGCCTTCTACAGGTTCAAAAGCACCTATGACAGCCTCTGTAAATCATTTGGGAGCAGCCATGCAAAAACCTACTGGTTCACAAGCACCTACAGCAACTTCAGTAAATCAGTTAGGAGCAGCTTTTACTGGTTCACAAGCACCTATGGCGGCCTCTGTAAATCAGTTAGGAGCAGCCATGCAAATGCCTTCTACTGGTTCACAAGCACCTATGGCAGCCTCTGTAAATCAGTTAGGAGCAGCCATGCAAATGCCTTCTGCTGTTTCACAAGCACCTATGGCAGCCTCTGTAAATCAGTTAGGAGCAGCTTTTACTGGTTCACAAGCACCAAAGTCAGCTTCTGTAAATCAGTTAGGAGCAGCCATACAAACACCTTCTACCGGTCCACAAGCAGTTGTTCCTAAGGTACCTGCTGTAAATCAATCTGTGGCAGTTGTGCAGAGGTCATCTAGAAGCAGTTTGAAAGACTTCAGAAACATGCTTTCATCTGGGAAAATATGTGACCCAAGCATGGTCGCAGACAAAGGGGATGCTTACACTGCATTGAGGAAACCCTTTCCTGGAACTATAGACACAAACCTGATTGCCAGCAAGCCACCAGGGTTCCAGGAAAAGACTAAAATCAGCCAAACTGAATCTGCTGTAAAGGAGAAAACAAAGGAAGAAATGAATGATGGACTTGACAAAGAAAAATGTATACTTAAGTATTTCTCTCAGCCTGAGGTAGCACCAGTCTCAAGTCAGAGGTCAAGTACTGACATTAATCCAAGCACTGGCTTATCAGTTAAGGTTAATGAACCGTCAAAAGACTTGGAGAAGTTAAGCTATTCCAATGAAAGCAAGTCCATCTCTTCAGATCCCAGTTTCCGAGAGCCTAGCGTTCCAAAACCAGGCGTTGCACATCCCAAACCATCAGTGATTGTCACTAGGAAGGATCTCAACTGGCTAAGCATAGGATCAATGCCAAAACCTCCATCCATTCCGTCCAGCTCTGAAAATCATAATGTTGCACAGTCTGTTTCACCTTCATTATCATCTGCTGCATCACAGTCTGACTTTATGCCGGAGTTTGCCAAGCGTCACAACCCTGAGATAACACGTAAAAGTGTTGTGGATCACTTCGTGCTTAAACCTAGCGAGCAGGTGGCTCGGTCTTTAGCAAATGCAGAAAAGGAGCTGAGTTTTGTGTACAAGCCACCTTCACCCCCGCCCTGTGACACATCCGAGTGTTACAATGTACAAAAACAGGTCAGTGAACATACTTGATGATCTTAAATATTGGACTGTCGACAACCCACTCTGAATTGAAAATTCATAACACATAAGTTAGTGTTAAAAGTTGGACCAATTAAGTTATCGATTATGGAGATTAAAAGCTGTTTGATGATCAACTAATTTTTCATAGATTTTAACACCCTTTTACAAACACTTCCCTTTAAAAATTTTGGCTTCATTATTTTAAAGCGACAATTTACTTGTCTGTTTTTTTGTTGTTGTTTTTTCATTCTTTTTTTGTAGCATTGATTTATTTAATTGATCAATCAATTGATGAATAAAAAACAGAAACATAAATTTGGTAGAATGTTTGCGTGAACGTTCTAAAAGAATGAAAATAATGAATGTTTCAATAACAAATTATGACTAAAATACTATCAAAAGTACCAGATTTTGACCTTTTTAATGTTTTTTTTTATTATATTTGATCATTGGCACAACACTATTAGTAAAACAAATCAAAAATTGAAAAATGCTTTGAACAATTAATGCAAGTGGACTTGTATCCACTATATTTTTTTAAACATGCTTACTAATTAGAAAATGCAGACATAATTGGATTTTAGCAAAATGTCAGCAGTTCAATATTATTCGTTAGCAATATTAACTGTTCTTGTTTATTTTTAGCAGAATCAACTATTTTTTGAAGTGAATGTGAGACACAAGCATTGCAATATTCTTTTTTACTTTTGACATCACATGATGCATGTTACTCTCTATGTTTATATATGTTTAATATAAAATAACATTATTTAATTATTGCAACATCATTCATTTAAAATGTCATTATTTTGACCACACAGGTTGACCCTGAAGCTGTAGAAGATGCCATGTTGCAGAATCCGATCCCAGATATGGACCCTGTCTCTGCCCTCTACGAGTATTGCCAGGCCTGGGGAGAAAAAACCACCTTCGAGGTCATCTCTCGGGAAGGACCCCTAAACAAGCCAGTGTAAGTTTTTATTAAATCTATTTTGTTACTTTGAGTGTAAAAAATGTTATTGTCAAATTGTTGGTGTCATTTTCGGTGGCTTTGGGGTTCCTGCTTAACTTTGACCCTGTTTCTGTGTTATGTGAACTTGTGTCATTCAAAACTCCATATTTATTTCACCTCGAGTCTTGAAACTAGGGTTTGAGCCAGGCTTTGAAAAGGACAGGGTGCTGCAGAAGTGGGACAGGGTGTTAAGAAAGAAAAGAACACAATGTATCGGGCTGTGAAAAACGTTATGAATTTCACCAAAAATGTTAGGAATTTAATTGAAGTAATTTTATTGGGCTAAACCACCATATATGTTAAGTTTGTATGCATTTAAAATCATATTGTTGGTTCTTATCAGATTTTTGAGACTAATATTTAGTCTATGGGGTCAGAAGGGGCCCATGCTGGTCTTGTTTTTTTGTTGTTGTTGTTGTTGTTTTTTTTTGGGGGGGGGGGGGGCTTGCCGCTGCACACAGTATATCCAGTGTTGTGGCCCTTAAACATGCAAAAATTGGCAGAAGGGGCCAATGCTGGTCTCCATGAGGGCAGAAGAGTGTTACCAGAAAAAGAAATCGTGCAGCACCCTTCCATACCTCTTTAGCTTAAACCCTACTTGAAACCTTAGGGGAATGTTGTTGAGATGATGAAGTTTGCACCTTTTGCATGCTGCTTTTAGTAAAACCAGAGTTATGGCTGGTTAATTTACAAAAATTGACATTCCTGGACTTATGTCACACAAAACTCCAAACTATACGACCAAGAGTCATAAAAGCTTAGAGGAATGTTGTTGGGGTGATGAAGTTGTGTTGCAGGGGTTTCCTTTCCTACTTCACTTACTAAAACCAGAGTTATGGACCTTGAGTAAGCAAAAATTGGTATTTCTGGACATGTGTTGATCTAGATTCCAAAACTATTTCACCTAGAGTCATGAAGCTTTGGAGAATGTTGTTCAAGTGATGAAGATGTGTACCTAGGGTTTTGTTTGCCGCTGCACATAGTATATCCAGAATTATGGCCCTTAAACATGCAAAAATTGGCAGAAGGGGCTCATGCTGGTCTCCATGAGGGCAGAAGAGTGTTACCAAAAAAGAGAAAGACACTGTACAAACTTGGAAAATATGCATCTTTATACTGGGGTATACTGGAATCGGGTTGTCCGTCTGTCCGTCTGTCTGTCTGTCCGTCTGTCCGTCCGTTTTTTTTTTGTCCGGGATTCATCTTTGTCGTTATTGAACAAATCTTTTTCAAACTTTCAAATATTAATGACCATGATGTAAACCTGTGCCTCCGTGGATTTGGTCAGAGTCGCATGATCCTGAGTGGAGTTGTGGCCCCTTAATGAGTTAAATTGGGCAAAATTAGCTTTGTCCAGGATTCTTCTTTGAAGCTATTGAGCAAATCTTTTTCAAACTTTCAAATATTAATGGCCATGATGTAAACCTTTGCCTCCATGAATTTGGTGGGAGTCACATGATCCTGAGTGGAGTTGTGGCCCCTTAATGAGTTAAATTGGGTAAAATTAGTTTTGTTCGTCCTACTCCTTCGTCATTTTTGAATGAATCTTTTTCAAACTTTTAGCCATGTTGAGAACATTTGCCCCTGTGATTGTGGTTGGAATCACATGATCATGTCTCCAATTATGGCCCCTGAATAAGTTAAAATAGGCAAAAATTATACAGCTTTGTCTAGCCTAATCCTTGGTCATTTTTTCTATAAATCTTTTTCAAACTTTCAGATGTCAATGACCATGATATGAACTGTTGAATATGTGATTTGGTGCACCTGTATTAATCAGAATGTTTGCATGGCCTTAAAAAGACCTTTAATTGATTTTGTCCTTAAAAAGACCATCAAAAGTCCTGAAGTTAGGTGCATACAGGCCTTAAATTTGTTACAATATTCGCTTTGGTGGCCTACTCCTTTGTCATTTTTCAATATATTTTTCTCAAACTTTCAGCTATCCATGACCATGATGTGAACCTTTGTATATGTGATTTTGTGCACCTGTATTATTTCCTTGGTACTCATGTGTGGGGGGGAGGTGGTGGGGGTGGGTAAACAGAAATTGGGTTGGCAGACTGTCAAATTCACCCGTCCACCTTCATTTTGGAATATCCTGTCAGGAGTCATGACCCCTTTATGGTGAAAATGAGAGAAACAGGTTTGTTATCTCCCCTGAGGTGGGTGGGAGTGGGGTAATATTCGCTTTGGTGGCCTACTCCTTTGTCATTTTTCATCATGACCCCTTTATGGTGAAAATGAGAGAAACAGGTTTGTTATCTCCCCTGAGGTGGGTGGGAGTGGGGTAATATTCGCTTTGGTGGCCTACTCCTTTGTCATTTTTATGCCCCCTTTTGAAAAAAGTGGGGTATATTGTTTTGCACATGTCGGTCGGTCGGTCGGTCGGTCTGTCTGTCTGTCGGTCGGTCGGTCGGTCGGTCGGAATACCAAATGGTTTCCGATCAATAACTTGAGAACGCTTTGACCGAGGGACCTCATACTTGGTATGTGTATTGGTCATCACCAGCAGATGAACCCTATTGATTTTGAGGTCAGTGGGTCAAAGGTCAAGGTCAGTGTGACCTTTACATGAAAAACGGTTTCCGATCAATAACTTGAGAACGCTTTGACCCAGGAACCTCATACTTGGTAGGTGTATTGGTCATGACCAGCAGATGAACCCTATTGATTTTGAGGTCAGTGGGTCAAAGGTCAAGGTCAGTGTGACCTTAACATGAAAAACGGTTTCCGATCAATAACTTGAGAACGCTTTGACCCAGGGACCTCATACTAGGTAGGCTTATTGGTCATGACCAGCAGATGAACCCTATTGATTTTGAGGTCAGTGGGTCAAAGGTCAAGGTCAGTGTGACCTTTACATGAAAAACGGTTTCCGATCAATAACTTGAGAACGCTTTGACCCAGGAACCTCATACTTGGTAGGTGTATTGGTCATGACCAGCAGATGAACCCTATTGATTTTGAGGTCAAAGGTCAAGGTCAGTGTGACCTTAACATGAAAAACGGTTTCCGATCAATAACTTGAGAACGCTTTGACCCAGGGACCTCATACTAGGTAGGCTTATTGGTCATGACCAGCAGATGAACCCTATTGATTTTGAGGTCAGTGGGTCAAAGGTCAAGGTCAGTGTGACTGTAAGCTGAAAAAAGGTTTTCTGATTGTCCATATTTTATTTTCTTATATAGTAGACAGTAGAAATTTATATGTCACTAAATGCATGAGTTGAAGTATCAGTTTTCAGTGAACATCTAGTTTAATTATGCCCCCCTTCGAAGCAGAGGGGTTATATAATTGCTTTGCACATGTCGGTCGGTCTGTTGGAAGACCAAAGCTTGTCCGAGTGATAACTCAACAATTCCCGGACCTATGGTCATCAAACTTGACATGAAGATTAGGTATGACCAGTAGATGACCTGCCTCATATGCATCCAATGACAAATCAGCTGTCATTTCAGTCCATGCATATTTCATTCAATTGTCCAAATATTTCTGGCAACTTGGCGCTCAGGGGGCATAATGTTTGACAAACATCTCTTGTTCAATATATTTTTCTCAAACTTTCAGATATCCATTACCATTATGTGAACCTTTGTATATGTGATTTTTTACACCTGTATTATTTCCTTGGTACTCATGTGTGGGGGGGTGGGGGTGGGTAAACAGAAATTGGGTTGCCAGACTGCCAAATTCACCCGTCCACCTTCATTTTGGAATATCCTGCCAGGAGTCATGACCCCTTTATGGTGAAAATGAGAGAAACAACAAACTTTCAGATATCCATGGATATCCATGACCATTATGTGAACCTTTGTATATGTGATTTTTTACACCTGTATTATTTCCTTGGTACTCATGTGTGGGGGGGTGGGGGTGGGTAAACAGAAATTGGGTTGGCAGACTGCCAAATTCACCGGTCCACCTTCATTTTGGAATATCACAGGGAAGGGTTGGGGGGTATTCGTTAGCCTTTGGCTTACAGTTCTAGTTAAATTACGATTTGGGGAAAAAAATCAAGCCTTTTTTGGCAATTTAAAGATAAAGTACCAGCAAAAATTGAGATCTTTCAAGTCTTGTAATAATTGGCAATATTGTGAATACAAATCATAAACAAAATCATCACTTTTGGTATCATTTCTGTGTGAAATTGTGTATTTAACAATGAATATGCTGATGAGAAATGTTCTGAATGAGTTGTTCCCGCGCTTATACTCTGCGCCTGCGAAATGGGCATGATGTTAATCAAGAAGGCAGGCCTTTTGTGACAATGATTTCATCTCATTGGGATTGTATTCTTTAAATTGGGATAAAGAATGCATATTTGGCATAGGGTCACACATTCTGACCTGTAAGATGGGCAGAAAAAGGTCTGATTTTAATTGCCAATGAGCAAGTAGAAAGCAAAACTTGGCTTGTCCATTTTCCTATTGATCTATTTAATACCTGGTTCTCAATAAAAAAAGATGAAGAACTCCCATACTTGTTAGCTCCACTGGCCGAAGGCCATGGAGCTTATGTCGTCACAGATTGTCCGTCGTGAGTGCGTGCGTGCATGCGTGCGTGCGTAAACTTTTACTTTAAACGACATCTCCTCTGAAACTGATAAGCGGATTTTGACAAAACTTCACAGGAATGTTCCTTTGGTGGTTCCGGTCCATTGCACAATATGGCCGCCAGAGCTAAAAATAGCAAAATCTTTAAACGACATCTCCTCTGAAACGGTTCGGCAGATTTTGATGAAACTTGACAGTAATGTTCCTTGGGTGGTCCTTTATTAAAATTGCTCAAATGGTTCTGGTCCATTGCACAATATGGCCGCCACAGCTAAAAATAGCAAAATCTTTAAACGACATCTCCTCTGAAACGGATAGGCAGATTTTGATGAATTGTTCTTTGGGTGGTCCTTAACCAAAATTGCTCAAATGGTTCCGGTCCACTGCACAACATGGCTGCCAGGGCAAAAAAATAGAAAAACCTTTAAAGAACATCTTCTCAGAAACCGATGATCAGATTTTGATGAAACTTAACAGAAATGTTCCTTGGATGGTCCTTTATCAAATTTGCTTCAATGGTTTCGGTCCACTGCACAAGATGGCCCCCAGAGGTAAAAATAGAAAAACCTTTAAACGACTTCTCCTCAGAAACCGATGATCGTATTGCAATGAAACTTGACAGAAATGTTACTTGGGTAGTCCTTAACCAAAATAGCCCAAACAGTTCTGGTCTGCTGCACAACATGGGCACCAGAGCTAAGAATAGAAAAAAAAACGTTAAACTACATCTTCTCAGAAACCGATTATCAGATTTTGATGAAACTTTACATAAATGTTCATCGGGATGCCCTTTAACCAAAATTGCCCAAATGGTTCCGGTCCGCTGCACAACATGGCTGCGAGAGTTAAAAATAGAAAAACCTTAAAGGACTTCTCGTCCGCAGTCTTCACGAAAAACATTTTAACCTACTAGCCAGTTGGACTAGCATAATGGCATATTTTACTAGTCCGAATGACAATCTAGTAGTCCGACTATTTTGCCACATTATAAAACTGTATGCTTGAGGTAAATACCTATTTCAATTGAGCAGCTTGCAGTTTGAGTAAACATTTCTTTATTATGATGCTCATGCAGTGATAGGGAGTGTCATCCTTCTGTTGGGAATAGTGCTCCTTGTTATTCAGAACCTATGGGTACTATGTAAAAACAAAAGGCATCTTGCTTGAATAGACTGTAATAATATCAACATGGTTAGAAAAGAAATGCCATGCTTTAATAGCTTTGATTACATTTTACTACTGAATTACCTCCCTTTAATAGAAAAAAAAATAATGTCTTAATTTTTCACGTATAGCATCTTTAAATAATTTTTAAACAATAATAATTTATGAGTAAACATATAAGCATAAAGTTCTCACAAAAAGATCAATTTAAAAACCTTACATTTATACATAGGAAAGTATATATAGACTGAACATTAATTTTCGTTTAAGTGACATTCTGAAAGTTTATGAAACAGCTATTTTTAGTAACTTAAATGGCCGAAAAGTGTAAGTGAAACACCAAGTCAATTCTATCTCGTCAGTTCTTGTTCAGGTTAGATATTTGCTTCATAATCTATTCAGATTAAATGTTAACCGATGATCAGATTTTGATGAAACTTGACAGAAATGTTCCTTGGGTGGTCATTAACCAAAATTTGTTAAATGGTTCCAGTCCACTGCACACCATGGCTGCCAGAGCTAAAAAATAAAAAAAACTTTATACGACTTGTCGTCGAAACCGATGACCTTTTTTGATAAAACTTGACAGAAATGTTTGTTTGGTGCTCCTTTACTCAAATTGCCCAAATCATTTCGGTCCACTGCACAACATGGCAGCCAGAGCTATTAAAGTAAAATTTTTTTTAAATAACTTCTCCTCAAAAATTGATGATTGTATTTCTATGAAACTTGACGAAAATGTTCATTAGGTGGTCTTTGCTTGAACCTTTTGGCCAGTGGAGCACAGGCACTGATGTGCCTCTTGTTTTTATAAAGGTATTAATTCATCAGAGTGTTTTCTACCTGCCTCCCAGGTTTACAATGAAAGTGACCGTTGGTGTGGAGACGTTTGGCCCATGTAAGGGATATAACACCACGCTGGCGAAGAAAAGTGTTGCCTGTGTTGCCCTGAATGCACTCAACAAGAGAGGATCGCTGGAAGCCTTCTTTAAATCGGTAATCAAAAATGAACTTGAGATTTATATGGGATATGAGGATATCAAGTGGCTTAAATGGCTTTCAGATTTTGCTGATAAACTAACCACATAATGTATGATTTATGTTTTAAACAATTCAAATTATTTTTCACATTTCCCTACAGTGTAGGTTTTGTCACAGTCAATTTAAGTATGCTGGCAAGGAAATATTTGAGAACAATACATGTTCACTCTATCTTAGTATTTTAATTTCACAGAATTACAGGTAAGTACGTGTATTTTGATAAAGTCTGTACAAGAATGATAACTCTGTTATACAACCGTCTACATTTGAGATTATTATAAAAGTTTGTGGACTGGTTTTGCCGTTTTGTGAATTAAATACTTTTAAATATTGCTTTATTTAATTTTTATAATAAACACACTGACAAATGTAGTTGAACTTTCAAAAAGTATCTATTTTAATAATAGAAGAAAAACAAGTTATTTTCTGAGAGCATAGAAGTTAATTTAAAGTGACAAATATGCAAAAATGGTTGTATTTACAGTACTGTTTATTTCCTCCAGAAGGGTGCACAGTCCTCTGGTCGAATACGGAGACCTTCTGCTCGAGAGACTAGCACCAACCAGCCTCCAGTTGCCGTAACCAGAACAAGGTCAAGGTCACTGAGTCAGTCTGACTCAGCCCCAAGCTATAATCAACCCTCCTTTGGTAATAACCGTCAACCATCACCTGGGCCATTTTCAAGGCGTCAACCATCACCTGGGCCTTTAAATAGACTTGCACCATCCCCTGGGCCTTTAAATAGACTTGCACCATCCCCTGGACCTTTAAATAGACGTGCACCATCCCCTGGGCCGGAAAACAGACGTGCACCATCACCTAGTCCGTTTGATAGATGTCAGCAGTACCCTGGGCCGCTAAATAGACGTGATCCATCACCTGGGCCATTTAATAGACGTGCTCCATCGCCAAGTCCATTTTCGAGACGTGCACCTTCCCCAAGTCCATTCCAACGATGCCAGCAGTCGCCATCGCCAACACTCAACCAGCAGCCAATGGCCAGAGTTTCCCGTGAGTTGTCGAGCGAAAACTGGGAGGATGAAGTGGACAATTTTGCTCCAACGTTCACCCTACACTATGATAAGAAGAAAAAGATTTCCTCATCAGCTTTAGAGTCAGGTGCCAAAAGCAAAACTGCAGATTTGACAAACCCATTCCTTCACCCAGTGGACAAATCTGGTAATTTGTTGACCGTAATTGATAAAAAAACAAATAATATTTGCAAATAAATATAATTTCAGCATCGCAATTTCATATAATATCAGTTTGTCTATCAATGAGCTTCAATGGCCGTTATTCAGAATATGAATCAAAAAATCATTTGATTAAAAGTAGTAAAAAAATAATAATATTAATATGTTTTGTCAGAGAGGACATTAATAATGTTTATTTTTTTAACAAAACAAGTTAAACCTGACCTAAAGATTAAAATAAGAACATGAAATGTCTATATATTGGAGATAGTTTATGTTTTGAAGATAGTTATATGTTATGTTTTATGTTATGTAAGAGAAGTCTGTGTCTCACCTGTCCCATGACTGTTTTCTTTGCAGTGCCAGCTCCCAAGCATAAGGGTATTACTGGCTTGTGTGATATAGAGTTGCCAAAATCTGCAAAGGAGAAGGATGAAGATGAGAAAAAAGAACCTGTCGAGGAATGGTGTGAGGTAATATTAACATAACTTGATTGTGTAGTGTTGACTTGGTAGTGTTGACACAATTGGGCTGGTGTGAGGAAATATTAACATGATTGGGCTGGTGTGAGGAAATATTAACATGATTGGGCTGGTGTGAGGAAATATTAACATGATTGGGCTGGTGTGGGGAAATATTAACATGATTGGGCTGGTGTGATGAAATATTAACATGATTGGGCTGGTGTGAGGAAATATTAACATGATTGGGCTGGTGTGAGGTAATATAAACATGATTATGGTGGAGTGAGGTAATATCAACATGATTGGGCTGGTGTGAGGAAATATTAACATGATTGGGCTGGTGTGAGGAAATATTAACATGATTGGGCTGGTGTGAGGTAATATTAACATGATTATGGTGGTGTGAGGTAATATCAACATGATTGGGCTGGTGTGAGGAAATATTAACATGATTGGGCTGGTGTGAGGTAATATTAACATGATTATGGTTGAGTGAGGTAATATCAACATGATTGGGCTGGTGTGAGGAAATATTAACATGATTGGGCTGTTGTTAGGAAATATTAACATGATTGGGCTGGTGTGAGGAAATATTAACATGATTGGGCTGTTGTTAGGAAATATTAACATGATTGGGCTGGTGTGAGGAAATATTAACATGATTGGGCTGGTGTGAGGTAATATTAACATGATTGGGCTGGTGTGAGGAAATATTAACATGATTGGGCTGGTGTGAGGAAATATTAACATGATTGGGCTGGTGTGAGGTAATATTAACATGATTGGGCTGTTGTTAGGAAATATTAACATGATTGGGCTGGTATGAGGTAATAAAAACATGACTTGATTGTGTGAGATAATTTAAACGAAAAGTTGATGTGAGATAATTCTTAAGTAACTGGGATGGTGTGGGGAAAACCTAATACATTTGGGCTTGTGTGAGGTATCGCTCACATAATTAGGGTGATGTTAGGAATGCTAACATGTTTGGGTAGGTGTGTGGTAATTCTATTGAAATTGAGTAATTCTATTGTAATTGAGGAAGTTTACCATGACTATGTGGTTTAAGGTAGCGTTTACATGACTTAGATTGTGTATGAGGTAAGGTAATATTAGAATTGAGATGAATGTTATCATGAATGGGTTTTGTGCAGAAGTAATATGTGTTAAGTAATGTAAACATAATTAGTATGGTGCAAAATAATATCATGGCTGATGGTCAAAGTTATTTTAAGTAACTAAATGTTTAAGAAATCGGTTCAGCATTTAAGACAGGTGCCTTATACACAACCTTTTCAGGTACAAACGAAGCGTAAACGTCATGCCAGCAAGGAACCACAGATAGAAGTGCACAAGTCTAGTGCCCCATATGTGCAAACTGCCGCCCCCTCAACCACAGCAGCCAAGACAGCCAAGTATTCCAACTTTGAGAGGCTTATTGGACGGATGCAGGAGGAATATCCAGATGTTGAGAGGTACATGTAGTTTTATGGTGTTTGGGAGGGAGGATGGGTGAGGGATTTCTCTTTTTAATTTTTGTCATTGGCAGAATGTATAATAAAAAAACTACAGCAAAAGTAGACTCAAAATTCATGATCACGATTATTATTTTTACAAAATATAGTTTTACTATTAAGAACTACTACAGTAGTTATATATTTAATCTATATATTTAAATGCAATCTTAGGCTCTTAAAATCTCTTAAACTCAGGAGTTTCAAGTGGGCTTCACTTTATACCTTTGTTTGAAATGTATGGTAATTTCATAATATTTGGAAATCTGTTGCAATTTTGACAATTCGAAGGGCCCTGTTCCTATTTACAAAAAGTTTGGAAGAAACACTGCATTGTTTTCACCATGTGCATCTTTAGTAGTCCTCAGAACCTGAGATAGATGTAGTTACATGTACGTGTATATCTGCATCCATCTTTATTTATCTTCAAAAGTCTCAACTAAAAAAGCAGTGAAGGCTTTTGTACATGTAGATACCAGTACTTGTCTCAAGTTCCTGCATGAGATTTTAGTGTTACTTTAGTTTGAAGAGGACAAAATCATTACAGTTAACCATACATTTGCAGGAAAGAGCGGATAGATATTAACCATATAATTGTAGGAAAGACTAGTTAGAAGTAAACCATAACATTGCAGAAAAGAGTTGATAAATGTTTACCATACAATTGCAGGAAAAACTTGATAGATGTTAACCATACAAATTGCAGGAAAAACTTGATAAAAGTTAACCATATAATTGTATAAAAGGCTTGATAGATGTTAACCATACAATTGTAGAAAAGACTTGATAGATGTTAACCATACAATTGCAGGAAAGACTTGATAGATGCCATTCAAAAGATTCGGAAGGCAAAGAACAGCCTGAGTGGCCTGAGTATGCAGACCATTGTGGAAATGGCCGGAGAATATGTCGGCAAGAAAAAGGTGAGTGAATCAGATTTAAGCATTTTAATACAGTCGAACCCTGTTTGCTCAATCTCCCAGGGACCAGCGAAAAAAGCTCGACTTTGGAAACTTTGAGCAAAGCGGGAATGCTTACATTCAGTATAAAAAAAACAGTTCTCTACATCTAGATCGAGCCAATGAGGATTTCAAAGCATGTTCGAGCCAACGGGGTGGGACTGTATTTTGATCAAGGTATATCAACTGATTGTTAAAAAAATATGCCATATGATAGGCACTAAGTGTAACTTTTTAATTAAAACTTTTTTGCCTCAACTACTACTCGAGTTGAAAATGGGCAGGAGCCCAACACACTTTTTTCATCAAGAACTTGTGCTAGTTTTGACCCCTTGTTTTACAGATCCCTGGTCACTGGGACAACCCTCGGAAGCCTAAGACTCTTGTTCTGCCCCCAAGATTTTCTTCTGTGGCCTCCAAGGTATGTACTCCTGAAATTATATATTACTGTATAAACTATAGGGCATGGGTTCAAGCAACTCAAAAGACTTGGTCTCTTAAAGTTGACGTTCATACTGGATTCTACCTGGGAAATGGATTTTGACCAATCAGATTATGTCAAAGTATTTAGTAATTATCGTTATACAAATGTTTAAGTTTGAGGTAGGTTTTATGTGTACAGCTAACTCTGGTTTTTAGTTAATAGCTGTTCATAGCTAATTCCACTCGTCATTACCCTGATAATAATTATACATAAAGTTTGTCAAGCAAAGTATTTCATGGTACTTTCCGTAATTATTTTAAGTTTTCCAATTTTAGAAATATTTACTTGAATATAAATGAGTAGATATATTCAATTGCAAATTTTACTTTTGTCTGACATGATGCTCAATTTATATAGGCAATAATTATGGTTATTGTTATAGATTTGCTGCAAGAAGAATGCATGTTATAATTATTATATTTAGCTTGTTCTCGGAGGTTGGTGAGTATAAAAGTAGATATCCAGTGATGGTACAGGCCATGACAAATTAATACTTCTGCTTTGAAATTTTAGTTTAAATTGAAAATCATTTTACAGATATAACTGAAGTATAGGTCAGGGCTTTCAGTCTGCCCTCTTTGTTTACTCAATTTCAGCCATAGAGATATCTGCCCCATTCTTGCTTCAAAAAGCTGTTTTTAGTTTTTCTGAAGAAAAGAAGTTGCATTATTGTTGTAGCATTGCTTTCGATGCCTTCAAGATATTCAAATGAAACTTGGTACACATGTTGCAAGATACAATATGCATAGATACAGCAAGGCCCATAACTCTGGCTGAATGGTTGTTGAATTGTGCCCATTTTTAACTGATCTGCAGCGCTCTTTTTTATTCTTCCATGAGAGTGCATTTTTTTCCTTTAAATAAACACTTTAAAAAAGCTCCTGAGATACGGATATGTAAATATGTCATTGCTTGTTAAAAGATGTTTTTTATTTTTAGCTCACCTGTCACGTAGTGACAAGGTGAGCTTTTGTGATCACTTTTCGTCCGTCGTCCGTCCGTCCGTCCGTCCGTCCGTTCACAATTGCTTGTGAACACAATAGAGGTCACAATTTCGACCTAATCTTTATGAAACTTGGTCAGACTGATCATCTCTATTAAATTTAGGTCAAGTTCGATATTGGGTCATCTGGGGTCAAAAACTAGGTCACTAGGTCAATTAGTAGAAAAACCTTGTGAACACAATAGAGGTCACAATTTTAGCCTAATCTCAATGCAACTTGGTCAGAATGGTCATCTCTATAAAATCTAGGTCAAGTTCGATATTGGGTCATCCGCGGTCAATAACTAGGTCACTAGGTCAATTAGTAGAAAAACCTTGTGAACACAATAGAGGTCACAATTTTAGCCTAATCTCAATGCAACTTGGTCAGAATGATCATCTCTATAAAATCTAGGTCAAGTTCGATATTGGGTCATCCGCGGTCAATAACTAGGTCACTAGGTCAATTAGTAGAAAAACCTTGTGAACACAATAGAGGTCACAATTTTAGCCTAATCTCAATGCAAATTGGTCAGAATGATCATCGCTGTAAAATGTAGGTCAAGTTTGATATTGGGTCATTCACGGTCAATAACTAGGTCACTAGGTCAATTAGTACAAAAACCTTGTGAACACAATAGAGGTCACAATTTTAGCCTAATCTAAATGCAAGTTGGTCAGAATAATCATCTCTATAAAATCTAGGTCAAGTTCGATATTGGGTCATCCGCAGTCAATAACTAGGTCACTAGGTCAATTAATAAAAAAACCTTGTGAACACAACAGAGGTCACAATTTTGACCTAATCTTTATGAAACTTGGTCAGACTGATCATCTCTATGAAATCTAGGTCAAGTGCGATATTGGGTCATCTGGGGTCAAAAACTAGGTCAGTAGGTCAATTAGTAGAAATACCTTGTGAACACATTAGAGGTCACAATTTTAGCCTAATCTCAATGCAACTTGGTCAGAATGATCATCTCTATAAAATTTAGGTCAAGTTCGATATTGGGTCATTCGCGGTCAATAACTAGGTGACTAGGTCAATTAGTAGAAAAACCTTGTGAACACAATAGAGGTCACAATTTTAGCCTAATCTCAATGCAACTTGGTCAGAATGATCATCGCTATAAAATGTAGTTCAAGTTTGATATTGGGTCATTCACGGTCAATAACTAGGTGACTAGGTCAATTAGTACAAAAACCTTGTGAACACAATAGAGGTCACAATTTTAGCCTAATCTCAATGCAACTTGGTCAGAATGATCATCTCTATAAAATCTAGGTCAAGTTCGATATTGGGTCATCTGCGGTCAATAACTAGGTCACTAGGTCAATTAGTACAAAAACCTTGTGAACACAATAGAGGTCACAATTTTAGCCTAATCTTAATGCAACTTGGTCAGAATGATCATCTCTATAAAATCTGGGTCAAGTTCGATATTGGGTCATACGCAGTCAATAACTAGGTCACTAGGTCAATTATTAGAAAAACCTTGTGAACACAACAGAGGTCACAATTTTGACTTAATCTTTATGAAACTTGGTCAGACTGATCATCTTAACATAAGCTAGGTCAAGTTCCATATTGGGTCAACCCAGGTCAAAAACTAGGTCACTAGGTCAATTAGTAGAAAAACCTTGTGAACACAATAGAGGTCACAATTTTAGGCTTAACTCAATTCAACTTGGTCAGAATGATCATCTCTAGAAAAATATAGGTCAAGTTCGATATTGGGTCATTTGCGGTCAATAACTAGGTCACTAGGTCAATTAGTATAAAAACCTTGTGAACACAATAGAGGTCACAACTTAAGCCTAATCTAAATGTAACTTGGTCAGAATGATCATCTCTATAAAATCTAGGTCAAGTTCGATATTGGTTCATTTACCGTCAATAACTAGGTCAATTAGTAGAAAAACCTTGTGAACACAATAGAGGTCACAATTTTAGCCTAATGTTAATGCAACTTGGTCAGAATGATCATCTCTATAAAATCTGGGTCATGTTCGATATTGGGTCATCCGCAGTCAATAACTAGGTCAGATATTAGAAAAACCTTATGAACACAATAGAGGTCACAATTTTAGCCTAATCTTTATGAAACTTGGTCAGACTGATCATCTTTATAAAATCTAGGTCAAGTTCCACATTGGGTCATCCGCGGTCAATAACTAGGTCACTAGGTCAGATAGTAAAAAGACCTTGTGAACACAATAGAGGTCACAATTTTAGCCTAATCTTAATGAAACTTGGTCAGAATGATCATCTTAACATAAGCTAGGTCAAGTTCCATATTGGGTCAACCCAGGTCAAAAACTAGGTCACTAGGTAAATTAGTAGAAAAACCTTGTGAACACAATAGAGGTCACAATTTTAGGCTTATCTCAATTCAACTTTGTCAGAATGATCATCTCTAGAACAATATAGGTCAAGTTCAATATTGGGTCATTTGCGGTCAATAACTAGGTCACTAGGTCAATTAGTAGAAAAACCTTGTGAACACAACAGAGGTCACAACTTAAGCCTAATCTTAATGTTACTTGGTCAGAATGATCATCTCTATAAAATCTAGGTCAAGTTCGATATTGGGTCAATTACCGTCAATAACTAGGTCACAAGGTCAATTAGTAGAAAAACCTTGTGAACACAATAGAGGTCACAATTTTAGCCTAATGTTAATGCAACTTGGTCAGAATGATCATCTCTATAAAATCTGGGTCATGTTCGATATTGGGTCATCTGCGGTCAATAACTAGGTCACTAGGTCAGATATTAGAAAAACCTTATGAACACAATAGAGGTCACAATTTTAGCCTAATCTTAATGCAACTTGGTCAGAATGATCATTTCTATAACATCTAGGTCAAGTTCGACATTGGTCCATCCGCGGTCAATAACTAGGTCACTAGGTCAATTAGTAAAAAACCTTGTGAACACAATAGAGATCACAATTTTAGCCTAATCTTAATGAAACTTGGACAGAATGATCATCTTAACATATGCTAGGTCAGGTTCGATATTGGGTCAACCCGGGTCAAGTGGCCTCTAGGGGCCATACTTTTCATTGGATCTTTATGATAATAGGTCAGAATGTTCACTTTATTTAGCAAAGCTACAGGTGAGCGATACAGGGCCATCATGGCCCTCTTGTTATCTGATTGTCCACTATTAAATTGAATGAGGATCCAGATAGAAAATATTTATTATTAATAGTAATTCAATGTATATGTATCATATTCTATATATAGAACAGGAAAACAGCTTGTCAGGAGCATTTTCCAGTCGCACCTAAGGTACCAGTTCATATGGAGCCAAATTATAACGCTATTTGGGTAACTTCAGAGTTCACAACCGTTCAAGCTTATAATGGTTTCTTTTCACAAACAGTTGTTGTTGGGTCAGGGTTACACTCTTTGTAGTTAAATTTGGTTGATGTATTGTCTGCATGTACCGGTAAATGAACATTTGGCAAAATTGTTAAAATAAGGTTATGGTTAAGTTTATCGAAATTTGGAGAGAACAATAAATTTATTTACCTTAGTAAATATTAGTGCAAGTTATTCTGCCAAGCCATGCCATTTCAAATTCTTGCCCATATGACAATATTTCCAAATTATGGCCGGAAAATACCTTGATTGAAGAAATGATCCTAGTTCAGTAAAAAAAACAATTCTTGTTTAGAATTAAAAAGGTTTTCAAAAAAGGATTGAAATAGCATTGGCATTGTTCAGGCACTTTGTAGATTTACTGCCATAATCAGCTCATTTATATATTGGAATGTTGATTGTTATAACATTGCTTTTAAATATTGATGATTTTGCCATTTGTTGACTTTGCAAATCATTTTGGTTCCATTAACAAGTTATGCAGTTTGTTTTTTGTTTCCCCTAAAATTTTATCTTTGGTTTTAGATATGTTTGATAAGTGTTTAGTATTTTACTTAAATGGTAAAGATTGTAGAATCTGTCACATCGGTTTAAATAAAATATGTTGCTCAAATAATAATTCTGTCTTCTAAGTCATTGAAGTATAGTTTTATAACATTTGAGGGCAGGTAAAAAATACATGTACCCGGAGTTCACAGACCTGGGTTTTCCCATGGTGGTACAAATAAAAAGGTGAAATTCATGCTATTGAATTTAATGTAGCGGATCAATGATTCCGTTGTTTCCGAAGTAATGTGTTTATAATGAAATGGTACAAATTTGTTTGTACCAGGGGATTAGCTTGGGTAAACCCGAATATTTATCATTCTGGGCTACAACTATTGAAAGCTGTCTGCATGCAACATAAGTTTGATTTAAGCTGGTAAATACTAGAGGGTGAAGTGGTGTTTTGGTAAAGGTTTCCATCCACCTCTCACAATAGAGGTTGTGGGCTTAAGCCCGACCAAGGGTAAATTCTGGTGGCCCTTGGACATAGTTTCTGGTTTCTACTCGGGGATTTAATGCAAGCAAGATTCATATCTATTTTTAGTTGCCCTTATAATTAAGCTAAAAGAAATCAGTATAAACTAAATACCAGCTCATTTATATTAACTTGTGACTATTTCAGTCTTCTGACAACTCGGATCATTTGCGTTAATACTTGTACCTGTATTGCAGACTCTTGATGACCCAGATGAAAACATCTGTGTTATTTGTCACGAAGGGCTGACCACAGAACCTGTGAAGGAGCTTGACTGTAAACATGCTTTCCACACGCAGGTTAGTGACATGTGTAAACTTGTCTCTTACAGGCAGGTGGGTTTATTAATCTACATGCAGTTTGAAAACCTGGTTGAACAGTCATTTGCTTTAAAAGGTCACCTGCCCTATCATGCCACTCCAAATTCTGCCGTACGTTTTTACTCTAAAGAGTACGTGCAAAAGCGCCCAACTGTCTAACGCAGTCACAGTCACTAATTTTTGACCCCATGAAGCCATATTAACACTTATTAGCGGCCACTAATCCCTTGTCACTGACACTTCCGCTAATAAAATGTTCCAATACACAGCTTTAATTGCATACTAAACATTACGGATATATGAGAGCCTCGGATATATTCATCCTATGAAAATGCATATAACATGGAAAAATCATGTTTATAACATGTTGGCGGAAGTTTTGAGCAGAATTGGCTCAATTAATGAAGAAACTTGAATAAACTTTAATAATTACAAGGTAAATCCGGTTATTATGCCCCCGAAGGTGGGCATATTAAAATCGCACCGTCTGTCCGTCCGTCCGTTCGGCTCTATAACTTTCCCTTGTATGGACAGATTTTAAAATAACTTGCCACATGTGTTCCACATACCAAGCCGACGTGTGGCGCGCAAGACTCGTGTCCCTACCTCAAAGGTCAAGGTCACACTTAGTGTTTATTCACAATGGAGTGCTGCATATAAGGACATAATGTATAGGTTGTCGTGTCCGGGCTGTAACTTTCTCTTGTATGGACAGATTTTAAAATAACTTGCCACATGTGTTCCACATACCAAGACGACGTGTCGCGTGCAAGACCCGTGTCCCTACCTCAAAGGTCAAGGTCACACTTAGTGTTTATTTACAATGGAGTGCTGCATATAAGGACATAGAGTATAGGTTGTCGTGTCCGGGCTGTAACTTTCCCTTGTATGGACAGATTTTAAAATAACTTGCCACATGTGTTCCACATACCAAGACAACGTGTCGCTTGCAAGACCCGTGTCCCTACCTCAAAGGTCAAGGTCACACTTAGTGTTTATTTACAATGGAGTGCTGCATATAAGGACATAGAGTATAGGTTGTCGTGTCCGGGCTGTAACTTTCCCTTGTATGGACAGATTTTAAAATAACTTGCCACATGTGTTCCACATACCAAGACGACGTGTCGCGTGCAAGACCCGTGTCCCTACCTCAAAGGTCAAGGTCACACTTAGCGTTTATTCACAATGGAGTGCTGCATATAAGGACATAGAGTATAGGTTGTCGTGTCCGGACTGTAACTTTCCCTTGTATGGACAGATTTTAAAATAACTTGCCAAATGTGTTCCACATACCAAGACGACGTGTCGCGTGCAAGACCTGTGTCCCTACCTCAAAGGTCAAGGTCACACTTAGTGTTTATTCACAATGGAGTGCTGCATATAAGGACATAGAGTATAGGTTGTCGTGTCCGGGCTGTTACTTTCCCTTGTATGGACAGATTTTAAAATAATTTGCCAAATGTGTTCCACATACCAAGACGACGTGTCGCGTGCAAGACCTGTGTCCCTACCTCAAAGGTCAAGGTCACACTTAGTGTTTATTCACAATGGAGTGCTGCATATAAGCATATAGAGTATAGGTTGTCGTGTCCGGGCTGTAACTTTCTCTTGTATGGACAGATTTTACAATAACTTGCCACATGTGTTCCACATTCCAAGACGACGTGTCGCGTGCAAGACCCGTGTCCCTACCTCAAAGGTCAAGGTCACACTTAGTGTTTATTTACAATGGAGTGCTGCATATAAGGACATAGAGTATAAGTTGTCGTGTCCGGGCTGTAACTTTCTCTTGTATGGACAGATTTTAAAATGACTTGCCACATGTGTTCCACATACCAAGACGACGTGTCGCGTGCAAGACCTGTGTCCCTACCTCAAAGGTCAAGGTCACACTTAGTGTTTATTCACAATGGAGTGCTGCATATAAGGACATAGAGTTTAGGTTGTCGTGTCAGGGCTGTTTCTTTCCCTTGTATGGACAGATTTTAAAATCACTTGCTACATGTGTTCCACATACCAAGACGACTTGTCGTGTGCAAGACCCATGTCCCTACCTCTAAGGTGAAAGATACACTAAGTGTTTATTCACAAGGGAATTCTGAATATAAGGACATAACAGTGTAGGTTGTCGAGTATGGGTGTTTTTTTTTATGTTCAGAGGCAATTTAAAATAACTTGCCATATGTATTTGACACGTAAAGGCAAGATCAACTTTTCATGTACTGACCTTGTTCGTAGGTCAATGTCACATTCGGGGGCATTCGTCACATACTGTGACAGCTCTTGTTTTGAATTTTCCGTTTGCATTGTCACTTGAAGTGATGAAATGAGTTTCGATTTGTAGTCATTTCAATATTAAAGAAACAGTGCATAGATTTATTTTTAACAAATGAATATTTATAGTGCATTGTATGTCATATTATTTTTAATTTTGATTAAAACTGACAGTAAGACAAAACATAAGTGTTTGACTCTTAAAAGAACGTGGCAAGTGTATTAAATTAATAGAAAACTGTCTTAGTTCAAATATGAAATCAAACTTATGCTGGACTTATGTATTAAAACATTTGCTCTGCAATGTTAACAAAGTGGCATGCTTGACATGATAATGTCGGCACAGGAAATGTTCATGCACTTGAGATTAGGGACTGGAGCTTAGCAAATGAAAATGACGGATTACTCTTAAAAGTGAACTTGTTAATGTAGTTATGTGGACTGATTTTTGGTGTATTTTCTTTTTGTTTATGCTATGAATAAACATTTATCTACAGCATTTTATTAATGATTTTGCGATAAAGTAATTATGCCCCCGAAATCGCACCGTCCGTCTGTCCGTCCGTCCGTTCGACTCAATAACTCAGAATATTATAGACAGATTTTAAAATAACTTTCCACATGTGTTCAGCATACCAAGACAACGTGTCGCGTGCAAGAACCGTGTCCCTACCTCTAAGGTCAAGGTCACACTTAGGTGTTTATTCCCAATGGTATGCTGCATATAAGGACATAGAGTATAGGTTGTCGTGTCCGGGCTGTAACTTTCCCTTGTATGGACAGATTTTAAAATAACTTGCCACATGTGTTCGGCATACCAAGACGACGTGTTGCGTGCAAGAACCGTGTCCCTACCTCTAAGGTCAAGGTCACACTTAGGTGTTTATTCACAATGGAATGCTGCATATAAGGACATAGAGTATAGGTTGTCGTGTCCGGGCTGTAACTCTCCCTTGTATTGACGGATTTTAAAATAACTTGCCACATGTGTTCGGCATACCATGACGACGTGTGGCGTGCAAGACCCGTGTCCCTACCTTTTAGGTCAAGGTCACACTTAGTGTTTATTCACAATGGCATGCTGCATATACGGACATAGAGTATAGGTTGTCGTGTCCGGGCTGTAACTTTCCTTTGTACGGACAGATTTTAGAATAACTTGCCACATGTGTTCGGCATACCAAGATGACGTGTCGCGTGCAAGAACCGTGTCCCTACCTCTAAGGTCAAGGTCACACTTAGGTGTTTATTCACAATGGAATGCTGCATATAAGAACATAGAGTATAGGTTGTCGTGTCCGGGCTGTAACTTTCCCTTGTATGGACGGATTTTCAAATAACTTGCCACATGTGTTCGGCATACCAAGACGACGTGTCCCGTGCAATATCCGTGTCCCTATTTCTTAGGTCAAGGTCACACTTAGTGTTTATTCACAATGGAATGCTCAGACATAAGAATGTAGGTTGTCAAGTATGGGTGGTATTTTTTTATGTTCAGAGGCAATTTAAAATAACTTGCCATATGTATTTGTTTGATCTTTAACTTTTCATGTAATGACCTTGTTCATAGGTCAATGTCACATTCGGGGGCATTCGTCACAAACTGTGACAGCTCTTGTTTTATCTTCATTCGTATTTAAACTTCTTTAATGATAATGGTACTTTTATGATAATGTTACTGATGATACTGGTTGTGTGATTTAATGATAATGGTACTGATGATACTGGTTGTGTGATTTAATGATAATGGTACTGATGATACTGGTTGTGTGATTTAATGATAATGGTACTGATGATACTGGTTGTGTGAGGGGGTTGTTTAGATATATAATCAATCTCTGTTTAAACAAAGCTTAAGTGGTGGAAATTTCCAACCTGGATTAAGTGGCCACCTGTCTTAAGAAGCCAGTTTGACCTTTACCAAAGGTGGCCACTTAATACAGGTTCTACTGTATATGTGTTTTTTCACACGAAGGTGGGTAATGTGTTAATTGATGGACAAACTTGTCTCTTTTTTTTCAGTGCATCGCAAAATGGGTGAAAGTTGATAGAACATGTCCTACATGTAGAAAACTGGCCCTGTTCCCTGAAGAATACCCTCTCCTTGGGAAGTAGGAGCCTCCCTTTGGAAAAAGTTCCACAATTGTTTCCAACATTAAAGTGAAACATGTTAATTCATGTTTTGGTCTATAATACTGTGAATGTTTATCACGGGCCTTTTTGGTGATTACATTTAAATCATGTTGATATACTTCAATGTACATCCATGATGACAAGGCCTTACTTAACTTTATGCACCATATAACAATGTTTACTATATCATGCTATGGTTAATTTGTTAGTTCATTTTGATGTTTGTATCTTGTTTTACTAGTTGTAAGAAATGGGAATCTCAAAATCATGTCAAGTGTCATGTAAAATATTCCCTTGATTTTCATGTTCAAGCTGGTATGTTTTTCATTAAAAACTTGTTGAGGTATTGTGACAGCCTGGGTGTCGTCGGTGTAGTCATGCGAAAACTTCAAACATGGCCATAACTCAAAAACTGTTAAAGATGTGAATAAATAAAATTTGGTTAATATGTTGCCAAACACAATTAGCACTATCAAGGCCCATAACTCTGGGGTTTAATATGTGGAGAATTATGCCCCTTGTTCATCTTAAAATATATAGGGAGTTATGCCCCTTGTTCATCTAAAAATAACAGGCCAACATCTGTGTTCGAGTGATCATTTATGATCTAACTGTGATGTTTTGTGTTAAAATGCTGTTATCGGCTATTGTTAAAAGTATGACCTTTATGTATTATTGTTCTATACCTTTACATACAGTGTTGAAATACCAACTGTTATGATTTATAGTGTGCTATCATACTGTGTTGAAATACCAACTGCTATGATTTATAGTGTGCTCATTAATACTTACGTCCATAGGTTTTGTTTTTTGGAAGGCAGACATAAATTACATCAGGAATATTACCTAGCAATAATCAAAGATATTTCTGAGATTTTTTTTGCCCCAGTGGAAGGGACATTGTTGGTCCAATTTGCATTAATCATCACAAACATAAGTTTTCAGTTTCATTTCTGTTTTGTTAGAGCATCATTTACTAATGTATTACACCGGAATTCTAAAATTCAGGATTTATCTGCACTTTCCGGATTTAGGGGCCCCTTTTGTGATGGATGTATATCTGATCTGTTTCTTCAGGGTCGGGGTGGGGTGGAGGTCTTAGAAGGTCTATGAAAGGCCAAAATGTGATGCTGAGATGCATTTTAGGAAATCCAAATGAAATACCCAAAACTTTTTTCAGCTTGGGATCTTAGCATGCTCCTATCCCTCAAACAGGGCTCTCCCACTTCCCAAGACCTGGATTGATAATTATCAGCTGTTATAGCCCCTGGTTATAATTATGGTGTATATTTCGTTTGACAATTGCAAATGCCATTGTATATGATTTGTGACAAATGTTCTGATTTCACATAAAAAAGTTTTCATTTTAAAACAGACCATCTGACTTATCGTATTGGTTGAAAAACTGATATGAATTATGTCATAGATATGAATCTCAAGTCAAAACTTTAAGTAGATAAAGGTTTATGCAGTTTATTTGTCCTACCATAATGTGTACAAAAGATATCTGCAGGGCTTTAATTTAAAACAAAATTGTACTCCCAAATTTATGTGAGTGCTGAAAATTTTAATTTGCACAATGTTAAGTTTACTCGCAATTTTTTTTCATCCCTTTAGCCATAAGCTGTCGTCGATTTTAAATATCCATGCATAAAAAACTTGTGAATATTTAGCTTGTCATGATGAAAGACTGACTCAAAATTGATACTATTTCAGCCAAATACTTAAATCGAAACATGAATAACAATCCAGAAAGTGAGTTAAGCGTACCACACTTGTATGCAACTTGCATTTTCCAATTTTCACTGGCATTTTGAGAGTGTGCAAGTGCTAAATTCGAGCCCTGATCTGTAATATCAGTTTAATTTATCAGACGTTTTATGTTCAGTATTAGCTGCAATTACCTTAATGTGTTCAGATATCTCAGTCATTATAAGTTATTATACAAATGTACATTTCCATATTCAGGCCAGTATTACTTCTATAAATAATTAATGTCACCAGCATTATTTATATTTTATGTTTTTGCAAAAAAAACACATTTATATTATATATGAAGTCTACATCATTATATTTTTTTTTTTTTTTATGACTAGTGAAATAACTAGATGTGACATCATAAAACATTATTGTTGAAACTATGTATGCTACTTAACATTTGATGTATTCCGAGATGTAAATAATTATGATGTTGGTAGGTCGGTAAATCTTTTGACTTTATTTTTTATAAGGCAAATTGTTTTTTTTTAGATTTTTCCGGGCCAGAAATTATATTCTTAAAAACATCTATAAAATCATTAGCCTCACTGATTTTGTTAAAAGCCAAAAACTCTTAACTTTCATAAAATATAACAAGTGATAAAAAAATATTTCTCAAGGCAAGAAAAAAGGTTTGGGGTTGGGGCAAAAAAAATGAAGGTAGACTGGAAACAAACAAAAAATTTAAAACCTTATTTAAGGCTTGGATTAACGAAATTCTGTTGCTGTTTCAAGCTTTTAAAAACAAATGAATCACTTGATAATGTTGAATTGTAATAAAAAGCTGTTAAATAAATTTTGCAAGTATAGGGCAGGAAATCAAGTGATATACTACACAGCTAATGTATTCAGTTTAGTTTCCATCATGATATGCATGTACGATGAATCTGACTAGTTAAAGGGGTAAATTGTTTGTTTTGAAAGTGGTGTATATAGCAAAATATTGTTTTTTGTTTAGATATTAAGAAATTACTTGATTATGCAGTTATTGTTACTTCTTTCCTTTAAGATAAATGGGTAAAAAGCCACTCGGTGTTGTCATTACACTAAGGATTTCTCTTTCTGATCCGCATTTTAGACTTTTTAACCGGAAGTGAACATATTTACCCTAACACCGGTATGTCACTTCTGAAAACTCCACATGCTTCAGTTTCTCTTTTCTTGCGAGTGTTCGCTTCGTTTTGTAAAAATTAGACTTCGAATTATATTTTAATTATTGACGTGTTAATAATCAAGTTAAGACTTTGTGGTTTATGTCTGCTGGTCATGGCGTCGAATAAATCGATTGAGGATGGAGAAATTCTCTCTGAAGTGGATTCTCTCTGAAGTGGACAAGTACTCGGACGGGACAAACCCGTCGCCATTACGTGAATTTGTGGGCACTGGCGAAAATGATGAAAATTTGCCTTCGGTGTCACGTTCTAGTGACTAAAAGACCAAAGAAACCTTCCAGATATGGTGAACAGAGTAAGCGTTTCTCTGTCATTGAAGCTATGTTGAAAAAAATGTTGGAACAAAACTCAAATTCAGAACAGTCTGTTCAGAGACAAACTCGTGAACAGCATGGTGTACCAGTCTCCTCACAAAGTTGAGCTGTAGTTTCGGATGATGATAGGGACAATTTGTCTATGTTCGCATAAGGTCAAATATCAAGCCAGAACTCTGATGACGACAATGAGTCGGTTACAGAGCCATGTGTGGTCAAAAACAGAACACTAAAAGAAACTAACTTGTCAGAGGAAAAGAAGGTGTTTATATGGCATGTTTGGCGGCGACGCCATTGTGAAATCTGACAAGAAAGAAGGCCTAGTTCTAGATCAATCACAAATTGTGGTCCTGGAAAACAGCTACAGGTCGAAAGAACCTAACTTTTTATCGTCTTTTTCTGAAGAAAATTTTGACCAGTTCCCTGTTGACTCAAGGGTCAGAAAAATTGTTAGAAGTTCCATCTTTAGATGATTTAGTGAAAGGTTGCCTGACTAATAGATACGGAAATAAGGCTGCTTTTGCAAAAAATAAATGGAAAAATTTGTTCGGACAGCCAGCAAAAATGGTCAAGAAAATTAGTTATAAAGGCCAACAAGCAGCTCGTTTGGGTCTAGTCATACAAATGTACATCCAGCAGAGTTTAGGTAACTTACTACAGTTTATGGAGTCCGATGCCTTTGAAAAGGAAAAGACCATACAGCTGGTCAAGGACATTTTCGCTATGTCGACAAAGTGCCTAGATCAGATTGGTCGCGCAGGTGCTTTCCATCATATTGTAAGGAGGTCTGTGGCAATGGCCGATACGCTGCTGTTTGAACAGCAAAACAATGTCAAATTTTCGAATTTACCACTGACTGGCAATGGTGTGTTTGGGACTGGCTTAGAAGCGTTACTGAAGTCTCGGAAAGAGAAAAGGAAGCAAATTGACGATTTGATTCCTGATTTGAAAAAGAAGGACCTTAAAAGAAAATTTTCAAGTTATCAGTCTGAGTAAAATAAGAGACCAGTTTACAATCAAAATGCTAAACCTTCTACTTCCACAACTTCAAGTAACAGTTGGAACAATTTTCGTATCCCTAAATTGTCCAGGGATACCAAGTATCCGAACAGAAGCCAGTTCAGTGCAAGATCAAGAGGTGGTTACAACAGCTACTCCAGACGATCTGAAACCTCAAGCCAAGGACCTGTTGGAGCTAGATCTGGAAGGATGGATGAAAAATGACTCTGTAAGTATCATTGCAAAAAAATCCGGAGATACCCGTTGGAGGGAGGCTGTCTCATTTCCAGTTAAAGTGGGAGAAAATAACCACAGACAAATGGGTACTGGAAATAATCAAACAAGGTTACAAGCTAGAATTTCAAAAGAAACCAATTTTTCGGGGTTTAAAGGCTACGAAAGTTCCCTTAAAAGATCAGAGTATCATAAAAGAAGAAATAGACAGTCTTTTGTGGTCACATGAACAACCTGTTTTGTCAAGGTCAGTGGAGCAAACTCCAGAAGTTAATGCACATCAATTCCCTGGAAATGCTGGCTGTGATTTTGAGTATACAGCAATTCCTATCACACCTGAGGGGTCACAATGTCCTAATCAGGTCAGACAACACAACTGTATGTCAATACATGAACCACCAGGGTGGGATGCATTCTGTACAGTTGTGCAATCTGACCAGGGATCTATGGCAGATAGCTTTGAACAGTGAAATCAAGCTAAAAGAATCCATATCAAGGGGGTAAAGAATGTATTGGCGGACACATTGAGCCGGGAAAAAGTCAGGCAAACATAGTGGTCCCTGAACAATGCAGTGGCTTGGAAAATATTCAGGCTCTGGGGTCAACCAACTTTGGACCTCTTTGCCACATTTCAGAACAAGAAAACACCACTTCTTTGTTTATGGACCCCCCATCCCCAAGCTTTTGCAATGGATGCCCTGTCAATTGTGTGGCAGAACATGTTTTTGTATGCTTTTCCACCAATACAGTTAATTCCCAAAGTACTGAGTCACTTACAACATTCTCAATGTACAATGATCCTAATTGCTCCACAGTGGCCAAGACAGCATTGGTACACATATATGTTGGACCTGCTGATAGCTTACCCGCGAAAACTTCCATGCAGTCAGGATCTTTTAACAAAGTGCCTGGGAAAGATATCCAATCCACATCCAGAAACACTGCATCTGACTGCATGGTTGTTCTCGACAGGTTTCTCGTCAAAAGGTTTTTCTAAAAGAACTAGGAAGTTATTGGCAAAATCCTGGAGATCTGGCATGCAAAAAGATTACAAAAGCAAATTTAGACAGTTCGTTGGCTGGTGGGTGAAAGGGAAATTGATCCCTATCTTGTCACTTTAGCTAACTGTGCTGATTTTTTTACCTTTTTATTCGATAAAGGGCATAAGTACAGGACTATTAATGTTTACAGATCAATGCTGTCATCAGTATTCAGTTGAAAACATTCCAATAGGTCAACACCCTTTTATTATCCGCTTGCTTAGAGCTGTTTTTAATGAGCGGCCACCAGTAAAACGCTTAAAACCTGAATGGGATCTTCTTGTTTTAGGATGTTTGAAGAAAGCACCATTTGAGCTGTTGCAGGATGCTCCTCTGAATTTTTTGTTGTGGTAAACATGTTTTTTACCGGCTATCACAACATTTAAAAGGTGTAGTGACCTTCAGTCATTGCAAATTGGTGAAGGTTCGGTCAAGGTTCAGAAGCAGGGTGTGACTTTTTGACTTATCCAAACAAGATAGACCTAACCATTTTGGTAAACACATTTTTGTACTAGCATTAACTCAAAACAAGTTTTTGGATCCTAAACGTGCTTTGACTTATTATCTTAGGAAAATTGAAGCTTTCAGACAGACAGAGTCGGGCGAGGATGTTGTAAAATTGTTCTTGGCAAGAAAGAAACCTCATCAACCAGTTTTACCCCAAACCATATCTAGATGGTTAGTTGAATTGGTCAAGTTCTGTTATAAATTAGATAACAATGCTTCAGGGAGAATCAGAGGACACTCGACACGCAGTGTAGGTCCATCATGCGCTCTATTCAAAGGAGCATCATTGCAACAGATCATGGAATCGGCGGATTGGTCAAGGGAGACCACTTTTACTCGTTATTTTTTGAAAACAGTGAACACAGAGTTGATGAATGTGTAGGAAACACTTCTACTGTAGAAAGTTTGATGTAGATAAACTCTGGTATTTCTATTTTCTTGCGGATCGCAGTTATTGTTTTTTCTGCTTCATATATAGTTTTTAGCTCTACTGGCCAAAGGCCAGAAGAGCTTATGCGATGGTAATGTGTACGTAGTATGTGCATCCGTGCGTCTGTAAACAATTGCTTGTGAACACGATACAGTCTTCAGTTTTGATTGTATCTCGATGAAACTTGTACAGTATCTAGATATCCATTAGAGCTCGGTTCCTTTCGAAAACCAGCCAGATCCGCCCATGCATGCCTAGATTATGGCCCTTGATAGTATAAAAAAATGCTATTGTGTAAACAATTGGTTGTGAACACGATACAGTCTTCAGTTTTGATTATATCTCGATGAAACTTGTACAGTATCTAGATATCCATTAGAGCTTGGTTCCTTTCGAAAACCAGCAAGATCTGCCCATGAATGCCTAGATTATGGGCCATGAAAGTTTTAAAGAAATGCTTTCTATTTTTAGCCAGGTCTGCATGAGCAAATTCTATTTTTAGCCAAGTTTACATGTATATGTCTAGAGTTAAGGGAGACAATTTGCAAGTCTAGGATTTTGAGAGACAATTTGCTTTTTGCTTCTGCAGTTGATTTTGTGAATTACTCTGCGTTGTTCTTGTTGAAAGCCCAAAGGCCATTTTTTAGCTTTAAGTTCTGTAGTTTGCGCATTCATCTTAACAAAATTGGTTGTGAATGTTTAAGTTATGCACCTGGTGTCATTACTGGCCATACCCAGGGTTCACAGGTTTGGTAAACATAAATCTGGAAAGGTTTGAAAATCTTTTTGTGTGTTCGTGCATCCATCTCAGCACAATTGATTGTGAATGTTTGTTCAAATTGATCAATGTTGTCCTAGGATGCCCTTGACTTTGACCTTTTGACCAACTTTTTTTAACTTTTTAAACTACAGAAAATTTTACTATGAGTACAGTTTTGAAAGCATTTTTTTTTTGTCAGATGACTTTTACTTGGCACATATTAAAATAGTTCATGCAACTAATCTGCTTACAATACTTTCTGGGCTCAGATGTTGAACGTGCTACGTTTCCAGGTAACCCAAACACAAAACATAAACTATATGTCTGTTGCCTTTTACCCATACATACATGCTCTGGATTGATATGACCACAAAAGCCATGCCAGTAGAGCATAGGCCCTTTTGGGCCTCTTGTTAAATATGTATTATACATTTGGTACTGTGGAAAGTACTGTCTATGTGGTACTGTGGAAAGTACATGACAGACAATACATGTTGTATATAAAAACTTCAAATATACATTAGATGAACTGCCTCAAGGAGAGGCAAAAGACATCATCTGAGAAAAGATGTTTTAAGAATTATAAATTCCTACTTCATTGCTACATGGTATGACTGAGAGCATGGTGGAGGAAGATGCGTTTAAATGACTCCCACCGCCTGGGTACTGCTGGAGAATCTGAAATAATCCTTAGTGTAATGACAGGTAAGTTTATTTATGAAATAAAATTGGAAAATTTGTATTTCAAATTCGAGTTTTATGAATAAATAATACTTACCTGTCATTAGAGGTACCCCCCCCCCCCTCCTACCCCACACGTCATTTTTTATCAGTCTGCCTCAGGCGAACACTTTGGCCAGAAAAGGAAACTGAAGCATGTGCAGTTATCAGAAAGTGACGTACCGATGTTAGAGTATATATGTTCATTTACGGTTCAAAAGTCTAAAATGTGGATCAGAAAGAGAAATCCTTAGTGTAATGACAGGTAAGTATTATTTATTCATAAAACTTTATATTACTTTATAAATACAAATTTTCCAATTTTTGTTCAATAATTGACCTTGGTTGAAATATCATGCCCACAAACACTATAACCAAGTTTTATGAACACAGATTAAATAAGAAAAGCACAAATTAGAAATATAATTGTGCTGCTGCTGGACAAGAATAAACCATTTACAAATACATGAACAACAATGCCATCAGTATAGAGAAACAATTTCAGACAATTCATGGGCCAAAACTCCAGAGTGCCTGCCCATTTGACGGCATTATATTATAATGTGTATACTGCAATGGCCAGTAGTGAATAAATGGTTGTCATTGTTATTGACTGGTTATCAATGATTTCATGATTTGACCAGTATTATCACAGCAAAGCATTGTCTATCCCCAGACTTAAGTCAAGTGGCAGGACAGGAATCAAGGTCAAGGATTTTGAATCACTTGGCAGCCTTCACAAACAAAATATTTTCATCCTTTGTCTGTTTTCCTGCTCACAGCAAAGCAGTGTCCACCCCCACAGGCAATGTACATGTCTGCGTCCTGGGGAAGGTAGTGGATGGGTGTTGGCCTCTCCACGTTCACTTCATCCCCTGTCCCACAAAGTCCATGCTCGTTCCAACCCACGGAGAACACCTGGCCCGACTCTGAATATGTAAAATGTAATATAAGGGAGTATTTTGCGACAACAATTTCATAAAGATATTATTTTGTAAATCATGGATGATGTTGGGTGATATAACAGCTTTAAAGGTAATACTATTAAAAAGAATAGTTATACTGTTATATCATCCAAGTATCAACAAAATGATTCATAAACAAACGGAATAACACTTCAGAACAAACACAAGATATGCTTCAGGTTATTAAGCCACTTTTTTCCCATTTCAACTGAGTTCCAGGTCAGTTTTACCGGCATTAAAAATCCTGTTTCAATTTCATAAAAAAAACATTTCTTGGATAGATGAAACGACCATACTTTGAAAGTACTAACTTTCAATTGATAAGGTAAGACAAGTTTGTTCATTTTTAATTATATAAAAGAACAATTTCTTAAAGGAGACTTACCTGTAACAAAGAGTGCATTCTCTGAACCACACTGAAACCTTACGACTGTTTCTGGTAGTTCGACCTTGCCGGGAATGTGGCTGTGACCTTGATTTTCAGGAGGCCTTGCCCTTCCAAGCTGACCATAGTCGCCCCTTCCCCAACTGTAAACTGAGCCGTTCTCTGTTATAGGAAATAATTCTAAATTATTTAGTTTAAAATGCAAAAAATCATGATATTCCTATATAATTTTTATACTTCTATTTAAGTTTAATTATTGTGCTAATCTTCAATGGTTTTGAGTTATGATGAAAACATTGATACCTTGAATATTTTTTCAAAGTCTAGCAAAGAGCTTATTTAATTGGACTTTCTTCAGCAAAATTTGATTAATTTAATTGTATACAGGTACTAATAATAGACAAAATAACTAAGAATTATGTACAGTGTTGATTGCTACATACCAAATTTAACTGATCTCAAACAAATGTTCATGGTGCTTTTGTTGTTTTAGATTTACCATAATTACAAATGTATCAACCTGTCTGAGCTAGGAAATGGGTCCATCCAGAACTAATGGTCTTGACCTTCTCATCCTTAAACATGGACTGGTCCAGAACAATTGGGGAGTCAACTTTGTGCACTTGTGTAGTGTCTTCAGCAGCCTGGCCATGCTTATTACAACCCCAGAACAGCACCACACCTTTGTCTAAAATACACAATGTTAATTTTGGTATTGTTTTAGCCATCTGTAGAGCTTTGAATTTCGCTATTAAATTACATTTGGTCTGAAAAATGTTATTATAATTATATTTAAAAGAAAACATACAGCAAAAGTCGTTTGTTTTTCTTAGTGAAGGAAGGGGCCATACACGACAAATTTCTGGAAGATAAGCATAAGATAATTGTGGACATGTGTACTACGTTTCATGGTTATATCTTGGAATGTTTTTAAAACTAAAGAAATTACCAATATTGACAGACTGGCTGAAAAATTACTTGTTTCACTAATAAAGGTCATTTAATCACTATGGTAAGAGACAACTGTTCACATTTTTTATTTTTGTGTATATGACATCTATTCCTCCACCCGATCACTATCTTAGTTTACATATAGAAAGAATTCAGTACAATATATATCATTCCATATGGAATAACATGGAGTTGAACATTATGTGGAACCTCCGACACTACGTCTCCTCATAGTGAACCTCAATGGCAAGTTTTTGAAAATCTTTAATGCATGGTAAAGATACAGCCCTGACAAGGTTCTATCCAGACCAGTCCTATCAACAGTACTCATTTTACATTTAACCTTTAAGTGTAACCTTGAAATTTGAGGAAACCTAGGTCTGGCAATGAACATGGCACTTCATCATCATAAACATTCAAATCAAGTTTCTTGGAAATCTTGTAATACTTGGTTAGGAGGGCACTCAATCAAGGTTAGTCCTATCAGGAAAACTCATTTTAATTTTTGACCTTTAAATGTGACCTTGACCTTTAAAATACTGACTAGGGTCTGGTGGGCCACGCTCTGCCTCATCGTCGTGAATTTTTTTTTAAAAATCCTACAATGCGTAATCAAGATACAGCCCAGACAAAGATCATTTCAACCTTTGACATTTTAGCATGACCTTGACGTGGTACACACCTGGGTCATACACATAACCTTCATTGTGATGTCTATCAAATATGTCGTGCTCACTACAAGGGGGGCTTGACAAAAATGGTAATGACAGATTATTCAGAAAAGTGTAATGACCAGTAAGCGCTGCAGTATGGTATGAGCCAGCTACAATCTGGACAACTCTTCCCACACCATCTGGTAAGGTCACTGAAATACAGAAATGGGCTTTTGTTTAAAAGAATTAACATTTTGCGTATGTTGGTATCATCTGAATGAGTTTTAATAAAGAGCAAATATACAAACTGTTATAACTTTATGGATGAAGTAATTTTGGTCATTTATTTTACATATAAGTAAATTACTATTACAATTGTGTGGTATTTGTATGGTTGTGTCCCTTGTTCAGTGTCGTTTGGGCCCTTACCTTGTGTCTCTAAACAGGGTTTAATGTATGGTTAATACTTGCTTTTTCACTACTGGGCTTGCCCTATTAGTTTTCATTGTATTTTTAGAGTGATCTTTTATAAACCAATGCATTTATCAAAAAAATATGTTTGCCATATAAAATGAGATCCAGTTTTATACACCAATTTTGAAGAACTTGATTGAACAACTAAAACCAAAAATAATAAACAATCTTACTCTACAGTAAAAATTCTAAGTTTACCTTTCACAGGTGATGTGTATTTCAGCTGGCCATGTCCTTGTTGACCACACTGGCCCCTCTTGGCATGACCCCAGCAGAACACATTGCCAGATTCTAAGGATGAAAGAATATATACATGAAAGGTGATAAAAAACTTTTATCTTTACAGATCACCTAAGTCACCATTAGAGATAGTGCTTTTGAGGTTTGTTAAAATGCAATGAACTGGATTTGGCCCATTCGAAAAAATGTGTTTCCATATCTTGTGTTATTTTAATGAAGATTAAAGAGTACAAGGCATATACGACTTGACCTCTAACTTGAAAATTAATAACACACAGAGTCAACATGTTAAATATTGTGGGCTTGAAGAAAGTCAAGAGAAAAAGAATGTTAAACATATCTTTACTTGTAAACTGATGACTTACAAAACAAAAGTATTACTAATCGAGTTAACAAACCAGCAAGGGCAACAGAATGCCTTAATCCAGCAGCCACTTGTACCAGCCTCTCTGGTAGGGCCACACAACTCTGTAAATATTAAAGGGAAACAATGAAATGGAACCATTAAAAACCTTTCCATGGCAATAACAAGCCCCAAAACTTGTGCTTATTTTGTATTTCTCCACCTTACCTAGCAATGGGCATATCACTCTAAAAATACCAAAAATTATATGAACAATATTTTGAAAACATATGTCTAAGTTTTATGTTTCAAAAAAAAACTTTTAGAGATTTCTGCTTACCAGTAAGTTTGTGTTGCCAAAAGTTTGCATATTCTTTTAATTCAATTATCATTACAATCATACCTATGTAATTTCTTAATTATGGATTCAGGTGTTTAGCCTTGGTTTTGTAACATGCCAGCTAAACAAGACCAACAGATCCCTTCAGAGAAAATATGCAGTAAATTCTCAATCCACACAGAGCCCGGGCTTTGCTAATTTGCATATTACCAACCAAGTAAACATAGCTACTATGACTGAACTTCTGTCTGTAACATAATTTTGTACTAAACCTACTGGCACAGTGGACTTTGAAGGGAGGCTGGGATCGCCAAGTTGTCCAAAGGCGTTGGAACCCCAGCTGTATAATTCACCAGAGTCTAAAATAAGAAAAAACTATAAATTAAAATTTAAACATGTACCCAGCAGAGCCATCTGATCAACGAATGCATAATACACTCACTTTTTCCAATCACATTTTCTTGTTCATAATGTGATGTATCTTGAAACAAATGGTAAGAGTAGGTGTATTTGAATATACAAGTTTAAATGTAAGTAAATCTTAATTTGATATCTGATACTAGCTTAGTTTTCAACTGAATTTCCTGATCTTATTATATTTGGCAAAGTCCCATTATACATTGTACTCTCTACACAGTGTCAAGTTTCATCCTCTGTCATATTCATCAATTCACCTGAATAAACTTTAAAGCTGCACTCTCACAGATTGAACATTTTGACAACTTTTTTATTTTTTGTCTTGGAACGAGCTAATTTTTACAAAAATCTATGGAAACTAGTTATATAAGACTGCTGACAAAAAATTAGATCGCAGATTTTTATATTTAAGTTCAAATATTGATGTTTTATGCATTTTTCTTAACCCGTTAGTAACAGTTAAAGCCATAAAACATTATTTTTCGAACGGAAAGATGAAAATCTATGATCTGATTTTTTGTCAGCAACCTTATATCATTGGTTTACAGATATTTACGCAGAAAAATTGCTCTTTCCAACATCAAAAAAAAAAATGTAAAAATGGTAAATCTGTGAGAGTGCAGCTTTAAAGGCGTATCTTCTTTTTAATATTGAAAAGTATTTGGAGATATTTCGGTATTTGCTTTATGCCAGTATTCAAATTCTTACAAACATGCTTATTAATATATGCTGATATCCTGAAAGGGACTTGCTCATGATTTTGTAAAATGCACTTTTTTTTATTTTTTTGTATGATGAAATAAAGTGTGGCAAATAATTAGGAGTATTAAAACGAAGATACTGACGGCTGGAACGAATCAACTTTATTGTTACTTGCTCAAATCAAGTCAACTATTTTTAATAGGGTTACTAATGCGTATCAACAAAAGGCTTAAATGTTAAGTTATCCTCCTGTTTGTATAAGAGACCTTGTGGGTGGGTGGTTTTGTTGTCAGTTTTCTAACTTTTCCTTGACTGCAATGGCGTGGGTTCTCTCCCTTCTAAAACCAGAATATTTTTTTAAATTTAAATTTACCTTTTTTCTGCGATTTCGGTATCGAATAGTAAATCATGGGTGTTTTCAGATACATTACCTGAAAAAAAATTGGTGCCAAAACATGAACGAGTCCCTTTAAATGTTTTAAATCCTGAAAATGGTTGAACCTGTAGCTTATTCACAGAGATAATTCTTTGGGAAATTAATACTCAGATCTTTCAATTGAAGTAAATCTTCTGTTATCACAATTTTAATATACCGGTATACATTACAAGTCATGTAGTTTATATCATAAATGATGTCACCAGCATGAAACAAGAGCCCTCACAGCAATGATGAATGGTAAACTATTTCTTTGAAAAGGAGCTGTACAGTGGTGGATTGTAACCCAGGTCAAATTGACATGTTTTTTTATAATGTTATACAGGTGTACCAATCTTTTTTTTAAAATCCGTTTCACCTGTCATAATTAAGTTATCATCCGGAAACCAAATTGTGGCAAATTCTATGGTAGTTTGTATAGAAAGACGTCCTTATTCTATTTTTTGTCTCGTCGAACATGTTTACTAAATTGTTTTTAAATCTGTCCATAGTCATAAGTTATTGTCCGACACAGTTGGGTTTTTTGCAAGTTCTAAATTGAAAAGGGGAAATAACTCCTACAAAAAATAGTGGTTGGTAACCAAAGTCAAACTTGAACTTATTTTCCTAAAATTATTCAATTCTGTCAACCCTTTAATTAGTTCTTGTCAAAACCAACGATCCGACTGACCGACCAACTGACCAGCTCACTCCTATATACCTCAAAACTTTGTTTGAATGGGGTATCATAATCTCATTACATACTTTTCACATATAACTTGTGTAATAACTTTTCAGGTGACATAATTGAATAACGTTGAAAATGTGAGTGAAGTTTAATGTATTTAAGGCTGTAAATAAACAAATTAGTATTAATGTCAATAATGAAATAAATAAAATATTACATTTGTTGTCATTCAATAAGATATTAAATAAAACATTTTACCAAAATTTATAAAAACTTGTCAAGGTTCATTTTTTTTTTATCAACTTTAGAAATCAAGTTCAATAAATTCCGTATTGAATGACCACTTGAGTAATATCCTCTATGTATGTAACAGTCATACAGTTATACAAGGATTGATGAGTCATTTACCAACCGCCAACACCTAGACTGAAGTCCCATCCTCCTGCTACTGCAGTGACCTTGACCTTCAGGGCTGATATCTGGGTCAAGGTCACCCTGTCCTCAAGGTCACCTGCACCTAGTTGACCTTTGCTGTTTGAACCACATGCAAATGCATTTCCTTCATCTAAAAATATAATTTTTTGTAAAAATAAATGTTTGCTATTTAGGAGAATTGTTTCTTTGAGATTTGTTTGTATCTACACAATTTATCTTAAATCCTTTTCAGCTCTAAGCATTAAGAAAAGAGAGAAAATGGTCTAATGGTTAAGCTCAAGGTGTCCAACTCTTATATCAAAGGTTGAGGGGGTTTGAGCCCCACCAGGGGTTCCTATTTCTTAAAGTGACACTCTTTTCAAAATCAATACATACGGATGAATAACAAACATAAATTTTGAGTAATATACCTTTAACTTCTTACTAAATATATAATGCATTTATGCAAAATTTTAATTAATGATAACAAGATTGTAACTGTGTATTTAATAACTGAAAACGCCAAAATATTAATGGTTGGTGAGTGCTATAATATTTACTGCTTAATATTTAAACACAGTATGCTTCATAAGAACTATTGTTTTCAACATTTATTCTTCCTTTTGGTATATTAAAACAATGGTTTGAATTGTGGTAAATCTTACTTGGGAGTAAGAGTGCATTTTTAACGAAAAGGACAAAATTGCTGGTTATACCAGGGAAACAAACTCGAGACTGAATCATAATTCACATAATTATAGTATTTTCAGCTGAAAGCTGTTATCACAGTCAATTAACTAAACTTACACAAAAATCTCCAAGTGCCACTGTTTTCAAAATTAATGCCAGAGTAATCTGAGCTATTAAGGCCACTTATGTTTGTGTTGCATTCATAAAATTAATATAAAATCAAATTATTGAGACAATCAAAGTTTTATCATGCTATATAAATACAAATACCAAGGTTTTATATATGCAAAGTCAAACACCATTAGCAAAGGCCTGTGCTTTAAACAGACGCATTTAAGAAAACTTTCAAGGGGCTATACACCGTATGATGAAATAGTGAAAAAAAAGAAGAATATTGTCGAAAACGGACATAAACTTGGTATCGATGTGTACAATGCATTGAAACTAACTAACTGAAGTACCACATAGTTTACAATTAATTTATTTTTTGCAGTTTTTCATATTTTTCCATTAAAAAAGATTACTAGGTATGAATACCTAGTAGAACTCATTCTTGTGCGTAATTGGCTAGTCGATGTTATCATGTGATATCACCAAGTTAGGTATATAGATTAAATATTCCAAATAATTAGGGTAAACCTTCGTAGCACAGTGGATACAACACGAGACTGCAATTTTGGCGACACTGGTGCGAACCCACTCAATTTGTTTTGCATTTTGGTATTTTTTTACAATTATGATATCAAAGAGTAAAACATTTTATTAAATAATTGTCCTGAGAATTGTTACAGAAAAAACTTTGTTTGTTGCCAATCTGGTGTATACTCGGTTTAAAATTTACAAGTTTTCAAGCTTCAAGTTTACATCATGCATGTACCTGTGACCAGCAGTGTGTGCCCACCCCCACATGCCATACAGAAGACCTTGCTGGGAAAGTCAGACAGAGGCTGAGGTGTCAGCTGGTCATCTTTGTGGCCCTCTGCCAGCTGACCATAGGAGTTGGCACCCTGATTTTGCAAGAACAAATAAGCACAAAATACAGATACATAATGTATAAGGGTTCTATGTACTGTACTCAACATCATGCCATGGTATGGCCTCAGCTTAGTTACACAATATAACACAGCAACTTAGGGCCTGAGAGCTTAGCTGGTCATCTCCTCCTCAGCCTTGGGCTAGCTAACTACTAAAGACCACTAAAAATATCTCTGAAATAACAGTAAAAAATACAACACAACAACTTGGATTCAGCTGAATGTATTGTAGCTTTTGGCTAGTTGGCCATAGGATTGACACCATGAAATAACATAACATGCTTTCTACAACACAAAAGCTTTGGTCCTGAAGTGAAACAGTACAATGTAACAGAACAAATTTGGGCCTGATAGCCTTGGATCTGCTGACTTAAGGAATTGGGGCACACTTAAAAAACAGTACAATATAACATCTAAGAATTATGGGCCTGAATGGTCAGCTGGTCACCTCTATAGCATTGGGCAAGCTGACCATAGAAGTTGGTACCCTGAAATAACAGAACAATAAAACATCTTATGATCTAAGAATTTTGGGCCTGAATGGTCAGCTGGTCAGCTTAAAAGCATTGGGAAAGCTGACCATAGGAATTGGCACCCTGAAATAACAGTACAATAAAACAGAAGATAGTTTAGAATGGTCAGCTGGTCACCTTTATAACCTTGGACAAGCTGAACATAGAAGTTGGCACCATGCAATAACAGTACAATATAACATCTAAGAAATTTAGGCCTGAATGGTCAGCTGGTCACCTTTATAACCATGGGCAAGCTGATTTTTTTTATAGTTTTTGGCAAGTTGACCATAGGAATTGGCACCATAAAATAACAAAACATATAACACTACTCTTTGGGCCTGAATGGTCAGTTGCTCATTTGTACAGCCTTGGGCAAGCTGACTATAGACGTACATTAATTGGCACCCTGAAATAATAGTACATATAACCTGGAAGTAGGATACATTCAGATTCGTTATTGGTCCCAGATATAACACAACAACTTCTCACTATATGGGTAAGCTGGTCATCTTTACAGCCTTTGGCAAACTAACCATGGACGTTGTATAGTAATAAAACAACTATTCGCCTGGGTCTGCTGTAACAGCTTAGAGCAAGCTGAAAATAGTATTTCTACACTGACTAAACTTACAGTTTATTTATTACTAAAATATACAACACAATACGCCGCCCTAACATACTGATATAACTTCTACATGTTCACCACTCGTCTAGAAATAGCATGAATCCATGCAGCAGTCTTACACAATTTATGAATTATGATTTAATTATCATAATTGACGATCAACTGATCAACATCAACTTTTTTTCCGGACATAAAATAAGCTTGTGTTTGAGATAATAAGTTGTAAACGTAATCAGCATTTCCTTCCATCAGTAAAGCCTCTTTATCGTCTAACCAATTGCAAAGCTTCGGCGTGACAATCACGAGCTATCTGTCAAAAATCGGGTTTGCCCATTTGTTTACGTCCGTATATGTTACTAAAAATAGATTTGCAAAAACCCATTCATCGATTTTCCCAACAAATAACCCTTCATTCCTCATGAGGTTAACAGCCAATCAAAACGAAGCACGAGGTATGTCTGCGATCGTTGATCATGTGCTCTACTTGCGATTACTTAAGACATAGACAGCTTAAAGAAATCCGTGATTTTGCCAGTAAGGTACAAAATACGCGCAATGCAGCATTTTCAATCTGGAAAAGCTCGTTTTACGCTTACCCAAGACCACGCGGTCATTCTGTATGCAAAATCGATTGTCCAGCCCACTTTTCTCCGCGTTCAACACAAATGCATGTACACAGGTTCATGTCATTTGATAGGAAATTGCAGACGTCACGTGACCCATCCCACCATTATTGATTGGCGCGGGATCAACCACACAGGAGATAGGCTCTTCCATTGTACTCCCGTTTGTGGCATTGGTAATTGGCAATTAACAAATATGAATACAGATTATAAATGCTATTTGCATTTAACTATACACTTAAATGTTTCTGAATATTTTTATCAGCATCCAACAAACGTCATTTTTGTAAAAATGTTACGTTTTTAGCAGTTTTGACCCAATTTCTAAAAATAACCAGGGGAGGGATTCGTCTCTGATCCCCGCACCAATGGCGATTGTCAGTGTACTACATTTGGACATGATTCGCTCATAAGTTTATTTTCGTTTGTACAGCCAATCAAACAAAATCAAGATTGTTTTTCAGTAGGTATGTTACATTTTCACATGTTTTCAAATTTCGTAGTGTTTTAGAATGTAATTCCTGTTTAAATTATTAGATACTTGAGTGTTTTGATTCATGCTTTCAGGATGCGAACAAAAGATAACCTTTGATCTTTTGCGCGAGATGAGTCCTAAGATCAAGGTGAGCCCCATCCGAACGAGTTAGAAACGTTTAATCCAAGTTTTGTGTGCAACTCATATAATTTTTGATTATATATCATTACGTGTATGACATTTTTGTAAATGTAATTATTTACGTATTGAACTACAATTTAATTTCAAGTTCCAAGTTTATTTAATATCACTCATAAGTACGTGGGGTCAAAGCCAGAATTTTAAGGTACCTAAACCTTCTATATTTTACCTCTGACATTTACCCCACAAATAATGTTCTTGAAGATTATAACTTAAACTGAAATAACACTATAATCTATTTCTCATGGGCTGAAATGCTTTCCTGTAGTCTATAAGTTTTAAATACCTTTTTTTAATTCTACAGGTCTTTGATAACTCTTAAAATGTATTGGTATGCTGAAATATTTTGAACTAATGAAATTTTGAAATAGAGGGTATATTTTATTGGACTCTTGTTCTAATCCCCAGATCATTTTACTCAAGAAAGTAACATTCAAATTGCTTGTCCAATCTAATTAAATTTCCACATCACAGGCTGAGAAAAGTTTGTATACTCCGTCAAAGCCTCCAGCTTCATGTCATTTGATTAACCATTTGATCAAAGTAGTACAGAGAACTGAAATACATGGTCGCCTGGCTAGGGCAGTGGTGAGCACACTTGCTTTTCGCCTTGGCAACTCAGGTTCGCCCGTGTAAGTTCTGATTGTGGTAACCAACCTGAACAAGTGGGTTTCTGCCGTGTGCACGTTTTACCCACAAGACAAGACCACACTAGTGTAACATCATGCCAACGACAGTGATGAATAAAATGTTGTATCAAATTGTTTCACAATCATTATAAAATAAATAAGTTTAAACATTCACGTACGCTTTCTGTGTTTTTTGCAAGTCGCTTCAAAATTTAAATAGCTGCTAATGGGGCTTGATGATTTTGCTATTAGCAAACCTTTCACGTGATCTTTTCTTTCATCATGTTGAAACACTTCCCTTTAGTTAATTATTGTGGCTAGAAGGACTGTTTGTTGGATCAAAACACATTTTCAATCTTTGTGTTATTGAAGGCTGTCATAAGAAAGAAGATTAGATGTCAGTTACATTGTGTAATCTCAAAACAAGAAAGCCAACACCAAACAATGAATAGTGACTGTCCCATAATAGAAAAAAAAGGTAACATCAACATATGTTTCTAGCAAAATACCATTGCCAATGAAATTTACTTACTTTTCTTTCAGATGCAAGTCAGCACAGGAGTTGGCCACCAGATGACTGCCGTGATGGAGCAGTTTGCAGGACAACAGGCAGGGGTTACCTTGGATACCAGCCAGCAGGCTTACCAGCAGATGCAGCCAATTGTGATGCAGGGAATGCCTGCTGGTGTCCAGTTTATCCAGGCGGGCCAGTTTCCCACCATCCAGGCTGGGCAACAGGTAGTCATCCATATGGTTCAGGGGGCCATTTTAATATAAAAAAATGTTGTACCTTTTAGTTGTATAAACATCACAAATGGCAATACATTGATTTTATTTTTGCTCATAACGTGTATGTTTTCAATTTTGGCTTCAGTTTAATTCACACAAAAATATGTAACAAGATGATGAAACTATAGCACTAATGCGCCAGTCATTTTTTACCACGGCCCCCGTGGTGCGGGGGTATACTTGGGTTAGCCGGGGAAATGGGCTGTGTTTTTACTTTCCAGATGGCCCTGCATTGCCGGGTGAGTGCAGTGTTTTTTTCTTCGCGCTGAAAATAGCAGGGAATGGGCCTAACCTAGGGTCCCTGGGTTGCGGGGGCATTTGGTGGGGATTTTACCAGCAGTTCGTCACCACAGGCCGTGGTTACAATTGCATTGACTGGTGCATAATATAATATCAAATTATGACTAAAATGGATAATGATCTTTATTGAAACCGCCCCAATATTTAGATGATTTCTAATGTTGATGATGTATAACTTTCAAAAGGATCAAAAATCAAGACAACTATGGTCATCCACATCTCACCCAAGAGCTCTCAGGTAAGGGTAAGTTCCTGGGAGCATCATGAGGGCCATCATATTAACAAATGTACGACCAATTATTGAAAGATCAAAAATGAATGTCATGTACATAATTTCATTGACTGTTTCGTAGATCACTCGAAAATCAAATAAAACTTGTTTAAACTGATAAATAAAGCTCTTAGTTTTGAAAAAGTATCATAACTACTGCAAAAGATTAATTCAAAAAAACAATTGTATGACACATCCATTTTCATAAGAAACTTGCTATCATATTTGATCAACAAATATCTGACAAATGAGTTTCAAATTAAGTGCACCATCTATTTTTGTCGATTGACTTCCCACATTAAAGGAACCAACTGCAATTTGGGAGTGCCTAAGACTTAATGTTCAAAACTGCTTTTTGGGCGTTACAAATCAACTGCCTCTTTAATGCAAAAACATTGTGATCATGCTTCTATAAGTTTATTGACAAGTACACTCTTCAAAGCCTATTTGCAAATACTGAAGTATATAAGTAAATAAATAAAATTGTTCTGTATTGGGGAGATGTTCAAGGTTTTTGGCTTTCTGTTTTTCGAAGAAAAAAAGTTGAGGTATAGTTAAAGCCTTGGTGTTGTTGTCAGCATTGAAAAGCTTTCACCTTGGCCAATTTAATCAGTACCTGTTTTAAAGATATTGAAATGAAACTTGAATTGAAATATGCCAGAAATAATATACACATGTATAACAAGGCCCCTAACTCTGGCTTGAAGGATTGCCAATTTATGTCCCTTAGCTGATGTAAACAGACAGACATTGGCTCGATGGTGCCTTTGTTAAGTTTTTGTGTTTAAATTAAATAATCAGATGTTTTGTTTCAAAAGGTTTCCCAGACAAATACAGGGGTTTCAATGAGCGGACACAGACGCATTATACTCCTGAAAATCGCCAAAAATGTCCCAGAATTTGACCCCGGGCGTTATGAAAATTCCTTATAATATAAGTTATCATTATATCCGGTCAAAACTGGTCAGAGTCAGATTATTATTGGCAATAGATTCAATATATTCAGACAAATGTTATTAATTAAGAAACACACAAATGAGATCTATTGATATCATTGTGGCTATATCCTTTTTATATTTCATGTATAGGACCCGTAAATGTTATATATTTCAGGAAATGATTTATAAAAACATGAAAGATTAATTAATTAATTAAATTATCATGAAGGTGTATACTTTGTTTAACTTGTGATTTGATTCGTTAAAACTGTTAAAACATGTTCATATTGCCAACAGCAAAAACAATAAACTATTATTTTTACCGATTTGTCAATTAAGATCTTCATTAAAATGAATATGCTCTTTAATTGTATCATTAATTTTTTTACAAGTGTATAGCAGTTGAGCCCACTGCAAATAGGAAGTGATTTGTTTAAAACGCATCCTGCTCTAAAAATGGACACTTAACCAGGAAATAAATTTAGCACAAGTTATTACGTAATATAACACACTCTATGCTCATTGGTGGGTTAAAAATACTTGTTTGTTTATATTTTTATACTTTGCCGCATTTTACTATTTAATGTGGTGTAGAGAAGACTGATCTTAACACTCGTACAAGATTCAGTATGAATTCTTATAGATCTTTTCAACAAGACATGGGTTTTAATGATTCGTGCATGGTATCTGAATATCATAAAAGGATATTAAAGAAAAAGGTATTTAGAACTGAAAGTATATATTTATAATATGTACAATATATACATGGTATTTTGAACTGAAAGTAGATATTTTTTATACATGATTTTTGAATCTTTTGAAAAATTCTTATCTATGAAAAATCAATGATCACTTTTTGAAAATGGTGTTTTCATGACAACGCATTTGAGTTGCAAATTTGTATGATTTATTGATGGTTTGACAGATGAAGCTTTTAAAAAAAACAAAAAAAAAACTTTTTTTAAATACTTCATAAGTACGGTTCAAAATTATGGAACACAAAGGTTAACTTGTCAAGTAATAAATGCTAAAATTTTATATTTTATGTCTAAGTCGTAAAACTCCTATTCAGTCCAATGTACAATGAGTGGTTAAATAATAATAATTTGCTTTACTTTTTATTAAAAAAACAAAATAATAATGCATTTTTTCTTAAATTTATAATTGAAACAATTCTGCATTACCTGGTAGGATTTTACAGTGTGCTGATTCATTTTATCTTTGTAATGTATTTTATTTCTTGCACTTGTTTATTGTTTTATCACTTATGCTGAATTGTGGGCCTTGAAAATAATGAAACTTGGGAGATTGATATAAACTATAATTAATCTTAATAATAATTATACCTAATCTTAATAATAGTTTTCTTTAAATTAAAAAAATGAAATGAATAGATCTTAAAATTATGTTTTTGAAGTAAACAAACTTGAATGATGTTGTTACGTTTACCAGGAACACAATATTGTGCTTTAAAACTAATTTAAACAAAAAAAGGCTCCTAATTTGAATCTGACATTTTTGGTAAAAACACGAAGAAGTTGAAATACAAAACCACAGCCAGAAAATTTGTTCAAGAACTTTGACCACTTTACAGGAATACAGGTAAAATAGCATCGCAAAATTGGTATACTGAGTTCACAATAATTACGAAACCATCTTGTCACCTTATGAACTGTTTATACAGTATGCCAAGTCTTAGACTGTATAGATTTAAGCAATTGACTAAAATAACAGACTTTGAGTTCCATCTCAAATGGACTCTTTCACGTTTGATAGAGTCAGACCGAGAAAATTCAATTTCGTGTGAAATGTGAACAAAAGGCTTGTTTCAATGTTTAAACATCAAGTTAGAGATCTGTTGTTAATATTTAATGAAAATGACAAATTATACTCTATTTTATATTTTATTTTAAGGTTTAGTGTCGCTGTTGAAAATTGAATCACAATTTGCAAAATTCTGTTAATTATTTATCTGCCAGATGCAAGCTTGTGTTTGTTCATAAAAGGAAGTATATGGAGCGGACTGAGTTTTAATGTTTCCACAGAAAAAAATCCATCCAAAAATCTGTGAACGAGTCCATTGAAGACATTGACCTTCTCTCTCCAGATGCTGCAGTTGGCCGGACAGAACCAGCAGATCATACAGACAGCTTCTGGACAGCAGATTCTTGTTCAGATGCCCCAGGGTCAGCCCCAGGCCATGACACTCCCTAACGGTCAACAGGTAAGGCATAATAGTTGAAGATCATATTACAACAGGTCATCATAATGCATGGTAGTTGATACTAGTTCAAGATTTGTAAGTTCAACTCAGGGAAGTACGAGCTATAGCATACTTTTTAAGCCCACAATATTTAATATAATTCATATCCTTATTCTTAGACATGCCTCAGTGATTTCCTTCAATTATTGGCCGACTGATTTTCCATTGAATTCAAAACACTCTGACTTAACTCTTTAAATTGAGTTAAAGCGGAGTTTGTTATCGAATATGGCCCATGATCTATGTATTACCTTTACTACTGAGAAGCAGATACAGCAAAATGACAGTCTTAAGTTTTTTCTATGTATGAGAACATCCATACATCTGTACATTACTTTAATAAGCACAGCCAAATAAACATCATTTGTCATCTGTACAGAAAAATATCATTATTAACATAGATTTATCATTCTTTTCATAACAAATGGTAAAGCTACTGAATTTAGGTTCATGGAGTAGGGCCCAAAGCCTTCATCTTGTAATAAGCACTTTATTGGTAAATATCCTTCTAACCTTGGGTGCCCCTGTAAATGCCCAAATTAGCACTCAACAGAAGATTGTTACTCCCCAGCAGTTTCTTTGAACATGATTTTTTATGATGCTATACAAGCCCACATTATTCTCGACCAACAGTCCCAACTTTTGTTTCTCTATCACAGTTGCAGTGTATTACGACCCCAACCTCGGGCCCCAGTTTTACCTTCGCTCAACCCCAGCAGGTATCCAGATTCACTGTTGTGCTTCGTGTTGTGTGAAATATGTTGTTCTGCTTGCTGCAAGTTTTTGTGTTGTTGCTTGTGTTAGTTGACCTTGTTTCAAATTCAATGCCTGTTTTATCAGCTTGTTTGTTTTTGACAGCGGCTACTTGGTTGTACAAAATATTCAACCCTGACCAAGACCATGATTAGAGACTTCTCTAGGATGGGTTCACAAGCCATTTGTTGCGCTGTTGTTAGTGATGTATTTTTTACATTGCTCCTTTGCCTCTTCAAAAGTAAACCCATTGTTGTCCTAAAATGGTGATATTGTAAAACAATTAAAGACATTAAACTTGAAACTTGGTACACATGGTACCAGATACAATTCACAAATGTACAGAAAGGACCATAACTCAGTTTTATTATTTAAGGTATCGAGTTCCACCCCTTGTTTTGAAAAAAACAACTGTAGTTATCAGCGACAATCTTGTTTCGTAAAATGCATAAAGACCCGGGAAGCTTTTAGTTTTAGTGAATTATCAGCACAGTTGCTTGTAAACATGTACATGTAGGTAGGCTTTGTTAGACATTCATGTGCCAAATATGTATGTATGTATGTATGTATTTCTTTAGACCTTGCGATCAAGGATAACCCGGATAAATATGGATAAATATGGACATCTCATTCTCGGCACCTCAGTTTATCATAACCTATATAGGTTTTGATACACTGGGATGCCGAGGATGTGAGAAGCTATGCTCTTTAATATTATTTATTTCACTTTTATGTCCATCTTTTCTTCTATTACATTGTAATGTTATCTTATTGTGCTCTGTTTATCCCTTTCTTCCAAATTCATCAATTAACATCAATAAAGAGACCCTTAAAAAATGTTCTTAAATCACTTAAAAATCCACAGTTAATTGTACGGTATTGAAATTAAAGTCAAGGCTGTGTGTTTTCTAAAAACAAAAACAATTTTGAATTATTTATTGTGATCACCACCATCTATTCTTTGTTGGCTTCAGCATTGGCAACTGGCCAATTTTGAATTGATTTTAAACTGGGAACCTGTTCAAAATTTCATCATGAACCTTCTTTCATAGTCATATTTATATTGCCAAATATAGGTAGCAAGTCCCTTAACTCTGGCCAAATTATTTGTTGAACTTAAATAACCATGTCACTTCCTGCCAGTCCAACCAGCCAATCTTTATAAAACCAACTAAAATGAAGTTGAGTTTATTTTATGAATGTTGAAAAGCACATTAATGCATAATTTTAGGCAGAGAGTACCGTTCCACATCAACATATTTCAAGTATTATTTAGTAAAACATTAATTTATTTTAATGTTTGCTATTTAAATTATTTCTACCTGAATCATACATGGCATTAAATTAACAATAACGAAAAAAATAATTAAATGCTATTCTTGCTTTTTATTGTTATGTTTTCCCAAGGATTTTTCAGCTGGGGTCCCTATTACTCTTATTTTTAGTTTAAACATATTTATTTTACAACGATTGTGAAACAAGTTATTACAACATTATATTAATCACTCTCATTGGCACGATTTTACGCGAGAGTGTGGTCTTGTGTTGTGGGGGAAACCGGAGAACCCGGAGGAAACCCACTTGTCCGACTTGGTGACCACAAACCAAACTCACATGCGCCCAGGCCGGGAATCGAACCCGGGTCGCCTAGGTGAGAAGCGAGTGCGCTAACCACTGCGCTAACCGGACAACCAAACTCTTATTTTTGACAAATAGAGAGTCTCTGTTAATTATTTGGTGTCTCAGTATTTGGTTTAGGCTCGATGAATGTTCATTTTTGGGTCCCGATGGCTGCCCTGTATATAATAAGTGGGTGTCTCTGGCTTGAAAATTGTGCTAGAGACTCGCGTTTTTCTGAGTCTGAGAAAGCCCTAAAAATTAAGCAAATGAAGTTTTGCCTCGAAGCTTTCAATTAGTGGTTGTTATGTATTATAGATCGTTACAGTCATTTCCTAAACCAATATGAATGAACTACATGTACAACTTGTTCTTAACATTTTAAAATGGCCAGAGGCTGTGTAAGTCAACCATATTTCAAAATACAATTTGAGTAACCAACTTATAACATACAACTTCATCTTAGGGTTAACTGACGCAATATACATATGGGTTAGGCTAAAGAGTGAAGAAAGGGTGCTGCTCCTGTCCTTTTTGGTAGTATCCCATTGCCCTCATAGAGACCAGCTTGGGCACCCTTCTTCCTTTGTAGAATGAAATGCTTAAGGCTGTCAAATATTTTGTTTTGATAAAAATGCATATAAACTTTACATATTTGGCAGTTGAAACCTTATATCACTTCAATTTAACACAATCCCTAACATTATCTATCAAATTCATTATGTTGAAGTTCGCCACAGCCTGATACAATGTCCCCTTTTCTCCCATAGCCTTTTGTCTCTGTTCTGCAACACACTGTCCTTTTTAAAACATGGGTTAAAACCTTATATACAGAATGTTATACTGTTACCAGAAAATTGCAGCATAAATTACAGCAAATACTTCTTTTTCTTAGTCTTAATTCTTGGGTTTTTATTTGCAGATATTTATCCAGCAACCGAATGGCCAATTGCTCGCCCAGACCCAGATGTTTGCCCCACAGAACTTGCAGCAACTTATGGGCCAGCTTATACAGACAGCAGACGGACAGACGCTCCTCTGTCAGCAGCCGCAAATGCCGCAACTCTCTCAGGTAACTTTAAAGACCCTGTACACTAAGATTTCCTATCAATACATATAGCATACAAAATTTCGATTTAAGCTATAACTTAAAAAAAAGTTGAGACTGGAACATTTAACTTGGTCAATAGTGATACAAATTACAATGTAAAAATTGTAAGCCATGACTTACAAAATGATTTGTTAAGTTTTAAACTTAGAACAGATGGTTAAAATTACAATGTATAACAAATCCAATCACCTGCCAAAATATTCTGAACAATAGCGGGATAAAATAACAATAATAAAATTTGACACTCACATCCGCATTCCGTTGGTCTGAGTGTATGTCTAAACTAAGTTACAACAATTGTATTAATTACTCTAGTTGGCTAAATGTTAAGCTAGAGTGTGGTCTTATGTTATGTGTGTTTGGGAGGGTTGGGGGAACAGGAGTACCTGGAGGAAACCCACTTACCCGACTTGGTTGTCCCACAACCAAACTCACATGTGCCCAAGCTGGAAATCAAACCCTGCAGACCTTGGTGAAAAGCAAGCGAGTTTAACTTGCAATTTAATTTACATAGAAGTTGAACCAGGCTGGGAATCGAACCTGGGGCGCCTTGGTGTGATGGGAGTGCGCTTATCAAGTATTTTGATATATAAATATATAAATATAAATTATATATATATATATATATATATGTAGAATTTTCAGAACCATTTTTTTTCCTCACAACAGGTAACAACAGATGGTTTACAACAAGTACAACAACAGGTGCAGCAGCATCAGCAACAACAACAACAACAGGTTGTGGTCAGTCAACAACAGCAACAATCGGCAGCACCGACTCCAGGCTTAGCACAAGGTATAACAAGTTGTGATTTATCTTAAAATGTAAAGATTCATTGTTGTTTTTTTCCAACTAAAAGGGGGGACAAGATCAGCGCCTTTCGTGATTCCAAAGAAATTTCTTTTCACTCAAAAGTATTTCACATTTACTTATTTGAAAGTTGTTTTATTTTTACTATTTTTCTCTGTTGTTTTGTTAATTTCTTCGTCTTGTATTTTATAAATCAGTAAGTTAAGACGCAGTGGAATTGCCCCATTTCTTTACATGTATATTAATCTTAGTAATTGGGACACACATAAAAGCGAAAACATTTGGATATAATTTGTAGCAGTAGGGGAAGATCTTTTTTGTTCTCGGTTATATTTGCATCAAACTTGTTGAGGTTTAATTGTACAAGAGAAAGGGAGTTTTGCCATCATAAATGCCATACCAGCAGGCTGCTTTACAGTCAAGTTTATTGTTAGGGTTTTACCAAAATATTTACACCCTATTCTGTTATGCTTTGCCAGTAAATGGAACAGCAGGAATGGGTTCTGAACAGAATGCAGCCAATCAGCAGGCGACTCAGCTGGTGCAGTTACCAGGGGGACAAGTCATGGTAGGAATGTGTTTATTATTAAGCAAGAGTTGCCTCTCTTTGTTGTTTAATATTTTACATGGTAGGTCATTATAAAATCTGTAGGATTAAAAGTTAGGTTTTATTTGGAAAAAATCATAGTTTGTCAGTAATTTATTATTTGGGGAGCAAAAATCAACATACGATCAAGGCTAATCCATTGAAAGAAACACCCCCTCTTCGAAAGGACGGCACTTTCAAATTGGACTGTCACTCTTGACAAGTTGGTTTCCTAGTTTAAACGTTATATATTTTACAATGATTGTGAAGAAAGCTGTGATAGTCACTCTCGTTGGCACGATGTTGCACGAGAGTGTGGTCTTGTGTTGTGGGAAAAACAGGAGTACCCAGAAAAAACCCACTTGCACCCAGTCCGGGAATCGAACCTGGGTCGCCTTGGTGAGAAGCGAGTGCACTAACCACTGCGCTAACCAGACAGCCCAGAAAGTTGTTGAGATGTGGCCTTTATTAAAATTTGTTAAAAAAAACAACAGGAAATAGTGTTTAAGCATTTGAATAGGATTTTAGCTAAAGAGTTATGAAAGGGTGCTGCACCCTGTCCATTTCCTGCCAAGTTCATGATATATAACTTTCACAACCATACAATGTACCCTTTTCTCCCTAAGCATCCTTTCCTTTTTAAAACCAAACTTAAACACTTAATTTTAATTTTTCTTTTTAGCAAGTGGTAGGTGGCAACATGTCGGCTCTTAACCTGGCAAACATGCAGCGTGTACAAGCAGGGAACCAAACTGAATCCGGGGAAGAGGAACCGCTCTACGTGAATGCCAAACAGTACCACCGCATTCTAAAACGGAGACAAGCCCGGGCTAAACTTGAGCAGGAGGGGAAGATTCCTCGCATTAGAAAGGTGGGTAGATCATGTTCTGAGGGAATTTGTATCTAGGCCGATTTTGGCATGGTTTTGTATCCCTTGATTTCACAGATTTCTTAAGTCTTTTAAAACCAATTGGCTATCCTTTCACTGTTGTGGCTTCTTAATGTATCTTGAGCATTTAATTGCAAAACAAGTTGTATTTTTAGGTAGAGAATAAGAGATTGGGGTCAGTTTTACTGTGATATATGGGGCCTGGTTTCATTGAAACAGACACCAGTGTGATGTATATGATCATTAAAATTGAAATAAATAAGAATGAACTTAAATAAAATGCAAAAAAATATACATTGTATTAGGCATGATGCTGTATGCTTATATATTAATTCTAGTAATGCTTCAGTATTTCAACCCTGTTTTACGAATGTTTTACAGAAATATCTCCATGAGTCTCGTCACCTGCATGCTATGAATCGTGTCCGTGGGGAGGGCGGTCGATTCCACTCAATAAAACATGAACCAGGAGACGGAATGGATGGACTGGCAGTTAAACAAGAGTCAGAGGTGGGTGGGGTAGTGTTAGAGAGGTGGCTTGTCGGTTGTTTTTGTCATTTGTTGGTATTTTTAGGTTGGTTATGGTTATACATTTGATGTACATGTTGGCGTTGTCATCATGCCAAAACTTTAACCTTGGCAGTAGCTATAATAGAATTCAAATAAAACTTGGTACACGTGTTGCAACAACAGCCTATGTATAGCAAGAGAAATAACTATGGTTTAGTTATTGTCAAGTAATGCCCCATGTTTGACTGCAGCACCCGTGTTTTGTTGGTGCTGATGTGTATGATTTTATGGCCAAACTGTGTAGCATTTAGGTCTTTTTTGTAATGAAAGTACTTGGTTCTAGAGGAATATGAGCTTTTTTCCATGGTTATTCATTGCAATTGAGCAAATGTGCTTTTGAAATAATTACATGCATTATTGAACTTTATATTAAGTATATTTTGATGTTACGAGTAAATTTTACATACAACTGTGTCTTTGTTTAGACCATCAGAACTTGAGAACCTGTCATGTGATGTGTCTTTTCTTGCTATTAGTAGTACTGAACTATGAATATTGATGATCTTAGTACATGTACTGTACAAACGGATTTCAGAATCTTTGGGGGGGGGTTTTCAATGTAAATAACCTACATGTGATTTGAAAAGCTTGACGCATAATTTAATAATTCATTCATCTTTTCCCAGGAGGACTGTGAAGTATCAAGGCTGATGTCACGTCCCGAGCCAAGGAGAGAAGAAAGGAGAATCAACCTTCCCATCACCACTGTGTTAAACCCCAGCTACAACCAGCCCATATATACAAACATTGACCTTCGCAATACAAACACAAGCAATGGTTGATAACGTGTGTTGAACAACATTAAGCATAACTTCAAAAGTACTTGTGCAGCTTCTGAGATGTGTTCACTTCATGAGAAAGTTATAGGGCCATTTCTTATTACAGCCTTCGAAGGAAATTTACATTACAGCGAATGTATTGGCAATAAGAGTGATTATGTGAACAAATCGTTCTTAAAGGTGGCCTGCTTGGAAAGTAGTGTGGCATTAAAATGACCGCAGTCTGTGATCTCGCTGTCAGAATAAGAGGCATGGTGAGAGACTCTGGTCTCGGAGTCTCAGAAATTCAGACTCCTAGATTCCATACCTTGTGAGATTGTCATACACCTAATAAGGGATTCTATTTTGCATTTATTTCTTCTCAAGTCAGTTTCAGATAACATAATTCCAAATTATATCTTTTTTAAGTATTATATTAAGCAAATTTTGTTTTATGTCTTTTCTGTACAACTTTATTTCTAAGTCACTTTAGACTGCTTGGATAAGATTCGAAATACTTAAATGTGTAAGTGGGAATTCTGATGGACTTCTCTAGCAAGAACAGTTAGTGATGGTGCAGTTATCGAATCTGATCAAATAATTTAGGGCTGCCAACGTCGGTAATCATGGCTTATGATCAAAAATCAACTTTCATCAAACTTATGTTATTTTACTTAAAATCCATGAAACACATTTTACATTTGTAAATATCATTTCCTATTTATTAGAACTAATACTTTGTAAAAAAAATAATTTAAACTTTATTACATTCTTTTTTTTATCATAAGTCTATCGCTGAGCCATTTATGAAATATTCCATATATAAATCTTGAATATGACCTAGAAGTTTTGGATGTAAACATAACTTTTTGTTCATTCCAATATTTTGGTTTTGTCCGATTCAATTATCGAATATGGTTACCTGTTTCGATTTGATTATCGATTATGACATTTGCCGTATTATCCAACATAAGTGTCTAACACTGGAAGTGGCATTTATGGTCTGGGTTAAATAAAGGTCTTAGGGTTGAGTCTGGACTCGGCAACTTTTAAAAATGTGAAGATTCTTTTTATATTTCGTTATTTTTACATTATCTTTGGACATAATTATGAAATGTTTGAGTGATAACATACTGTTCACCATTGTTACTCCACATGGACGAAGAGTTACATAGCTTGGCAGTTCTGAATCTCGAGTCCAACCTCCGACTTGAGGCTGATTGTAATCATGGCTCCAGTGAAATCCTAGCTTTTCCTATAGTGTCTGTTTGAAATAAATCTTAGTCGTATAAGACCATTTTTCTCATATTTATTGATAGTAATTTGCAAGGTTTGACACAACTTTAATAGACAGAAATTCTAAGGGAACATAAACAGTTGAATTCAAGTGTCTCTTCCTGCTGTCAGATGTTCCTTTTCGCTTTCACCAATCTGGCTTGGTTTTCTTCTACCTTCAAGTATTAGAAGTGTTGACGTTTTTCACAATCTTTGCTTGTTTACAAAGAATTTCACATACAGTTTGGTGTTAAGGACATAAGGTTCTTCAATATAATTGTAAAATTCTGAGTACAAATCCTGTGTTTGAAATGCTGTGTGTACGAAAACTGTGTTTTGAAACGCGCTGAGTATGCAAGGGTTTAATTTTGCAAACATTGATAACTTCACTCTTGTCCGGGTTGATTAAGATATAAATATTCTCGGATATACAGGTAAATTAACATCCAAAATTCAAAAACTTGATTACAAACGAACAGATTGTTTCATTGAAATCAAGTTGGTGGGTGAAAGATAAAGTTAGCCAATCGGTGTATATGTTTCCTGTGCTAAATAGATCACTTACAAATATTTTTTTTTTGATTATTAAATTAATTATGCTTTTTACATATAACTTAGGGCTTCTATCTTACTTTTCGCAAGAAAAATTAGGGTGTACCGGGTACTGACAGGATATGACTTGACTTGGAGGTTTTACTGTCCTGGAGGTTGCCAGGACATCGTTAATGTCATATGGATAATTTATATATCTGCAAATAGTTCATCCATAAATAGTTGTTGTTTAATTTATAGTTATAATATGAAAGCATTCAATATACTTGCTTATATTTTAAAGTTATTTGTAATATGTGATGTACTGTGAATTCCACATGTTCAAATTATTTTTTCTGTGTACTTTTTGTGAAAAGTCTTCATTACGGTAATATTATATATTTAAGTAATTTGAGATGCTGCTATGATAGATTTTCAAGTAAATATAGATAAATTTAATGATCATTTATTTGCCTGAGTATGCTTGCCCAACTGTCATGTTTGTGTAACAAGTTAAAGGTAGTGTAACACTGTTTATTTTGGGTCTTCTTTATGATTAAGTCGGCAGGACGGGCTCAGTCTGGCACCAGCTAATGCTTTTGAAGTATACATGCTGATTTGGTTTGTGTTCAGTGTGAAATGCCTTTTAAATGCCTGTGTACTTACCAATGCACATGTGGTAAATTCTAAATAACTAAATAAAACAAATAAATGACAAAATGAAAATTTAGCAGTAATTTTAGTTATAAATTCAAAGTTGCTAGTTTTTATATGTTTTATGAATTTTGGTTGACAGAGGTCTAAATAATTAAATGTGAATCTGTCCGTTGACATCATTGGCTGTGGCTCGAGTGTGAACAGTAAGGAAACTTTTATCATTAAGAATCAATTTTGATTTACTGGTAATATTGTTAGTTAATGGTTTGTTAATCAATGGTTTGTTAATCAATGTGGAAATCTTTTCTTAAGAAGTTCTATTTTATTTACATAGATTTCATGATAATTCATAAGTTGTACTATTTTACTAAATCTCTAATTAAATTTGGAAGTATTATATAAAAAAAAAATCTTATTATATTTGGAACTATTATATATAAAAATTCTAATTGTATTTGGTATTATTATATAAAAATTCTAATTATATTTGGTTCCATTAAATAGATACTCCATATATTTGGTTCAATTATATAAAAAACTTATTTGGCACTATTTTGTAAATAACTCAATTTATATGTGTCATATTATGTATAAAAGCCAATATATATCTGTTATTGATATTTTTAACCTACGGTATAATATCATTTTATGAATACATTTTATAAATACAACATTTTTACACTATTTGTCATAATCCTCATGTTATTATACATCATATCAGAGACTTAAATTTTTATTCTCATTTCATGCTTATTTATTTAATAGTTTCCCCATATTATGTGTACTATCAGCCATTTCCATTCTGATTTCTATGGCATTTTTATGTGTAATTTTGTTCAAATTCATTGTCAATGAAATATGTTGGTGTTTTTCACATCTTTTATACTGTTAAAGAGTCAAGTTTAACTTATAAATCTTTTTGCAATAAATTAATACAAACAAGAATGAATCTCTGTTTTCTTTGTACATAAACTCAGTTTACTTGACGAGGAGTGTTCACCGAGCAACAAGTATCCACCTTCTCAGAAGTTTATTGACTAGCAACTAGAGTTCACCCTCTAAAAGTGATCAAAAAGCAAGTTGTGTGTTCATTTACTGTGAAGTATTCTCTTAATGTGTAGTGTTCACTAACTGTTTAGTGTTTACTTAATGTATATTCAGTTGTTTACTTACTGTATAGTGTTCACCTACTGTGTAGTGTTCACTTACTGTGTAGTGCTCACTTACTGTGTAGTGCTCACTTACTGTGTAGTGCTCACTTACTGTGTAGTGCTCACTTACTGTGTAGTGCTCACTTACTGTGTAGTGCTTACTTACTGTGTAGTGCTCACTTACTGTGTAGTGCTTACTTACTGTGTAGTGCTCACAGTAAGTAAGCACTGTGTAGGTTACTTACTGTGTAGTGTTCACCTTTTGAATACTTTACTTGCAGCGAGTATTGTTCTCCTAGTTGTCAGTACTCGCCTATAGAGTTGTTTTCAGCAGATATATACTGCATGAATGTTCACCTTATGAGTTTATCGTGAGTAGAATTGTTTTCCTCGGAGTTACTTTCTCCAGCTGAAAAAAAGGTTCAACGTGCGAATTATACAGCGGACATACCAATGTACTCGTATAACAAATATAACTATGGGAGGCAACTTTTATTTATTTGCTCGTTTTCAGGAGCAGTTGTCTCTCTTAACAAGAAATTGTACTATCACTTATCGTTTCAGATATGTTTTTCTGGCAGATGAGTAGGTATCTTCGCAAAAAAAGAAAAAAAGTTTGTTAACAATTATAAAAAAACGAAAAAAGAAAAAAAAATGATAGAGAAAATAATAATAATAATAATAATAATAATAATAATAATAATAATAATAATAATTATAAATAATAATAATAATAATAATAATAACGATGGAAAATGAAAAGAAGAAGAAGAAATGATAGTGATGGTGATGCCCAAATTCGGAATAAAGATAGACAACAATTTCTTGGGGGAAGGGCCCCCCACCCCCAACTCCCTTACAACATTTAAACCATATCATTTTCGGTTAGAGGGAAGGAGTCACCCGCACATCCAAAGTGGCGCTTCAATGTCAATCCTTCTTACACAAAATCATGGTTCCTTCTTTTCATCGTTTTACCCCTGGTCATTCATAAACCCATTCCAAATATTGGCTAGTATTATGAAAAATACCGGACGTCCTTTTTCTAATCCGAGAAATATTTCATCTCAAAAGCAAATGTTTTATCTAAACAAAGGAAATGTTCCAAAATGCGATTAATCATTTAGACCCCTTTAGTATTGAATTACTATCTAAATCCCTATAAAATTTAACAGACGGATTTAAATTCATTCAGAAGTTCAAAAGACCGAATTTCAGGACATTACAGCGAAATGCAATTGGATTAACCGTTCAATTTATGACAATGGAGGGTGTTATCATTCGATCTGACTCAACGGAAAGCCATTAAAATAAAGGTGTAAACTTTAAATTATTCAGCATCTTTTTTAACATAAAAGGCAGATGTTTTATTTGCATTTACCTCAAATTACAGAAGCATCATCTGCCATCTGCTTTGTTTCTGGCCACGCGACAATGTAGTCTGCGAGGCTTTTGCGGTCGTCTGCTTTTGGCACACTGTCGTCTGCTCTGAGATCTCTTTAATCAATTCGACAATTTCCGTTAAAATTCTCCACAAAGACGCGAACTCGGCAGGTGGGTTCTTGCCCATGTACGGTGAAATTATGTGACCCCTTTTATCTCGACTTTGAAGTACCCTTTTATTTAAATACAGATAATTAGGAACAAACATCAAAATAACGGTGAAAAAGAAATTGATAATCTTTTCGCGTGTGCCTACAAGAATTTAAAGGCTGATTGAATAAAAGTACCCCAGCCTCAATACGAATATTAAAAAGATTCAATTGATACGAATGTTTAACCGTCTATTTGTGATCATGAATTAAATAAGGGCACGCGGTCACGATTTGTTGAGTCGGAAAGCCATATGGCAGACCTACTTCAGATATTCCCACAGTCGGATTACCCGAAGAATAGCAAAAATGTTCAATACAATTCGATAATATCAGAGAATAAAACAGGATCTATATTCATAAAATATCTTAAGTCAGTTCTCCTAACTTAAAAAATATTGCTTAAATACGTCACAAAGTATTTTGTTTCATGAAATAAAACAATCTTGTAGGCAATAACATGTAGGTAATAAAATATGGTAATTACACTTCTTTACAATCTGCATTCATTCTTTCTTTCTTTCTTTTCTACGTGTAATTAATTATCTTACGCCTTCATTCTTTCCAATTTATCTCTTTATTCAGATGTCATGTGTTTTTTTGCTCATTTCTTTCGGCCTTTTCATTAATGCTTGTAACAAAACTTCTCGTGGACTTTGTGTGGCGTATTCTATCAGTCCCATAGTTAATGAAATAGACAAAATTTCTTTTCTTTACAGTTTAAGATAATTCAAAACCTTTCGTTATACAGGAAATGTTGCGTCTCAAATTCTTTACTAAAGCATTAAATAGGAGATGTCACGAGTCTGTGTTCCAATATCTGAGATTGCATCAAGATTTTATCATGAAAACAAATATAAAAAGGCACAAAACAAGGTATTTGTACAGCTTGGTTAATTTGTAGCTATGAAACTAGTTGTGTTTGTAATGTGCCGTAACTGTTGCGTTTTAACAATCCTTCCAAAGTTTTATTATAGATATGACGCAAATATTGATGGCAAATGTATAACCCCGTGGGGAATTTAAGCTACTTAACGTTGCGTACCAACCATTACATGGTTGTACAGATGATAAAGTGAAATATTCATAAAGAACCCCACCGTGAGAGTTTTACGAATAAACAAGAAATAGTTGAATGGGAGAGTGAAATGACAACAAACGATACAACTAGAAGAAAGACACGATTGTAAGTAGTTAAAGGACATTTTTTTCTGAAAGAAAAGAAAGGGTGTGTATGAAAAAATGAAAATAAAACGTATGAAGGAAGGGACAACTGATGGAATGAAATAAAGGGTAAACATCAGATGATATGGAATAAGGTGCAAACATTTGATAGCATGAAATAAGGGGCAAAAAGTTGATGGAATGAAATAAGGGCAAACAGTTGATGGAATGAAATAAGGGGCAAACAGTTGATGGAATGAAATAAGGGGCAAACAGTTGATGGAATGAAATAAGGGGCACACAGTTAATGGAATGAAATAAAGGGCAAACAGTTGATAGCATACAATAAGGGGCACACAGTTAATGAACTGATTTAAGGGGCAAGCGGATAACGGAATGAAATAAGGGGAAACAGTTGATAGAATAAAATAAGGGACAAGCAGTTGATGAAATGGAATAAGGGGCAAACAGTTGATGAAATGAAATAAGGGGCAACTAATTGTTGGTATGAGTTACGGTGCAGACATTTGATGGAATGAAATAAGGGGCAAACAGTTGATGAAATGAAATAAGGGGCAACTAATTGTTGGTATGAGTTCCGGTGCAGACATTTGATGGAATGGAATAAGGGGCAAACAGTTGATGAAATGAAATAAGGGGCAACTAATTGTTGGTATGAGTTACGGTGCAGACATTTGATGGAATGAAATAAGGTGCAGACATTTGATGGAATGAAATAAGGGGCAAACAGTTGATGGAATAAAATAAGGGGCAAACAGTTGATGGAATAAAATAAGGGGCAAACAGTTGATGGAATAAAATAAGGGGCAAACAGTTGATGGAATAAAATAAGGGGCAAACAGTTGATGGAATAAAATAAGGGGCAAACATTTGATGGAATGTAAGAAGGGGCAAGCAGTTGATAGAATGAAATAAGGGTCATATAGGTAAGGAAGAAATACAGTAAATGTTGAACTCAAGAAATAATGAGCAAATTAATGGTCAAATGAATGTAAAAGGAGTAATCGACTGAAGGAATGCAATAAGGAGGACATGATTGAAGGCTGGAAGAAATGAGCAAAACGATTGACGTAAAAAAGGACAGACGCAAAGAGCAAAATTTAATGATTGGGCCTAAAAAATTACATTTGGTTCGGGTTACCCGACCATACCTATGAAATAGGCGCCGAACCTACCATTCTTATAATGAGTTTGAAAAAAAAAATGAAAAACTGATTTTATTTTTTAAGTGCTTTTTGATATGTAGTTTAAAACCTTGGATGCTTTATACAGTAGATTACTTTAACACCATTCTCCAATGATGAATAACATTCTTATATAAACCCTAATAAAAAAGCCTACCTTTCCTACCTATTTTTGAAAAGGATGTAACCCTAACCAAACAATTTTGTAGGCCTTGATGGAATACAATTAAGAGCACACGACGAGATGAAACAGGGCGTACACGAATGATGAAGAAGCAAGCGACTGACGCCAGGAAGGAAGTATCCAACAATTGACTAAAGGAAGTAAAAGACCCGGATGGAAAAATTATCAAACGCTTGCAATAAGGAAATTATTGGAGCAAGTGTTAAGAGGAAGAAAATGCGAAGATAGCGATTGGAGGAACGGAATAAGAAGATAAGGCTTTAAGTAAGAGAAGAATAAACAAATTATTGAAGGAATGAATGAACAACTAAACAACATGTATTATTAAATCAAAAACAGGACAGAAACGAAATGAAGAAGGAAATAGTTACACAATTATACACGTAGACAGGGGCGTAGCCAGTGTTACGCACTTACGCATGTGTGTAACATCAATTTGAAAAATAAAACAATATATATGGCCAAAAATGACCTCAAAGTCGAGGGCCAAGCTAAACATTGATATAAGAATAAAGGGGAGATCAGCTATAGTATCTTGGTAACTACAAAGTCGGCGGCATCGAACCTATAAATCCCTCTAAATACACATCAGTGCTTAACATGTTAGTTCCATTTTCCTTTTTTTCCCTGGGGGGAGCCCCCCCCCCATCCCCCATACGGATACGGCTACAGGGATATTTCCCCTCTCACACCCTCCCCCTTTCGTGCGTAACATTCAGTAAAGCCTGGCTACGCCCCTGGTAGAAAAAACAAACAAACATGATTTCGTCCGCGCGCCTGATAGCTCGTCTAAAACACTCTCATAAAAAATATGCATGCATGGGAACTCACATTCCCTAATAAGATCAAGTCCCACAAAACTGTCACGTTCCCAAACTTTCCGGTCAGTTTGTAATCTTGAGCGCCGACCTGTACAATTTCGACTAATCTGGTCACTTTTATTTGCATTCCATTCACAGATAACGGCATGACTGTTTCCAAACTTTTTAAACTTCAACAATTTGGACTTTAAAATGACCGTAAACCGATAACGTATAATTAAAGAAATCCTTTTTATCATGAAAATGCGTTTTTGACACAAAAATGCCATTGAAAGTTGAAATTTGATGCGATTCATTAAAGATGGTTTTACCGTATTTTTGGCAATTTAATTAGGATAATTAATACGTTGCTGACAGAAAAGGCATTGATGGAAAACTAGCGTTTTCCTCCATTTACAATGTCATGGTTATCGAAGGCTCATGCCATAAAATTGACGCGCGTTACACATTAATATTTCGTTATATCAAATGCACCTAAATAACCAAAATTTGCTTCAAATGCCATATCTTTTTGTCAGTTAATAAACGGTCGCGTGAGTCTGTCAAATATATTAAAATCATGTGTTTACTGACGTAAAAGTACGTTGTTGCTGGGATTGTCAAAATAAATGGTAACATTTTCCCTTTCATGAAAATGTCAAACATCTAATTGCACGTGTTTACATGTTTATTTCTGCACTTTATTAGCACGATGGTGGTTATACGTTTTCTAGCACACCAGTACTTCCGAAAGTGTTTCGGTACATAACTGCTTAAACGTTTCCTAAAACACAGGCGCTTCTGCAAGTGTTCTTTAATGTGTAGCTGCAATTTTTCTAGTAATGACTGTGTCTAAAAAGTTTCTAAAACACAATTGATAACACATTTCCTTGCAAACAAGTTTTTATGAAGATTTTCTAGCACATTCTTGTTTTTAGAATTCTTCTAACGGACACAAATATTTATGCAAGCTTTCTAGCACAAACGTGTTGACACATTTCCTATCAAATAAGTGATTCATTCATACTTTTATCACACACGTACTAATTCAAAGTCTTCTATCATACACGTACTACTGCCAAGTTTATATCACATACGTACTACTGCTACGTATCTATCACATACGGACTACAGCAAGGTTTCTATCACACACGAACTACTGCTACGTATCTATAACACACGTACTACTGCTACGTATCTATCACACACGTACTACTGCTACTTATCTATCACACACGTACTACAGAAAGTTCACCATCACACACGTACTACAGCAAGGTTTCTATCACACACGTACTACTGCTACGTATCTATCACACACGTACTACTGTTACGTATCTATCACACACGTACTACAGAAGTTCTCTATCACACACGTACTACAGCAAGGTCTCTATCACACACGTACTACTGCTACGTATCTATCACACACGTACTACAGCATGTTCTCTATCACACACGTACTACAGCAAGGTTTCTATCACACACGTACTACTGCTATGTATCTATCACACACGTACTACTGTTACGTATCTATCACACACGTACTACTGCTACGTATATATCACACATGTACTACTGCTACGTATCTATCACACACGTACTACAGCATGTTCTCTATCACACACGTACTACAGCAAGGTTTCTAACACACACGTACTACTGCTATGTATCTATCACACACGTACTACTGTTACGTATCTATCACACACGTACTACTGCTACGTATATATCACACATGTACTACTGCTACGTATCTATCACACACGTACTAATGCGAGGTCCCTACCACACACTTACTACAGCAAGGTCTCTATCACACACGGACTACTGCAAGGTCTCTATCACACACGGACTACTGCAAGGTCTCTATCACACACGGACTACTGCACAGTCTCTATCACACACGGACTACTGCAAGGTCTCTATCACACACGGACTACTGCACAGTCTTTATCACACACGGACTTATGCAAAGTCTCTATCACACACGGACTACTGGAATGTCTCTATCACACACGAACTACTGCAAGGTCTCTATCACACACGGACTACTGCAGGGTCTCTATAACACACGGACTACTGCAAAGTATTTATCACACACGGACTACTGCAGGGTCTCTATAACACACGGACTACTGCAAAGTATTTATCACACACGGACTACTGAAAGGGTTCTATCACACACGTACTACTGCTACGTATCTATCACACACAGACTACTGCAAAGTATCTATCACACACGGACTACTGCGAGGTCTCTATCACACACGGACTACTGCAAGGTCTCTATCACACACGTACTACTGCAAGGTCTCTATCACACACGTACTACTGCAAGGTCTCTATCACACACGTACTACTGGAATGTCTCTATCACACACGTACTACTGCAAGGTCTCTATCACACACGGACTACTGCAGGGTCTCTATAACACACGGACTACTGCAAAGTATTTATCACACACGGACTACTGCAGGGTCTCTATAACACACGGACTACTGCAAAGTATTTATCACACACGGACTACTGAAAGGGTTCTATCACACACGTACTACTGCTACGTATCTATCACACATAGACTACTGCAAGGTCTCTATCACACACGTACTACTGCGAGGTCTCTATCACACACGTACTACTGCGAGGTCTCTATCACACACGTACTACTGCAAGGTCTCTATCACACACGTACTACTGCGAGGTCTCTATCACACACGTACTACTGCATGATATTAATCACACGTAGACTACTGCAAGATCTCTATCACACACGTACTACTGCAAGGTCTCTATCACACACGTACTACTGCAAGGTCTCTATCACACACGTACTACTGCGAGGTCTCTATCACACACGTACTACTGCAAGGTCTCTATCACACACGTACTACTGCAAGGTCTCTATCACACACGTACTACTGCAAGGTCTCTATCACACACGTACTACTGCAAGGTCTCTATCACACACGTACTACTGCAAGGTCTCTATCACACACGTACTACTGCAGGGTATTAATCACACGTGGACTACTGCAAGGTCTCTATCACACACGTACTACTGCAGGGTATCAATCGCACACGTACTACTGCAGGGTATTAATCACACGTGGACTACTGCAAGGTCTCTATCACACACGTACTACTGCCGGGTATCAATCGCACACGTACTACTGCAGGGTATTAATCACACGTGGACTACTGCAAGGTATCTATCACACACGTGGACTACTGCAAGGTATCTATCACACACGTACTACTGCAGGGTATCAATTACACGTGGACTACTGCAAGGTATCTATCACACACGTACTACTGCAGGGTATCAATCACACACGTACTACTGCAGGGTATTAATCACACGTGGACTACTGCAGGGTATCAATCACACACGTACTACTGCAGGGTATTAATCACACGTGGACTACTGCAAGGTCTCTATCACACACGTACTACTGCAGGGTATCAATCACACGTGGACTACTGCAAGGTCTCTATCACACACGTACTACTGCAGGGTATCAATCACACGTGGACTACTGCAAGGTCTCTATCACACACGTACTACTGCAGGGTATTAATCACACACGTACTACTGCAGGGTATTAATCACACGTGGACTACTGCAAGGTCTCTATCACACACGTACTACTGCAGGGTATCAATCACACACGTACTACTGCAGGGTATTAATCACACACGTACTACTGCAGGGTATTAATCACACGTGGACTACTGCAAGGTCTCTATCACACACGTACTACTGCAGGGTATCAATCACATACGCACTGGGTAAGTTGTAAGCACAAAAGAGTTCAAACACTTTCAATAGCACACACTTAATTATGATTTTTTTTTTCAAGAACTTGAATAAGTTTAGTTAACACATAAGTGCTTTACAAGATTTCTATCACTTGTCTACAAATTTAGTACTTAATTGTTTCAGGTGTTATAGGACACAAGCGTGTCTGCAGTTGTTATAGCACACAAGCGTGTCTGCAGGTGTAATGGCACACACGTGTTTCTACAGGTGTTATAACTCACAGTTGTTTCTGCAGGTTTAATAGCACACAACTGTTTCTGCAGTTTTAATAGCACACAAGTGTTTCTGCAGGTGTTGTAGTACACAAGTGTTTCTGCAGGTGTTATAGCTCACAAGTGTTTCTCAGAAGTGTTTCTGCAGGTGTTATAGCTCACAAGTGTTTTTGCAGATGTAATAGCACACAAGTGATTCTGCAGATGTTGTAGTACACAAGTGTTTTTGCAGGTGTTATAGCTCACAAGTGTTTCTCAGAAGTGTTTCTGCAGGTGTTATAGTACACAAGTGTTTCTGCAGATGTAATAGCACACAAGTGATTCTGCAGGTGTTGTAGTACACAAGTGTTTTTGCAGGTGTAATAGCACACAAGTGTTTCTCAGAAGTGTTTCTGCAGGTGTTATAGCTCACAAGTGTTTTTGCAGATGTAATAGCACACAAGTGTTTCTGCAGGTGTTGTAGTACACAAGTGTTTCTGCAGGTGTTATAGCTCACAAGTGTTTCTCAGAAGTGTTTCTGCAGGTGTTATAGCTCACAAGTGTTTCTCAGAAGTGTTTCTGCAGGTGTTATAGTACACAAGTGTTTTTGCAGATGTAATAGCACACAAGTGATTCTGCAGATGTTGTAGTACGCAAGTGTTTCTGCAGGTGTAATAGCACACAAGTGATTCTGCAGATGTTGTAGTACACAAGTGATTCTGCAGGTTTTATAGCACACAAGTGATTCTGCAGGTGTAACAGCACACAAGTGATTCTGCAGATATTGTAGTACACAAGTGATTCTGCAGGTGTAATAGCACACAAGTGATTCTGCCTATGTTGTAGTACACAAGTGATTCTGCAGGTGTAATAGCACACAAGTGATTCTGCAGATGTTGTAGTACACAAGTGATTCTGCAGGTGTAATAGCACACAAGTGATTCTGCAGGTGTAACAGCACACAAGTGTTTCTGCAGGTGTTATCGTACACAAATGTTTCTGCAGGTGTTATAGCACACAAGCGATTCTGCAGATGTTTCAGCAGATGTGTTTCTGTATTTTTGAAGCACACACGTGTTTTGGCTGGATTTACAGGACACACGTGTTTCTGTATGATTGATAGCACTTTTTTACCGACGATGCCAACGGAACTTCTGCGTGTGTGTGTCCATTAAACACCGGTTTCTCCATTTATCATAATTATACATGATGAGGAAAAACCTTTTTTAGGAATTTAAATGGTATTTCAAAAACGGTATTTGTTTTCCTCCTCGAATGTCATACAATTATTCGTGATGGGGAAAATGTTTTTTGAGGAAGTTACAGAAAGGAATTTAAATGACATTTCAAAATTCCTCCTTGATTGTTTTGTTAACATGTAGAACTATGATTTCCATTGAAATTGTGACAAACATTAGCATACTTCAGAAACTATTTCAGTAATTGTCTTTACATTGAATAGTAAAACCATGGCAATAATTATAACACATACGACTCATAGCTTATTTAAAGATGCACTCTCACAGATTGAATGTTTTGACAACTTTTTTATTTTTTGTCTTGGAACGAGCCAAATTTTGCAAACATCCATAAAAACCAGTTATTTAAGACTGCTGACAAAAAATTAGATCGCAAATTTTTATATTTAAGTTTAAAAATTGATGCTTTATGCATTTTTCTTAAAACCGTAAGCCATAAGACAATTATTAATTTTTGAACGGAAATATGAAAATCTGCGATCTGATCTTTTGTCAGCAATATTTTATCATTGGTTTGCAGAAACTTACGCAAAATTTTGCTCTTTCAGAGACAAAAAATTGTCAAAAGTTGTAAAATCGGTAAATCTGTGAGAGTGCAGCTTTAAGAATATGGGTCATTGTGTATTGAGGCTTCATCGTATCCCATTGTTATCGTCACCCATTGTCTGCTACAACAATGCTGATAGGTCGATAACACAACCTTTTGGACCCCTGAGTTCCCATTGTCATGAAAATTGTGTATTGGGATCACAATGGGGTCTAAGACAATGGCATTTTTAGGGTGGAAAAATGATAACGGCGTTTACGTATGAATCTAATGACATGAGAAAATGAAAACAGATTGGAATGAGAAAGCAACTATTTTGTGAAACAATAGAATTAAAGCGGTCATGAAATATGTATTGTTTTGGCTGTTTTGTTTATTTTTGTACAATTCTCTTTAGGTTCCATTGAAACAGAAAAACTGTATTGTAGAAGTCTCAGACAACAGTCTCGAAGAGCGAACAGCGGCGCAGGCTGGCATTGTCTGTAGACTTTATCTGAGTGTATTTCATTACTTAACAAGAAATCTATGATAAAAAAATGAAATTGGAACTTTTTGCGCCAAATTCTCCAATTGTTCATATTGTCTTTTATAAATGTTTACGTGAAATTGGAACTTATTGCGTCTAAATTTTCTGATTGTTGATATTGTCTTTTATAAATGTTTACGATAAGGACCTATTGTTGTCAAGACTTGCTTATTTTTGTACGAAGATTGACGTTATAACAAAGGTTTTTGTTTTCACTAAATACCAGAAAATTCAAAACGTTTTCCGCCAGAAATATGACTAAATACCAGAAAATTTAGTTCGTTTTCCGCCTAAAATGTGAAAAAAATGATAGTTTGTGACATCTTTTAAGATTCTTTTGTTCAATTCCGGCATTGGTTTAACCGTCTTCTTAATTACCAAACGCTTGGCTTATATGTAAATTGACATAGAAGCATCTTTCTCGAGCCCATCTAAATATATGTAAACATTTTTGTTATAATTCATTCCATAACAGTTTTTTTGTTCTCGTGTGACTTCGACACATGATGCCGCGGCACTTGTGCATTTCTTTGACAAAGGTACTATTTAACCCATAACATTTTCAGTTGATATAAGATTTTTTAAATTCAAAATTGAGTATGTTTTTAAGCAATAAAGTGTGTTTGACCTGTCTCGTGTATCAGAATCCTTGACATTTTGACAAAATGAACTCATTGTATTCAATCCGCAATAAATGCTTGCGAGTGTAGTTTTTATTATTAATTGCAGTCACCTTAAGCTACAAAGCTCTGAATGAACATTAGAAACCCGAGCCCATGAATCGATGAGCCCGCTGCTGTATCAAGTGCACATTGTGCGTGAGTCTAGCGGCAGATGGCCCCCTAGATAGGAGCATCCAACCAGGGGATCCTGGTGTCCCCTTACCGCCCCATGTGTCCTCGTGTCCCCTTTAATAGCTAGTATGGCGTACAGGTTGCGCCACAAAGTGAACGAGTCTGATGGCAGATTGAAACAGTCTAAAAGAGCATGAAATTTGTGGCTGTCGTCCTCGTGTCCAGTTGTACTGAAGTGACGTACAGGTTGTGCCCCGCTTCGCGAGAATGTTGCCGCTATATCGAAAGGAAACCACAACTCACCCACCACAATGTGCGACTTCCTCTATATAATTGTCATTAGGAACACCTCGGCCATTATCCAACATATTTGTCTATCCCGAAGCTTGCCGGAGATGGCCGAGTTGTTATGATTGTTCGAACAGTGTGTTACATGTGTATGGCATATCATATGTTACATATTTTCTACCCACTTATTACGTTGGCCACCCGCCAATAGAACAACCTTGTCCTGGTAAAAGTAAAACATCCGTGACCTTGTTTACAGTATTCCATTTCGAGAAAAGGGCGTATTTGCAGTACAAAATAAGTAAGATATCCAATTGTCAAAACACTATGGCGTGGTTCTAAATATAACATCATAGCTTAAACATACGCCATCTATATCCTACATGAACTCGAGCCGGTGCGTATGGTACATCGTACTGTAAAACGGTAACCGGAACTCGTTCGAAATCGGAGAGACTGTAGAGTTGTTGTGGGCTCCAAGCAGTGGTCAAAGGTCTCATTCAACACCCGTGATTTATGGCGACAGGGCCCAGAGATTAATGCTCACTTAATACAAGTTTTTGCAGATAAAATGTCGATTTATTAACTGATACATATCTGTATCATGTGTATCATTTACAAATTTTATTAGATGTGTGTGGATTGTGGGTTTGAATCCTTTTCAGGTCATTTAAAAGTGTCATCGTATACCATTGTTCAACATGTATTTATTTCTATCTTTTATTTGTATATCCGGTGTTGTCAATCGGAACACCTCGGCAATCTCCGCCATACGATAACAATATATAATACTGATAACAAGATTGTAACCGTGTGTTTTAAAACAGAAACGCATTTTTAAAAAAATAATTGATGAGTGCTTAAAGATTCACTGTGATCTACTTTCGTCTCGCAATGCACCAGTCATTTGTAACCACGCCCCCCCCCCCCCCCCAGGTCTGGGGAATAGCGGGGACTTTGACTTTCGGTCCAGCCAACCCCGGGTAAAATCCCCGCCCTGCAGGGACGACCAGATGGTAAAATCCCAGCCAAATGCCCCCGCACCCCAGGGACCCTAGGTAAGGCCCATTCCGCGCTATATTTTTGCGAACACAAAACCACCACATTTCCCCGGCACTGTGGGGCCACCTGGAAGGTAAAAACATGGCCCATTTCCCCGGTATACCCCCGGACCTGGGGGTGCCGTGGTTACAATTGACTGGTGTATAAGATAGAAATACTGTGTTTGCTGTAACTTTTTTTCAAATTAAACTCGGTAGTCTTCATACGAACCATTGTTTTCGACATTTAATCATCATTTGGTTATATCAAATTAATATTTTTTTTTAATTTTTTTTTTTGGAGAAAGAGTACATCTTTAATACTGTTTCCAAAACTTTATTTTAAGCCCCACTGACCTCCCGGACTGTCCTGAACTGATATTTGGCCGATCCGGGATCAGATCCGTGTTGGGTCAGGGCAGATCCGGGACGGTCCGGGATGGTCCTGGACACCACGGCAATTTTAATCTGTTTTTTAAATAACATACATAATTATATTTGGTAAACAACAATACTGTACATAAAACCTTGTTGATGTTAAACAATATGAATCCTTATTCCGAATTAACCATGTACATTCACATGACATACTTAAAACAATTGCATAATTTAAAGCTGCACTCTCATATATTTACCGTTTTTACAACTTTTTATATATTTTTTGTCTTGGAATGAGCAAATTTTTGCGTAAATATCTGCAAACTATTGATAAAAGACTGCTGACTAAATAATAAAATTATCAGATCGCAGATTTTCATATTTCTCTTCGAAAGTTAATGTTTTATGGCTTAAAGTGTTACTAACGGTTTAAGAAAAAATGCATAAAACATCAATTTTTAAACTTAAATATAAAACTATGTCACTAATTTTTGTCAGCAGTCTTATATGAATGGTTTACATACATTTTCGCATAACTTGGCTCGTTCCAAGACAAAAAATTAAAAAGTTGCCGCAACGTTCAATCTGTGAGAGTGCGGCTTTAAGACGATGCACTCATATAATAAAAGTCTTAATAAATGTCTGTTCTGATCTGTACTGTTTGAAAAGATAACTTTTAAAAGAGTTTAACTCTGTGTTTCAACACAGTATTTATTATTCGAGTATAACCAGCTTATCAACTTTAGAAAACACTTAAATCTAAAAAACGTTGAAATACTGATATTTCTTGGATCTCTTGTACGCACAGGGTTACGCACAACTATGTAACACTTGCAGTATGTGTCCGATCATGGCCCATGATTACTTTAGAGAAACTGACACAGAACTGTCAGAACATTAAAGCCGGTGCGTGTTGGGTTAGTCATGGCCTTGAACTTTGACTTTTGACCTTCTCAAGTTTCAAAACTTGTATTCCCGATTTGTACGGGAAATATATATACATGTACATAAACAGCGTTCAAATAATATAATACAGTGGAAAACGGCTTGAGGCTTTATGTTTGCCGTTGAAAGTTAGTTTGCCATTTGACCTTGAAGTTTGACCCTGAACATTCAGCCAAGGCCCGGGCATGTGAAGCACGATTCTCGTCGTGCATGTGTATATATGTGTTGCTCCGTGTTTCTAATTTACATGTGAAAAGCCGTGGTTACTAAGGTAAACTATTCTCACCCCAGCCTGTTCACGCCACTTTTAGGCATTTCTAGGTTTAAGTATACGGTTAAATGTGGCCACCGATATTATTTTTCTGAAATATTAACAAAAGAACGACACCACAAGAGGCCCGACAACGCAATGCGGACCATTGAAAGAGTGCATCAAGATTTGTGTGCAAATAATTTTAGCTTTGTAAATGAATCGTTTCTCCCTACATGGCTTCTACGGGGCGGTATCGTTTTCATCATTGTGTCAAATCAACATGTTATTGAAAAGAAAACACATTTTTAGCCGAATATAATCTCGTTTCTTTGATTGCATAAAATGCTGTTATCTTAACAGCAGCAATAAACTATTTTATTTTTTAATGCTAATCTCCTAACTTTGTTGACCTAAAAAACGGTGTTATCTTAGCAGCGTCAGTAAAATGCATTTTAGAAAATCTGCGAAAACAAGGTGTGAAGTTTATCAAATATGCATGCAACTTCTCACGATGCTCGGATTGGCTTAACTTTGAACTTAATTGCTATTAAAGAATATCTAATTGGTCAATCTGTCCACAACAGATATCAAAAGGAAAGAGGCCAGAGTGGATTTTCACCCGCCGTCAACGTGTTTTTAAAAGAATTGACGCATTTTCACGGCAGGAAATAGCCGACAAACGCACTTTAATTGGTGTGTGAAAAACACTTATCGAACAAAGAAACACTCATGTAAGAGCAAAATGACTTTGTCGGACCCTCATGTTTAGTTTCGCCAGTTAATAAAACCTTTAAACACGAAAATAACAGCTTTTTGCCTAATTTGATCATTCTATGGCCATTCTTAAATGTTAAGTTTCGAAAGGAAAATAAAAGCCGGAAAAAAATCAGTACAAATTCATCTTTGCCCAAATAAAACGCCCGTTCACATATGTTCAGTTCCTTATTTTTTTTTTCCACTTCATATTATTTTTTTCTAACCTGAAATTTGAATAGATGATATTTAGTAGTCCTTAAATTCAGTTGAAAGCACTTTACATTAATTTCCTTTTTATCAAATTCAATATTATTTAACAGAACCTCCAAAAACAATAATTTCCATTTCATATTATTTTAACTTGAAATGTGAATAGATGATATTTAGTGGTTCCTTAATTCAGTATAAAGCTCTTAAGATACAAGATAAATTTCCTTCTTATTAAAATTCAATGATATTTTACAGAACCTCCAAAAATAGCGATATCGTCATGTTATGATTCATAGCCGGACCTTTATCTATTTTATCGAGTTTGTGAGTACCGAAGCCATCACGAATATCATCGGCCATTGAGACTATGTGGACAAAGGCATTAGTGACAATTTACAATGCCCCTTGTCCTGTCATTTTTACTTTATTAATTTTTCAAAGTTTTTGAAATTGGACGTCGCAAGAAAATAAATTGCTTTGAATTTTAAAACTGAAATGAAAGTGTCTCTTTTTAACTTGGGAAGCGCTACTTGAATATGTCCAAACTGCACACAGTATTTATCAAACTAGAATTAATTTTAAAGTTTTATAAGAGCTTTGTGCGTATGATGTTTAATAAGTATACATTTTTGTTTTAAATATGTAAAAAAGGAATTTCAATAAAATCGAATAAATTATAAAATTGCATGTACTCTAAAAAAATTGTCCATGATCAGCATACTTTGTATGGAAGTTTATTTAGCTCAAATATATTTCAATAAAAACCATAAAGATTTAAAAAAAAAAAAAGGATTGTGAAAAATGCATTAATATTATTATTATTTTTCAATATAAATTATTGGCTATAATAACTATCAATCTCCAGTCTGAGTTCAGACTTAATACTTCCTTTAATAATACTGTATCGTAAAATAGGCTAAAATAATAACAATTTAAAAATATTACAAGTTCAATACATAAGTTGTATAAAAAGATTTAACCAGATTTGTTTTGCCATCTCAAAAAGTTCTTATAATATATTATCTGTCTACTCTATGCATCTGTATAAATATTAATGTATTCGTTAATGGGGTCAGACGACAACAATTAATTAATTAATTGCTTCTGATGAAGATGTTTCGACGTGTCACAGTTTGTGAGAACTTTGACAACTTCATTGTCGTTTGAGTATTTTCTCAATCATCTTTCAATCACGATGAGTAATGCGAGTTACTTAAGTAACCTAAAGAATAGAGCTTTTACATAAAACCATAAAATAAGGTAATTTTAAACCATGTGAAATCGCATCTTGAACGGGCCACGACTTGATTGTGAATCTTGATAACAAAACTATGCGAGATTTCATGAATGAACAGAGCAAACGCTGAAAAAGAATAAATTCTGTTATTTTTAGCGATAAAGCAAACATTTCTGTTCGCATATATTAAAATATCGCGTTCTGATTGGCTAACTGCTGTGACATCACGGTGAATCGGACAGGTACGGACTTGTAATCCAGCACATGGGATTATTTGTCGTCTGCTCTTAATAAATCGTCTGCAGTCGAAAGCTAAACGTCAGACCGAGTGTCAGGAAGTTTTATAGTGGAAAAGAAGTGAAAAGTTAACTGGAAATAAAGGATTTTTTCATTCAGAAAAATCTTTTTCACGGGATATATAACAAGTGAAAGGTAAGCTACTTGTTACATCGCTACGATTATAATAAATGTCATATTCATGTTAATTAAATCTGGTATGTTTAACAAAGATCATTAGTCTAGACACGCAGTTTTAGAGCACACGTCATCCTGGTATAACGCAGCTGCTGCAGCTAGTTCAAAAGATAAAACTTATACTTTTCTGGCAAATTAAGCACGATTCATTCTATTCAAAATGGTGTGTTTTTTGAAAAGAAGTATAACATATTCATCATCATCAACAACTACATTATCATCATCATAATCATCATCATCATCGCCGCCGTCGTCGTCGTCATCATCATCACCATCACAACCACCACCACCACCATCATCATCATCATCATCATCATCATCATCATCATCATCATCATCACCACCATCACCTTCACCACGACAACTACAAGAACAATCATCATCACCGCCATCACCATCATCATTATCATCATCATCATCATCGTCATTTCTGTTCTTGTTTAATTTTAAGCATGGTAATTCATTTCTGCTTTGTTGTTATGTTATAAACGTTCCATGATGAGTTTCTAAATAAAATATGTAAACGAGGTAAATAATGAATGAAGAATGCATGAGTGCAGATAACAGTTGCATCACGATGCTGTTTCTATATATATAACTTGCGCAATACTGATATCAGATGAGATGTTTAGGAAATTCCCATTCTTAAAAAGTGTAATCTGGGTTTAAGGATGGTTTTATACGTTACATCACTGATAAATTTAAAAATTTGAACATTGGCCAGTAATAATCTTTCTTTCAAGTGACGGGGGTGGGGCCAGTGCTTATTAGCTATGACCTTTCTGTACTGGGGAATGTCGGCGTTTAATGAATACTGAATTAAATGTTGGAACGTACATACATGTACGTCCACGTAAACATAATTTGGATGCTAGTTCAAGTAAATACAAAACTAATTTCTTTGATAACAGAAATTTTCTTTCTTACACAAATGATTAATGTTTTAAAGGTCTACACACATTTGTCAAATCCAGAGCATTGAATTAAAGTCATTTTACAGACGAAAGTTTTTGACTCACTGGAAAATATTTAAGCGATTTTTTAAGGGTCCGCTGGAGTTCGTGTTTTTCTTTTAAACTTTATACCTTTGAGTAATTTTACTGTCACAAGCCTTTAAAAAGAACAGTTTATTAGTCAATAGTGATTCCCTTTAATTTTATAAGATGTGGTTAAAATGAAAGGATCGAAGGGCAACACAGTTTTGTTTAATATCTTTTGACAAAAGTTGATTATTTGATTTCCAATCTGTTGACTCATTCGTACCCACTTGGAAGAATTGATGAACCTATCTGTCCTGACAGAAGAGAACAGAAAAAAACACACATTTAGTTCAGTTCAAACATTCAACAAATTAATTATATACAATAAATTAGAACCACGAACGAGAAACGAAAACATTAATGTGTCCATATAAATTAATTAATTTTTCAACGCCATTTAAAAAAGAACACCTTTAACCAGATGTGTTTAATGAAAAAAAAACTAGTCCTTTTCCAAGTTCTAATATACCTTTAATGAGATTGCGCGTAATGAGACGAAATAAGTCTCTCACCTAGCAATCTTTAATAAAAAGTGAGTTCTTTAACTATTAAAATGAAATTCTTTTGAAAAAAAACACATAAAGAAGTACCATAGTCATGACGCCTCCGTTTATGTAATTTTAGATTAACACTCTAAACATTTTCATGTCCAACATGGCCATTTTTAGTAGCAGGATATCTAATGATATATCTAATCACAATAACTTGATAATTTAGTATCAATCGTATGCACACGAATTTCGCACACTAATTATTTATTTGTGTTTTTCAGATGGCCTACAGAGTTGTCATTATAGCCCTGAGTCTGGTGGCATGCGGGGTAGCGGGTTCCGTGTCACAGACATGTGGCGAGCTTGAATTCTACAACAACGAGGCGCGCACGTGCGTTCCGTGTCGGGCATGTCCAGATGGCCAGGTTGCGCTGCGTCTCTGCCACGACAACCGTGATACGGAGTGCGGCCCATTCCCGTGGTCTATGTTCCACAACTCCAATCCACTCCCCGCGGAACCCGTCAAGGCTACCATTACATCCGAATCTCAGACATCCAATGCCGCCGCTGAGAGCCGGACGGCGTCCACGGTGGTTTTAACGGACGTAAGCGGCGAGGACCGGTGGTTTGTGATCACCTTTGTGCTGGTCGGCGTCCTTGTCGTAGCAGGCGTCGCGGCGGTCATCAGCAGCATTGTCTTGTGCTACTGTTGCCGGCAACGAAAGCAGAGGGAAATCATATGTGAATCTAGTAAGTCCTTGAAATACGTTATAATTTGTCGAAAGATTTTTTTAACAATGACAGCAGGGCATATCTGATTATTTTTTTCGACGATGTTAATGTTGTCTCCCGCACATTTATAATCACGACAGTATTCAATCATTTGAATATATTTACTAGAATATATTACGAACTGAATTCTAATCCTTGATTGCCCCCAAAACGAAGAAATATTACATAAACACCAAAAAACATTGTGACATTCAAACGTATTTTCACATTGATGAAATCTCATGGACACATCGTAGTGTTTGAAGGTCTCAAATTGACAATTTGCATTGAATAAACAGAGAAATAATGTAAGGGAATATAAAAGGACCTTAACGGTTTCCAGTTCAAATTTTACTACTCGCTTTGAAAGAACAACTTTCTCTACGCAACCCATCCTTTTCTTTGTTTCAAATTACCAAGACAGACTACCCATCCTTAAGAGAATTATTGTACAAACCCATTAAACAGCATGGCAAGCCCAAACATGGTAACATTCATGAATTAACTAACTAAACCTAGTAACCAACGTAAAAGGCGTAAAGTGAGCCTTTTGTTTATTTTTAAGGCCCATGGCCGTTAACTGTATTCATCCTGCAGGTTGTTCTCATGATTACCAGCGATTAGATCAGAAAATCAACTTCTTTATTGAATGTGGCCATTGGCTTGGCGCATTTTTATCACAGACAAACACGAACATGAATGTTAAACTGCATGTTCAAACATCATGAAATGCTGTAGGCCACAGATGATCATGAATGAATTTTTTTTCACCGCTACAAAATGATGACATTTCAGTTAAACCCCCAAAAAACATGTGGTGCCCTTTCGGGATCCCATGATTTCTCATGAATGTGCTGACATGCTGGCATTTCCTAAATACATAAAACATGAAAAACACATTTTTTGTTCAACAATTGTTTCGTCGGAAACCTCACACATCCCCGATTTTGAAACATGCCCAAACAAAGTATATAATAATACCCCCGGGTGAACGGGCATGAAGCAAAATACGGGCTATCCACTTAAACTAGTCAAAATACAAAGTTAACAAATAATTCACGCGGACTGTGGTATGCGAAATTGTATAGCCCTTTTCCTGTTCAAACTTGGGCTTCTTGTGGGATCCCGGACGTTTTACCATAGGTATGAACCCAGACAAACACACCATGGATAAAGGAACCGTTGTCAATAGGATTTGCCACATTTAAGGTTCACACGCATTTTTAAATTTAGATACGAAAACTCAATGTTGCTGTCATATTCGTTGTTCAACTTGTTTCAGCTTAAAGTAAGATTTTGTCCCACGTTTGTTGAAGGCAGTCACGTGACAGCGAACTGCATTACTGTCATGTAATAAAACTCGTTTAATTGCCAGTATATAAGTGTTTAGCATGTTGAGTCAGCGTTTTCGCATAGATATGGTCGCTGAAAATTTAGGTATGTGAAAAAACGATATGCATTCCTAAGCATTAACATAAAATCTGTTTTACCTGAAGGTACATTTATGTTAACACCCACTTTTCATGATAGAGATAATTTTCCAAACGACAAAGTTCATTTTATTTTTGCCATGTTTGTCACGGTCGAGAATGGCAGTAATGTTTCAAGAACATTGTTGTTCTTAAAAGTATAAAATCTTAGTCATCTTTTCTATGACATTAATTTTCTTTGTAACTGAACCCGAGGGGTCATTACAGCGGTACCCTTTAACCTCTTGTGAAATTTTAGAACCCTGAATTCACCCTTATAACTCATTGAAGACCCTTAATTGATGTGATATTTTATACCGAACCATGTAACAAAAGTAGCCCGGGTTGCCCGGTTTCGTTTAGCACGAGTTCGTCTCATTTAGCCCAAGCTTTCACGAGGCCCCAAGTTTTTGGCCAGAACTGAGACCAAGGTTATAATTGTCACTGTTATCAATTGTGAAATCTTCGCTCAATTTGGTCAGTGTTCTTTTTGTCCAGTTTTGTCTGCGGTTAGCATTGAAAAAGAACCAATTATCGAGCGCCCTCGGACGCAGGGCAGACTCCGAAAGCTTTTAGCATCATTTTATCGTTGTTGTCATTTTACGGCCAGAATCTGCAATTAAACGTTTTCGCTGACGCCAAATTGAAAAGGTCAAAAGTCTCCAAAACATCTTTTCATCACAAAGAAAATAGCCCAACTTCTTTGCTGGGTTGGTTACCAAATGCTTGTCCGTAATCATTCAACAACCATCTTAACATTGTTACAATAACTTTAACTAAATGACTGTCTTTTTTATTCGTCTCATCGTCTGATCTTTCGTTCCAAACTTCTCACTTCAGATATTTGGTTTAAGATGCACAAAAAGCGCTGAATGAAATAACACAATTGCTAAAGAGCATTTAATACAAAGCTTCAAATGGGCTTAAGATAATGTTATATTTTGAACTCCGTGTAGGTATTTGTGGTGATAAAATATACGATAGAAAGAAACCAAATTGTACACTTAAAGGTTTTCACTAAATAAATATCACCATAGAAGCAAACCTAATGCGAAGATAATTCGTCAGTGGTATGCGAAGGCTGTCATTACTATTGTTAGTTAAAATATCACTACTTCTGTAGGTAAACATTGAAAGACCCCTTCAGACCACAAATGTCCATTTAACTGTCATTTTTACCCATACATTCTTTGTCCATCAATTACATGTTGAGATTTTGTTAATTTTATCAACCTTTCAGAGCATTGTTGAGTCAGAAATGAAAAATGTAAATGTTATGGCGGCGATTGTTCTTTAAGAGTCCTTCAATTAAGGCTTAACCATTCAATAAAGAACTTTGCTCCTTAGCAATTGACTGCTGTGAAAAGGTCGTCAGAGATTGTTATCAATTTTTTGAACCCAGGTTTTGACGTAAATACCCGCTAGTTAAACAAGAAATACAAGTTTTGCCTGTAGATATATACATATCAAATGTTGTATCCTATCTGTCGCTGTAATCTTAAAATCTCTGTGAAAATGTATCTTTGTCGAAATTAAAGTCTTAACAACACGGTTTACATTACCATTGTCGTAGATGTATAGGGCAACTTCAAATATGAAAGCAACCTTTAACGCCATGACATAGCAAAACTTATGTATTTATTCAATGTGTCTATCACTTTGATTATAACTTGTAAATAAGCGTTTGTAATATATTCATAACACCGTAAAAAGGTACATTACAGATTATTTAGATATATAAATTGTGTCATGCTACATGCGTAAGTTTATAAATCTCACCGTAACGAGGAGATCGTGATATTTCATTTCGTACCACACAAAATGATCGAACCTGCCACACTCAAATTTGCGCTTATGTTTTTTTAAAGGAAAAACATTATTATATAACATATTATTGCTTAAATACCAAATGGTTACTAGATATATACTTATTTAAGACAAAACGTCTCTTGCAGCAGTGAATAAATGTTTCCCCTTGATCGTTCTATTAATAATATTTTAAAAGATGACGCCAAATGTTGCCTTTATTTATTTATTTTTATTTTTATTATTTCAAATTACCTCATTATAATGAGTTTGTTTGTCTATTTTTAGCATACGTTACCACCCCGTTGAGGCAAGGAGATTATATCGAGCAGTTCCAACTCGTGCGAGAAACATGAAAGATACCTTGATGTGCAAAAAACATTGATGTGATCGCCCTTGGCGGTGAAAATAACCAGTGCTCACCTGACGTCATCGCTTTGAATATAATCTCTATGGCGTCATCGATTTGGACATAATCTCCGTGACGTCATCAAAACAGCAACGTTGATCGGAGACTGTTTTTATGACTGGAGATGACAGCATATAATACTTAAGTGAAATCTGATTGAGGCCTTAAAACGTGGAAATTGACTTCAACAGCTTTCATAGAAAACCTCCATTGTGAAAAGTTACCAGAAACTGTGTTACACCAGAAATGTCAGGATTACAGATTATTGCAGTATTATATCGTTCCGTATAAAGTTTGTGTTCTACCTCTAACGAAATATTGTAAATGAAGGGTGCCAGACTGTGAATATCTTGAAATGCACCGTGGGGCTGATAAGCCCGTGTTATGTCTCAAATATTGGATAATGTACCTCCATTCCAGAAAAGTGTGTGTGTGTGTGCTACATGAATGTTCAGGGTTTTTTTTTCTTCAAACTCCAAGCTTGCTATTTTCGGAAGTGTTTTGTTTTTATGGTTCAGTTCTACCCTTTTAGTACATTGTAGTTTTCGTCGATATTCTTATCGAATAATTGACTTTTCCATTTCGTGTTTTCTGTTCTATCACGCCCATTTTGACACTTAGTCATGTTGTGTGAAAACGTATTTTTATTACGCTGTCCTATGTACAATTGTGTGTTATTTGAATGCATGATGACCATATATTATTTTGGTATTTTTAAAAAACGAAATTGTTTATGTTTTGGAAAGAATAATTATAAATCATTCCGAATACCAAAACTAATACAAGATTGTTTGGCCTTGGACGATTGCAAAATTAGTCATATCAAGCCCCATTTCAGTTTGAATAGTGAACAAATAATTGATGTCTGACGTAATTTACGTTATTTATTTTTACATATTTGAAATCAGCAAGAAAATTATTTGAAATCAGCAAGAAAACTAAAAATTAATTATCAAATGGGTCGATAAGATGAAGACTTATTTTCTCTTCGGATACTGTCTGTTTTTCCGCGTGTTTCCATTTTTAGTTTGGTTTGAATCTGTTCTTTTTTCTTTCAATAGTTTATAGTTCGTATTTTAAATATTATTATGTACAGTGTAAATACATGTAAATATGTACATTTTCATAATTGAAATGTTATTTATTATTGTGTCCGTTATTTTCTCGATAGAGAACAAATAAAAAATAAACTGAACATTTTGTTTGTTTATTATGACTTGAATATTGAAGAAATATTATCAAATGTTTCCACGTAAACTGGAATAATACACGACTCGTTTAAAGTCCAAAAAGTTATTCCTCCAAAAGAGTTAAATGAGGCTTAAAGATACACACTTATTCACACATAAGATTTACCACAATTAAAACTATTGTCTTTATATTCCAAAAAAGGATGAATACATGTCGAAAAGAATAGTTCTAAATATGAAGGATACCGAGTTTGATTTGAAAGAAAAGTGCAGAAAACACAGTATTATTATGTATTATTATCTAAAGAGACTATATATAGATCACAGTAAATCTTTTAGCATTCACCAAACAAATATTTTTTTTTTTACTTTTTCAACTATTAAATAGACGGTTACAATCTTGTTATCAGTAATAAGTATTTTCTATTAATGCATTATTAAGTAACTTGATAAAGGTTTATCACTCAAAATTTATGTTTGTTATACGTGTGTAGTCATTTATTTTGAATAAGAGTGTCACTTTAGGCGAAAAAAAGGCTTAATTATCTGATTTCAATTAGTCAAATAACTTTACAAAATAAACAATAATTTATCTTGCTTAACATCATAAAGAAAACATTCCTTAAACATCTTAAAACTATATATTCAAAAGGGAAATATTACACAAACTACAACACAAAAAAGTAGATGCTATTATAGCCGATTCGAGGATGTTCTTGTAATTGAAACCTGTAGTAATGTTGAACACAACGAAATAAAAGCTACATGTAATCTAGCATGGGTGTACAAGAAAATCAACAACTCCTCAACATTGTCTTGTTATGGAAGAGATTAAACTGCGAGTGTGATATTGGTTGAAATACGGCGTTTAAAACCTGTTTATGATATCCATGAAAAGGCTGCAATCGAACTAACATGTGGTACAGCTTGCTATACAACACTTAATTGCTTTAGTTTTTGTAACAAAGTTTATTGCGGTAGATAATATTTCGAAAGGACGCGCAAGATAAGATCAATCCATTTTGTTCAGAACTTCATCACCATCCATATCATCATCATCATCATCATCATCATCATCATCATCATCATCATCATTTTTACCACCACCACCACCTACACGACCACCACCACCACCACCATCACCACCATCATTATCATCATCATAATCACCATCCTCATCATGAGTCTTGGAATAATAGCCATTGGATCATGAAGCATTGGGCTTAGTTTTATCAAACTTTGAAGTTTCGTCCTGAAGATTAAGTTTAAACAGTATTTACATTAAAACACATAGTATCATATTGCCATCGTTAGAAATAAGGAGAAAGCTAAATGAAGGATACGCAATCCGGTTTAGTATCAATAAGAACTTAATGTTTTCAGTCAAATATCAGAGCTGATATGGTGGGAAAGTGTTAATGAACTCTTAAACTTTAAGGCATCCGTGCCGTCATCAAATGGTCGTAAATCTCTTAGGACAAGTCAATCTATTTAACATATCAATATTCCATTAGATTCAATTAGGATCGAACACGGACTGATGTGGTCTTGTTTTCATCACGAAAACGATTCTTCTTACCCGCTGACAAAGTCAACAAAAGGGGCTCTGGGTCCCGTGGGCCCTTCGGCCACAGATGTCCGGGCTCCTTTAAGCCCTGGGTTCGTTATATCATTATTGTCAAAGTTAGTTTAAAACCGGACCATCCATAGAATATTTCAAGCACTATTGTGATTATTTGATGTGCACGACAATGTCGTCAAAACAAACATTTTTACTGTCTTCATAGCCAATTCAGAGGCCATTTGCATATGAAAGTTGTACTTAGTGAGGGTTGTATTACAGAATAAAGCTAAAAAATGTCATAAAGTGATGATAAAGTGTTTGAAGTCCCGTTATGTCATACACACGATTGAAACATTTTAGATTCAAAGATAAAACTACTCGAAAGCCTTTTGATGTTATTTAATTAATATACAAACCCTATGAGAACAGACAGACAGCCAACTTATCTCATAATTTCGCCCTGTTTTAAAAGCTTTACTATGAAAATATAGACCGCATTTTTATTTAATTCAGTGCAAAATTAAAATTAAACTGAAAACCGAAATGTGAGGTTATGTTAAAGGTATAAGGGAGACTAATTGGCCGTAACTCAGAGAAATAGCTTACAGAGTTGTCTTCCCATAACGCTCTGGAATAAATCATGTGTTGAAGTCTGGTCTATTTAATGCATAGGATTATTCTAAAACTTTGTTTTAAGTATTTAAACAGGCAGGCCTAGAATTGATCATTTTAAAGTACACGCGGGGAAAACAACTACGAAGTAAAAGGCTGCAGAGGGGGAGAGCTGATATGGTGGGAAAGTGTTAATCAACTCTTAAACTTTAAGGCATCCGTGCCGTCATCAAATGATCGGAAATCTCTTAGGACAAGCCAATCCATTAAACATATCAACATGCCATTAACATTCAACTAGGATAATTGTAACAAAAATCGTAACAAAAATTTACGTTTGTTATACACGTGTAGTCATTTATTTTTAATAAGAGTGTCACTTTAGGTGAAAAAAAGGCTTAATTATCTGATTTCAATTAGTCAAATAACTTTACAAAATAAACAATAATTTATCTTGCTTAACATCATAAAGAAAACATTCCTTAAACATCTAAAAACTTTATATTCAAAAGGGAAATATTACACAAACTATATCACAAAAAAGTAGATGCTATTATAGCCGATTCGAGGATGTTCTTGTAATTGAAACCTGTAGTAATGTTGAACACAACGAAATAAAAGCTACATGTAATCTAGCATGGGTGTACAAGAAAATCAACAACTCCATAACATTGTCTTGTTATGGAAGAGCTTAAACTGCGAGTGTGATATTGGTTTTAAAACCTGTTTATGATATTCATGAAAAGGCTGCAATCGAACAAACATGTGGTACAGCTTGCTATACAACACTTAATTGCTTTAGTTTTTGTAACATATTGCGGTAGATAATATTTCGAAAGGACGCGCAAGATAAGATCGATCCATTTTGTTCAGAACTTCATCACCATCCATATCATCATCATCATCATCATCATCATCATCATCATCATTATCATCACCACCACCATCATTTTTACCACCAACACCACCACCACCACCACCACAACCACCTACACGACCACCACCACAACCACCACCACCACCATCATTATCATCATAATCACCATCATAATCATGAGTCTTGGAATAATAGCCATTGGATCATGAAGCATTGGGCTTAGTTTTATCAAACTTTGAAGTTTCGTCCTGAAGATTAAGTTTAAACAGTATTTACATTAAAACACATAGTATTATGTTGCCATCGTTAGAAATAAGGAGAAAGCTAAATGAAGGATACGCAGTCCGGTTTAGTATCAATGAGAACTTAATGTTTTCAGTCAAATATCAGAACTCTTAAACTTTAAGGCATCCGTGCCGTCATCAAATGGTCGTAAATCTCTTAGGACAAGTCAATCTATTTAACATATCAATATGCCATTAAGATTCAATCAGGATGGAACACGGACTGATGTGGTCTTGTTTTCATCACGAAAACGATTCTTCTTACCCGCTCACAAAGTCAACAAAAGGGGCTCTTGGTCCCGTGGGCCCTTCGGCCACAGGTGTCCGGACTCCTTGAAGCCCTGGGCTGGTTGTGTCATTATTGTCAAAGTTAGTTTAAAACCGGACCATCCATTGTAGAATATTTCAAGAACTATTGTGATTATTTGATGTGCACGACAATGTCGTCAAAACAAACATTTTTACTGTCTTCATAGCCAATTCAGAGGCCATTTGCATATGAAAGTTGTACTTAGTGAGGGTTGTATTACAGAATAAAGCTAAAAAATGTCATAAAGTGATGATAAAGTGTTTGAAGTCCCGTTATGTCATACACACGATTGAAACATTTTAGATGCTAAGATAAAACTACTCAAAAACCTTTTGATGTTATTTTATTAACACACAAACTCTATCAGAACAGACACACAACCAACTTATCTCATAATTTCGCCCTGTTTTAAAGCTTTACTATAAAAATATAGACCGCATTTGTTTTATTTAATACAGTGCAAAAATAAAAATAAAATGAAAACCGAAATATGAGGCTATGTTAAAGGAATAAGGGAGGCTAATGAGCCGTATGCCGAGTGATATAGCTTACAGAGTTGTCTTTTCATGACGCTTTGTAATAATCAAGTGTTGAACTTTTTTTTTTAATTATTGTACATGTATATGCTTTCTTTAACTTTTTGTTTATAGGAACAGTATGAGAACAGGTAGACCTAAAATTGATAATTTAAAAAAGTGACACTCTTATTCAAAATCAGTAATTACACAATGTCATGTATAATAAACATAAATTTTGAGCGACAAATCTTGAACAACTTACTAAATAATGCATTTATGGAAAATATTAATTACTGATAACAAGATTGTAACAGTGTATTTCATAGCTGAAAACCAAAAAATATTAAATGATTGGTGAATGCTAAAATATTAACTGTAATCTACTTTAGTCTCATACTGAGGTAGAAATACCGTGTTATCTGCACAATTTTTTTTTTAAAATAACCTCGGAATCCTTCACAAGAACCATTATTTTCGACATTTATTCATCCTTTCTTGTATATTTAAACAATTGTATTAATTGTAGTTAATCTTTTTTTGGGAGTAATAGTGCATCTTTAAAGTTCACGCGTGGAAAAGAACTAAGAAGTAAAAGGCTACAGAGGGGGTCAAGCCCACGACCTCCTGTTTACTACACTAACGAAGGATACGCAATCCGGTTTAGTTCTTTATTTAATCAATGAGATAATAACTAATTACTTACTAATTATATTTGTTTTGCATAGTGATAATTTCCAAACCTGTTGTGAAGCCGCCTTTAACCCACATCTTTATTACCTGTGTTAATATATATTGAGTTAGCGCATGATTTTACTAAAATGTAAACTGTGATATTATAAAGAATATTGAGTTGAGTTGAGTGGAGAACATTATGTTTTCAGCCAAGGATCAGAACTGATATGGTGGGAAAGTGTTAATGAAGTCTTAAACTTTAAGGCAACCGTGCCGTCATCAAACGGTCTTAAATCTGTTAGGACAAGTCAATCTATTCAACATTTCAATATGCCATTAAGATTCAATCAGGATCGAAAACAATTTCTCTTACCCGCTCACAAAGCCAACAAAAGGGACTCTATGCCCTGCGGCTGTTCAACCACAGGTACTTGAACACTTTATGCCACTATGTCATAATTTTTAAATCGCCGTTTTCAAAGCATTATTATTTTAAATATTATTCGCATTTTAAATGCAGTATCAAATTGAATAAAAGCACGCAAAAAATCTCAAGTGTCTAAAAGCAAAAAATACAATAAATACAAAAAAATACTTTACATGATCTTTTTTGAGGCTTATTATCAAAGGTATAAGGGAGGCTAATGAGCTCTAAACCGAGTGATATAGCTTACAGAGTTGACTTCCCTCTAAGTCATAAAAAAATGTTGAATATTTCTTTTTAAATTGTTGCAGTTTTCTAATCCTTCGGTGTGACGTATATAATAAACAAGTAGACGTACTGGTCAGAGTTAAAAAAAAGAAAAAAAAAGGCTCCAGTGGGGATCGAACCCACGACCTCCTGTTTACTAGACAGGCGCTCTAGCCACTGAGCTATGGAGCCGGTTGAGTACGAGGCGAAATGTTACTAACATAAAGATTTAAATCGATAAGCATGACAGCGTATATTGAAAAGCGCGGGATTTTTGAAATTGCTATCGCGTGTACCTGGTATAACTCGACGCATGTTTTTAAGGGAGACGTTCACAGTCTTTCCATTTTCAAACTTTGTTCTATATATAAATATTATATACTTTACAGGCAAATACCAAACAGCACCTCATTGAGACAGAAAATAGTATTTTTAGCGTGTTTTTATTGTTTAGCCTTAACTACTGTACTCTGTAGTTCAATTATATTTAGATCTAAATATGTTTACGCTTTTCGGATTGGGCTTCACTTTCCAATATATGTTAACTACCAAGCTCTTATTTTGGCCTGCAATATTATATCAACGTTACAGAACTATCAGTACAAGCATTTATTCACATCCGTGACTCCCCCCCCCCCCCCCGCTAGTTAACACTTTTAACCATACTCAGTACAATAGGGTCGATCCGGGGTTAGTGGAAACGACAAACTACCTTACCAGTGATGGGAAGGTGGTGAAGTTACAAATGACCTTAGATTAAAGATGCACTCTTACTCCAAGAGAGATTTACCACAATTAATAATATTGTTTTAATATTCCAAAAAGGATTAATAAATGTCGAAAAACAATGGTTCTTATGAAAGATACCGAGTTTAATTTGGAAGAAATGAGCATGAAACACGGTATATCTATCTAATGAGACTATAGGAGACCACAGAAAATCTTTTAGCATTCACCAATCATTTAAGATTTTTGCACTTTCTGCTATTAAATACACGGTTACAATCATGTAATCAGTAGGCCTAATTAATAGTTTTCATAAATGCATTATTTAGTAAGTATTTCAAGGTTTATCAGTGAAAATTTATGTTTGTTATACATGTGTATGTATGGATTTTAAATAAGAGTGTCACTTTAAGTTTTTATTTTTTTCATTCACAACTATATAAATGGTCATTGACAACATATTTTTTTTGTTCAATGTGAAAGTAGTATACTTCAAACTTGCCAATACATAAGCAGTCAGTCGTTATTGACTTAAACCAGGTGAACCTGTAGATATAAGCAGTGGCTGATCCACTTAGTGGGTAAGTTGCACTATAGTTTGTTTACCACCAGTTAAAGGTTGTAAGTATGTACTTGCACAAAATAAATAGTCACCAAACATAACTTCTAACAACCTTTGTTCATTACTAAATGTCACCATGTCCTAGTTTTAAAGTCAGTACAGTTTTCGTCCACAACACTTACTACCATAATATACAAAATATTTACTGAGTGTAATTTAGGTTACACTCTCATACAAAAGAACAAAACACAGTTAATTTAGTTTAATCCGTTAACTTGTTAATGTGTTTATATAAGTATTAAGTAAATATTATTCACAGAATGATTGATTATTTAGGGTCAATGATTTGCATTTGCCGTTTCAAATCGCTATTTCAACAAATAGGACCCCATGGTTTTGCAAGTATTGTCAGAACACTTAAATTGGATGTACTTTTATATAATAAGGCGTAAAAAATGTTTGTTTCGACATACATAACCTACCGATTTTTTCTCCCGACCCTACATTTCTTTGCCGTATTGTGGATTTTGTTTCGTTATTTCCTAAAATATGTGCAAGTTTTCAGTGAACATGTTAAAATTTGACAATATTCTTTCTGTACTAGAGATACATGTATACCCTGATATAGATTGTTTTGGTACAAAATCCTAATTCTCCAAATAAAAAATAGCAAAACAATATGCCTGCCTGCCTGCCTGCCTGCCTGCCTGCCTCCTGCCTGCCTGCCTCCTGCCTGCCTGCCTGCCTGCCTCCTGCCTGCCTGCCTGCCTGCCTGCCTGCCTGCCTGCCTGCCTGCCTGCCTGCCTGCCTGCCTGCCTGCCTGCCTGCCTGCCTGCCTGCCTGCCTGCCTGCCTGCCTGCCTGCCTGCCTGCCTGCCTGCCTGCCTGCCTGCCTGCCTGCCTGCCTGCCTGCCTGCCTGCCTGCCTGCCTGCCTGCCTGCCTGCCTGCCTGCCTGCCTGCCTGCCTGCCTGCCTGCCTGCCTGCCTGCCTGCCTGCCTGCCTGCCTGCCTGCCTGCCTGCCTGCCTGCCTGCCTGCCTGCCTGCCTGCCTGCCTGCCTGCCTGCCTGCCTGCCTGCCTGCCTGCCTGCCTGCCTGCCTGCCTGCCTTATTTTATTAGAGATGTCAGTGGAATCAAAGAACTTTATTGGCCTAGCTGTTTGGTATTTATTGTGTGTAGAATCAACATATTGTTAGATTTTTTTAACATTTTCAAATAACTGACGTAATATGAACATTTGAAGAACCGGTCGATACATCTTAAAGTTACAAGTATTTGCATTTCCTCCTCTCTGGTTACAACCGGCTTAGAAAACATAGTTTTGTTTTTCTGATTTCTATAATGTACAACTTCAGACTACATCGAGCAAACATTATAAAGGCCATAGTTTATATAACTAACCGCACATGACACATAAACATAAAAACCCCATTGTAAATGATATTTTTCCTTAAAAATAGACGCTTTAAAGCTCTGCACTTTTAGGCCATACAACAAGAACAATGCATATCATAATTTCTAGTCGCCACCATTCTTTACCTTAAGCTTTTAGACTTATGCGCCAGTCAATTGTAACCACGCCCCCCCCCCCCCCAGGTCAGGGGAATAGCCGGGACTTTGACTTTCGGTCCAGCCAACCCCGGGTAAAATCCCCGGCCTGCGCTATATAAGGCCCAATCTCCGCTAAATTTGACGCTATGACAAAACCACCGCGGTCACCCAGCCCTGTGGGGCCACCTGGGAAGTAAAAACACGGCCCTTTTCCCCGGCTATCCCTCGGACCTGGGGGGCGGGGGCGTGGTTACAATGGACTGGTGCATTATTTCATTAGAGAGAAAAGTACAAGTATATATATATATATATATATATATATATATATATATATATATATATATATATATATATATATATATATATATATATGCTCAAGTGTTTTTTGTCGAAAATCGATGCCGGTGGTGACTGTGGTGGCCGATATTCGATGTGTAATGTCGGATATGGCTGTATTCTCCCAAAATAGAAAACTATGGAAGAACAAGAATATATGTATACATACATATCCGAGATTATGCAATCAATTACCGGCGACGTCAGTCGTATACGATCGATTTTCGACAACAGTATTTAGACAATTCTTGACTATACATAAGTTTTTAAAACTTAGTTGCAAACCTCAAGTTAATCTTTGAAATATAACTTACACATTGCAAACTACAGCTGTTTTCATGGTAAAGCACACATATAATGTGGCAACTTGTTATTCCTGTATACCAATTAAATTTAAACATAAATATGAACATTTGATTTCGGTTACATAATCGAAAACTGACTTGAAATGACTTGAAAATCGATTATAACTTTAGACCGATTTTCAAACCCTAAACTTTCAATAAACTACATATTAAGCAAAATAAACATATATTGCGAAGGCTATTTCAACCAAAACCAACTACAGATAATCTTTAAGAACTTCAGTCTAAAGACACAACCTTAGCTACCTACAGAGTTTCTTTAAATCAAATTGCACTTGAATGTTGAAGGTTTTGATGAAGAGCTTGTAAAAGTAATCGAACAAGGCACTTGCACTAAGCAAGAGTCATCTCGTTATCTTTATAGCGCGGTTAGTATTATCTGTAAGGTCGATTGATTTAGGGTCGATTAATTCTTAAAGGTACACCGGCAGATTCAAATTCAAGTGAATAGATTTTGCTTTGGTGAGAATTGTTACCTTTGTTACTTATGACGCATATGATTTCATCTAGCTGGACACGCGGCTTTCCCCCGTGGGTGCTCCAGAGCTTAGCCGGACACGCGGCTTTCCTCCGTGGGTGCTCCGGAGCTTAGCCGGACACGCGGCTTTCCTCCGTGGGTGCTCCGGAGCTTAGCCGGACACGCGGCTTTCCTCCGTGGGTGCTCCGGAGCTTAGCCGGACACGCGGCTTTCCTCCGTGGGTGCTCCCGAGCTTAGCCGAACGCGCGGCTTTCCTCCGGAGGTACTACGGAATTCGGTCTGTGCTCATCTAGCCGGACACGCAGCTGTCCTCCGGAGGTACTACGGAATTCGGTTTGTGCTCATCAAGCTGGACACGCGGCTGTCATCCGGGGGTTATCCAGAGTTTGGTTTGTGCTCATCTAGGCTGTTTGTGTTCATCTGGCCGCGTCCTGCACGGTCTATAGCCGCGGTCTAAACTCACTTTACTGCTACCTTCACGATCTAAAGCCGTGGCCTACACGATCTAAAGCCGTGGCCTACACGATATAAAGCCGTGGCCTACACGATCTAAAGTTGTGGCTTACACGATCTAAAGCTGTGGCCTACACGATATAAAGCCGTGGCCTACACGATCTAAAGCCGTGGCCTACACGATCTAAAGTTGTGGCCTACACGATCTAAAGTTGTGGCCTACTCGATCTAAAGCCGTGGCCTACACGACCTGAAGTCGTTGCCTTCACGATCTTAAGCCGTGGCCTACATGATATAAAGCAGTTCATCACACGGTCTAAAGCCGTGTAATGCCGTGGCCTACATGTTCTAAAGCCTTTGCTTACACGAACTAAAGCCGTGGCCTACACGATTCAAAACCACGGTCTATACGATCTAAAGCCGTGGCCTTCAATATCTAAGGCCGTGGCCTAGACGATCTAAAGCCATGGCCTACACGATCTAAAGCCATGGCCTACACGATCTAAAGCCGTGGCCTACACGATCTAAAGCCGTGGCCTACACGATCTAAAGCCGTGGCCTACACGATCTAAAGCTGTGGCCTACACGATCTAAAGCCGTGGCCTACACGATCTAAAGCCGTGGCCTACACGATCTAAAGCCGTGGCATACACGATCTAAAGCCGTGGCCTACACGATCTGAAGCAGTGGCATACACGATCTAAAGCCGTGGCCTACACGATCTAAAGCCGTGGCCTACACCATCTAAAGCCGTGGCCTACACGATATGAAGCTGTGGCCTACACGATCTAAAGCCGTGGCCTACACGATCTAAAGCCGTGGCATACACGATCTAAAGCTGTGGCCTACACGATCTAAAGCAGTGGCATACACGATATAAAGCTGTGGCCTACACGATCTAAAGCCGTGGCCTACACGATATGAAGCTGTTGGCCTACACGATCTAAAGCTGTGGCCTACACGATCTAAAGCTGTGGCCTACACGATGTATAGCCGTGGCCTACACGATCTAAAGCTGTGGCCTACACGATCTAAAGCTGTGGCCTACACGATCTAAAGCTGTTGCCTACACGATCTAAAGCTGTGGCCTACACGATCTAAAGCCGTGGCCTACACGATCTAAAGCCATGGCCTACACGATCTAAAGCCGTGGCCTACACGATCTAAAGCCGTGGCCTACACGATCTAAAGCCGTGGCCTACACGATCTAAAGCCGTGGCCTACACGATCTAAAGCCGTGGCCTACACGATCTAAAGCCGTGGCCTACACGATCTAAAGCCGTGGCCTACACGATCTAAAGCTGTGGCCTACACGATCTAAAACTGTGGCCTACACGATCTAAAGTTGTGGCTTACACGATATAAAGCCGCGGCCTACACGATATAAAGCCGCGGCCTACACGATATAAAGCAGTTCACTACACGACTTCACGATGTAGACGGCCTACCACCGCGGTCGTTTACTTCACGGTCTGAAACCTCGGCCGTTTACTACACGGCTTTTAGCCCCGACATAAACGATATAAAGCCGTGGCTTACACGGCCAAAAGTCGCGGTTTATACGGCCTATACCGTAGTTGTCAGATCTCAACAAGTGACTGTGTGTCCCTTTAATGTTATTCGATTCCGCCACTGTCCTGGATCGCGGTTACATTGATTTACAAGAGCGGCGGATAAAATCAAATATAATGGCGGTCTCTTCTAACCTTTTCTTGATATACAACTTTCTACAGACTTTGTCTTTATATAAAAGGTATCACCTAAAATTGTTCGGTTCTTACACGTTCAAGAAATCTCCCTGCGCTTAACACATTTATATTTTTATGTAGAGCTAATATGTAGAGCTAATATGTAGAGCTAATATGTAGAGCTAATATGTAGAGCTAATATGTAGAGCTAATATGGAGAGCTAATATGGAGAGCTAATATGTAGAGCTAATATGTAGAGCTAATATGTAGAGCTAATATGTAGAGCTAATATGGAGAGCTAATATGTAGAGCTAATATGTAGAGCTAATATGGAGAGCTAATATGTAGAGCTAATATGGAGAGCTAATATGGAGAGCTAATATGTAGAGCTAATATGGAGAGCTAATATGGAGAGCTAATATGTAGAGCTAATATGTAGAGCTAATATGTAGAGCTAATATGGAGAGCTAATATGTAGAGCTAATATGTAGAGCTAATATGAAGAGCTAATATGTAGAGTTAATATGGAGAGCTAATATGTAGAGCTAATATGAAGAGCTTATATGTAGAGCTAATATGAAGAGCTAATATGTAGAGCTAATATGAAGAGCTAATATGTAGAGCTAATATGGAGAGCTAATATGTAGAGCTAATATGAAGAGCTAATATGTAGAGCTAATATGGAGAGCTAATATGTAGAGCTAATATGAAGAGCTAATATGAAGAGCTAATATGTAGAGCTAATATGGAGAGCTAATATGTAGAGCTAATATGAAGAGCTAATATGTAGAGCTAATATGGAGAGCTAATATGTAGAGCTAATATGTAGAGCTAATATGTAGAGCTAATATGGAGAGCTAATATGTAGAGCTAATATGGAGAGCTAATATGTAGAGCTAATATGTAGAGCTAATATGTAGAGCTAATATGTAGAGCTAATATGTAGAGCTAATATGGAGAGCTAATATGGAGAGCTAATATGTAGAGCTAATATGTAGAGCTAATATGGAGAGCTAATATGGAGAGCTAATATGTAGAGCTAATATGGAGAGCTAATATGGAGAGCTAATATGTAGAGCTAATATGGAGAGCTAATATGTAGAGCTAATATGTAGAGCTAATATGTAGAGCTAATATGTAGAGCTAATATGTAGAGTCTGTTTTCAATCATTCAGACTCTTACCTCTTTTCGTCTTCTTAAACGTACAAACACCTGTGTATCAAGTTTGGCCATGAACGTGCAATCCAACGCGTTAACGGTTTGTTCATGAACATGAACACTGCCGTGTTTTCAATATGTTCATAAAAATGAAAATGAAGACTGTTTGCTTTTCAATGTGTTCATGAAAATGAAGAATCCTGTATTTTCAATATGTTCATGAAAATGAAGACTGCTACGTTTTCAATTTGTTCATGAAAATGAAGACTTTTTGCATTTTCAGTTTGTTCATGAAAATGAAGACTGTTGCGTTTTCAATAGGTTCATGAAAATGAAGACTGCTGCGTTTTCAATATGTTCATGAAAATGAAGACTGCTGCGTTTTCAATATGTTCATGAAAATGAAGACTGCTTGTATTTCATAATGTTCACGGTTACAGTTTGTTCATGAAAACGAAGACTTTCGATTTGTTCATGAATACGTTTACTGCTTGGTTTTCAGGTGTTTTTTCTCATATCTTTACGAACATGTTACATGTGTTTAAGATTGTTCATTAAATAGATAACAAATGTGTTTATGAATGTAGGTATCTGTGTTTAGTTCGTCCATGAAGATGTAGACGTTCACATTTTCCTAACTGCTGTAGTTTCAGTTCGGTCACAAAAGTCAAACTGCAATGTCATTCAAAGATTACGTTCGTACGAAAATTGGCGTCATGAATAATCACATACCAACAAAGCAATTCACTTAAGATATGAGGTTACGAATTTAATTTAATACGACTGTATAAATAAATACATCGGCATTTATCAAATGAATATAAAAACTGTCGTGTCCATAATGTTTTTTTTGCCTGGCCTTCGCCTGTTTACACTACCAGTGAACGCAAATAGACTGATTCGATATTGTTATTTCTGAATAGCAGACCAGTTGTTAAAATTCTACTTAGATTTTTAAATAACTGATACACTCTTTTAGATGATGTCAAAAAGTGATAATGTGCGAATTATGAATGGATTGATTTTAAATAGTATGTCATCTTCATTGATAATTTTTATTCATATCGGAGCGATGGAATTGCATTAATTAACAAGAAGTTTATTGATTGCACATAAGCATTTGAAAGCATGCATTAGAGATGTTCGTGGATTACAGCTAAGCTTTTGATAATACAAGAACGCTGGCTGAGATTTGAAAAAAAGAACAATGATTAATAACTTGGCGACCGCTGCGCGTCTCAAAGTGTCGGTGCATGCAAATGTTGGATCGGGGGTTTATCTTTCATCACAAATATTTATTCAATACAATTCATTTCAACTGATTGCTTCAAAGCTTCTTTGTTTATCGCCTCGACAGTGTTAACATACTGATATTCTGTTAAGATCTATATAGCTTGCTACTTAACAACTATGAGGTATTTGTTAACCTATACTTCATATATCCCGGAGTATTTCGCGTACTAATTATCATTTGGGAGTGGGCCGACAATTTGAAACACACAAGGATAATTTACCTAGTTAAATCAGTTTTCAAAATCATATTCGTAGCGTTATCGTTGTTGGTAATTCACTTACCAATTGACCTAAAATATTGAAAATAACTAAAGAATGAACTGGATATACCTACTGAAAAAATGCAAACATAACTGTAACCAAGCATAAATTTAAATATACACTTTGGATACAAGTATTTTTTTTACTGAGAACTGGAAAAATATGTGATAAGAAAAACAATTAATTCATTTAAAAAACAATTACCAGTTGGTGTTGTCTGGATGTTAAGGTTGGAATAGAAATCAATGAGAACATAAGGATAATGATAATTCTAACGACTTAAGTGTGTTTACTCGTGAATACAAGACATAATGGCTAGTGAGTCGAGCAGCCCGAGGGTGGGGCAGCCCCCACGGGCGCCCATCTCCCTGGAGGGGGAACGCCGGAAGGCCATGAAGCTCGTGTACCGAATGGAGCGCGAATGTGAGCAATTTCGGGAGCGTTGGCTGCTTTTAGACAACGACGACAACACCGACGACTGGCTAGAGTTTGTGAACCTCGCAAAGAGCCGCCATGGCGGCGCCTTCGGACATTACCGTGACTTTGAAAAAGCGTTGAATAGGATTAAACAAGAAGGTGGGTTTCTTGGAAGTAGAGTGAGCGTCATTTCTCAGCTTCAGAAGGTTTGTGAACGCGCTAAAGCCTTTGATGAACTGTTTGAATTAAGTTTTCATCGAATTGAGGATGCGCTGAATCATTACATGGCGAAATATTGTCTCAGTTTCTTTGCTGAGCTGGATGATATGGACGTGGATTGTGTGAGAGAGTATGATAATAGTATCACTGAATGGCAACTTGAGATACGTGCTTGTCTCCAGGAGGCCGAGGGAGCTATGGAAACAATACATGAATTCCTTGATCTCGGATTCACCGAGTATATCAGTTCTTACAGTCAAGTTATCCGTGCGATGCACGCGTCACTTGATGCATTAATTGCCACGTGTGATCCGTTCCGCAGCTGGATCAGCGCTGATGAAGGTTATTTAAAAAGAATCAGGATCGAACTAGCTTGTCTCGAGGGCCAGAAAAACAGAAATGCGGAGGTATTACGCAAACATAGCTTTAAGGTTCACGAAGATAAGGCGAAGGGTTTAAGGACGAGCTTTAATAACAAGAAACTGAACCAAGAAGTGCAGGGGACGGTGTCAAACCGGAAGTTCTGTCGAAAACGCGAGTTTTCCTTCGTGGACAAGATAGAAATTGCTGAGAACATTCTTGAAGAGAGGCGGCTCGAGTTGGAGGAGGCTCAAAGCCGCCTTCACGCGCGGCCGCTGCACTCATTGGTCCGAGAGCCGTCCGACGGTACAAAGGAGCGGACGGCACGCCTCCAACAGGAAGTAGGGCGGCTGGAGGGCCGCCTGCGGGGCATGAAGCGTGGGAAGAGGGACCTTAAGGAGACACGCTACAACCTCCAGAAACAGTACCATAATCTTAAGGTGGGTCCACGGCACGTGTATTTTGTTCATAAAATGGGCCGTTCCTTGTTCTTGCCAATAACGTAATAGAACATCTAAAATTATTAACTTTGCCCCTTGTCCTGATCGTTTTCAAATAACATGCTTTTGCTTATATTTGAATTTCAAACAAATATCAAATAAATACAATAATTATTATTGGTATGCAACTGTTTTCTTAACATACAAAAACAATATGGGTGAAACGAATTGTTGAGATTTTATCTGCATATTGGTTCAGGTATTATTTGAACTCCATAGCCGGGCATAGGTATTAACATTGAACATATACGTTCACAAATAAACAAACGTATACATTCTAAAAAAAATAATCAAATTTAAAAACTTAAAAACGTATTCCTTTCTAAGGAATCCAATCAATGTAATGTTATCTTTAAAACTATGCAAAAATAACGCACACTTTACATCTGCTATCGGCCGCAAAAGATATTTATTGACTAATTTCGACAACAAAAAATGATTTTCGTCAGCATTTTTATCTTGATCTGTCAAAGTCCAGCCGAGTTAAGACCTTTTCGAAACCTTTAAATCTCACCTGTTATCAAATATGCTTCATGCCACCCTTCTGTAAATACTGTGTTAGCCTACCCGATCAAAGTGGAGTATCAATGTTACTATTGAAATCTCTATTGATAAGGAATTGAATATATCTATTATCCTTTTATGGAGCGCCGACAACGAGATACGCATACATTTAAACGATAAATGATTATATAATGTGAATTTTAAAGATATACTTTGATTTATGAAGAAAAAAGGCTTTATAATATTGGAATGCTTTAACCGTAATATCAATAAATTAGTAGCAAGTCTTACGAAAAGAGCGGTGTAGGTTTCAAGATCACAGACAAAACATAATAACAGCTTTAACTGAAGACAATAATGGAATGGTTGTTTTCATACAATGGAATAAGACGGTTAAGAAAGTTCAAGCAGATTTTATGGTTTTGCTGAAGAAGGCCACAATTACCCTTTCTTGCACATTTTCTGAACTGTTTATTGAGCATTTCTAACGTATTTCCATTCAGCTTTCTGATTTTGATTACAACATTATCGACTTCATTACCCCACATTTCATGCTTCATTTCTTTACTTAGAACTGAAATGAAGCCGCGTTTACACGCGACTTATCTGCCGCCGGTATTGTATGTATAGTGTTTAGCACAGAACTGAACTGGGGTCGTTGTTCTTAATGGCGGCGAAAAAGAAACGACAACATCATTATTGTATTATTTTTGTAAATATTAGCATTATACTTATTTAAATGATATTTTTTCTTATTTCAGGGCACGTATGAAACGAACCTGAAGAAGGCAGCTCGCGAAAGTGAACGCTCCCGGGAGCATGTGGAAAACGTGCGATGGCGCGCGGATCACGTGCGTACGCTCGACCGGAAGATACACGCGCTCAAGCGTATCATCTACGTGAAGAGCCACCCGGCCACCGTGAAGAAAATCTTCTTCGAGGGTTATCTCCCGGGGGAGAAAATTGACTATAGAGGTTGGTACATTTGAATTAGTGTTTTCTTTAAGAAGTTTACATACATGTACAATCAGATTCGCCAACCATTTTCATAGTTTCATTTTGCAAAGATTATCATATGATACAACAAAATACACGAGACATCTGTCTTTTAAAAAAAATGACCGAAACCTGGGGAAAAAAGATTGGGGCCATCTTATCAACGATCACGGACCATTTTATTAACGATTAGGGACCATCTTTTTAACGAATAGGGGCCACCTTATCAACGATTAGGGACCATCTTATCAACGAATAGGGGCCACCTTATCAACGATTAGGGACCATCTTATCAACGAATAGGGACCACCTTATCAACGATTATGGGCCATATTATCAACAATTAGGGGCCATCTTATCAACGATTATGGGCCATCTTATCAACAATTAGGGACCATCTTATCCACGATTAGGGACCATCTTATCAACAATTAGGGACCATCTTATCAACGATTAGGGGCCATCTTATCAACAATTAGGGGCCACCTTATCCACGATTAGGGACCATCTTATCAACAATTAGGGACCACCTTATCCACGATAAGGGACCATCTTATCACCAATTAGGGACCATCTTATCAACGATTAGGGACCATTTTATCAACAATTAGGGACCATATTATCAACGATTAGGGACCATCTTATCAATAATTAGGGACCATCTTATCCACGATTAGGGACTATCTTATAAACAATTAGGGACCATCTTATCAACGATTATGGGCCATATTATCAGCGATTACGGGCCATCTTATCGACGATTATGGGTCATCTTATCAAAGATTAGGGGCCATCTTATCAACGATTAGGGACCATCTTATCAACGATGAGGGACCATCTAACCAACGATCAGGGGCCATGTTAAAGTTTGATTTGCGAAATCTAATACACTGCCAAATAGGTATAATGAAACAATCTGACGATACTTGCGTCGATAAGATGGTTTCTTTGCGAATAAACGTTACAAAAGAATTTGCTATCAAATGTTATCTTTTTAATTAACGTTTAAAAGTTTTAAAGTTTCTTTTGTAATACATAGTCTAAATATAACTTTGTTCGGCATGTACCATTTATACAGGTTCTTTGAAGAGGTCGAGGAGCAACCAAGGTACCTCATATATGCACAAGGACTCTGTATTCTAATAATGTACATGCATATATATATTTTCTCCTGACCCTAGGTAGTGTTATAGCAGTCTTGTAGTTCTGATCATCTTCCCTTTAATATAACTTTAACTGACATTTCTTTCACTATATAGACACACTTATATGCATGGGTATTTTTAATAAAAAAAATCAGTGTGTATTTTTTTGGAATCACTATTTTAATCGAAACTTATATAGTTTTTGTTAAAACATGCTGCTAATCAGTAGGACACTTATGATAAATAATGTGTACTTTCTTATATCAAAGTTTTTCTTCTCCAGTCCGTGCAAAAAATCTGATTATACAGATGTTGCGAAACGTGACGTGTACCTGTACGTGTGTAAATGTCCATGTGTAGCTCTATACGTGTACTTGTACGTGTGTATATGTCCACGTGTAGCTACACGTATTTGTAACGTTGGAGATGAGTTTGAAAATCGTTTGCGACTTTCACTTTAAACTTGTTCGTGTATGCTCGATGCTACCGGCTTACTCGTATAAATCACTTTTTTTTTCTTGCACTTCCAATGTAATGAATGTACAGATACCTTGATGACGTAGTGCACCAAAAGTAGCCCACATGTACACCTTGTCATTCCAAACAAGTACAATGTAGTGCATGTACACAAACCGAGATGACGTAGTGCACAAAAAGTAGCCCACATATACACCTTGTTATTCCAAACGGGTACAATATAGTAAATGTAAACATACCTGGTTGATGTTGTGCACAACAAGAAGCAAACGTGTACAATTTGGTGAATGGATATAGCCCTGGATGACGTAGAGCACAAAAAGTAGCCCACATCTACACCTTGTCATATCAAACGTGTACAATGTAGCGCATGTACACATACCTGGATGACGTAGTTCACAAAAAGTAGCCCACATATACACTTACCCGTACTAGTAGTGTTTTACAACCTTTTTACAAACGAAGTCATCTTTAGAAACGTTTATAGTGACGTCATATTACTGCACAAAAAATAAATAAAATAAAAGTTTATAGATTTGGACAATAAACTATTTCTGGCATGTCTTGAACCTCACTAGATAGAGGAATAACTATTTTTCTCACTCATCCGACTGTTGTGTGCACTAGTTTAAAGCTGCACTCTCACAGAATTACCATGTTTAGAACTTTTTAATGTTTTGTCTTGGAACGAGCAAACTTTTGCGTAAATATCTGCAAATTCATGATACAAGATTGCTGACAAAAAATCAGATCGTAGATTTTCATATTTCCGTTCGAAAATTAATGTTTTATGGCCTAACGGTTTAAGAAAAATGCATAAAACATCAATTTTTGAACTTGATTATAAAAATCTGCGATCTCTTTTTTTGTCAACAGTCTTATTTAACTGGTTTCCATGGATTTTCGCAAAAATTGGCTAGTTCCAAGACAAAAAATTAAAAAAAAAGTTGTCAAAACGTTCAATCTGTGAGAGTGCAGCTTTAAGAAACATAAAGGAATGTTTTTGAGCATTAAAGAATTTGAAGTTGGCAAAACAATGCCTGTCAGATTAACTGAATGCGTGAAATCTCAGAAATATAGAATTTCACATATATAAGGATACAATGTGTGATTGTACTTTCTAATTTTCTTGATAATTAAACCAATATTGGCATGCGAAATCCTTAAGAAAATAGAATTTGTAATTATTTCGATAAGAGCGCGATTATAGTGGATTGCTCTTACGTGCTGGAAGGTGTATCACGATGGAATGCTCTTCCAGTAATCTCAGAGTGGCCTGGCATTGTGAAACATTGATGTCACATCTGGGGTGTTCTTACAATAATTAATAATCCATTCATCCAATGTCGTCTTATTCATACACAATTTACAGATAAGCTTAAATCGAACTTTTAAACCGAAAACTTCCTTGTTTGCTATTGAAAATCTGTATTTGTTTGTTGAATTAAATACCAAATCGCGACGAGATTTCTATATATTTAGCCTTGATGCACAGCAAATGATGCCGTTAAAGTTAAGTAAAACCGTATCATATGATTGAAGTTTTTCCACTTTGTTCTAAATCACGCGCATATCTTTGCAACCAAAGTGCCAGGTGGGCCTCTTTTCAATAAAGATCGAAAGGCTTAGATCATAACTTTTTACGCGTAACTCCGTTTTTGGCGAAACTACGTTTCAATAAACATATCATAAGGACATTTATTGCATAGATTCTGTCCGTAACTTTACGGATGTTATGCACCAGTCAATTATAACCACGCCCCCCCCCCAGGTCGAGGGGTATACCGGGGATAGCCGGGGAAATGGGCCGTGCCTTTACCTTTCAGTGCCGCAGTGCCGGGTGAATGCGGTGGTTTTGTCTTCGCGCAAAATATAGCGGGTAATGGGCCTTCCCTAGGGTCCCTGGGGTGCGGGGGCATTTGGCGGGGATTTTACCATCAGTTGGGGTTTTACCCGGGGTTGGCTAGACCGAAAGTCAAAGTTGTTCCCCGGACCTGGGGCGGGGGAAGGGGGCTTGGTTACAATTGACTGGTGCATTACCGAGACCTCATTAGAAGCGTAAGATTTACCACAAAGATTGAACTGGGCCCCTGCTGAGGAACAGGAAGGCTGTAAGCTTAAAATTCGGATATAGTTTTGAAAAGGAGACCTCATTATTGAACACTATTCATATATGTTATATAATATTCCCGGTTATAATTAAATTGGGTTAAAAGGCCAGCCCCAAATATCACGAATATTCCCTCGTAGGTCAAATCTTAAACACAACTCATTTTACCACATTTCAGCAAAGAAGGATTAAACATATTACAATTATATATTTCCCCTTTATAAAAGCATGTTTCCACACCGATTATGTGTCAGAGGTTTTGATATTTAAGTATGGCCATTGATATGCAGCATTAGACAATTATGTTTAAACAAATGCTCAAGTACATATATTATTATTTTCTCTAGAATGATTTTACTCAAGAATATTGACGAACTATTTTTATGAACATATTCTTTCAGAAAAGGCACAAAAAGCAAGGGTATAAATGATTTTAAACATACTGTTGGTGATTTGGACGCAGGAAACGCAAACAATAATTCGAAGCTTCAAAACCTTAAAATGCAAAGTTCATTTGCAAACATATATAGTATTCGGCTATGAGGCAGTGATGGAAAACCCTCCCCTGGTGGTGCATTCTTCTCCTATAGTTTCTGTAGTATAGACTTCTTAACACATATAGCCATTTTAGGCCACTTTGACAGTTGCGAATTTGGAAATAAAGCACGAACTGTGTTCCATTTATCTCAAATAAGAAAAAAATGACCATGCTTTAGAACCTTTTTTTATATTTTTTTTAGATACGCTCATGGTTGGTATTCAATTTTCAACTTATGTTTATCTTATGATCATACATTATTGACTTCCTTCACTCTATAGGTCAGTTATTTATAACAAGTAATCCGATTAGCTACATCGTTCTTGGATCCAATAAAGACCAATATTGAATACCAGACATGCATATCTTGATATAAGTTACCAAAGGTTAAATCGTACATTGTGTTGCACGCACTTTATCAAAATAGTGCTTTTTTGCACTTTGATGTGAGTAAATTTAATTATGTTCCTGTCTTTTTCATCATTCAAACAATGTTTAAATGACCATTTCACGCCTTGAACGTTTCAGACACGTTACGTGAAGCGATTGACGTCGCTGCAGCTGGAGTGGGTCGGGACTGGGACAAAATGTATCAACAACTGCCCTTTAACCCACCCCGTAACCCCTACATGCGAAACCAGGACCTCGAACGTACGTTATACATGGTTCTTTATTATATTGTATATTATTAACTTTAATTCCTACGGTAAGCTGTTCGGGCCTCAAGGACTTCGGGTGCCAAAGACAAAGACTTAGATTAAAAAATGTGACATTTCTAAACATTGGATTACAACGTTATTATGTGTATTATAAACCTACTAAAGCAGACGGCCATGGCGTTGAAACTATTTTACATCAGCTCAAGGCTATACGTGAATTTCAAACAAAGACGCATTCAAATCTTCTTTGTGTGACATTTTTTGATGAGTACAGTTTTATCATTGTTGAGATGTTTTTTCCAGTATTGGACATGGATTTCAAGAGCGTGCACCCACCGAGCGAGCAGATGGCGCTGCGGTCCCTGGACAAGTGGAAGTCGCTCAGTAAGGTGACGTCCGTCAACGCCCTCGTGCGGACGCTCAAATCAATCAAGAAAGTGGACGTGGCAAAACAGATAGAGAAGAAAGTCCTGACGGTCGTCAACTGAGGATATGTCGGTTCTAGTCGCCGGACTGTGACTCAATATCCATGTGTTATGAGTATCATACCAGTTTCGTTTTCGGATAGGGTGATGCTTCTCACAATGATGTGTTAATCGGGCTGAGTCACTTACCATTAAGATGTGTGAAATCACGTTTCTTTCACTTTTAAGAGTTTTAGTTGTATAACAAAGTATGGTGATGCTCTGAATCCAAGACTCATCTCGTTCGTGGTCGGATACCCACGGATGGTGCATTCCGTTGCTCTGCATCCATCACACCATTCGGAACACATCGGCCATTTTCCATCGAAAACAACCTCGGATGTATGCCGGCATATCAATAAAAGCAGTTCGTAAAACTTAAATACAAATATTAAATATTCAACGTGTATTTTGTATTACTCAGTTTAAATGAATTGCCAGTGAAAGGTATTATTGATTAATAATTAAGATTCCCAAGAGTAAAATCGTTCTCTTTAACTGCTTTAAATTTAAATTAGTACGCGATCTTAAACCGACAATACACATCCGAGGATGTTTCCTGATGGAAAATGGTCGAGGTGTTCCGAATGCCATCACACTGCAGGGAAACGGGGTTTGTCCGACGACGATCTTGTATTGTGTGTCCCTTTATTGGGATGAGAAAAATACATGAACTAGCATGATTCAAACTAAAAATAGATAACACATGCTACATTCCTATTATGTATGGTTATTTGGATAAATACAATCATATATTTCGACTAATCATTACGGTGATCCAGAATTTCAGTTTGGAGTGGATTTTTTGTTTACAAATTCACTTTCACATGACTTCATACCTTGAGAATAGTTTTTTGGTAACCACCCACAAGCGGAATAAGAGGGATGGGTGCATCCGCCGCGCGCTCCCCTTAAATCGTCCAAGTTCATTTTTTATTTCAATATAGGAGGAAAAAATAATATACGCCCAAAATACACCATTTTGGACTAGAAGTTGTTTCCCTCTGCCAACACATTAAAACAAATCTATTGTGTTGAGGGAAGGGCTCAAATCAAAGGCTTTCGCTCCTAAGTTATGCCCCCTCTAACATCCAAGTCTGTTTTCGGCCTTGGTAGCATTATTTCACGAATAACAAAACCAATCACGAATATTCTTCACCGTCGGTACCAAAATTCAATGTTGAGTTTCAACAGAATATCTTTATATTTGATTGTTTTATATTAACCTCAATTTTACATTTAATTTCATCCGACTTCGTTTATATTCATTTCTTACTTTTCAGATTAAGTAATCCTATGCAATGTTATAAATAAGAAAATACCTACGCAAAGTTTGATGATGTTATTTAGCATTATTTACGAACTCGAACCAAATGTTCAAACCCACATCCACAAATATGCTAGTTCCCCCCGACAGATCCATTAACTATGATGTAAAATCTTGATGTCTGGCGACCACATGTAAGTTGGTATCGTTTGAAAGGTGTTTGCTTGTTGAATTAATTTTTTTTTCAAAGTTACATTAAGTAACAGTTCCCCCATCATTATTAGTAAGTATGGGGGAGGGGGCGTGGTCAAAGGGTGTGTCAAAACAACGCACCCTGCCCCTGTGCTTTAGATGGCCAAATCAATTTGTCGGATTTTGACGTAACGTAAAATTTTGCAATCTCAAGTGGCCAAAACAACTTTTTTGATATACTACTGTAAAGAAATACAATTAATTTTCCTACACACAAGATCCTTTCAAATGGTACCGAAACAATGTGGTTCACAGGGCCTCCAAATTTCACACATATGTTTTTCGTATACCTCAACCGTCACTTATGACATACAGTGTGATAATGTGAAGTAATAATGGTGACGGTCTTTATTAATGTACATGCGTGTTTATTAAACAAATTGTTAATCATTTAACGGTTCACATTGACAAATAAATCTTAAAAAAATAGAAATTCTCTTTTTGTGAATCTAATGTGTATGTGATATCCGAGTTATACACATTAAAGGCCACATGAAAATCCTGTTTGTTTATCGGATTGACAGTACCCGGCGCACCTATATTTCAGAAAATACTGACGAGGTCAAACAATTTGTAAGTGACCGCTTCTATTTTTTTTTCAAAACGTTTTCACTAAAAAAATGTTAATCCAAATGATAGTTTGTTTCGAAATAACTTAAGGTACTTCGTTAATTTCGGTAAGACTCCAACAACGGTATAAAATGACCGTCGAAGGTCATTCGGAAGACCCCGGCCATTTTACACCGAAAACAACCTGTGATGTTTGCCGGTACATCAAGTTCGTATTTTTTTAATAATAGTATTTATTGATTGTAGTATTTTAACGTGTATTTTGAATATCTAAGTTTCAAATGATTGTCAGTGAAGTGTATTATAGCATAAAGATTCCCTAGAATAAAGCAATTAACTGTTAAATTGAAATCACTAAAAGATCTACTTGCAGCGAATTTTAATGTTAAGATTTCTGACATTGTAAACCGTCCATATACATCCGAGTTTTTTTCTCTCGATGTTTTGAATGCGTTGAGTGTGCGTTCAGGAGCTAAGTATTTCAATTATATCAACCGCGCCTGTTTTAAGAACCAATAAAATACATGTTTATTTTCGATCACCGCTCGAGAATTTTTAAAGCTGCACTCTCACAGATTGAACTTTTTGAAAGCTTTTTTTATTTTTTTGTCTTGGAACGAGCCAAATTTTGCGCAGATGCATGGAAACCAGTAACATAACATTGCTTATAAAAATTATATATTATTATATATATTTTTATATTTAAGTTCAAAAATGGATGTTTTATGCATTTTTTCTTAAAGCGTTAGTAGCGGTTTAAGCCATTCAACATTAATTTTCGAACAGAAAATTGAAAATCTGCGATCTGATCTTTTGTCAGCAATTTTTTAGCATTGGTTTGCAGATATTTACGTAAAAATATGCTCTTTTCAAATGTACGTGAAGTTAGCGGCCTAGCGGCGTGAAGTTAGCGGCCTTGCGGCGTGAAGTCAGCGGCCTAGCGCCCTAGCGGCCTAGCGGCCTAGCGGCGCAATATGGTATCTTATTTCAAAGTACGAATACATGCCTTTTCTTCTTAAACAATGATATATTAACTGTTTTTGTGCACAAAATAGAAATTTGAAGCGATTTTCAACATATTTTTCAAAGTTGATAAAACATTTTTCCATTTAAAGCATGCAAACATGTCTGCTCTTCTAAAGCAATGATATATTTGCTATTTATATGCACCAATCATCAGTCTGAAGCGATTTTCAACATTTTTCCAAGAAATAGAAAAGTGTTTGATAAGCTTTTTTGAAAAAATATTTTGAAAATGGATTGAAATTGATATTTCGTGCACAAAATCAGTTAGTTTATCAGTGTTTAACTATAGGCCGCTAACTTCACGCCGCTAGGCCGCTAACTTCACGTACATTCTTTTCAAGCGAATAAAAAGTTGTAAAAACGGTATATCTGTGAGAGTGAAGCTTACAGTAAGGCCAAAATCCGTTTAACATTAAATTCAGTAGTGTTGTAGAATGTAGATACTGACATAAAAGAACAGTTGATTCTTTGATCTTTGAACACAACACAAATCGCTAGTGCAAACTAAGTTTATTTCAGTAAATAGCAAATAAATAATACACACTAATATAATTCTAAAAAGGGAGACTATATATAAATGAGATCCAAGGCGGTTGTCCATTGTCGTTTCGAGAGTTCGGCTCCGGGATTTGTGAACGTTTCTCAGTACATCTCTGAAATAAAACAAAATAATTAGTTAGGGTCAAAGTCACGGTTAAATCTATGGCAACAAGATCTTACATTGTATTTTGAGTATTTTCTATTTACGTAACAGCTACCATAATGTTAATTAAAACGTGCGTATTATTGAAAAATATATGAAAATTTTGGAATCACTTGTATTTCAACCGAAAAAATCATCAACATAAATTTCACAACTTACTAAACAGTCTTCTGTTGGGGCGCCTTCGGCGAATACCGGCAATTCCCGAACCGATTCGACCCCTTCCGTACTTTCCGAATCCACCTCCGATAGAACCGCCACCAATCATACCACCGCCTCCAAGTATGCCACCTCCGCCAATCATACCACCGCCTCCAAGTATGCCACCGCCGCCAATCATACCACCGCCTCCAAGTATGCCACCTCCGCCAATCATACCACCGCCTCCAAGTATGCCACCGCCGCCAATCATACCACCGCCTCCAAGTATGCCACCGCCTCCAAGTTTGCCACCGCCGCCAATCATACCACCGCCTCCAAGTATGCCACCGCCACCAATACCACCGCCCCCGATAAAGCCATGTTTGCCACCCATGATAGCACCGCCACCATTACCGCCGCCACCAATAATGCCACCGCCGCCAAGATTTCCACGGCCTCCAAGTATGCCACCGCCACCGATCATGCTACCACCGCCAAGGCTACCACCGCCTCCAAGTATGCCACCGCCACCAATACCACCGCCCCCGATTAAGCCCCTACCACCAGCACCACCTCCGATAAGTCCACCTTTACCTCCGATACCTCCGAACATGCCACCGCCAGCAACTGAACCACCTTCAAATAGCAAACATCATTTCCAAGTTGCAATCTAAATTACATCTTAACCTAAATGGAGGGTTACTTGTAAGGCGGTTGATTCTGAAATTTCATATTTTAAAAAATACGAAATTATATGGTGGGTCGAAAATAAAAAATAATAATTTGTCGTATTTTCGTCCCGCCATATTGGGCATTTTCGTCAAGTTAAGACACTTACACTGACCTTCTCCATGTTGGCTTTACTAATGGATGGTCATACGTTTGTGCGTGCCTCAAAGAAAGCGAAAATACGCCATGTGGCGGGGCGAAAAAACGAATAATCAGAAAAAGTCACCATTTACGTATCGATACCATATTATTAAACGTCTATCGACAATATCATCATCATCAATAATTATTTTAATATCTAACTTAATTAGATAGAAACTTTTATTCAATGCAAACTTGTATCACTCAAAAGCTTTTTGGTTTCAAATCAAGAGCGTTAATGGTATTTAACATGTTGATTTTTGATGCCCTGTTGGTAAAATCTATAAATACTTATTTTAATTAAAGCTGCAAAAACTTGTTTCACAGTCGTTGCAAAAAATAAATAAGTTTAAACTTAACTAATTTGTCCGGACACTTAACACAATGAAATCGTATTGAGCAAAAATAACCGGGAACTACGCACCTCCGCGAGCAAGTCCAGCAACTCCACTTCCTATGCCCGCCCCACCCCCAAAACCCCCGATCCCACCCATTCCTGACCCAAACATCCCGTGTCCACCCATCTGTTTGTAGCTATGGGCGGGCATTCCAAAACCAGGGTCTACACTCCCACCCCCTATCCCACCAGACAAGCTTTGACTGAAAGAAGAAAAAAATGTTTACAATTCTCAGACAATCATATTTTCCTTACATTTTGCGGTTGCAACAGTAAAACATCCAAACTTAGTACGATCTATTTCAAACATTTCATTATGAAGTCTTAAGATGTACTATTCGATGTGTTGGCAATGCATTAGATATGTAATTGTTGATTTCATGAGGTATATTTCAACATGGGTAATAAAATGAGCTATGTACTCGCTAACGAGGAAAACCTGACAGTTGTATCAAATCGCAAATCAATATAAACTCTGCTCAGCGGCTAAACTTTCCAAAGTCTCACCGAATCCCTCCACCGAACATTCCGGAGCCCAAACCGCCGGTTCCCGCGAGGCCGCCTCCAACAGAGCCTCCTCCAATGTAGCCATCATCCATGTATCCACTTCCACTTCCGGAAAACCCGCCGCCACTTCCTCCTAGCAAGCCGCCACTTCCGCCGCCCACAAATCCGCCACCGCCTCCTCCTAGCGAGCCGTCACTTCCGCCTGAGCGATCAATGACTGTTATCACCATTTTATTGAATACAAACTGATGTTTTTTCATAGGCAACACAAATTAATTTTAACCGATCTTTTCGCGAAACAAAACATTCAATTCCATCGATGTATGTATAACAAATGCATAGTACTTTTTCCACCTATTTTTTACTGTGATGTAAGCCTCTTAAAGAAACTTACCTCCTACGAACAATCCGCTATCGTCAAACCCGTTGGTATTGTAGTCCGCTAAAATATAAAATGGATGGGTTTTGTTCATAGTTTCATGTGTTTCCCCTTACGCATTGTCCAATGTATATTGAGGGATCCGAAAAGAATGCAGTTTAAGTGTCACGGGAAGGGTCAGTTAGGGGTGATCTGACGATGTATTCAAAAATACAAATTGGTATTGTTGTTGTTTGTACATCACAAAAACTATTTTATACTTGCATTCAACTCGAATTATAATATCTTCACATATAATGGAATCAAAAGAACCTATCGATTAACAACAAAGAGTTCAAATTTAATTTAGTTTTATTATTTATATAATATAAATGATTACCTTGCACACATATACAACCGGCCAGCAAAGTCCCAAGTATTTTGATGAAAGCCATGTTTCTATGGTTCGACACTGAAAGTTGTTGTTTTCAAGCGGGTAAATACTCCATTTGTACATCAAAATTATACAATTTATACATTAAAATCCGTTAACGTCACCATAATAATATACAGTCATTCAAAAGAACATAATTGTTTGTTTTAGAGAAAGATGGTAATAAATTCCACCGAGTGAATACCAAAAACGATATTACACGAATTGTGTACAACTAACTAAAAATTTACTTTTGGTATTCATGGGGTGAAATATATTGCTATCTTACATTGAAATTAAATATTCTTCTTTTTAATATATACCAACAAATGATATAAAATGGCGGTTTATTGAAGGGTTGGTGTTAGGCGCTACAAATTATATAAGAATGAGCGGCATTTCGGAAATGTCGTTTCGACGCGAGAGCGGGCTAACATTTTAAAAGCAGTTAAAAATATCAAACTATTATTTTACTGTTGGAAGCAATAAAATATAATTTTTATTTCACTGATGCATTTCTACAAACCGACGGAAACCATGAAAGAAATATTTTTGAGATATAAGTTGTGCTTTTGACGTGACGTCATCAATGTGTAGCGTTAAAAACGTGCAAGCTGCATTTATATAGCGACGTTTGGTACCAATCATCAAGTTAATATTCATCATACAAATAGAAATCACATTCACGGCCATTCACTATCAAATTCATAAAAATGGTTAACTTAAGTAAATAAAAAATGCCAAGGATTTTTTTTATCAATTTTAGTACACTCATTTCATTAATTCCGTATTAAATGAACACTACAGCCATATGAAATCTATATATCATCTCTTTGGTGTGCACTTTTCTGAACGAATACTTTGATCTGAGAGCATTAATCATTCAAAAACTACAATAACTATAACACATTCTGTAATCAGTCTTCTTCCATATTCAGTTTTAATAATAAAAATATATTGTCCGAATATTTACATATTTCAGTATATTATACAGTCGCGTGGCGTATGCGTTACTTTGATATGAAGAATATATTTCAAACTGTGAAACGAAACTTATAGCATTTGACATCCTTAAAGATGCACTCTTTCTCCCAAATAAGATGTACGAATGGATAATAATCGAAAACAATGGTTCTTATCACGTATACCGTGCTTAATTTGAACGAAAGCTGCAGAAAACAATATATTTCTACCTTATGAGACGATAGTCGATAAGTGAAAAACTTTTAGCACTCACCAGTCATATAATATTTGTGCGCTTTCAGCTATTTAATACACAGTTAAATATTGTTATCAGTAATTATTTCTTCCTATATATGCATCATGAAGTGAGTTATAAAAGGTTTATCACTCAAAATTTATGTTTGTTATACATATGTATGTATTGATTTGAATAAAAGTGTCACCTTAAAAGTACGGATAATAAATGGAGATAAAAAAAATCGTACATCTCACACACGATCGCATTTATTTTTAATAACTTAATATATAAATGGTTAAAATAAGTAGCTTACCTCAGATTTATATTCCAAAGGTCCTGAACGTTGAGAAGTGGAAGTGTATTCAGAAAAACAGGATGTGCTTCCATTATATACCCGCATTAATTAACATACAGGTCGTTACAGTGAAACGTCCAGAAACATGTCATGCTTCATTTGACAACTTACAAGAAAACTAAGAAAACAAACAAGTTACAATGTCGCGATTAGTACGTTACGTAAACTAAATAACGCTTACTCATTTCAAACTGTTGTCCAATTATGACGCTTTTATTGCAACATGCAAATAATTTCAATTACTGTTCGTTAATGTCTAAATAATGTTTTTTAATGAGTTGAATGAGGGTTTTTGACAATCACATGACGGGGTAACAAGATTGGACGCACGACTCCCGCCAGTAAAGGCTGGTCTTTTGACAGCAGCGGTTGTCATGTTGGCAATGGGCTCGGTTCATTCCAGGCCCCAATGATGCAATATCACGAAGATATTAAGTCAAATTTCAAACGCAATCTTAACTCATTTTATCATATAACATCAAAATTTATTGCAAAAATATGTTTTTAGACATTGATTGAAACCTTTGGTCTAGTTACATTGGAAAAATATTCTACAGCCAAAAATGTACTTGAGTACAATGTTTTGTAACAATGACTCATGTATATTTTTTGCTCTAGAATAAGTTTCCTTTGAAATATTGTCAAATCTTTCAATAACACATACTATGAGAAAATACGTCTTCAAAAAGTATAAAAAATCATGCAAGATTTTAAAAACAAAATGCTTTTATGTGGTAAAATGAGCTGAGATTGAGATTGAGACTTGATTTAAGTATGTTGTAACAAATATAGTTAATTTGTACTTTCTCCATGCATTGTATGGCGATGATATGCTTTGAACATTATATCATGTTTTAGGCAGTAGCCTTATTTTACCGTAACTAATATGAATTCACTAGACATTTAAAGGGAGATATCACACATTCGATCTTATCAACAGCTTTCCACAACATTTGATACTTTTTGCAAAGTGAACCAATTTTTAATTTCATTCATTTAATTTCTTGCTACAAAATAACGCATTTTCTGGGTCATTTTCATATGCGTATAAATATTTGTAATTATATATTATAAGCATCCTACGCATGCCCCATTTGTTATGAAACTTCATACGAACACTTCGTAGCGTACGGAAGTGTTCCTAGATATTTTATTCATTTTGGCGTATTTTAACATTGGCAGCTGCAACTATACGATCTACAGCGATTTCACCATTCGGAACTCCTCGGCCATTTTTTCAAAAACAACCTCGGATGTATATGGACGGCTTACATACTTAAAAAGTGGTACGTTTAAGTCCGCTGCAAATAGATCGCGTAGTAATCTTATTTAGTAGTTAAAATTTATGACTTAACTCTTGGGAATCGTAATTATGTTTGCAATAATACACTTCACTGGCAATCAATTTAAACTGAGAGCAATGAATACAACTCTTAAACACTACAATTAATTAATGCTTTTATTCAAAAAAATACGGACTACTTCAACAGATATACCGGCATACATCCGAGGTTGTTTTTGAAAAAATGGCCGAGGAGCTCCGAATGCGATTTCACCTTTGAGTTAATGAAACGGCCACAGACTAGTGTTCGAAGCAGTTAATAGTCGGGTGTAGTGAGTATGAATTCATAGTCGGTTTTGTGTGTATGATTTTTTAAACAAGAGGGCCAAGATGGTCCTATATCGCTCATCTGATTGGACAAAGGGTTCTAAAGGTATTGATCGGACAACATAATGCATGAAAAAATGTGTTTGTTTAAAAAGTTACAAAAGGCCATAACTCTTACAAGTTACAGCACATTGTAACTGTGAATAAGTTTATGGAGTTCATGATATTTTCAATTTTTGTAAAACAATTAAATAATTATGTCCTGTTTTTGGACTTTTGATAGTGATTTTTTTGACAGTAATATTCTGAAACTTTTTTCAACTTCATAATATGTCATCTTCATCTTTGGTGGAGTTTTATTATTAGTCGGCGCCCTATTTCCTTGTGTTATATATGCGCCAACTTCTCCGGTATCACGTAAGGTACTACTTCGTAGTTGGTCTATAATAAATACGAAAAATAACGCGCCCTGATAACCGAATAGTTGGACATTCGCTTCGGGAGCGGGAGGGCGTGGTTTCGATTCTTAAACGGCAAACAAGAGGCCCATGAGGCCCTATGCTCTACTGGCACGGCTTTTTTTGGTAATTTTCAATTTGATAAATTTCAATGGGCTATAACCAAGCCATGCAGAGAATGGGGGTGGGTGGGGGGGGGGGTCTGGCTGGTTATCGTAAAAAAACGTGGTAAAGTCAATATCTAAATACTGTAAACATCGGATAACAAACAGTCGCTCTATTATGTTTACAAGCTAGACTATAGGAATTTTGGCAATTTTAAGAGTCATAATCCAGTCATGCATGGGCGGACCAGGCCGGTTTTCGAATTTACCCAAGATCTTTACTAACTGTGGTAGTTTAATGAAGATCAGAAAAGCAATGGGGGCACTATTGTGTTCACAAGGCTTTTTTTAGCATTTTGACATGTTCAAGCCCCATAATCTTGTCATGCATAGGTGGATATGGCTGGTTTTCAAAAGAACCGTCTTAAGTCCGTATCTCACTACTGTATCAGCTAAGTAAAACCAGTCAACACTCTTAATCAAAGGAAAGTATAGGTTGTCTCTCTTAAACTATAATTGTCACCTCTTGAACAGTGGCAAGGGAGAGAAACCCCCCAAAACTACGGCATTCTCTGAATGCAGGTTATTTCCCTTTGTTGCATTTTTTTTTCACTTGGCCACAAGACTGGAAGTATCATGGATATCCACTATTGTGTAAGTCTGATACAATCAAAATTGAAAGCTTAATTGCGCTCATAAGCAATTGTTGACAGACGCACAGACGATCGACACTGCGCCATTGCAGTACTTGGAAATTTAAACACAGAAAAGTTGTTGCCCGTGTACCGGGGCTTTTTAACCAGCCACGTTAAAGGACAAGCGGTCTCTTTGTTGATACAACAAGATGATAAGTACCAGGATGTGGACCAGGATGTTCTCTCTTCATCTAAGATTGAGAATGCTACTTCAGATTGATATTTCGTTTATGTCTGAGTGATGCACATAATTTATAGTTGTTAAACTTTAAATCCATCCCAATAGCTGCGCTCAGAGAGAAAAATATCATAACAATCGCAGATATTAAATATTTTGCGGGAACAAAACTTGGCTGTCTTCCGGCCTGACATAACATGAATTTCCTTTAAAAAATAACGTTGCAAAACTTCAAAGTCAATGAAATTTCTTAAGAGAAACGAGGTATGCCTTTTATTGTTTAAATCAACTGTGTTTGAACCGAGTCATAAACTAGACATGGCATTTTTTCCCAATCTGAAGTGTTGCCTTTTTGCATTGAAATGTTCAGGGAGATTAATTAGTAGTGTATAACCTTGTAAAGAGCTAGGGTATCGCACCCGGATCTCCCTGTTCTACTGCATCTCTGATAACTTTTAGATTTGCATGTTGTATTGCAGTGTCACTTCTTTTACAGGAGATGATGTCGGTGGTGTGTAATCTTATTTATACTCGCACCAGGGCCTTCCCCATTCGGCGAGTGCTCCGTTAAGATTGCTAGTCATTTAAGTTTTTTTTGGAGCATAGTGCACATACAGAATGTAACCCTGCTTAGAGCTACCCTGGTTCATTAACGTACACCAGTGTATAGCACTCACACGGACCCTCATTTAGCGCCCTTCCCGGAAGACGATTAGATTTTTTAGTGATGCGGCGAGATATCGAACCTGCGACCCCTGGATTGACAGTCGAGTGTGTTACCACTAAACCACGGATCCGCTACTCGTGGCTACCCTGGTTCTTAACGTACACCAGTGTATAGCACTGTCACACGGGAACCCAGTTAACGTCCCTTCCGGAAGACGAATCGAAACTGCGACCCCTGGATCGTCAGTCAAGTTTGTTACCACTAGACCACGGATCGGCCACACATGAGATGATGATGTCACTAATGGCATTTAAACCTAGTCGTGATGACGTCACCACGGGAGTCAAACTAAAAAGCAGCCAATGGTAGACCATTTATATAATCTATCATGCTACCATTTTAGTGCATATTGCACATGTATGGTTATAATTCTATGCAGCTCCAATGTAGTTTCAACACAAGAAATAACTAGACAATATATCTTTTTAAAGGTTTAATGTTTTCAAATCTTCATATTTTGTCTTATCTAACGGTAATATCACATATAAGGGTACATTTGTATCTGAAATGCATTTCGTACATAATATACATGCTTGCACTTAAACAATTATTGCAGAAAATGATAAAATATTAAGATATTGCATTGCAATAAGGTTGTATCACCATGTATAATCTGAATTCATGAGTACAAGAAAAACTCAAGTTCAAATTGATTTAATGTTTATATTTAAAGCTTTCCTCTCAAAGATATACCATTTTTATAACTTTTTTATATTTTGTCTTGGAAAGAGCAAATTTCTGCATAAATTTCTGCAAACCAATGTTTTAAGATTGCTGACAAAAATTCAGATCGTAGATTTTTATATTTCCGTTCAAAATTAATGTTTTATGGCTTAAACTGTTACTAACGGTTAGAGGAAAATGCATAAAACATCATTTTTTGAACTTAAATATAAAAACCTGGGATCTAAGTTTTTGTCAGCAGTCTTATATAACTGGTTTTCATGGATTTTCGCAAAAATTGGCTCGTTCCAAGACAAAAAAAAAAGTTGTCTAAACGTTCAATCTGTGAGAATGCAGCTTTAATAAGAGTATTCCTTTACACTTTCAGAGTTTTTATCTCCACTTTTTAGTGAAACAGAAAGGTGGCAGCCCTTATTGATTGGGGAAAAATAGTGTTGTTTTGACAAAAAGGGGAATACATGTAATACTGTCATGCTTCATGCATGTTCTATGTTCAAATTGTTTTGAAATCTTTTATTCAACACACGTAAGAATATATTCATGAATGGCACTATATTGCTGCAATTTCGAAATGTCAATGCTTCTCAAAAAATAAATAAAAAAATATTATTATTTTTTTACCTGGGTATGGGAAAAATATTTTCTTTTTCAAGAGTGGAATGGGGCCGTTTTTGGCCCTAAAAAGGACAAAAAAAATTACCTTGCAAAAAAGAAAATTTCATCACTAACAGAAATTTCAGTATAAAAAAAATACAAGTAACAGTACAATAACAAAATAAATAAAATTATAATCATCAGAAATTAAGTTAAACCATGTTTTTAATTTAGAGGTAAAAAAATTTAAAATAACTGTTTTATTTCTTTGAATCTGCATGTATGCCGTGAAATAAAATCTAACTTAAACAAGAGATGTTTGTCAAACATTATGCCCCCCCTGAGCGCCATGTTGTCAGGATTATATGGACAATTGAATGAAATATGCATGGACCGAAATGACAGCTGATTTGTTGCTGTTTTAAGATTATGACCATTAAAGTGTGAGGATAAAGTGTGTTATGACCGTCATGACCTTTGACTCTATGAACTCAAAATCCAGAGTCATCAGCTGGTCACCAGAAACCTAAATGTCAAGTTTGAGGGCCATGGGTGCAGGCATTGTCACGTTATCACTCGGACAACCTTTTACCATTCAAGGTCACTGTGACCTTGACCTTTGGCCTGATGACCCCCAAAAACAATAGGGGTCATCTACTGGTCAGGCCCAACCTCCATGTCAAGTTTGAGGGCCATGGGTGCAGGCATTGTTGAGTTATCACTCGGACAAGCTTTAAAATTATTTTACCATTAAAGGTCACTGTGACCTTTAACCCGATGACCCCCAAAATCAATAGGGGTCATCTACTGGTCAGGCCCAACCTTCATGTGAAGTTTGATGACCATACGTCCAGGAATTGTTGAGTAATCACTCGGAAAAGCTTTGGTCTACCGACGGACGGACCGACCGACCGACATACCGACATGCCTGTGCAAAGCAATATACCCCTCTTCTTCGAAGGGGGGCATAATAACAATCAATTAACAATGATCACTTATACATCAACTATGTGTTTTATCTCCTTCCATAATATCATCCAGTTATATGGCACTTTGTGTTTTAAAAATGATGTAGGGAAAACAATTTATTTTAAAAACAAACACTTGATTACCTTTCTAATATAACCCTTCCTTTAAAACTTTAGGTAACTTGTCAATTAAAAAACGAAACTTAATGTAAATTTCATGTAAAATAGTTGAAAAATCATATAATTAAAAAAAAAACCTTTGATAAATGACATGAGACAAATCTTAATGTAAACAGAAGTCCTCTTATACATTTATTTATATTATTCTAAAAACAACTTTCAGAATTAGGTTGTATACTCAAATTTATTTGGGGCATACATTTCCCCATTTCCTAAATTATACAATTCCTGTTGTTCAGACTGATTATTAGTGGACTGTAACCTTAAATCTTGTGCTTCAACGGACACATTTTGAGCTGTCGAATCAATCACACTGTTGCCGTGGATATACACATAGTTGGTCAATGCCGTTAAATCTCTGTTCGATTCATTTGCTGATCCACTTTGGGTCAAGTTTACAACTGCAGCTGATAATTCCGACTGCAGCGAACATATTGCAATATCCGCAGTTGGGTTTTTATTATACTTAACACGTTTATTTTTTGTCTGGTTCAACTTATTGTCTGTGCTTTTAATCTCATCTTGGCTATCCATATTTGGCAGAGGGTTCCCGTGCTTATCCATTGGCGGACCTTGCTGAAGCGCTTTACGTTCCGCCACAGTTGCCACTAAACGTCCATCCTTCGTTATCACATCGCCAGAGTTAAACTGAGGGAATTTCATCTTGAGGGCCACTGTGTGTTTTGTGACAACAATTAAATCATGCACTGTACGGATGTGTTTGTCCACATTGCCTTTTACCCCCGTCCTGTACTGGCATACGGGACAAGCATATGGCTTATAGTCCTGGAATGAATAATGGATAACAAGATAAGTTATACTGGTTACATTGATACTTGATACATTACAACATATAAGGCAAAGCCTTTAGTTTAAACATATTTTTGGGGTAAATTCACATATGAACAAAAAGTAAAAAAATGTATAAAGGATAGGAAAACAAGTTTTGGAAACTTATGTAAATTCCTCTCCTTAAGCAGGGCCTTTGATTACATACAGTCACAAATCCGAATCTAGATTCAGACTTAGAAAGGCACTTTCATTTAATTACATCATCTTTATTCAATTTGTTTTACAAAATATATGAAAATAATTACTAGTTCAAATACGAGGGTTGATCCAGAATTACGTGGACTTTTTTAATAATCCGAATATCATTTCACATAGAATGTAGAAACTTCACATTCAATACATATAACATATCCTATATAATTTCTGCAATTTTCAGAACAAAATATAGAATTTTCGATAAATTACAATCATATTACGATATATGGTTGAACCCGACCGGCGCAGTCCAGTAACGTCAATGACGTTGCGCTCATAAAGCGTCATATTTTTTTTAGTTTACCAACCAACACTGACACACAGCGCGTAATCAACTGCATATATTATGATAAACATAAATAAATAGAAAAAAATAAATAATAATAATAATAATAAATTAATTATTTAAAACAAAAACACATTGCAAAGTAATCTGGTTCATTAATTGTTCACCTTCATATGCAAATCTTTGCAAATTTTTTTTTTGAATAACGCACATGTTTTTTTCTCTCGTCCTTTCATAGCAATTGAGACACCCATCTCGCACAAACTTTTTGCACGCCTAAATTTTCTCTTAAAACCCTTTGGACTTCTGAACCCTGTCCCGACTATGCTTGCTACAACGTGCTGTCAAACGGCGATCTCTCTGATGACGTTCTTCACCGACGTCGAAAACATTGTGCCTCTTGTCTTTTTCTGTTCCTTTTCCTTATCGTCTTCTATGGAATATCATTGTTCTCTCAAACGTTAATGCCAGTTAAATACTAATGAACGGCACATGTTGCTTCATTTCCACATCGGCCATCATTATCATAATCCTTGTCCGTGTTTTCCCCAATTCAACGCAAAACTTCATCGTCTCGCGCTTATTCAAAGTCCGATGATGAGATGTTGTATCCCAGACTGTGCTTGTAATCAAGTCAGAACATTACGACTTTTAAACGGAAATGACGTCAGAAATTTGAAACGTATATTCGTATGAAGTCAGCGTTTAATATGACGTAATTTGGCGGAATTTCATAGAAAAACATAGAAGAAAAGCATGTTGTAAGAGATACATAAAACGTTTGGGAACGTACATTTTAGACGATGCGCCGACCGTCCGTTTCAGTTAACTAAGAACCCGTAATTTTTCAATACTCATAAATTTTACAGATCTAAATTTCATACCGTCTATGTAGAATACTTCAAATAAGATATGCATGCATTTTAAAATGATTTGGACGAAAAATATAGAAAATATGTAAGAAGTCCATGTAATTCTGGATCACCCCTCGTAGTTATAAAATTCGGCAAATTTTATCATCAATACTCAACTAATATATCACATTGAAATTAAGATACAGGTATGCTGTTTTACCACTTGAATTTAAACTCAGATTTGAGACTATTTGTAATCATGACCCAAGGTCACTTATAACAGGATGAAGATAACACGCTACTTTTGTTTTGGTACATTTTGCATAACATCCTAATTTAAAAAAAAGAGTTTTGGTACGGTATCGTTTACTCATTTATGCAACAATTTTTATCAAACACAAACCACTACTCATCAATGCAGCAACTTCTTATAGATGCAACAACTACTCATAGATGCAACAACTACTCATTGATGCAACAACTACTCATAGATGCAACAACTACTCATAGATGCAACAACTACTCATTGATGCAACAAATACTCATTGATGCAACAAATACTCATTGATGCAACAACTACTCATTGATGCAACAACTACTCATTGATGCAACAAATACTTTTTGTTGCAACAACTACTCATTGATGCAACAACTACTCATTGATCATTGATGCAACAACAACTCATTGATGCAACAAATACTCATTGATGCAACAGCTACTTATCGATGCGACACTTCAACTACTTATAGAGGCAACAGCTACCTATCTAAGGCTATGGCTATTCTTTTAAGTCAGAACACCAAACGGCAGCTTACCTTGTGTGTGTGCATGAGCCAGACATGTTTGTCCAGTCCTATCTGGTCTGTACAGGCAAATGAACACCCCTCAAAATGGCACTTGTATTTCTTTTCTGAAACAAAAGAATGTACCCCATTTAATATTTACTTTATCTCAATATTCTTTAGTTGTAGCTGACTCCTTCAAATGGTAAAATATGCATCTCAGTCGAAGGGCGTTCAGTTCCAGTAAAAGAAGTTTCAAATTTTTATCCCTGTCTGAACAGGTAATACAAATCAATATAAAAAGGCATTTCAAGGGAATTTCAATTTATTTATTTTTTCAGTTGAATAAGGGGCATAACTGGTCAATTATGAAAGCTGATCCACTTTGGGTCAGAGGTACGACATGTATGGACCATGCTGCACTTGATTGTATTGTTACTAGACACATGTATCTTGCTTTCATTTGAATATCTTCATTTTCTTTTTAATAATGACATAAGTCTTTTAATAGGTTATGACAATACCTCAACTATTTTCTTCTTAAAACACACAAGCTAAAATTTGCACACCTGGTTCCTTGGCTGTAGGCTTGACTTGGGGAGGGCAATGCCGAAACTTCTTAATTACTCAGTAACTGGTTTAACTCGCTAGATTTTTCTCCAGGGTAGTCTAGCAATGCGTAAGACTTGGAACTTGGGATTAATATCGGACAAAAACCACATACAATCATCCAATGCATAATATGAGGATTACGGGGAAGATTCACATTAGAAAATGCTTGCGAGCAAGCTATTGAATGTATTGTAAGGCATTAAAAAAAAGGTAGGTTAACGCACCAATAGAAGAAACAAATTAAATTTTTGACTTTCTGAGTCTGAGTCTTAAATTCAGACTCTAGATGTTAGTCTATATGGGCCCTACTGTTTTCTTAGCACCAAGAAAAGTACGGCATTAGAAATCAGTATAAGCACTTTCATCGAGAACCCTTGATTGTAAGGACTGAATACCTTCATAAACAAAAGCTGTCACAGAGGCAGCATGCTTGACTATTCAACCACTTCAAAATTTAAGGATTGCAAAATGAGATTTTATGTAAAACCTTCACCATGCCAAATTTCTTAGTCTAATAATAAATGCCCATAATTTATATTATATATATATATAACAGATTAATTTATTAGGTTGGATGGTTAACTACTGTGGTATAAAGTCTCAGTGCAATACATCAAGTGGTTGCTGATATATTAACCAATGTGTGCTTACATGCAAAACCTTACCTGGAATTAGGGTATTTCAGAACACATGTCTAATATTGCATGATGTATTTTCTGAGATAATGACTTTAAAGTGCTTACATGCAAAACCCTTAACCAAGCTGATGCTAAGGTGAGTAGTATACATTTGTAACTCTCCATATTCTTTGTATAGTTGAGCTTAAAATGATGAAGAATCTGAATAATGTCTGCATACATTTTCTATTTTCTCAAAGTTCCCTTGATTCAATGTACATGCATATGGAATATTTACCTCCGTGAAAGCTGACGTGTCGCCGTAACTCGCTCTTTGTGCTGCACCCTTTCTGGCACACCGGGCATATGAACTTCTTTATACCTGCAAGTTTATACATAGTCATGTTTTGTGGCCAAGAAAGAGGAAATCAGCTGAAAAAAGGAAAATTGGCATCCCTGCAATAAAAGATATCTGCAGCCAATCATATACAACCTTGATAAGTTGCCAACAGTTAACCTTTTTGCTAGTTATCGCATTCAATTGATTTTATTGGTAGATAGAAGTTATTGGATAATAATTTATCAATCAAAACATATTTCAACGTACTATCATCAAACCAAAGAATTAACAAGTTGTATGCGATTTGCAGCAATAACTCATACAAATAATATATATAACATAAAAAAACTCAATTAACTCAATTTTAAACTCCTATCGAAAATTATATTAAATATGAAATTAATCATTTAGTAGAAATCATATTAATAATGTGTGCAGTGATTTTTTTTGGAAATATTTTTACCGCCTGTGCCTTGCAAATTGGGAAAAAAATAGCAAAATTTAATATAATGGCAAATATACATGCTTTTACCTTTTTATGCATACTTTATGCTGTGAAAGAGTTAATCTTGTCAAGATTTAGTTTATTTTTCAAGAAATTCATTGCTTTTTATTCACTAACATAATGTGCATTTATCAAATTGGGAATTTTTTTTTGTAAATTTTTGGGAAAAATGGACATTTTTTTGCAAGGGGAAACAGCCTTTAGAAGGCAGTAAATCGCACCAAAAAAAAAATCACTGTTGTGTATATAACAAGATTATACGCTTAAAACACCCATACCTGCATGTCTTTCTTGGTGACTTATAAGCCCAGCCTTTTTCATGGTAGAAAACCCACATATGTCACATACGTACCTATAACACACAGAGGGATGGGGCGTGTGGAATTCATACCATACCATATACAACAAAGCCAGTGAACCTTCCATGTAACTTAACTCTAGCCAGGTCTTACTACAGTACAGATTTTACTGGGATTAAGCATTAAGGATGTCTTGCCTTCAGAGTTCCCCCCTTCCCAGCTACACTTCCCATTCGACCGGACAAGATCCTCAATGCTTTACCCATGAACATATTTGCAAGAAACAGTGCCTGACCACCTGTAATTTTCAAAATTGTCTTCACACAGTTTCAGAGAATACATGTAGGTCTTTTCACTGGTTGGTTCTCTTGAAATGTAATCCTACATGACTTGTGTCACAAATATGAACTTAAATAATGTAGAACACCACGTCCCTTGCAAATATGCTCTTCATATCTACTGTCTGATCAATTCAAACCTCACATTGTTTTTCTATACAGGTACCTGTACATCCAATTATGATTTAAACAGCAAACATATCGTGACCATAGGTGGAGCTTACGCCAAATGCTTGTCTTTTGTTTATGTTGTTGAAAAAGGGGGAATAACTGGACAATCATTGAAACCAGAGTTGTGGGCCTTGCTTTACATATGTACATATTGTCTCTATTAACATGTCAACCATGGTTAATTAAATATCGTGAAAATTTTTAAAGTGAAAGTTATGGCCTAAGATCAAGTTTCTGCATTTTATTTTATAAATGGAGCATAATTAAAAAAAAAATTGTTAGAATTATGAGCCTTGAAATACATGCCCATATAGTCACTGGCCATGTGCAGTCAAAGTATCATTTGAATATCGTCAATGTTTTGAGGTTAAGATTCTGCTTGACTACCAACGATAACACCAAGGCCGTGACTATACTTAGACTTTTTTCTTGGAAAAATAACCAAGCTAAAATTTGATTTTTTTTTAATTGATATGATTTAAGAAATTTTAATGATAATTCTATGGAGAGTTGATTAACAGGTGAAGTTTGAATTTCAGAGCGGTAGAACGGATATTATGAAAAACATTTATCATAGGAGTTGGACCTTTATGAATGTCAGTATGACGCTCAAAATCTCGACAACTCTTCGTCTGGAATGGACACAGCTCACAATGGTATCTGCAACAAACAGCAATCAGTGTTTTGATTCAGTGTGTGTGTACCACATGATAAATTACGTCCTGGATTTTGCTTAAAATGAAGACTTAAAACAAAGATATCTTTTTGTTAACTTCACCATTTTAAATGAAACAAAGGCAGTCTATGCAGCTTAAAGAGCCCCGCCTACGTTTTATAAGGTGATTAGTCTCATTAAACACTTCGACAAACCTGTTTCCAAAATAATGTTTTGACATTGTCCTCCAGACGGCCGTTTTGTGAAAAGGTTAGTCAAAGTTTTTTTTAGAAACTAAACTCTCAATCATACCCTAGTAAAAGACCGAATGTGGGGCTCCGTAAGCAAGTAGACTGAGATATGTTGCATGATTAAGTGGTGAAGAATTAGTTAAGTTATTTAAAGTCTTCATTCAAAGCTAAATATTGTCTTCCGACGTAGCATTTATGACACAATTTATCACATGGTATACACACACTGTTATTTGTACCATGAAAAATTCAACAAGCATCTAGGGAGGTGACAGAGAAAGGAGTTCTAAAACAAGGTTTTATTTTATTTTTGTTACTCGAACTAGCCTGCAGATTTTTACTATTTTAAATAACATTCAAACTTGAAAAAAAATGCCACGCCTTTGTTATTTCACAAGGCTGCAATCAAACTAATAACTATTTCAATTCATTCGATTATTTATATGTTACCGGTAATATGTGAAAAAGTTAACTTTAACAAATTGTAAAGTCAACTGTCACAAATTGATCTCCCCCTATCCCCAAAAAAGCAGCAAAAAAACGGAAAAGCAGTTCAAAGTAACAAAAATATATATTGTCTAAAGTTTGTCAGATTGTAATAATTTTATTCAGCTTTTGTGATTTATCTTGTAAAGCTGCACAGCTCTCACAGTTTTGACAATTGTTTTATTTTTTGTCCTGGAACAAACCAATTTTTGTGAAAATCCATGGAAACCAGTTATAAAAGACTCAAAAAATTTAGATCGCAGATTTTTATATCTAAGTTAAAAAATTAATGTTTTATGTATTTTTCTTAAACCGTTAGTAACGGTTTAAGCCATAAAACATTAATTTTCGATGGAAATATGATTATCTACGATCCAAGTTATTTTCAGCAATCTTATATCATTGGTTTGCAGATATTTACGCAAAATTTTACCCTTTCCAAGACAAAAAGTTGTAAAAATGGTAAATCTGTGAGAGTGCACATTTCGTCACCTTAGTGCAATAACTCAATAACTGCAAATAGAAATAGAAGCAGATATTGAGTTCTTGCATTAAGGTGACAGTTTAATACATGTATAATCACACAATATGATATGATAGTAGGATCATTGTCTATAACACTGTTTACAGGATCTAGCAACTTCACTGTCTTCTTAACTAATGGGTATTCTTATCATCATAAGTAAATGTATCAGCACTCACACTTTGAAGTACAGTACATCAATCAATACTAACACTTTATGTCAAGTACATATATATCAGTACCTACACTTGATATTCATGTACAAGTATAAGTACTCACACTTTGAAATTATCAGGAAGTGGTTGGTCATGTGACTTGTATAGATGCCAGGCGAGCTCTGACTTAAGCATGAACTTCTCCGAGCAAAGGTGACATAGCTCTGCCCACGATGCTTCACCCATGTGGTGGCGCTTAATGTGAACCTGAAATATCGCAAAACAAAACGCAGTGAACAATAAGTTCTCATCAAACATCGTTCTTTCATCTTTATGATCTGACATTTCGTCAAAAACTTGCTTGTTGAGCTAAGGACACCAGGCCCGATGTCTGAAACAATCTTTAATAAATCCCCTTAAGCAGGATCAAGCTCGGCACAATTTTTTTTTAATGGATGTACTCTCAATCTCACTTTGAAAACACAAACATTGAAGGTGGATGCAAACACGAAACATATGAATCTTTTTAAAGCCATATTTTAAGAATACAAGTAAACTGTATCATGTGCCACATGGTTGAGATTTCCAATATTAATAGCATTATCTTTTTTTAATATATCACAATTGTTTTTAAGGTCAGCACTTTAAAAATGTCAGGTAACCCAAACCTAAAAAGCTACTTTTAAAGATATTACAAGCCAATGACACATTAATTGATGAAAGCAAGGATTTGACTTTGTTTCCAAAAACAAACAAGCTAAACAGCATTTTTTTTCTCTGTTTTTTTTTAATCGATTTTACTTTTATAACAAAAGAAGACTCATACTCACATCGAGACCACTCTGCTGGTTAAAACCCTCGCCACACTCTTCACATTTCCAGAGTTTTGCGCCCGTGTGAATGTTCAGGTGCGTGCGCAGAATGTTTGGCAGCTTAAACCCTTTGCCACAAAACTCGCAAATGTGCGGACGAGCAACCCCGTGGCGACTTTTCATATGCGTTTCCAAATTGTGTCGATTAGCAGCTACATAGTTACACCCCTAAAAGCATATCACACTTGTTTTGAAGGGGCATTTTCTCCCAATTTTGTACAAAATGGTGTGTGTTTCATAATCAATTTTTTAAGAATATAACACATGACGTTTTTTGTTCCAAGTGCAACCGTTACACTATTTCCTACATTACATTTTAATTGTGTAATATAATTTGACATTGGCAAGCAAAATTTTGCCCTTTAATATTATTGATTTGTCAAACTGTTTACCAAAAATTATACAAATCCCTTTATTTTTGTCAACAAACGAAAGAATCTTAGATTCTCTGCAATTTAATACAAAATTTTACGAAATTTGTTACAGAAATGTAAGACCAAAAAAAAATAATTGTTTGTTTAGGGTAACTTTCCCAAAATTTCTAGGTAGGGTAGGTAGGGATTTTTTTTATTTTTTTTTCAAAATCTGTCGTAAGTTCAGAGTGTTTTCTTGCACATGGCAGTCTTTCCTACATTACTGTCATTGCCTGACTTTGTTTTATCATATAAACAATAATTCAGATTAAAATTTGCATTTATCCGCCTTTCGTAACTCTCTTTTCGCTAAAGATTTTATTTTTGCTCAGAAACGGAAAAAAATAGTTAGGGTCGGCGTAGGGTCGGGTTACCCGAAACAGGCAATTTTTTGTTAGGCCTTATGTAGCTCGCTTTATAAATGTTTGTATTAAACAGATGCGAATGTAAGATCCTTTATATTTTTATACATGATGTACATGTACATACATGTGTGCCCCCTTCAAAGCAAAACTGCATAGATATTTTACAAAAAAGCAACTGTAATATTAATAAAACAAATGAAACGATTCATCTGTGGTTTATTAGCTATTGAGAGAATACTTTTTAAATTAAATATATTCTTAAGGTACCGAGTTGAGGCACTGAGAACAAAGCACAATTTCGTAATTTCTTATGATCATTTTAAAATCAATGTAAATGTATTATCGTATTATGTTTAGTAAACTGACTTATCTTAACATGAAACACTTGTTTTCTTGTTTTATACCTTAGGTGCAGCACTTTGGGGTATTTTTTACACTAGAGCTGTAGATATGTAGCAACTGACCAATACAAATTTGTTAAAAACATACAAGAAAGTCACCACTTGAAAATGTTTGCATCATATCAAATCAGGCACAAATTTGAGAATTTTATGACAAAACATACAAAACAAAATAATTATTATTGAATTGAATCATAAAAGAACTACATTATAAAACTATTTGAATCTGCATCTGTAATTAACAGAAACTGTGTATCTGTTAGAAAATTTGCTGAAATAAAAATCTGGACTGAATTAGTTTCATGGGGATAAATCAGTTTACTAAGTCAATAATCACAAAAATGTGAGAAAAGATGATGTTGTGAAAAGAGAAAACCAACAAGAACCATTTATGACCATCCTCTTTAAAGATTAACATGCAGTTACAATTTAATATACTAAATATCTGCAAAAATCCTTACTTCCTTCTCTAAATACCTAATCATAAACCAAAATCCTAATTTTTCTCCTAGTATTGATATTCATTAATCGAAATCCTTATTTTCCTCGTGACCTTTATTAATCATGAGCAAATTTTTTTGGTCTAAATTCTGCCATATATATAATTATATATACATGTATACTACCCCATCACCTTTTCTACACCATGACAACAGTTAAACTTATCTCCAATGCTTAAACTTGCAACCTTTCCTCTTCTTACCCAAATGGTCAGTCAAGTTTAAACATGGGCAAACTACAATAATACTCGCCTCTTCCTGACAAGGTGTCATACTGTACCGCGATGTATCATATGGAGTACCATGTTTGCTAAACTCATGAAACACTTTCCGTTTGTAGCTTGACAAAACCTTTGAACACATTTCACATGGAAAAGGTTTCTTCTCTCGTCTTTTATAAACACGCTTGGCTTTCTCTCCATTCGGAAGTGGTTTTCGCCCTCTTTTGCCCAAAAATCCTGAGTCTGTCTTCTTCTTCGTCACTTGCTTCTTTTTAAGTTTTGTTTTTGTATTCTTCTCTTTTGTCTTTTTTTCTGTTTCCATTTCAAATTCACTATCGAGATCAATGTCATCTGTGTCACTATCATAACCTTCAGGAATTTCAACTTTTGTTATAGGTGCAGCTGTGTGCTCAGGTTCCTCAGATTGTTCATCACCATTTTCATCATCTTCTACATTAACTTCCTTCTTTATTGTCAGCGTCAGTTTTAGGTCTGAAACTTCACTTGATTTTGCTACTTTTAATCTTGATTTTCTTTGTGGAAATCTTGTTTTTAGGGTTCTTTCTGTTTTTAGAGTACTACCAGTACCTACTTTGCTCCTTGTTGTCTGTCTACGCTTTTTTGTAACTGGTTCTTTCTCTTCTTCGTCCTTTCCTACATCGTTTCCTTTCTCAATCGTCTCAGTATTTACAAATTTGTCCGTAGAAGTGTCCTTCAAAGATTTTTCTCCATTTTCAACTACAGTGAACCCATTTTGAACATAATCTTTACACGCATCAACAGCTTGTCTCAAGTCCAGCAGTTCACACAAACTTATAACACTATCTACAGTTTTCTTAGATATCTGCAACCTGCCACTGTATATGAAGTCTACAACAATCTGCATAATATCTTTACCAATAGTGCTGAACTGTGTCAGGTGCTCAACTGGTTCAATGAGTAAGTCTGTGAGGAATGGACTGGCACACATGAGAACCAGTCTGTGGACTGGTATGCAGCCATCTTCGGCCAGGATTTCCACATCACAGAGTCTACCCTCGGACTGCAGACAACGCATCTGGGTCAACAGATCCGAACAATGACTGCGCACTGAAATCTCACCCATGATTATAACGATTACCAGAGTTCTGAAAAAGAAATAAAAAAACAATTTATTATTCATATTTGCAATATACAGTCTTCGTTGTAACTGGGTTGCCCGAAACCTGGGACAAGCAAATACTGTTTCGGACAAGCCAAACTTCCCAGGTGGTTGCCGAAACGGGCAAGTGCATTTTTTCCAGAATTTAAATCTCTCAGTTTTTACAATTTCTTCAGCAACAATTCACAAATCCTGAATGAATGTTCTTAATATTGGCTTTCGTATATTTACGCATGAATTCACAGCATTCAGGGTGCTCAGCATTTGTAGTATTGAATTAATAAGGGTCTAAGCGTCTGCCCGACGCTTATTAATTAAAGGGGCTGTACTCTGTATGATAAAATTGCGAAAAAAAGAGAATATTGTCGAAAACTGACATAAACTTGGTATTGATTGTGTACAATGCATTGAAACTAACAAACTGAAGTACCACATAGTTTACAATTAATTTTTTGCAGTTTATTTTGTATTTTTCCATTAAAAAAGATTACTAGGTATGTCTACACCGGAATTTTGGCGACACCGGTTCGAACCCGGTCTCTGACTCGATTTTTTTTTACATTTGGTTTTGTTTTTTACAATTATGAGTAAAACATTTTAGTTAATAATTGTCCCAAGATTCGTTACAAAAAACCCCTTTTTTTTGGTGCCAATCTGGTGTATAGTCCCTATAAATTCTTCTCTTGTTTGTGTTTTTGTTTTCAATTTGCAGTTATCCTTTTGGGAATAAATGAACACTATAATTTGATTTTTGTTGTATTTTCTTTTAAATTATTTTGGGTGGTTTTCTTTAATTACTTGCCCGAAAGGACAAGCACTGAATTTTTTTTAAGGCAAAGACTGAATAGACTTGATTTCTGGGTATACCTGTTTTTTATGTTAATTTCTGACGGGCTACAATCCACAAACTTATAGATGCATAAGATCAATAATGCAGACTACAAATTTAAATTATTTTTCCAATAATGACATTCGGATTACAAACCAACAAATAACCTATATTTAGTGTATCACATTTGAGATTGAAAGTCAAAATAAACCACAAACTAGATGGTAATTCTTGTGATAAAATACTGATGTCTCTACCTACGCACATGGTCACAATATGTTTAGTATAGTCATATGACTTCTAAGTGCGACGTCGTGTCAATATGGCGAATATCTGTGGCAAGTTATTTCAAAATCCTTTAAACAGTTCACGAGAAATGGAGCAGACACAAAATACAGTCATATGACCTTTGTGTGACCTTGACCTTGAACCAAACTAGTTGTATCATGCCATGTGCACATTGTCTCAATATGGTGAAAATTTATGGTAAGTAATTTCAAAATCCTTCAAGCGGTTCAAGAGATATGGAGTGGTCATGGAATGTACTCAATCATTTGACCTTTCACCTTGAAGTGTGACCATAACCTTAAACTGAACATGTTTGTAACATGCGCTCTGCACATCATTTCAATATGGTGAACATTTGTGGCACGTTATCTCAATATCCTCCAAGCGGTTCAAAAGATATGGAGCAGACATAAAATGTAGTCATACGACCTTACCCATGCAAGTGTGAATTTGACCTTGAACCGGGATGGTTGTAACATGCTCTCTGCACATTTTCTCAATATGGTGAACAATTGTGGATAGTTATTTTAGAATCCTTCAAGTAGTTCCAGAGATATGGAATGGACATTTATGTACAGTCCACTTCTCGCATAATTTCCACTTTCCACAGAAACTCTGAGGGTTTGACAAGTAAATCGTGTGCTTTCGCCAAGTACATAACCCATTTTCCTCGCTAAAATCTGCTGAGTTTCACCAAGTTACTTGTTTTCTGCGGAGGGTTTTATTGTTGATAGCACCGGTGATTGCCGGATCATGTTGATTTATTGACCTCAAAACGAAACTCCGTCCAGTATACATTGCTGCTACATTGCAACTGTTGAAATTTACTAATTACATTTAAAACAGCCTAGGTGCTATTACTATGAAGCCACAATAGTGACATGACCATGTTTTTACATTCATTCAAACAGCGCGTTACAGACTGTATGGCGCAAAGTTGGCATAATGATATCGACAGCTCTTCGCGCTGCGATACTTATAATTGCTTTAAATTGTTATTGAATCCTGAAAAGTATTTATTCATTGACATACCATTTCAGTTAAGACGATCACTAGCGTGATTTAGATGCTCTAACCATAAACTAAATATAGAATTAGACAGACAATATAATGTTCAGCGTAATGATCGCATCTGTTTTTATTGTCTCACACGTCTGAACGTACAGATCATTGAAAATGAGTATCATGCCTTTTAGTGTCCTCAATACGGGGAAATAAGAACAAATTACCTTTTTAATTGGTTCAATGGTCAGACATGTCAGTCAACATTTATTAACTTAATGAGTACCCAAGATGCATACACTTTAAAGCAAGTAGCATACTATGTTTCAAAAATAATGATTGCTATTGAAAACCGATAGATAATCGAGAGCAAGGGGGCACTGTTTCAATTATATACTATATACAATGTTATGTTGTATTCTGAGCCGGAGGCCTTTATTTACAATAAAGTATAGTTGAGTTGAGTTGATTGTTAAGAGAATTATTATTTATAACACTTCAGAAAGTTTGGACATCTTTAAATCCCTTTACCATGACTGAGTCTGCCAATACCATACTTCATAAAACGACTCATTGTCAAAGGTGTCTATTTATATGGTCTGTATTGCTATGTTTTTCATTAGAACCATCATAAGCACAACATACAGAAAACAAATCTTTAGACAGCAGTGTAGATTTTAATTTACACTGTCAAGCAAATGTCACTGGTATTTTCCAAACTGTCAAAATATGGAAGCATGGAAACTGATACACTTTATATGACACTTGAACAAATACTGACAGGATGACAAAAGCTCAGGTTGGGTCAAAAACTCTCATTACCTATCTTTTTTGGCTAAAAATCGATCCCATTCTGGACGCCATCTTTGGTGATGACAATAGGTGCAGATGTAGATTTTATCACGTGAATCTTATCCGTACTACGGAACTTGTCTGGTTCCCAGCGTACTCTGAACAACAAGAGTAAGGATAAGGGCAGGTAACCCTACGGAACATGCAATATTAACTTGCATTTCGTAACCCCATTACAGGTTACAATATACTAAATAGGGTTTCCTTTTCATTTCTTATAAAACCTTGTAGTTTTTCAAATGTATTTCTAGAATTTTACGGCGACAGAAATCATACAATTTTGGAAAATTATATGTTTGTACATCACTGAAAATGTGAAATTGAAAATGTAGCTTAAGCTTCACCCCAGACATAATACGCGAATTAAAATTTGCCCCTAAAAAATGACGCCACTAAAATTTAATGCCCGGAAGCTCATTTCAAGGTGACTGCAGCACTGTGAAATCCATATAATAGTTTTTTACTAGCAAAACAATGCCTTGTGCTTTAAAGCTGCACTCTTACAGAAATACCATTTTTACAATTTGTTTTATTTTATCTTGGAAAGAGCAAATTTTTGCGTAAATATCTGCAAACCAATGATAATTTAAGATTGCTGACAAAATATCAGATCGCAGATTTGCATATTTCCGTTCGAAAATTAATGTTTTATGGCTTAAACCGTTACTTACGGTCTAAGAAGAATGCATATAACATCATTTTTTGAACTTAGATATAAAAATCCGCGATGTAATTTTTTGTCAGCAGTCTTATATAACTGGTTTCCATGGATTTTCGCAAAAATTGGCTTATATAACTGGTTTCCACATATCATTTATACTTTGATTTAATGAACACATACTGATGAAATGGCTTTGATCCAGCCAGTATCACGATTTTTGTCTCTTTTCATAAGTTAGGCCTACTTGAAACCAAGAAAAGGCATTTTCATCATGTCCGATATGTTTTCACAAGTTTGATGATGGCCGGCTGAATTGGCATTGACTGCCGACCAAAACTCGACTGTTATTGTATTTCCATTTTGTCGTCCAAAACATTCTAACTTTATTTCAATGATCTTCAAATGACATTAATTCCTTTGAAATAAATGCTGGCAAAACATTCTAATTTTATTCCAATGATCTTTAAATAACATTAAGTTCTTTGCCGAATAAATGTCAAAACATTCTTATTTTATTCCAATGATCTTTAAATAACATTAAGTTCTTTGCCGAATAAATGTCAAAACATTCTAATTTTATTCCAATGATCTTTAAATAACATTAAGTTCTTTGCCGAATAAATGTCAAAACATTCTAATTTTATTCCAATGATCTTTAAATAACATTAAGTTCTTTGCCGAATAAATGTCAAAACATTCTGATTTTATGTCAATGATCTTTAAATTATACATTAAATCCTTTGACATTAATGCTGGCGAATTTAACCTCTGAATTTCTGCATTAAGTGATTCAATCTTAACTTTAATTCAATTTTTGTTGAGATCAAAACCATAAAAAATGCTGCTGTATGACGATTCCTCACAAATATGACCAGGTTTATATGTTTTCTTATTCCCAACTGGGAGTTCGGTCCCAGTTACCAAACATCATTTATGAGCATTTCTTGTTATTTACCTAAAGCTAACCCACACAGTATGCCGAATGATTTATTTGTAGAAACATTATGTTTTATAAGAATTTAAATGATTTTCTTTTTAAATGACGATTTTTGTCCTTTCCATTTGAAACCAAGAAAAATACATGTTATAATTTCCCATACGGTTTCTAAGGTTTGCTGATGGTTTGAATGGGCTCCTGCCGACCAAAGTTTACCAATCGGACGACGGGCTTTAAAGAATTTTCAATGCTCTCCTCATGGTCACCTCGGCGATGCAGGAGGAAACATGCTTGGCTTTCCCGTATCTTAGTCCTATAACTAAGGCATTCGGAACTCCTCGGCCATTTCCCATCGAAAACAACCTCGGATGTATCATTAGAAGTAGGTCGTAAAAGATTGAAAAAATAGTATTAATTAATTGAAGTGTTTTAACATGTATGTTGTATATCTAAGTTAAACTGATTGCCAATGAAGTGAATGATTGCATAAATAATAAGATTCCCAAGAGTAAAGTGATTTAGTGCTAAATTGAAATAACTACGCCCTCTACTTGCAGCGTAGTTAAAATGTAAAAAAATCAGACATTGTAACCCATCCATACACATCCGAGGTTGTTTTCGATGGGAAATGGCCGAGGAGTTCCGAATGATAACTACGGCTAAACCATTCTGTAACCATTCGACGTAAGTGAGCCTACGTATATGTGCGCGTCTTTTTTTTCTTCGTGCTGATATGTAATTGTGTATTTACCTGAACTTATAAACATGAGCACGTCGGTTTTTAAATGTCTACGTACGCATATACAATTTAAAATAAACGTGCTGTCATGTTGACGTCAAATTAAGTGAACATACGGCTATATGACATCGAGTAATGTATCAGTCACATTATCCAGCGATGGGGTATACGATGGGCAACCGAAGCGTTTTTTGATAAAAATGGCGTGGTTGCCGGCCGGACACCCATAGTAATCGGACGGTGACTATGTCAGGCGAATCGGTGGCGGTCATCGGGAGAAAACAAGTTGTAGTTAAAATTCAGCGATGTCTCCACCGATGCCCCACATCGCTCCTCATCGGCAACCCATCATTAACACAAGGCAAGGGCAAGGCGCCGAAGAAGCCAACCCAAGCACCGACCAGGGCCTCACCCCGCAAGAGACCGGAACAGGATCCAGAGAGCACAGACACTGACCACACCATCGAACATGAAGAAGATTTCGATGACAACGCCTCGCAAGCCTCCACTTCCTCGTCTTGGGGTTCTTTGTCGCTCTCGTTCTGCTTCTTCTAACAACGCCGCCAATATAACGTCATGTTGAAGCCGGTCTTGTGCGAGTTGTTGCTGCAGCATGGCCAATCTCAGATGTCTCGGTGCCAATGCCATTGTGGTTGATTGACCATGATAGGTAGGGTGGTCATTTTATACTAATTGTCCGAAAGAATCGCCATCGGCCACGGGAGTTCAAGTTACATCGGCCGACCATCACCCGGGCATCCTACAATGTCTGTAAGATGGCCGGCCAATAATCGTACGATGTCCGATTCACAGTCCGGTTACCGGCCGAGCATTGTAGGATGATCGGTGAAAACTGTCCGATGTCCGGCCGGTAATCGGTGCCACGCTGGTCAAAAAATGTTTCCCTCTGGAGTCACTCGCCGAACGATAATCGGCGGGGGTATGCACGGCCTCAGTACGATGCCTGTTGCTGTGACATATGTGTTAAGGATTACTTGACCGATGAGGACCGATGTTGAGGCATCGCTCACACCACCGATTACCACCGGTCTACGGCCACTGGTCGGGAACTCTGACTGAGGCATTAAACAAGCGGTTATGTGAACGTCGACTTGAGTGAACCTACAGGCTATAACGTGTGATTTGAACGTAAACTTGAGTGGAACTATAAATATGTGAAGGTCGACTTAACGCGAGATAGATGATCGCCAACCGTTAAGTGAGCTTATTGACATCATGTGCATGGCTTAAGTCACCGTGATGATATGTATAAGATTATGCCTTATTTTAATAATAGATATAGAGAATAATTGTCTGTTTCAGTAGAATATCTTAATAGCTACATTTCACGAGTGCCAAAAAGGATATTTAAAAAAACCTAGTTCCGTGAATATGAGTGAGCTTCGGCCTAAGATCATGAGACGGAACGTCTCTTACAATGAAGGAATGCATATGAACATGTATACGTCGACTTAAACGTGCTGAAAAGTTAACGTCGACTTAAGTGAACATACGGATTTAAAAAAGTTTCGACATATCGGCCGTATATTTATTTGTACGTCGACATCAGTGAACCTACGGATATGAACGTCCACTTGTCTTGTCATAATATTATGGAACGTTTGTCACAAGTTTACAATGTAATTTGTCACACAGTTTGTTTTCATTTATAAAAGTGTCTTTCAGTGCAGATGCCAAAAGGTGGTTGAACTATTTTCAGCACACATTTAGGTGGTTAAACCAAAATAAAATTACCATGAAGTCTCTTGTACAGCAAAGGACCTGTCAGGAAATTAAAATACCACATTTAAATAATGTTTAAGCAGAAACCATTGCAAAAATATGTGTTTTTGAAACTTAAACGTCCTAAAAAGTATCAAAATCTCGCTTCCCACATTTGTAAACAATAGACTGGCCGAAGGTTTTCCTTCAATAACTTTTTTTTCCGTAACCTAGACACATGAATTAAAAAGCCGAGTGAGGCATGGTAATTGTAGAGCCGAATGTGCGTCATGATATTTTTTAAATATATACTTTATACCACTTACCAGGCGAAAACAGGCTCCAAAAATCCCATTTCGTCATGGTTTCGCCGCCATCTTGCATATCAAGCTCCAAAACCTCACTTAAACCCTTGCAGATTCGGAATACGTGTACCCCCCTGATTAGTGAACTGTCACGTCTGGCGACAGTCTTCTCACAATGCTCAATCAAACCTTCATTTTATATTTCTTGAAATGTTCCTTGTTTTGCATGCAAGTGCAGCACAATCTGCCAATAATTAACAGCTATCATGTGAAACGAATAACAACTATGAGGTGTGTTTTATCGGAACGAAATGGAGATAGTTATGTTTATTAAACATTGCATTTGGACTGTTTGACTGATTGACGTTATTTAAATGTGCGCTGCAGCGGAATGCTATTAAGATTTGTAAACAGTCACGTCAGGAGGCAGTCTTCTAACAATGCTCTGACGTAACGTAATAAAATTATCATCTATTTCTCAAATTTTGCATTGTTTTGTGTGAAAGTGTAGTATATCTTGCCAATAAATAACAGCTACGATGTGTCTTTTATCCGAACATAATACAGATAGTATTATCTTTATGGAGGCTGCGACGGAATGCACTTACACATTATGCTAGTAAAATGAGTAACAACTATCAGGAATATATCGGAAGAAAATGCAGATAATTCTGTTTGTGTGAAACATTGATTTTTGACCATTCTTTCATTATTTTGCATGGATGTGTAGCATATCTTGCCACTGAATGACAGCTATCAGGTAACTTGTTTCCAAACATAATGCAGATATGATTATTTGGAAAACATTTATATTATGAATAACAAATATCAGGCATGTTGTATCCGACCGAAATGCAAACGCTTAACCACGACCCATGTTTTGCGGCTTTGACTACATGGAATTAGAGCAGGCTGAAAAAGCCACTGCACGCATATCAGTACGAGGCCAAGTAGCTCTCCAACTCATGAAGGAAAATCTTAATACGTTAAGGTTGATCTTCATCGGCAGTGTTTTTCATCAATAAATATTGAATGATCTACTTTTATTTTTTCAAATTTAACATTCTAGTTTTGCACAAATAAAAAATGAATGTATTACTCCACGACGATATCAAAAGCCAAACAATATTGGACAAGTGAATTGTGAATCCGCCGGAAATAGAGTTTCCATTGTCGAGACATTTACCATGTAAACGTTATTTGTGTAAAGATGTTTGAATTCTAAACAATTCGACCTATTTAACAGTTTTTGTTGCAAATATGACTTGTATATGGCCGATATTAAAGTTTTCAAAATAGGATTTGCGGACGACTACTGTGACGTCAGCTTTATTATGTACTTTCTGACACTGGGTCGAATAAAGCAGCAGCCATGTTGGATTTTTCGACAAACGAGCAAAACAAAGAAGCATTACCATAAATTTATACAAGTCCAAGAATCAAGTGAAGTTATTCAGCAAAATCAGATATCGAGTTTGGCTGTTTATGGAATTATTTACATTATCACATAGATTAAATTACACTAACCGTGAGGAACATGGAATAAATGACACGAACAATTTCATGCAATTCAATTTCGTTGTATGTCATTGCAGAATTGCAAATGCAAGTCAAACGGAAATAGAATTGAATTGAAAATATGCACATACCTATGCATACGGTTTCTTCCTCAATGAAGCCAAACATATGAATTTGTGCAAAAACCCGTACTAAGATCAACACATGAAGGTGATGCAGGCATAGATCAAGGTAATTAAACATTATGATTTAGTATCATTAACATGGTAAGTACAAATTACTACAAACAGTATATTGTTTCATAGCTGAGTGCGCTCATACGTGATGCATCAATAGAAATGACGATACACAATTAATATTTCGTGTGTAGTACTAGTATTGTAACCACGGTCCCTGTAGGTCTGGGGGTATACCGGGGAAATGGCTCGTGTTTTTATCATTCTGTTCAGGTGGCCCCACAGTGCAGAGTGAGTGCGGTGGTTTTGTTTTGACGCGGAAAACAGCGGGGAATGGGCCTAACCGTGGATGTCCCAGAGGTGCAACGAATTGTTATGAGTTAGATGGTTCTTTATAATTTCATACTGTCAAAACATGACCGTGACCGAGTTGTGACGATTGTATTTACGGGGTATCTCGAAACTTGCCAGAGATGGTCGAGTGGTTACGATTGCCATAATTGTTGCCTGTGTCAGTAAAGTTTCGTTTTAATGGAAATGTAAATCCTGTGTTTTTATGCATTAATGATTGTTTTGTAGTGTTTGAAAATCGGACTCCATTTGCTATCGATAATCGAATCGAATCGGACCAAGCATTTCGATTTACTATCCGACAATAATCGAAAGTTCATAATATCAGTAAGGAATACATTCTTTATACATAGTATCATCATGATCATTTAAGGTTAAACCTGGAATCAGTACGTGTGATGCTATAGTCATGCTTTTTGCAACAGTAAGTAAATTTCAATGACCTTTTTCTGTCTTTAATAGCTTAACGAAAAAACATAACAATACAACACATACTTAATAATTGCACATCTATTGCAAAATGATGCACACCGCTTCAAGTAAGTTATCTTAGCATTTTATCTATCTAAAAGCATCTTAAATATTTGTGAACCAGCTTAACATTTAATAACCCGTTATATTTAACATTTCATTAGAATATCTTAATTTCATGAACCTTTCACAAAAAAGTAAATTAGTTAATAACAAACGATACCTAAAAAGGTATCAGAAACAGAATGCATCGAGCAGGGATCCCCTGTATTTGCATGTAACACTGGACACACTCTACTATAGAGACAGGTTATTCAAGAAGGTTTTATGAAATATATAAACAATTAAAATCAATTTATAATTTTGAGAGAGTTAATAAGTTTTTAAGCAAAAGAGTTTACATTCATCGCATTTGTGTAAGAGAGTGATCCCTCGTTAAAATGAACTTAACGAGAATTTATCTGAAAGAAAAATTGACATTTACTCGACTTTTACCACAAGTTACGTAGTTACCGGAAGTAACATTAGCGACATCGATTTTGGACAACCACTATCGATTGTCGCCGACATAGCATTGCCAGCGACGATATATCGATTGTACTCGATAATCGTTTCATCACTATTGTTTTGTGCAAAATATCTTTGCACTTACATGGCAAAATATGAATATAAACCTTTATTATCTATTTCAAACATAAAATACTTCTCTAAATACAATTTCAATATTTTTCAAAACCACCCTGTTTTTGCACGAACCCGTTTAGACGTTAGGGAATAGAAGAATCCAGTATAACACGTCTATTATTTTAAACTTAATCAAGGACTTTACACCTATACATACTAAGATGTAACTTAATTCACTTCAAGAAGGTAAGGTAGGATCACAAAATCTTTATAACTCTCTGATCAGCAGCAGAATAAGTCAAACGCTTGCCAAATGGTAATAGTTAGTTGATCATCCAGTCTGCTTTTGCAGAGGCTAGCCCCCCAAAAATGTATGTCGACAGATATTTTTACGATTTTTGATATCTCAAATCCAGGATTAGAAGAATCCCGTATAACACATTTATTATAATGGAGAGGCTTGCTTGTAACTATACTACCTGGTAGTGATCTGATTTGGTACATCAAATTTCGCCGAAATAATATCGTCAAAGGAATCAAAAGCCCAAAATAATGGTCAAAAACTCATAATTTTGACATTTCTCAAAAGTTGAATAGAAGGCCATAATAATTATATTTAATTTCCAACCTCATCAAGCATTCACTGATTGGTTTGACTAAATTTACATTGATTGCGAATAAAGTTGCATTAATTTATCAGTTTATATAACTTTTTTTCACAACAGCCCATTCCACACTTGTTCTGCAAAACGTCAGAGACTTTCGGTATTTCAAGTCATGGGATAAATAATGAAATGACTGCGTTCGCCAATTAAATGACGAAAGAATTTCAGCTAGTCAAGAAACATGAACCGCCATCATTTAAATTTTTCACTTCTTTTTTAACAATCAACCCCGCAACAACCATTCTTTGCAAAGGTGTATATCTTTATATGGAAGTACACTATAATATGCTTGAAATTGATTTTTGCAACCCTTAAAAAGCAATTTTAGGCATTAATGACCTGGTAAACTTGTTCACCCCCCTACATACAACTATGTGTACAGTTGAAGGTCTATTTTGTACATTTTTTATACCAGCATTTCATTGGCCAGACGACCATGTTCTTTGATACTAATGTCCTGCTTTCCTTACAGGTCCGTAAAATTTGGATGAAATGGACAATGGTTGTAAAATGAATACTAAATAACTCTTATTGGCATGATAGTATGTGAGAGAGTTGTCTTGTGTTGTAGAGAAAACTATAGACAACTCATCTGTCCCGCTCGATGACCACCAACCAATGCAGCCTCATGTAGTGGTTCTTCACCATGATTGTACAAAAAATGGCCTGTGGTCAAAAAAGCCCTGTACAAGCGGTCCCTGGTTTCCTTTTTACTTAATCAGTAAGAACTTCCTCTAAAACAGAAGGCCAAGTCTTTTAATAATTTGTATGTATCCTCATGAAGTGACTGTTAACTAAAACAGTTCAAATTATGTTCCTGTGGTCAAAGTGTGCCTTGCCTTGGGGATCCTAGGATGGCTCTTTACCGAGTTGCTTCAAATTATGTTCTAGGGGTTTGGCCCTGCCCCTGTGGTACTAGGTCTTCTATATACTTATATAGTCTTAGAGTAAAACTACATTTCCAAGGCCAGTCTGTTGTAGTGGCTCTTACCAATATTGTTCAAAAAATGCCCCTGGATTCACAGACTGGTATTGATAAAATATCTTATGACTAGTAATAAACTGAACTTTGGAATGACTTATGTAGGGAAATGACTGAGGATGTTTTATGAATACCATCCCAGGAACCCAAGTTTTCTATATACTTATACAATTATATCTCACCTCAAACTGCACGGCCAACAACATTTTTTTTAATTGGTATGTAGCCTCATGTAGTTCTAAGTAACTAACTACATCTATAGCAACCACTAACTTCCTTAGCTGTCAATGACTTCATTATCAACAACTATAAATTTCCTCAGCAAGCAGATAAATATTGAGCATCAACTTACTTTGTATTCAATATCTTTCACAAATTTTTCGACAGCCACTAACTTCCTGGGCATGCTAAAACAACCGTAATAACCACTGATTTATTGGTCATTTTAATTAGGCGAGCGACATAGGGCCATCACACTTGTTTTTGTTATATAAAAGTTGAGCTGAAGCTTCGCTCAAATTCCCCAATGCTGGAGGTACTTTCGCCAGTCTCTGGGAGCTCGAGCCAACGGGGTTCGACTGAATGTTTAATATTTTGACATTTTCAGTTCCCATTTAAGTTTGCACTATTTTGCTTTTCGTTTAACGTTCTATTATAAGAAGTTTTTATAAACATAAACATAACACTACATTATGGAGACTTGAATATTGGAAATTGCTCAAGTATGAGATGATTATATGCTTGATTATAAGTCTTATATGCAAGTATTTATACTTAATGTAAGCCTAAGACAAAAGTTTAAGAAACGTTTGGTAACACACTTGGCAGTTGATTTAATGTAGAAAGTGTCTACAACACTTTTGAGACCAATCATTATTCACAGACGTTTCAAAGTTGAGGAATATATTTTAAAGCTGCACTCTCACAGATTTAACTTTTGTTTATTTGTTGTCTTGGAATGAACAGATTTTTGCGTAAAGATCTGCAAACCAGTTATAAAAGACCGCTGACAAAAGATCCGATCGCAGTTTTCATATAACCGTTTGAAAATTAATGTTTTGTGGCTAAACGCGTTACTTATGGTTTAAGAAAAAAACATAAAACATCATTTTTTGAACTTAAATATAAAAATCTGCGATCTAAATTTTGTCAGCGGTCTTATATGCCTGGTTTATATTATATGCCTGGTTTTTATGCATTTCGCATAAATTGGCTCGTTCTAAGACGAAAAATAAAAACAATCTGTGAGAGTGCAGCTTTAATGTTAAATTGTTGTGTCTACTGGATCTTTATAAAATAATGAATATCGGCCCAGTCGAAAAATGACATATTATTGCACACAAAGATTTTAAGTTGTAAGTTTCAAGACAATAGCATTTTCACTTCTAAATAATCGAGAAAAAAATCAAGGCATTGTCGCATTCAGCACTTTCAGTGCTTTGATTTACATTGCAAATGCACGCGGAGATGCATTCTAAAGCTGCTGATTTCCCTTATTAATTTACCCACAGCAATGAAAATTGACTTTCACCCTAAACTGCCGCACACGCTTAACCCGTTCCCAATTAATCGGCCTCATATATATATGAATAGTACTACATGCACTTATCCGCATTATTTCAACATTTCACAACAAGCGCGAACATATCCGCACGTTACTTATTGCACAGAGCTCTGCCGGTACTGTTCTGATATGAAAATGAAACTTCGTTCTATCATTTAAATTCATTTAAAATCAATAGATGTTTCTATACATAGTCTTCATTCAAACCGTTTAAGCCCAAAGTGTAAATTCTTATTGACAAGTCTGTACCGTATAAACCCGAAATGTAAATACTTGAAAACCTCATACAACTCAAAAACCTTCTGACATGGTCTAATAAATGCCTAATAACCCCTAATTTGGATAAAGGGGATCTTTGAAACCCACCAGTGTCATATTCTGGCTATATTTAAGGTAAATACAAGTAAACAGTTCTTAAATATGCTCTACCCGAGCCATTTTAGAGCCAAGGAAGTATATATGATCATCTGGTGTCAATTATACCACATAAGTGCTCTTCTACAGCCGAAACAAAGCAAACAAAAGTTTCCTTTGTGGCTTAAATTAAGCTTCTTGCGTGTAAAACAACCAACAGCGGAGAAATTCAATGAAACACAGTTGTTCCTTTCTAGGCACATATGGGTTATAATCAAGCTTTCCAAGGGCCAGGCATACCTATAATAACACCCGAGCCAATTGGGTATACACCATATTGTGACTACTTCCGACCGAACATACCATAAAATGGTTTGCTCCAAATCCATATAGTGGCTCCAGATGTTCTCATTTGAACCTAATGTATAACAGCTGTGTGCAAACAGTACAAATGGATAACAAGAAATCCAATAAAGTGTATTGGAGAAAGTCGCAATTAAGCCCATTGTGGCTGTACTATAGACCATCTAATAGTCAGAACGCCTCGGGTGAGCCCTGATAAACGCAAATGAACATGTTCAGCATATAAGTGCAAACCAAAACCTACAGGGGATGTTACTTATTCACATGCATTGCCAAATAAACAAATTGTGGGACAAGGCCAAATTACAAAACATCCTACCATAAATTCTACCTGCAATTCAGTGCAAAAAATATATGCGCAACAATAAGGTCCATTCGGTTCCAAATAAATCAGTAAGCTTAACCCTTTATTCATGGCGTCTACTCAACAAACGTGGTTGTCGTCACAGCTATGCCCATTGCCTGCAAAACAAATCTCAAGTATAGCTATAATTATTGGGCTTATCCAAAATGCCCGAAGGTTGGCCAATTAAAACGCCAATGTAGTGCCAAAACAAATCCCAGATGAAAATAAAACTATCGTGTGTCAAATCAACACAATTTTTAGCTGCATGCATTAACATCGTGCCTAATAACTGCAATGGTCATGTCAGTCTAGTATCCAAGAAAGTTCCTGTAGTTAATATAATTATGCCCTGCTTTGAAGCACAACATGAGCTTTATTCGATACACAGTCAAACAAATGCTAGTTAAGCTTATTTGTTTCATATGCATACCGGTATTCGTTTTATTGATATTCTGAGTTCAAAAATGCATTAACTATTGTTTTGTACTTGTCTATTGAAGTGTTGAAGTTGTTTCTAAATCAATATAAATATAATTATATTTAGAACATCTTTTACGAATCTAAGTAGATAAAAAATACAAATTTAAACCGTATTAACGATTCTTCATATAATGGAGTGAATACAAAAGAAAACAAGAAAAAATAAAAGTAAGCTAGAGACATTTTGTCTGGGAACATAACCAAACTTTATTGTTAGTAAGATTCTTTCAAAACGTAAGTTTGTTTGTCTATTATGACTCATTATTTTACCTCGAGTCTGATGTCAGTGCTGTAAATGAATTCAAACTGTATTATTCGGTGTTTTTTTTTCCATTTGTATATACAAAGTAAAATTGTCCAATTGAAGATTAAAGCCTCCTTGCAAAGCCAACATTGGCAAAAATGTATTTGGAATCATTAACTGATATAAAAACTATTATATAAACCACAAACTTAATATCAACTATTTATGATAACGCTTTCTGTAGCAATTGTGAAAACTTTTTTTAAAAGGCAAAACATGGCAAAATATCTCAACTTTATCTTTATTTTTGTATTTCGCAATGACATTGATCTTGACCGTGGAGATGTCACTTGTGCATTTCACCATGTAATCCCTTTACAAATCATTTAAATCATTGAAATAATTAATTTAGAACATACATGTAGTTGATCAGTTCAATGTATCACAATCAGTATATATGTCATTCACATTTTGTCATTAAATTCTCAGAGCAATAGCATTTTGCGACTACAATCTGTCCCGTGAAGTGCTGTGGAACTAAAGCATATTTGAACAGATACCGCAAAAATCATTTAAGATTTTCTTGAAATATATAAAAAGGCAATTTACCATGCCTTTAAATGTTGCTTACATCGTTTGTTTAAGAAAAAGTACATGCGTTTGTACAGTAAAACTGAATATTGATTTTATAAGAAAATAATTTATTAATATTACTTGTAATGTATGCTAACTGATTGATTTTCCCTCAGAGAGAGAGAGAGAGAGAGAGAGAGAGAGAGAGAGAGAGAGAGCGAAAGGGAGAGAGAGAGAATGTGTAGAACAATTAATTTATATAATAAAATCTGGTTAATGTGCAAACCAGCCAAAAGATAGCCTGATGACAACTTATCAAATTGGTACATAATTGACTAAGTTTATGTAGTACAACTGTTTATCAATTGATAGCGGAATGATAACATTTTTTGCAAAATATCGCCGCCTATAAAACCCCAGATATTAAGCAACATTTCAAAGTCGAATTGATAGCGAAATGATAAGTTGCAAGGGAACTTCACCTATATAATCCCGGGCATTAAACCACCTATCAAATTCGTCCGCTGACGGTGATCTGAAGGATAGCGAATTCAAGTACTAAAATGAGAAGTGTTGCACAAAGAAGAAAATTACGTAAGTTTTTATTATGAATATAAATATACTTGTTCATAAACTTTAATCATGACCATAATTCATGAACAAAAGTGGGATAAAAATTATTCTTGTTGTTTGAGTATAGAATGTACGTTAGTTATATCACTTTGAAAAATTGAAATATGATGAATAGGGCTTTAGCTTGTTATTCTTTCATTTCTGATGGCACTTGTTCTGCATGGCTGTATAAGAATGGCTTGAACCTTGATTTTGGACCAATACAATGTTGTTTATCAAACGCAGTGCTTGAATACCCACAGAAAAGTTTAATTTAATTTATATATAAGTGAAACGGTACCAAATTGGTGCTTTTTAATTGCCTTTAACATTTAAAACAGTATACTCATCTAATTCTAAACATTATAAATTATCATTGAAACATTTCTCTTCAAGATCATGTTCTTCATTAATATTCGAAAGATACTTCTTACCCTTCTGCATTCTCATCTGACAAAGTGAAATTGTGAAAGAAAAGAAATTCCGAAATATGGCAACTTATCATATGTATGCATCGGATCACCTTCTGCTGTTTCCGCACCTATACAAACGTTTTGATGAGTTTATTTTTAAGTTAAAATTAATTTGAACATTATAAATGATTTATAAAAAGACTATCTTTAATATTATTGTTTTTCAGTAATTTAAAGACGAAATATATATGCAATCTTGTTACGTACCCCTCTGGCAGAAATATAATTTTTGATAAAATTTTAAAGTTGGGAAAACCTATTGATGTATGCATCGTATCACCATCTGCTTTTTTCCGCTCTACAGGAACTTAATCTTCCGTAAATGCGCGAATTGAATCATGTGCATACTCCATTCATCTGCATTATTAAAATAGATATCCAAAAAATATATTATACATGCATGTTTTAACAACTCGCTTTTATCACATTTAGTAGAATTACAAACACATTAAATTGGATAATATGTATATATAAAACAATAATTGGCAATAACATTATACATTGTAAGCATTTCTCACCTGATTACTATTGCAATATGTTATGTATTTTATCTGTGTATGTGTCTATGCAAACTTGTATTTGGGTTCGGTTCCGTTCAGTAGATAGCGAGCCTGTCTTGTTTAAAAATATTTTCACGACAAAACAGTCAATTTCACTTTCGAGAGTTTTCGAACATAAAGCCTTCTTTAAAAAGCCCTACCCGTAATACATATTACAACTCGCTTATATCCGATTTACTACAATCGCAAACAAATTGAATAAGTAAATATTCATATAAAAACAATTATTCAAAATTGCAACAGTACACATGGTTAAAGTATGTTTTTTCTTAGCTTTACTACCATTGCCATAATGTTATCTCTTTTTATTGTCTGTACGTGCGTATGTGCAAACTTGACGTTATTGAGTTCAGTAGAGTTGATAGCTAATAGGAAGACCTTTGCCTGTCTTGTATGTGTAAATGTTTAAATAAACAATCGGTAATATTGAATGTCGAGTGTCTCTGCATTGGACCTATTGCTGTAAAACTCAAACAAGTACAATTGGGTTCATACAAGTAACTACCGGATTATTATCTGGAAGTGCTTGTTATCTAGAAGTGCTATCAACTGTGCTGTCATGTCAATTCGGTCATTCAATTGCAAACTACAATCCGTAAACTATACAATGACATTTAATGTTCGGGGTCAAGCTGTTTTAACCGAGATTTGTGTGATTGTGAACAGCTAGCGATTACACCTGCATAAGTGTCCTTAAATATGACTTTCAAATCAACCATTGATTCATATCTTAAAGATAAACAGCTATGTGATATACAAATCTAATATTATGGATTGTTGTATTTGTTGATTTAGTGTGTGAGTCCGCACATCGATCGAGTATTAAACGGAAGGAATGTAACACGTTTCCGGCATTAAAGTTTAATGTTCCACTTATTCTCTCCTGGAATTGCATGCACAATTGCCGGGTAAAGAAACTCAAAATCTCTTAGATGACATCAGCTATGTTTCATTGTTAGGTTTAAAGCAATCAAGAGTATAAATATTTGCATTTTTGTTATAGCTACCTTTATTCAAGCTAATTTTAAAACTTTTTTTGTTCATTTCTGCATTAATGAGCAACCGTTTTTCTATTGATTAAAACGCAGTTGCATATTTCATACATCTTTTCAGTCGTATTGTTATAAAGTAAAAACAACATTATTCATAAAACCTTTCATAAACATACATAGGTTTATGTAATAAAACTCATTTCGATATTAATTGAATCGTTAATATCATCAAAGCATCCAAAAAGAAATATTACTAATATACTAATACTACATGACTTTGTATAGCATGTACTATTGATTTTAACTGAGGTAGAAAAGTGTAAAGTGTAACATTGACTTTTTTTTGAAGATTTATACAACTAAATAGTATACATGACCATGAGCAGTGTTTCAGATTCAAAGCATGGTTGTCCCCCTTGCATCAACGAAATATATTCTTAAAATATGTATTTTGGTATACACGTACATGTATAAACAATCTTTTATCTTGATTGGCGGGGAGGAACGATGTTGAATATATTGTAAGTTTAACAAGTTATTCCAATTTCAAGAATTTACAACTGGATCATATGAAAAAAAACCATCAGTTTATTGAACTCATGTACCTAAAGAATATGGATTTTTAAGGTCATTTTCATTATTATGATCCATTTTCATATGGGTAGTGTCCGAGGTTCTTTGCTTGTTTTACCCTACTTTACTTTCTAACCTCTTAAGCAAGTGCATATAAAACGTCCGGCGAATTGGTGTTTGTAAATCAGAATTGAAGTCACTGTACCGACCAAATATATGTCACCGATAAAACGAAAATAAGTATCGGTAACTACCTGATATAAATATGTCGTTACACATTTTGACTTGGTGGAGTTATCGCAAAGTGATACGTTATGTTTGGTATAGGCCTTGTCTTGGTTGCATGACCTCTTACTATATTCAAGTCAAACTATGTATACCTGATATGAGGCCACCGGCCCTGATCACATTTTACATACATACTATTTTGAAAAAAAAAATGATACAAACTACATTTTATCAATTTTCTGACAAAATTCACACATAAGAAAAGAAGTTTATGTTACATAATTTATTTCTTGCATGAAAGAGTGGAAAATATTACGAATGGTAACAATTTTGATAATTTTTACTCTGGCTTAGTTTTTCATATAAACGTTAAGAATAACTACTTCATTCAAATATTTAGTCATTTTCGGGAAAAAGCTCATGTTTAAATGTTATTATGTGTGCGGAAACTAATTTCGTCTCTTTCCATGCTAACGGCATTTTGATTTAAAACATATTCGTATCTAACTTAACTTTGCATTGAAGCTTATTTCTCTTCTTCATTCATGTATTCTGCTTTCTGATATATAATAATTAATTTTGCCTCTTCTGTAAATAAAAATTACCATAAAATCGCGAATTCAGAATCAGTTGCCAAATCATGACAAGGGAAGGAACTTTTCTTATAATAAAATAACGTTAGGGATACAACCATAACTCAACGGCCTTATTCTCTGTTGTTAAAACACTTAAAAAAAACGAATAATTTACTGAAGGAAAACTTAAAAATGTCTTCCAATGTTTGTGTACAATGTCAAATGTACTTCTACGTCATTAACAATGCGACTTATGTGTAAAAATGACAAATATATTTGTTGTAACAGTAAGAAAAAGTCCGTTTATTTGTAGCTTTTTAAATATATGAACCTGATTTCCGATTTGATAAGAAATAAGTCATATGTAACTACAGTGAGCTTATATAAGATTATACATGTACATGAATGTTAAGTATAGGAAATGTAACTTACAATACCACTGTATACATTAAACGAAAATAAAACAGTCGTCATTTTCCCGTGACTTTGTTGGATGTAAACAATTACTGGATAACAAAACAAACAATTAAAATGATAGCAATGATATTACAGATCATTCAGACTGACTAATCATATGTACTCGTTTGATAATAGGATGGATAACACAAATTACCTTTGCTCATTGGTTTGCTTGTACTCTGAACCAAATAAAGACAAACATAAGGTTACGAAAAAATTCAGTCAAAAATAAAATATTTATCGTAATTTGAAGTATCATTTTGAATTCAAATTGAGGATACGGAATTTTATTCACGATACACATTTTGCATTATACTTGAAACGTTACAACTTTTTCTAGAAAACTTAACATTCTCCCCCTTTCACAACAAATTGTATTTAACGGTTATGAACTGATTATCAGATTCTACCAATGATGAGATTTGCCATAACCAATGTGGTAAAATGAAATCGTACAATTAATTGAACCAGGCCATGAACAAAACAAACAGACTTAAACTATATGATGAAATGCGATGCATGGATACCATGTCTCTTTGCACTTATTTTTATCATTGTTGATCAATTATGAAATACTTTAAAGAGATATTGCACCAGTTATATTACAAACAAATATGCAATATTTTTTTATCGTGGGATATATATTATTTGTAAAAAATCACACATAGGCAGGGTCACACAAACTGGCTCGATTCCACAAACGGGCATGTTTTGATACATTTAAAGCTAAATTCCCCCACACAGGTATCTCTTCGAAAGATTCCCACAAGCAGGGGTCTGTTTAATCTAAATATAGCATACCTATATAATGCTATAATAATGCAACCTATAGCCACATTTACAAACGTTTGCGCGGGCAGAGCTGGAACAAATCGACTGACGTCATATTCTAATAATATTATCTCAATTCAGTTTGTTTTAGTTTTGTCCCTTTCTCTTATTGCTACTATCGCAAAAGTCGTACGATTAAATAACATATTTAAAAAGGATGCTCTGCTTGAATATGAATCTCATTTTAAAACATTCATGTTCATTCTTACTACGACGTGCACTACAAATGAAACACCATGATGATATTAGGGAGATATTTTGAAATTGAATTCTTTGATCACGACTAAAAAGCAGTATTTATATATAGAAAACAGTTTATATCATTAAAGAAACTTAATGCTTATTTCAAAATCGGGTATTTAAATCCATCATACTAAAATATACCAAACAACATAAAGCAATTGCTTTTAAATTGTATTACTACTCGGAAATTATTACCAAATAAATTAAATTTTGTTTATGATTGTAACTTTGTTTTTTGGTGGTATGTAAATGTAAATAATTTGACTGTCTAATTTTCGCCAGACCCAGTATCATTTTTCGGTTGTTGGAAATTAATAATAACCATTGTTTTTCGAATAAAAAAACAGTTTCGAAAAAAGATAATTCCTTTAAATCAAATAGACGTGATACTGAATTCACCTCGACTTTGACCGATCTACAGTTTGATACAAGAGGGGCGCGTTTCGAGGCGCGTGGTCAATCTTCATTTTTAAAACTGAAACATAGCTTCTACATAATCACAGAAATTTGACTCTAATTTTCGAGGAATGTTTGCTACATCGGCGGATGTAAATGACTTCAGATCCTCGGCGGAGTGTTCTCGTGCATGACAATAATCTCAATGATCCCAATTTGTTTTCTGTTCCACTATGTCGACGTCTTCTCGGAAGTAAATCTGCATATTTATGGAAATGTATTTTTTAAACATGACCGTTTGTGGAATAATCTCTCAAAATAGAGAGATCATACTCGTTTTTTGAATCACGCCCGTTTTGTGGACTCTTTCAGTTTGTCAGTTATACATATATTTTATGTTAAAGTAATTGTTATCCCATTCTTGATCTTGTTTCCGGATTGATTTAACAAACGCGTATGTTTTATATATTTCAACCGTGTTATATAACTTTATCACACCGCATATTTATATGGAAAATCGTTTATGATCATAAGCTTCAGCTATGAATGATGTATTGACGTGATAAAACTAAGTGCACTGGCGTACCTTGGGATTGCATTCCGGGTTTGATGGGTCAAGGCAAAGATCAATGGTACATTATTTTTGGAAAGCATCCCTTTCTTAAGATTCGGCTAGCAAAGTAATATTTTTAATTTGATGTTATATGTCTTTGGCGTTTACCCGTGCTATTAAACCGAATTTATGTTTAAACTTTTTGCTACTGAGCTTGTTTCTGCAGTTTTTTGCATAAATATAGCAAAGTAAAAATTATTAAAACACCCATATTCATTGTAACTGCAAAAGCAAGCATTCACACAGTTTACAAACTGTCAAATGTACAGAAGTCGATGTCCATGGTATCAAATTAGTAATAACTATCTAGCATACATAAACGTTTGCATTTGAGCATGATAACAGCATTTTCTAGGCATTTTAGGACTCGAACTCATTGAAGGCAAGAATTGTCAGATCATAACTAGCAATATTTCTTAAAAGAATGTATTTACTATTCTAACGTTTTAAACACTATAGTACCTGAACAGATAATTCCGGTGTAAATATGTAAACAAATGAAAGTGGGCTAGAAAACAAATTGTACTATATTGCTAGGGACCGGTTTTTAGAGTTACAAAAAAAAAGAATTCCTTTTCAAAATAGTCCACATAACTGTTTATCTGGCTAACTGACCAACGGACTTGATTAAGCAAATTGTATCATGTACCTAGTTAGGGTCGATTTCAAAGCATTGAATACTCTACTATGGTTGTAAACAGTGTTGCATTTACTCTGATGTCAATCAAACAAAGAATATGGTTAAGCTTCTTTGGACATAGTTTGTGCCTCCGAAGGATCTCTTTTATCGTATAATTTAAATTTGTAGTCGATCAAATTCCCTTACATGTTTTCATGTAATAATAATATTAACCATGACACTTTCTCATGTACATTTCATTTTGTTCTAATTCAATTAGAATAAAGACGGACAGGAGCATATGCGTACAAATGGAATCATGGACGATTACAAGAAACACTTTCCTACACAAGGAAGCAAAAACTGGCTTAAGGGATCAGTGGCAGTTAACATCACAAAACGTGGACTAGCTTCGTTCGCGTGTAATGTCTGTGACGAAATTCGGGTAAATAATTTAAAAATAGCATTGAAACAAGTATTTCCTGACCTTTGTGGGAACTGTTCAATTGTTGAAGCTATACCATGTGACCCTACAAACAACATCTGTAATGCAGGAAAGTGCCGCTTTCACAATGGGCGTGTATTCCGTCCGTGTCTCATAGTGAAATGCAACAACTATCGTTATACTTTCAGTGATAAGATCATTAAAGGATTAGATATAGGAGTTACCTGCAAAAGCTGCAGTACACCAGAAATTGTCCATTGTAATCCAAGAAATAAAGTTTGCAATTCTGGAAGATGCAAATTCCATCTTGACCCAAATACTAAAAACGTTATCTCTTATAGGCCGTGCCTGAAAAATATTTGCGATTCACTTCGAAATTCTATAGAACATACACACAGGTTTCGCAATCCATCTTGGAAGAACACCGATACACGAAAATGGTGTGTAAACGCCTGGGATATTGCCAAGTGCTTTATGCCTCCAGATGGCTACGCAGATGTAGACAATGAGGACGACACTGATTTGAATGGAATCATCAGCTTCTTCATTAATTGTGAAGAGATCCAACACTATTTTACAGCTGATTTGTCCAATACACAAAACATTTGCGTAAAGGTAGTCAGTCACTTTCTCTACATAGATTAAAGATGATTGCGCATTTCTTAGCATCACTGTTGGAACTGGTATCATTCATTATTACAATTAACTTTGCAGATTACAATTAATAAGTGTAAGTTTTAAGAATTATTTCTTTATACACATTTCTGAGAACGGCCAAGATAGTTTACAACATTTTTACTTGACATGGCACATCAACGCCATGTTTTTAATACCATTTGACCAGATACACTTTTATTTGCTTTGTAATTTTGTCAGAAATTTGCTTACAACATTTTAGTCATTAAACGCTTTCTCTTAGCTTTCGACAAACCATTTAAACTCCTAAATACAGGTTCGTGAGGTTGGAAAGCGCCTTCGCCACGCTCCAGGGTTGGATGTAACTGATGCCGACCTCAAAAACTGGTTCTCTGATCTGAAGGCCTTATTCCGTGATCCTACCTTTTACACCGCATGTCCTAATGCACAAATTTCCGTTGACCAGCTAGAACAGGTAAGTTATGTGGGATTGTTTACACTATGTTTAATGTTTATAGTTAATGACTTTAGGGATAAGGCTTCAGTTGATCACGCATTCTTAAAACTATTTTATTATAAAATGTCGGTGTTCTTATATCGTTAATATGAAATGTAAGGTATTCTTCCACCCCTTAGACCGTGATTTTCGCAAGCTAAACGTGATTTCTTTGTAAACAAATCCGCGTCTGTTAAGGTCATGATAACAGTTTAAAGTTATTATGAGACTAAAACCTAGTTGTTGTCAGGGGCGTTGCTTGCATGTGCATTTTATTTATGGGCATGATTTCATCCTGTTTTTCTTTTACCACAAAACGCGCTCGGCGAATATCACTGTATGGTCAATTTAACGGATGAAAGCGTAGCAGTGCTAAAGGGCCTTCCGCAGTTTGAAAGACCAAAAGCATAAAACTAAAAGAAAACAATTTTATTTAGTTTTGAGGTTCAATATTTAGCAAGGATAGTTCATTATAGCCGTCGCAACATGTTTAGCATTAATTAGGAGTAAATATTTTTTTACGAAAGAAGATTTGATCAGATCTCCATAAAAACAATTACATTTTTCCAGAAAATTAATGTCTTATTACAAAATGAATATGTTTATGGGTCTAAATTGGCAGTACTACCCAATGAACAATATATTGAGACTTTATGGTGATTGCAGCTATTTGAAGAAAAATATTTGCATTTTTGTAACCGGAAAATGAATGGCGACAGTCTTTTCTAAAAATATGTGAATGCTTTTTGTCCCAAAATCTGATAAAATCTTCTTTCGTAAAATTTGGTCAATTCAATAATACCGCCAAAATATGACACAAAGAATGTATGTTTTACTATAAAAAAAGATCGTTCCTCAAAACTAAATAAAAAAAGAACTTTTGAAACGTTTTATTTATAGTATTTCCCCACCCACTTTTGCATTGTGGAAGGCCTTTAAGTGGAAACGGTGTCCGCCTCTGTAGCAGCCTCATGTAGATGTTATTTACCAAGATTGTTCAAATTATGTCCCTGGGATCAAAAGTAGATCCGCTTACGGGGTCACAAGTTTTCGGTATACTTATATTTAAAAAGTTCGAAATTCTTCTGCTCTGAAATCACATGGCACAGACCTTTAATATTAGGTATATTGGTGGTTGTTCGTCAACATTGTTTATTGGTGTCAAAGCTGGCCCCCAGGGGTGTCAGGTTTTCTGTATACTTATATAGTAAAATCTTAGGCACAGACCCTTGATATTTGGTATATAGCCTTATGTAGTGGTTCTTTACCAAGATTGTTTAAATAATGTCATTGGGGTGAAAATTGGCTCTGCCCAAGGGGTTAATATTTCCTATATATTAACAGAGTGACACTTTAAAAAGTATTATTTTCTGAAACTGCAAAGCCCAGACCTTTGAAATTTGGTATGTAGGCTCATGTAATGGCGTTTTACCATATCTAATCAAATAATGTCCGTTGGCTTAAAGTTGGCTACGTCCCGGGGGTCCCTTTTTCTTTATACTAAGTCAAATATTTTCTGAAACCGCTAGGCCTAACCCCTTGATACTTGGGATCTAGCCTCGTGTAGTGGTTATTAACTACCAGCATATTTAAAAGCAATTCCGTAGCAATTGATACTTTCCTTAGCAACCATTCACATCCTTATTAGCCACTAATTTACTAAGCAACCAATGATTTTCAAAGCAAACAATACAAACCTTAGCATCGTTCTATTCAACCGATGACATTCTTAGCATTCGGTAACTAACATAGATATCAAGAATTTCCTTAGCGATTACTTACTACCTTAGCAAGCAATGGTTTTCTTACCAATTCTTACTTAGCAACTGCCTAGACCATAGCAACCAACGACTTCCTTAGCAACCATTGACTTCCATAGCAAAAGTCGTCTTCCATCGCATAAACATCCATTGTCATTGAAAATAACCGGCTGACAACGTCTTGACTTCCCAAGAAATACTATTGATTTCCCTTTACAAGAGCTTAATACCATATCGAACATCAAACTACTCGGCAACCGCTAAATTCCTTAGCAAGCAGCAACATCCACAATAACCACTGACATGTTTGTCATTTTAGCAGGCCATTTTGGCCCTCTTGTTTAACTGTTTTAATAATATGTGTTATTATAGATCTGGGTATGCAGGCCGTTTATTTGCAACAAACCAAATACTGTATTTTACAGCTTGATAATGACGATATAACGATCGAGCGTTCAGAAATAATTGCAGCCATCAAAGACTCAGTGAACTATTTAAAAAGTTTAAGTGCTTCTTCTGATCTCGAAGCGCTTGCCGACATACCTAATCAAATTGGTATCCTTGACAAGAAAATCAAAGAAATATCTGCAGAAGGATTAATTCAGATTGAAAGGGCCACGAAAGCTGGCGTCATTGATATCGTGCATGCAATAGAAGAAGGACGCGAACATATCAGAGAGGAAGTGGACAGGGGCATATCATCGATTAGAGACTCGAGTGAAACAAACGGCATTGCGATAGATGAATTTAAAACAGGTTAGTTTATTTTTATACCAATTATTGATATAAACGGTCTCATCAAAGTGTATCTTATTCAATAAATATGTACACTCATATTAGTATAACTTAAATGAACGTATTTTGTTTGAAATGTGTGTTCTTCTGGAAAGCAGAATCTTAAGAATGACCCTGAAAGTATAAACACTATGCTGATGATTGTACAAATTATGCTTTATTGATGTTAAATGTATGCAACATCAATGCAACAAGTGATGTCATTGACGCTACTGTTATTCAAACATCCGAATTTATCCTATTCATGTACTTTCAATTATTCTGATACATTTTTTTATCAAGGTTTTAGTTAGATTTTCAAATAGAAATTGTGTAAAAAATGAGTACAAATATAAACATTAGACCAAATGCACGAGACACACGTTAGGTTTAAATCGCTCACTGAGTTGACAGATTGTTGAGGACGATATTTAGCAAAAGAACCCATATAAAAGTGAAATTATGAAGAACCAATACAACTGCGTTCCTTCTCCTTATTGTTAATTTTAAAATGTGATGCTAACATGTTTACATTTCAAATGTTCATACTTATACGAGTTTACTGTTAGATATTATTTGTACATATTTGTAACCAGAATGGTAGTAGTGTCACTGTTAAAACGATGTCGATCGCACATATTTATTTCCAATTACAGAGCTGAAGAAGAACCTAATTAGCTATCATCAGGAATACAATTCTACATTAACACTAGGTCCATTTTTTGAGCTTGATGATACCAAACTCGAGGACTTCTATGTGCCGCCTAAGATAGTGAAACTCGATCCAAGTACCATTGACAACGTAAAAGAAGGACACGAATGTACCACAGAAACTATTACAACTTTAGATCAGTTGTTTGATTCCAAAAAAATCGTTGTCATAACTGCAGACGCAGGTGTTGGAAAAACATCATTTTGTAAGTATTTAACTGTTTTGTGGTGCGCAGAACAAGACGAAAATGATGAAATCATATCAAAATTTAAAACATCTCACAATTTCCCACGCGATAGCGAATACTTAAAACAATTCACATACATGTTCTATATTCAAGGTCAAGGTATGCAATACGATAATATGGAGGATATAATTTTTGCACATACAAAGTTAGTATATTTCGGATTGGAAAGAACGAATAAGGCATTCGATGAACTATTGTCAAAAGAGAAAGGTTTGATTTTCCTAGACGGTTTGGACGAATCTTGTCTTTCGTCTCTCCATCCCTTACCAGCAAATAGGAAATATATTGTTGTCTTAACTATGCGCACATGGAAGCTTGCAAACATAACACTTCCCAGTAAGCGTTCATATCAAAGTGCACAGATCGAATTAATGGACGAGACTGCGTCAAGAAAACTTATTTGTCATGCAAATGATTGTTTAAACCGAAAATCTGGCACCTTATATGACATCGAAGATTTTATATCCGCCGTGAAGAATCACTATGTTGATACACTGCTTGTAAACCCTATGTTTTCCATGCAGTTGTTATGTGTCTATCACGACAGGCGTAATGCCACTCGTACAAAAAGTGCTTCACCGGACGGTCAAGGTGACGACGGTAATTCAGAAACTACTTCTTATCATAGAACACGGACTGACCTTGGTAGGACTAGGTCGCATATATTTGCGCACATTATTGAAATTATGCTGCAAAACGTGAAAGAGTCCCGAAAAGGAGATCTCCAAAGAGTGGATCAATCGAATGCGATGGCGAATAACATGAGGGATTCTCTTCCTATGTGTTTTCGTGAGAACACTTTAACATACAATGAATTTGCAAATTTTATCCTTCATATAGGTAAACTGGCATTTAACTGTTTATTAAACGAACATAAAAATATTTTATGGAAACATGAAATTGAGACGTATCTTTCCTCGGAGGAAATCGACGTACTCCTTAAATCCGGACTTCTTTCGGCAACAAAAACAGGAAAATGTACTTCAAAAAGTATTATGTACTGTTTTTTGCATCAAACTTACATGGAAATGCTAGCGAGTGTTTATTTATCTTCCCTTCACATTGAAGGAAAAGAATGGCAAATGTTTGAGCAGCGGTTTGGGATCAAAGTATCGCCTGATATGTTGTCCTTTTTGTGTGTCATGAACTACAAACAGGGTTGCAGGTGTTTCGACATATACCAAGCTGTGGAAAGAACGTATCTTACACGTTATACATTTCACATCGATGAGCTAAAAAACTACCAGTCGTGTGTACAAATGGCATATGAAGAATGCCGCAATAATGGTATTGATGTTCCTCAACTGTTTTTGAAACATGCACTTGTTGGAAAACCCTATCCGTTTAAACTAGATCCGGCTTTATTGCAAAAAAGCTACATTGATCTTGAATCGATTGCATTTATAACACATAATGGATGCCAAGAATTACTGCCAATTATTAATTCACAGAAACTCAAATTCCTGTTCGTACAAAAGTCAAATCTGCAATGCTCGAATGATATGAATCTTTCACTATGTAAACACCTTTCTGATGTAGTTATAGTAGACAGTAAATTTCCTGACCTCATTGTTAACCCGTCTTCCCTAGAGCAGTTCGTTGTTTACGTGAATCCAGATTTGTTGATACAAGAGTTATCACCCATGAAGGTATCATTTGAGGGCGGTGACCAGTTCTCATGCAGTCTTCAAAGACTATGCTTAGTGAACGTTGTTATGGAAGCTCCCCTTGATATCTTACAGTGTCAAAATCTACGGGAATTGCATGTTGACAACATGCCTTTTACAGATCAAATGCATCTAGATCTCAGTGGTCTGACAAATCTTTCTGAGATCAGTATACACAACAATCGCTTGGCCCATCTCACCATCAACCCGTCTTTCATAACAGAATTCTGGATAAGCATGGGACCAGAGTTAATACAAGAGTTATCACCCATGAAGGTATCATTTGAGGGCGGTGAACAGTTCTCATGCAGTCTTCAAAGACTATGCTTAGTGAACGTTGTTATGGAAGCTCCCCTTGATATCTTACAGTGTCAAAATCTACGGGAATTGCATGTTGACAACATGTCTTTTACAGATCAAATGCATCTAGATCTCAGTGGTCTGACAAATCTTTCTAAGATCACTATACACAACATTCGCTTGGCCCATCTCACCATCAACCCGTCTTTCGTACAAGAATTCTGGATAAGCATGAGACCAGAGTTAATACAAGAGTTATCACCCATGAAGGTATCATTTGAGGGCGGTGAACAGTTCTCATGCAGTCTTCAAAGACTATGCTTAGTGAACGTTGTTATGGAAGCTCCCCTTGATATCTTACAGTGTCAAAATCTACGGGAGTTGTATGCTAACAACATGTCGTTTACGGATCAAATGCATCTAAATCTCAGCAGTCTGACAAATCTTTCTGAGATCACTATACAAAACAATCGCTTGGCCCATCTCACCATCAACCCGTCTTTCATAACAGAATTCTGGATAAGCATGGGACCAGAGTTAATACAAGAGTTATCACCCATGAAGGTATCATTTGAGGGCGGTGAACAGTTCTCATGCAGTCTTCAAAGACTATGCTTAGTGAACGTTGTTATGGAAGCTCCCCTTGATATCTTACAGTGTCAAAATCTACGGGAGTTGTATTTTGACAACATGTCTTTTACAGATCAAATGCATCTAGATCTCAGTGGTCTGACAAATCTTTCTAAGATCACAATAGAGAACCACCGCTTGGCCCATCTCACCATCAACCCGTCTTTCGTACAAGAATTCTGGATTAGCATGGGACCAGAGTTAATACAAGAGTTATCACCCATGAAGGTATCATTTGAGGGCGGTGAACAGTTCTCATGCAGTCTTCAAAGACTATGCTTAGTGAACGTTGTTATGGAAGCTCCCCTTGATATCTTACAGTGTCAAAATCTACGGGAGTTGTATTTTGACAACATGTCTTTTACAGATCAAATGCATCTAGATCTCAGTGGTCTGACAAATCTTTCTAAGATCACAATAGAGAACAACCACCGCTTGGCCCATCTCACCATCAACCCGTCTTTCGTACAAGAATTGTGGATTAGCATGGGACCAGAGTTAATACAAGAGTTATCACCCATGAAGGTATCATTTGAGGGCGGTGAACAGTTCTCATGCAGTCTTCAAAGACTATGCTTAGTGAACGTTGTTATGGAAGCTCCCCTTGATATCTTACAGTGTCAAAATCTACGGGAGTTGTATTTTGACAACATGTCTTTTACAGATCAAATGCATCTAGATCTCAGTGGTCTGAGAAATCTTTCTAAGATCACAATAGAGAACCACCGCTTGGCCCATCTCACCATCAACCCGTCTTTCGTACAAGAATTGTGGATTAGCATGGGACCAGAGTTAATACAAGAGTTATCACCCATGAAGGTATCATTTGAGGGCGGTGAACAGTTCTCATGCAGTCTTCAAAGACTATGCTTAGTGAACGTTGTTATGGAAGCTCCCCTTGATATCTTACAGTGTCAAAATCTACGGGAGTTGTATGTTGACAACATGTCAATTACGGATCAAATGCATCTAAATCTCAGCAGTCTGACAAATCTTTCTGAGATCACTATACACAACAATCGCTTGGGCCATCTCACCATCAACCCGTCTTTCATAACAGAATTCTTGATAAGCATGGGACCAGAGTTAATACAAGAGTTATCACCCATGAAGGTATCATTTGAGGGTGGTGAACAGTTCTCATGCAGTCTTCAAAGACTATGCTTAGTGAACGTTGTTATGGAAGCTCCCCTTGATATCTTACAGTGTCAAAATCTACGGGAGTTGTATGTTGACAACATGTCTTTTACAGATCAAATGCATCTAAATCTCAGTGGTCTGACAAATCTTTCTAAGATCACAATAGAGAACCACCGCCTGGCCCATCTCACCATCAACCCGTCTTTCGTACAAGAATTGTGGATTAGCATGGGACCAGAGTTAATACAAGAGTTATCACCCATGAAGGTATCATTTGAGGGCGGTGAACAGTTCTCATGCAGTCTTCAAAGACTATGCTTAGTGAAAGTTGTTATGGAAGCTCCCCTTGATATCTTACAGTGTCAAAATCTACGGGAGTTGTATGTTGACAACATGTCGTTTACGGATCAAATGCATCTAAATCTCAGTGGTCTGACAAATCTTTCTGAGATCACTATACAAAACAATCGCTTGGCCCATCTCACCATCAACCCGTCTTTCATAACAGAATTCTGGATAAGCATGGGACCAGACTTAATACAAGAGTTATCACCCATGAAGGTATCATTTGAGGGCGGTGAACAGTTCTCATGCAGTCTTCAAAGACTATGCTTAGTGAACGTTGTTATGGAAGCTCCCCTTGATTTCTCACAGTGTCAAAATCTACGGGAATTGAATGTTGACAACATGTCTTTTACAGATCAAATGCATCTAGATCTCAGTGGTCTGACAAATCTTTCTAAGATCACAATAAAGAACCACCGCCTGGCCCATCTCACCATCAACCCGTCTTTCGTACAAGAATTCTGGATTAGCATGGGACCAGAGTTAATACAAGAGTTATCACCCATGAAGGTATCATTTGAGGGCGGGGAACAGTTCTCATGCAGTCTTCAAAGACTATGCTTAGTGAACGTTGTTATGGAAGCTCCCCTTGATATCTTACAGTGTCAAAATCTACGGGAGTTGTATGTTGACAACATGTCGTTTACGGATCAAATGCATCTAAATCTCAGTGGTCTGACAAATCTTTCTAAGATCACTATACAAAACAATCGCTTGGCCCATCTCACCATCAACCCGTCTTTCATAACAGAATTCTGGATAAGATTGGGACCAGAGTTAATACAAGAGTTATCGCCCATGAAGGTATCATTTGAGGGCGGTGAACAGTTCTCATGCAGTCTTCAAAGACTATGCTTAGTGAACGTTGTTATGGAAGCTCCCCTTGATATCTTACAGTGTCAAAATCTACGGGAGTTGTATGTTGACAACATGTCGTTTACGGATCAAATGCATCTAAATCTCAGTAATCTGTCAAATCTTTCTAAGATCAGTATACACAACAATCGCTTGGCCCATCTCACCAACAACCCGTCTTTCATAACATAATTCTGGATAAGCATGGGACCAGAGTTAATACAAGAGTTATCACCCATGAGGGTATCATTTGAGGGCGGTGAACAGTTCTCATGCAGTCTTCAAAGACTATGCTTAGTGAACGTTGTTATGGAAGCTCCCCTTGATATCTTACAGTGTCAAAATCTACGGGAGTTGTATGTTGACAACATGTCTTTTACAGATCAAATGCATCTAACTCTCAGTGGTCTGACAAATCTTTCTAAGATCACTATACAGAACAACCGCCTGGCCCATCTCACCATCAACCCGTCTTTCGTACAAACATTCTGGATTAGCATGGGACCAGAGTTAATAGAAGAGTTATCACCCATGAAGGTATCATTTGAGGGCGATAAACAGTTCTCATGCAGTCTTCAAAGATTATGCTTAGTGAACGTTGTTATGGAAGCTCCCCTTGATATCTTACAGTGTCAAAATCTACGGGAGTTGTATGTTGACAACATGTCGTTTACGGATCAAATGCATCTAAATCTCAGTGGTTTGACAAATCTTTCTAAGATCATTATACAAAACAATCGCTTGGCCCATCTCACCATCAACCCGTCTTTCATAACAGAATTCTGGATTAGCATGAGGCCAGAGTTAATACAAGAGTTATCGCCCATGAAGATATCATTTGAGGGCGGGGAACAGTTCTCCTGCAGTCTTCAAAGACTCTGCCTAGTGAACGTTGTTATGGAAGCTCCCCTTGATATCTTACAGTGTCAAAATCTACGGGAATTGCTTGTTGACAAAAATTCTTTTACAGAACAAATGCATCTAAATCTCAGCGGTCTGACAAAGCTTTCTAAGATCACTACACAAAACAATCGCTTGGCCCATCTCACCATAAACCCGTCTTTCATAGAAGTATTATGGATAAGAATGACGCAAGAGTTAATACAAGAGTTATCGCCCATGAAGATATCATTTGAGGGCGGGGAACAATTCTCCTGCAGTCTTCAAAGACTCTGCCTAGTGAACGTTATTATAGAAGCTCCCCTTGATTTCTCACAGTGTCAAAATCTACGGGAATTGCGTGTTGACAACATGTCTTTTGCAGATCAAATGCATCTAGATCTCAGTGGTCTGACAAATCTTTCTAAGATCACAATAAAGAACCACCGCCTAGCCCATCTCACTATCAACCCGTCTTTCATAATAAAATTCTGGATTAGAATGAGGCCAGAGTTAATACAAGAGTTATCACCCATGAAGGTATCATTTCTGGGCGGTGAACAGTTCTCATGCAGTCTTCAAAGACTATGCTTAGTGAACGTTGTTATGGACGCTCCCCTTGATATCTTACAGTGTCAAAATCTACGGGAATTGCGTATTGTAAGCATGTCGTTTACGGAACAAATGCAACTAAATCTCAGTTGTCTGACAAATCTTTCTAAGATCACTATACAAAACAATCGCTTGGCCCATCTCACCATCAACCCGTCTTTCATAACAGAATACTGTATAAGATTGGGACCAGAGTTAATACAAGAGTTATCGCCCATGAAGGTATCATTTGAGGGCGGTGAACAGTTCTCATGCAGTCTTCAAAGACTATGCTTAGTGAACGTTGTAATGGAAGCTCCCCTTGATATCTTACAGTGTCAAAATGTACGGGAGTTGTATGTTGACAACATGTCGTTTACGGAGCAAATGCATCTAAATCTCAGCAGTCTGACAAATCTTTCTGAGATCACTATACACAACAATCGCTTGGCCCATCTCACCATCAACCCGTCTTTCATAACAGAATTCTGGATTAGCATGGGACCAGAGTTAATACAAGAGTTATCACCCATGAAGGTATCATTTGAGGGCGGTGAACAGTTCTCATGCAGTCTTCAAATACTATGCTTAGTGAACGTTGTTATGGAAGCTCCCCTTGATATCTTACAGTGTCAAAATCTACGGGAGTTGTATGTTGACAACATGTCTTTTACAGATCAAATGCATCTAGATCTCAGTGGTCTGAGAAATCTTTCTAAGATCACAATAGAGAACCACCGCCTGGCCCATCTCACCATCAACCCGTCTTTCGTACAAGAATTGTGGATTAGCATGGGACCAGAGTTAATACAAGAGTTATCACCCATGAAGGTATCATTTGAGGGCGGTGAACAGTTCTCATGCAGTCTTCAAAGACTATGCTTAGTGAACGTTGTTATGGAAGCTCCCCTTGATATCTTACAGTGTCAAAATGTACGGGAGTTGTATGTTGACAACATGTCGTTTACGGAACAAATGCATCTAAATCTCAGCGGTCTGACAAATCTTTCTGAGATCACTATACACAACAATCGCTTGGCCCATCTCACCATCAACCCGTCTTTCATAACAGAATTCTGGATTAGCATGAGGCCAGAGTTAATGCAAGAGTTATCACCCATGAAGGTATCATTTCTGGGCGGTGAACAGTTCTCATGCAGTCTTCAAAGACTATGCTTAGTGAACGTTGTTATGGAAGCTCCCCTTGATATCTTACAGTGTCAAAATCTACGGGAGTTGTATGTTGACAACACGTCATTTACAGATCAAATGCATCTAACTCTCAGTGGTCTGACAAATCTTTCTAAGATCACTATACACAACATTCGCTTGGCCCATCTCACCATCAACCCGTCTTTCGTACAAGAATTCTGGATTAGCATGGGACCAGAGTTAATACAAGAGTTATCACCCATGAAGGTATCATTTCTGGGCGGTGAACAGTTCTCATGCAGTCTTCAAAGACTATGCTTAGTGAACGTTGTTATGGACGCTCCCCTTGATATCTTACAGTGTCAAAATCTACGGGAATTGCGTATTGTAAGCATGTCGTTTACGGAACAAATGCAACTAAATCTCAGTTGTCTGACAAATCTTTCTAAGATCACTATACAAAACAATCGCTTGGCCCATCTCACCATCAACCCGTCTTTCATAACAGAATACTGTATAAGATTGGGACCAGAGTTAATACAAGAGTTATCGCCCATGAAGGTATCATTTGAGGGCGGTGAACAGTTCTCATGCAGTCTTCAAAGACTATGCTTAGTGAACGTTGTAATGGAAGCTCCCCTTGATATCTTACAGTGTCAAAATGTACGGGAGTTGTATGTTGACAACATGTCGTTTACGGAGCAAATGCATCTAAATCTCAGCAGTCTGACAAATCTTTCTGAGATCACTATACACAACAATCGCTTGGCCCATCTCACCATCAACCCGTCTTTCATAACAGAATTCTGGATTAGCATGGGACCAGAGTTAATACAAGAGTTATCACCCATGAAGGTATCATTTGAGGGCGGTGAACAGTTCTCATGCAGTCTTCAAATACTATGCTTAGTGAACGTTGTTATGGAAGCTCCCCTTGATATCTTACAGTGTCAAAATCTACGGGAGTTGTATGTTGACAACATGTCTTTTACAGATCAAATGCATCTAGATCTCAGTGGTCTGAGAAATCTTTCTAAGATCACAATAGAGAACCACCGCCTGGCCCATCTCACCATCAACCCGTCTTTCGTACAAGAATTGTGGATTAGCATGGGACCAGAGTTAATACAAGAGTTATCACCCATGAAGGTATCATTTGAGGGCGGTGAACAGTTCTCATGCAGTCTTCAAAGACTATGCTTAGTGAACGTTGTTATGGAAGCTCCCCTTGATATCTTACAGTGTCAAAATGTACGGGAGTTGTATGTTGACAACATGTCGTTTACGGAACAAATGCATCTAAATCTCAGTGGTCTGACAAATCTTTCTAAGATCACTATACACAACATTCGCTTGGCCCATCTCACCATCAACCCGTCTTTCATAACAGAATTCTGGATATGGATGAGGCCAGAGTTAATGCAAGAGTTATCACCCATGAAGGTATCATTTGAGGGCGGTGAACAGTTCTCATGCAGTCTTAAAAGACTATGCTTAGTGAACGTTGTTATGGAAGCTCCCCTTGATATCTTACAGTGTCAAAATCTACGGGAGTTGTATGTTGACAACATGTCGTTTACAGATCAAATGCATCTAAATCTCAGTGGTCTGACAAATCTTTCTAAGATCACTATACACAACATTCGCTTGGCCCATCTCACCATCAACCCGTCTTTCGTACAAGAATTCTGGATAAGCATGAGACCAGAGTTAATACAAGAGTTATCACCCATGAATGTATCATTTGAGGGCGGTGAACAGTTCTCATGCAGTCTTCAAAGACTATGCTTAGTGAACGTTGTTATGGACGCTCCCCTTGATATCTTACAGTGTCAAAATCTACGAGAATTGTGTGTTGATAACATGCCTTTTACAGATCAAATGCATCTAAATCTCAGTGGTCTGACAAATCTTTCTAAGATCACTATACAAAACAATCGCTTGGCCCATCTCACCATCAACCCGTCTTTCATAACAGAATTCTGGATAAGCATGAGGCCAGAGTTAATACAACAGTTATCGCCCATGAAGGTATCATTTGAGGGCGGTGAACAGTTCTCATGCAGTCTTCAAAGACTATGCTTAGTGAACGTTGTTATGGAAGCTCCCCTTGATATCTTACAGTGTCAAAATCTACGGGAGTTGTATGTTGACAACATGTCGTTTACGGATCAAATGCATCTAAATCTCAGTGGTCTGACAAATCTTTCTAAGATCACTATACAAAACAATCGCTTGGCCCATCTCACTGTCAACCCGTCTTTCATAACAGAATTGTGGATTAGCATGAGGCCAGAGTTAATGCAAGAGTTATCGCCCATGAAGGTATCATTTGAGGGCGGGGAACAGTTCTCATGCAGTCTTCAAAGACTATGCTTAGTGAACGTTGTTATGGAAGCTCCCCTTGATATCTTTCAGTGTCAAAATCTACGGGAATTGCGTGTTGAAAACATGTCTTTTACAGAACTAATGCATCTAGATCTCAGCGGTCTGAAAAATATTTCTAACATCAATATACGGAACAGCCGCCTGGCTAAACTAACCATCAATCCGTCTTGTGTAGAGGAGAAGTTTTGGATTTTCGTCAATCAAAAGTTGTTGCATGAGTTACCGCCGATAAAGGTGTCATTTGTTGTCGAGGAACATTTTTCTAGCAGACTACAACAGCTCTGCTTAGTGAACGTTATTATGGACGTTCGTCTTGAACTTATACAGTGTCAAAATCTAAGGAAACTGTACGTTGACAGCATTTCATTCACAGAAGATCTTAATCTCACTGGTCTCAAAAATCTTTGTTCTATCTCTATACGGAACAGTTGTCTAAAACACATAACAGTTAATCCTTCTGATCTCGAGGAATTTGTAGTAAAGTTCGAACCAGACTTCATAAGCAAAACAAGACAGACAAAATTGTCGTTTGAGGGTGGTTGTTTTTCTGGAAAACTGAAAACATTATGTTTAGTTAATACAATAGTCTTAGGTTTAGAATCCGTCGATTTGAGGTCGTGTATTAACTTGCAGTCAATTCAAGCTGATCGTCCTATACGAATGGGAGCGTGCATTTATAGTCAATTAGAAGAAATTCGATTTTTCGGTAATAACAAAGAACAAAGCATACTTGGCATAGTTTCAAATCGTAGTTCATGGTTTCCTTCAGTCAGGCGAATATGGTTTGAAAGCATATCAAGTAAAAAGTTAAACTCCTTTTCATGTATATTGTCGTATTTACAAATGGTTGATCTTATAGGGTTTGAATTTATTTGTTTTGACAAACACGTTGAAGGAATCGTGCGCAATTTCTCTGTAAAGAAGTATGTGTTTAATAAAGTAAGAATTTCCAACATAAAAAATTTAGTAAATTTGTTTTTTAATCTAAACATTCCGGCAGTTAATCACTCACGTCTGGACAATGTTGCTGTTAGGGAGGTCTGTTTTTCAAATTGTGATGTCATTGGATCTACATTCGCCGACGTAAACTCTGCTGTTCATGAATTGGAAACATTTTGGAATGTGAAATATGATCCCAGACCCAGAAGTATTGATGTTTTTTCTGAACACGTTAGTCCCTGTAAAAAGGCAAAACGTCATGAAACTGTCCGACTTAGAACTTTGCATTTGACTGCAAAATAAGTCACGCATCGAAACTAGCAATGGTATTCTATGTGGACGTGCTAACACTGTTTTGCACGATTTTAAAGCAAAATATTTCCATGTCTGTAAAATCAACGTTTTGGTTTACTTGTTTATAAAACCCAATTCAATAAAGAAATGTCTTAATTATACAAAATTATGACACACGGCTGTGCATATAACGGGACATGATCTCAATTCCTAATGGAGTACGGCATAAAGTGATAGAAACATGACTACACATTAAGGATGCAGGCATAAAGCACAAGATGCACTACAACAAAATGTTTATCTAAAGTTGCCAATTTCTATACTTAAAAGGCAAATCCTAAACGTTAAACAGTTAAACAGTAAACAATTTTGTACTATACATTTATTATAGAACAATAAAAAGAGACCGCTTGATGCAAATTAAATTGAACCTTAAAACAAAACGTGACATTCTATAACTCAAACAGTTTGTTAATAAAGTGAGTAGGTAAGGTCGACTGCTTACTTGTACATACACTTTATACTATTGGTTGAATATGTTTAATGTTAAAGGTATGATGATTTTGACTATGATGACAACTACAGAAACGTGCGATTAAGAATACTTAAGAAAACCTTACTGACTAACAAATTTTCTATCCTGATTTATTCCCATATGTTCTTATTTTCCATATAATATAAATGTGTATCTTATTTATAGTGATTAAGTTTAACTATAAGACAAATACACACTTCAAAACAGACCTTTGTTTGATAAAATAATAGTATATTTAAAACGTTGGTATTTTCATGTTTCTATGCAATATCGAAAAGTGTTAACTTGTCGTTATTAATTGTAACGAGTGTCTAATTTATCCTTTTTTGTTTTATTTTATTCCGACATTAAAAAGAACAAATATAAAATTTGCTTTAACAATATTAGTTAAGAAGAACAACAGACGTTTTTGTCTTTTTAGACGTGACAATAATGCAGATATTTGAAACAAAAAAGTTCAAAAAATCATCATGATTATAACTAATATTTTGTTAAAATATTTAGTGAATCAATACATGGCACTTGTTATTTGTTGGTTTGGTTGGCTTGTTATTTAAGTTTTCCCAAGCAACATGTGTTAGCCAGTCTCTGTGAACACGCAGTATGATAGCATTACAAAATTGAAGAATACAAGTGTAAATGTAAAAACACGTTAAAAACAGTCAAGTAAGAAATAAGCAACTTTAAAGCAACAGTCTTTTCAGCATGATTTTAGTTGACCACGTAAACGTCATTGATTTTTTTTATACGAAAAAGTGGTTTTCAAGAATTTAATATGTTTTTACATAAACATTTATTTAGAGAACTAATATAACCTTCAACAGGATAATTAATCATAAAATTGGGTTAAAGACCCATTATGCCGTCGACTGAAACATGTTTTTAATGTTTTAGGTACCTTTACACTTGTATATATATTTTTTTTATTTTCACATTACTAGTACAATGTAGCGACAAATCATTTATTGCTCATTAGGGAAAGCAATTTGCTTACTGCTCAATTCTCTAAATCTATGATTTTCAATTGCAAGTGTATGTCTTAATAGTTTCGACATTATACTGTATGTTTCTGTATCCACTTGCATGTGTTTTGTATAATTGTATAAGTCTTAATAATGCACTAACCGGACCACCAATGGTGAGCAACGTACTTACAACCCTTTCCATCAGAGTATAATTTGAAACATATAATGTTATTGTTGCGATTTGCTTATCCTACTTTTATGAATTTTCGTGGACACTATACATGTTCACTTATGATTTCTATTATTGTTTTTCTTATGAATAGATCATGACTTCGTGTTAATACTACTCATGTAAACATATTATGTTTGGTTTCTATTTTTTTTAATCCGATATTAATGAGTGGGCATTTATTACATATCTATGTATTTAAAACGAGTTTATTTTAGCTAATGTATAAATTGATTGTATACCATCGGACTTCTATAAGAGTTTTGATATTGTCATGGTCATAATCTATAAAAAGTAGCCACTATGTGTTAGTAGTGACATGTTGTTGTCTTTAACGACTATAAACCGTATGTATGTATGTATGTAGATGTAATTGCTGATTGTTTAACGACATATCTGTTACACCCCATTATGGTTATTATACTGTGTAATATGATGCTATTATAATACCAAACTGTTTGTTTTTAAACAATTTGTACATGTCCATTTTCATAGTTCAATAAATGAATAGTATTCTTTAAGTATTGTGTTTCTTTCTGTGTGAATGCAAAACAAAACAGCTATCCTAAAGAGCATGCTACGCATCATGTCCCGTGCGTTCTTTGTTCATTTATGATGACTTTATGATGACCCACGCTTATAATGATTTACTCAACATGAACGTTTTACGACAATGGTATACGTATGCATACATTGCATATATTGTCATGAAGAAGACTAAGATAGATGCTGTTTAAATTAAATTTCATGCTTAACTCGGTATGGATTTAGGATGAGGATGAGTATCTTCCATGGCCGAGTGTAAGTGATTTCGATTATGTTAATAGTCAAACCGGTCTTTAAATAGTTCTGAGGAGAGTGAATCATTTCTTGAAAGGTGCGTGAAAACATTTTTATGGTGACATTTTAAGCGGGAAATAATTAATTAGCATTCTAAATATTGCTAAAAGACATGGTTTCTAAGATGCTACAGACGATAGTCTTCAACAAGGGAGGTAATACAATGTGATGACCATTAAAAGGAGTTCCATACGGGTACGTGTTTCATCTTTAGCCGTCGGCAAGATAAGAATTTCTAGCATGGTTAAATTTTTGGATCTACTTATCTGAGGTGGGAGAAATTAGTATACACTGTCTGTCTTCTTTATGGTGGTTATTGCGAACCATTCATAAATCATTTAAATTTAAACGTTGCCAACTTGTTTATTGCTCATCTTCTCTGCTACTATACATGCTCCAGCCTTCTCCTTGACCCTCGGTTATGTAACATGTCCTTAAAATCTGAAAAATGGTCTAATTGTTCTGATGGCAATTAAAAAGAGGTTAAACATAGTACATGTACATTTGAACCAAAATATTGCCGAGCCGCATTTTGCATTGAAATTCATGCACAATGTGACAAGAAAATAGTGCTGTAACGTTTGGTAATTAAGTGCCATGTTTCTTATGACAATAAAACAGTAAGACTTTGATACATTTGTTTTGTACCTAATCTGTTTGTAATATCTCAATGGCTATGCACACACAGGTCCATGCTTAAAATGGAATTTAAAATGTAGGTTGTCCTTGTCTTTATTATAAATATTGACGATTCGTCTATTCACCGGCCGATGGAGAACGAAGGTCGCTTGATCATGACCCATCCAGACCAGCTTTTTGTACGTCAGCATGTGTCGCAAGCTCTAGGATGCACGAACATGTCGGAAATAATGCTAAATGCTATCTTAGGAACAATCGAAATAAAACCGCATTACCAGACGGCTGAACCATATAGCCCAATTCATGATAATTGAAGTAAGGCTTGGTGTCAACTGTATATTAAAATGACATATATATCAATAACGATAGATAGACAAACCTTCGTCCAAAATAAAATACATTCCAATGTTGTTGATGAACGCGGCTCTATGTATTTTTTGTTTTCATTTTAATTAACAAAACGTCCATTGGAATTATATTAAGTTCAATACTAACATTATTTCAGCAAGTAGACGTCAAAGAAACGGCGTGTACACATTTTGTACTCAAAAATCACTGGCTTATCATAAGAACATCTGTAGTATATGTTGCAGTTAATTTAAATGGAAAATGAGCATTTTCACAATTTATACAGTTTTTGCAATGAAAAACAACAACATTTGCTTCATATTATCCAGAATGTTTGTCGACCAACAATAATTTTATTTTTATCTTTCTTTTTTCAAACAATTAAAATAACTTCATCTTATGCAAGTTTATATCAGTATTAAATAGTATTTTTCTGATGATAAACGAAACAAATTGTTCACCAAAATTTCGCCAAAAGAACAAATATATCACTGTTAAAAAAGCCGCGAAACAAAAGGAAGACCGTATAAGATGTGTACGTATATGTTCGAACGTAACGCGTTAAGGTTTATTTAAAACTTTCGTCTTCTACCTTTGATAAACACCTAAATGCTTTATTTTCCTAAGACGATTATCATAATACAGATTTATTTCATATTTTATTGCGCTTTTCCGCTCCCTCCAGCTAAACTCAACTCATTGAAGACATACATGAGTGTTCCATTATGATAGAGGTATCGTGCAATAAATAAACTAAACGGCTTTAAATACGCTTTTTGACAAAGTTATAACACCTTTGCGTATATTTGTTCTTTTATTTGAATTTGAACAGCTTGAAAATGACACATGTCTAATAATTCAAGGCTCAAAAATAATGTATGCGTTGTATCATTAAACGTTCAACCGATATTATTTTACGCTCGGAAACATTTCCAAATGATACCAGTATAGCATTGGGTCACCCGGCATGTTTTCCGGATACCTCAAATGCAAACTGCAAGGTTTAGATAGTTATGCTTGGAGCACGATTACTTAAGTTAAAGATTCATTGTTGAGAAGTATAAGTAGTCTCAACAGCCCCGTCCAGCTTATTTTCTGATTGCAATGCAATGGAATTTAAGAAATTTGACCATATCTTTATTAATTGCAGGTGTTATGGAAATTTCCTTGTTTCCTTTTTGTAATATACTAATAAAATTGTATTAGTATGAAACACACTGACCCAAAGCGTGTTTCAATACGATCGGCATGTCCATACCAAATACATTGATCAATTTTAACTTTAGTAAAAAGCTCGATGACATTGCACGGGTGCTGTGAACAAGTAGTAATTGTATTTACCGTAGCCTCAAGAATGGAGTGTCCAAATCAATATGGAACCTCGACTAGCCCCATTTATCTTGGGGACCAAATACTTAGATGGAAGAGGATAAAACTTCATCCAGACAGAGATTCCCAATGAACCTCATCTCCGTTGGTGAGCCCTTTTTGTTCCGTTATGGCGGTTGCGACTCCCCCGACGGCTCACGCAGCATATCGGTCCACTTGCATATTTCTTTCCTGGTAAAGTTAATGAAATTTTAAGAACATTAAGGAAACTGAGAATGTCTGCATCATGTACAGAATTAGAATAGATAGGACAAATTTGAGCATGTAGATTCCCGTCAGGAAATCACAGGTATTTATAGGTTCCGTTGTTAAAGGGACTGTGTCACGTAATGGCACCAACGAATCTCAGGACAATTATCTAGTAAAATGATTTGATATCATAGTTGTAAAAAAAGTACCAAAATGTAAAAAAAAAATGTGTCGGAGACCGGGTTCGAACCCGTGTCATCAAAATTGCAGTCTAGCATCGTACTAGCTGAGCTACAAAGGCATACTCTATTCGGGTGACATAATTAAGGTATATACCTACCTCTGTATTATCACGTGATAACACCGACTAGCCAATCACGCATAAGGAATTAATTCTACCTGGTAGACATACCCAGTAATCTTTTTTAATGGAAAAATACGAAATAACTGCGAAACTTAAATAAAGTGTAAAATATGTGGTACTTCAGTTAGTAAGTTTCAATGCATTGTACACATCGATGCCAAGTTTATATTTTTTTCGCTATTCTATCATACGTGAGACAGCCCTTTAAAGCATACATCTAGATCATTGGGGCCCCGAAATGGCATTATGCGTTGAACGCGTTTTATGTTCCCAAAAGAATCAACATTGGGGTGAGAGTGTATCCGTAATGATGTAACATATTAATATAGCTTTGTATTTACGCATAAAAAAATAAAAGAGTAGTCTAGAGCTTGCATAACTTTCGAAAGTAGTCTGTGTACAATGTCAAAATCTGGCATGACTTGTATCTTCCATTGGTCATATTGTACGATAAAATAATCCTTAACCGAGTGCTTAATTTTTTACGGAAACGGATGGTGCGGATGAAACTCACACGAGCACTGATGGTTGTTGTTCTTTCTCTGAGCCTATTTTCATGGGCACCGACATACATAATAATTAAGTTCTGATATTGAAAACTGGCGGCTGTTTACTAGTGCAAAGTTCTTGGCAGTAACGAAACAGACTTCTTATAAACGTTCGATGAAGTAAAGTGACACACCAAAAATCATAGCTTTGCACTTAGCGTTTGTCGTATCAATATATGGCAAATTGTTTCAAACAGTTTAATCTTTTTGAATCTAGACCAACTTGAACGTTGCCATTCGTCCATATATCTGCGTTGGTGGTGTGTTTGCCATAAAACAATCAAGCATAACCGCTAATGTATACAACATGATCACTGAAGCATGCGAAAAAGTTATTTAAATTACACGGAGCAAATATCTTAAGGTAAGTTTCAAAAGGCTAATCGAATATAAAATATCAAAATACCTAGATCGTGTCAATAAGCAGTAAGTCGTTATAAGCAACCAATGTACTTATTAAATTACCACCCTCGGACCAAGTGTTCTAATTCGAAAACTCTAGCGAATGTAAACTGCCTTGAAGAACCGTTGTCATAAATAATGATTTGCGGTTCAAAGAAATGATCTTGACGTTTATCAGATGGGCACAGAAATATTTGAGTCATTCTAACTAGAAGGCTAGGACACTTTAGTTCAGAGTATTTGAAATAAACGTGATATACATGTGTGCATGTAATTTTCTAAGTTTGAATGTAATGCATTAGTAGAAAATTGATTTCCCTTTGTCTCGATGAATATCTCCGTCAGGTGTCGCAAGTTAAATAGATGCACGAAGTTTTCGTGCAAATCTCAGTTTAGGCTCATTCAGCCTTGGGCAGCCGATGAACACGAACGTAAATATTTCGTCTGCTGGTTTAAAAATGACCGAGGAACAACCACGTGGCGGTACAGAAATAGAGAATCAATTACAGCAGGTTTTAATTGAACTGCGAAACCAGAAAAAGGAAGTTTCATCTTTACGAGAAGAAGTTCAGGGAAACAATTATACTGTAAATCCGAGGTGAAAAATCTAAAAAATTGCTTAAGACTTAGTTTGGAAAATCAAGGAAATAGTGTTCAATTTGACTTCAACGTGGAGTTGGAAGATATCACTAAACAAGCCAGCTGGGTTTTGGAGCACAGTAAAGTTGACTGCTGAATGAAACTGTTGAAAAACGTTGCATAGAGAAACTCCATAAACGGACTAAGTTCATACGGATAGCGAACTCTTCTCCATGCGGTTGGGAGACGGTGAGACTGTACGAAGCTAATCCGATAGCGAGCGGCAGCGACGATGAGGTCAAGATCTACAAAGCAGAACACCGGGCTCTCAAGCGTAAGCGTCCTTCGACGAAGTGTAAACCCGCAACTGCAACTGTTAGTCGTACCAGTGACGCTAATATTGTGCCTCCATTTTCGGTTTATAACAGACCAATGCTGCAGCAGCCATTTCCTGCCAAATCCTTTCGAGGTTAACAGGAAGGTCCAGTCGTTCCGTTCTACGGAGCACGTCCCATTAACAGAGGGTCGTGCTTCGCCTGTGGAGACTTCCGTCATTTCCGGAGAGAATACCCCCATGTCATTAAGTCCGAAAATGGAGACAAGTCTATTGCATCTAAATGATTTGGACATGAAAGATGAGAATAATTTTGACTATTAACGTTTCAGGGCCAAAATAATATTCTTGTTAAAGGTAGACTTAAACAAAATTTACAATTTTGGAAAGATATCCATGCTAGCAGTTTAGAACGGACATGATAGAGTTTGGTTACAAAATCCCATTTTTCAGTATGCCTCCAAAATGTGTTGTTAAAAATAATAAGTCTGCATTGCAGGAATCTGAATTTGTATCTGGAGCAATTCAAGATTTGTTACACCGAGCGTTGATACAGAAAGGTAATACAGCTCCTCTTGTTGTTAATCCACTGACCGTTTCTATTCAAAGTTCTGGGAAGAAAAAATTGATTCTTGATCTCAGGGTTGTAAATAAGCACTTATGGAAACAGACCGTTAAATTTGACGACATTAAAGTTCCACTCGCTTTTAACAAAAAGGGTATTTCATGATAAAATTTGATCTTACAAGTGCTTATCATTTTGTTGTAATTTTCTCGTTACAAACGTTTTTAGGATTTGCATGGCAAGATGAAAGAGGTTCTGTATCGTACTATAAAAGTTTTGAATTACCGTTTGGCCTTTCTCCAGCTTGTCATGTTTTCACTAAATTAACCAGACCGATTATTTCAAAATGGAGAGCTGAGGGAAAGTTAGTATCTATGTTTTTAGATGATGGTTTTGGATGCAGTGATTTGTACGAGAGTACTTTACAAATTGGGTTTGAAATGAAACAGGATTTGCTGGCCTCTGCAGAAAGTCTGTATGGCTCCCGGTTCAAAGTTTAATATATTTAGGGAGTTTGCTTAATTCAAAGGAAGGCAATATCTTTATACCTGAGTGTAGATTGATGAAGGTCAAAATACTCGATATTTTGACAGCGCTTAAGGTACGTATGCGTGTAGGCGTGAGAAAACTAGCCAGCTTAGTAGGTCAGATAATTTCAATGTCGATTGTTATTGGTCATGTGACTCAGATTATGACACGGTCTTTGAGTATTTATATCGTACAGGCAAAGAGTTGGGATTTGTATATAAATTTGTGTAATGAAAGTGTGTATCAAATTAATTTTTTGCAGCAAAATTTCGACTGTATTAACAGCAGAGATATTTACGAATCACATAAATGCTCTAAAGTAGTCTATTCTGATGCAAGCGGTACTGGTTATGCTGGTTATGTAGTAACTGCAGAAAATGAGGTTTCTCATGGAATGTGGTGTGAAGAGGAGTCTTTGCAGTCTTCTACATGGCGTGAACTTACTGCAGTTTATAGGGTTCTTCAATCATTGGTGTATTTGTTAGCAAATCAGCGCGTCAAGTGGTTTACGGACAACCAATGTGTTGCTTCCATCGTCTGTAAAGGCTCTATGAAATCAGACCTTCAGTCTGTAGCAATATTGATTTATAGATACTGTATGATTAAATCTATTACTGAAACAGCTGATTATTTGTCAAAAATTGTTAATTGCGATGATTTGGGAATATCACTTGAACTTTCTTTACAGTCTTAAAAACAAATTCGGCCTTTTTGAAGTCGATTGGTTTGCTTCTGAGCACAATACCTAAGTTAAAAAGTTTTATTCACGTTTTTGGAATCCTTCTTCGTATGGTATTGATGCTTTTACGACATGTTGGGGTGTACATTTTAGATTATTTGTGCCACCAGTATCAATAATTCAGGGTTTTGAGAAAAAGCTTTGGGCAGCCGATGAACACGAACGTAAATTTTAAGATATTGTTGTTGCATTTTGAAATGGTTGAACATGATAAAACAAAGGTATAGAAAGTAAATGATATGATATGTTTTCATGTTAAGGTATTATAAAATACATGCAGTGTTTATATCAAATATATATGATAAATATGTTTGTTATATATACATGTATCAGTCGGTTGCCCGAGTGCTATATACAAATGACAAATACCAAATAAATTCTCCTTTCAGAACGCCTGCCACTCTTCGTAGATAAAAACTAACAAGTGGCCCGGATATTGCAAATAACATTATCTTAACATTTGCTTACACAGTATCAATCTGAGTTTCACACGTACACAATCGTATGCAAACTGGATATGCGATAAGAAGAGATAAAAAAAATACTTAAAAAGTCCTACCCATATAAAAACCCGCATTGTAAATATACAGAAATGGTAAACATTAATCCCGGGCAAACCGGAATAAATCGAAAGGGTTTAAAAACTGCACTCTCACAGATTGACTGTTTTGACAGCTTTTTTATATTCGTTTCTCTTGGAATGAGTCAAATGTCGAGATCAGACCGAAGTTGTTTTTATTTTAACACAATGCAGGTAATGTTGCTTTAGAAACATTGGATTTACACAAATTTGAATGGAAGCTACGACGTGGTGTTGAAACAATTAATGTCATTATAAAAAACAACTACCAGGTATGATGTATCAAAACAACGATTTAAATTCTAATTTATAGCATTGAATTCGGACCGGTTCAAATTTAATTTCATGAAAGCTGCGACGGAGTCCTTTTTTGTGAAAAGTTTTATTACGCGGCGGCAGTTTTTTAACAATGCTCCGCCAGACCGCGTTTACATTATTCCTGAATGTGTGATTGTTTTGTATGCATGTTATAGAATATTTTGCCAATTATTAACAGCTACCAGGTATGGTATACGAACACACGGAGGAAGATAGTATTTTGATTCATTGGATTTGCACACGTTCCAAATTATATTTGTGGAAGCTACGGCTGGTTGATAAAAAAATTAATGCCATTATGAATAATAACCACCAGATATGTTGAATCCGAACAAAATGCAGATAATTATGTTATAAATTAACATAAAGTATGTATATATGTATAAAAATCGTCTGCAACAAAAATGTGTTATACGTGATTCTTCCAATCCCTAACGTCTAAATGGTATGTGCAAAACCAGATATTTTGCACAAAACAAGCATTAAATGCATTAACACACAGGATTTACCTTTCCAATAAAATGAAACTTGACTGAAACAGACAACATTTATGCCAAGCGTAACAACTCGACCATCTCCAGTAAGCTTCGAGATATTCCTCGTAAATAGAATCGTAAAAACTCGGCAATGGCCGAAACGTTCCGATTGTTGTAAAACTGTGAACAAGAGTCTTGCAGGTGCCCTTCATGTACAAATCGTAATGTTTAGAAAGTATGAAATAAAGAAAAACACATCAAACTCAAAATAATTCGTTGGATATTTATTTCTTTGTTTACGGAACTTACAAAATAACATTATCTGGTAATATTTCTTATTTTTATGATATTTTATAGACGCAATATGCTTTAACCCGAAATCCCGATCGGAATGACTACCCTGACTTTTGGTACAAAACATTTTATATGTGATGGAATCGCCATATCAGAAATCGTAAAAAATAAGTCAACGTTCAATTATTCGGACTAGGAGGCAGCTGTGTGTCAGCTATGTTTTGAGGTTGTCTTACTGCTTACAGTGGTGTGGGAACTTTGGAAACTGTTAAGGGAAATAGACTCAGAGAAGTATATAGACTGCCTAGACAATAACCTTTGACCTTTTATTACCAAACACTTGCCAGAATGTGACTATATTTTTAAGAGGGTAATGTCCTAGTGCACACATCAAGGAGTACCAATCAGTAGAAAAATGAAAACAGCATTTCCTGTATATCTTGGCCTTCTCAGAGCACTGACATCAATATCATCGAAAATGTGTGGCGTACAATAAAAATCAAGCTTGAAAAGAAGAAACTTATGATCAAATCAAAACAACACCTCATTGAAGATATTAGGAATATTTGGTACGATCACCCAGCTCACTATATACAAAGCCTGCATGCTTGCTTCCGTTCTACGAAGAATTCGACAGTTGATAGTTAGTAGATGCCATATTACCAAATATTGACCAGTTACCATAGTTTGGTAAAACAAATGTGTTACAGAACAGGCTCAACAAGTGCTTGTTTCGGCAGTCATCTTGATGACCCACTTACGGTCAGCTACTGTATACAATGTATATGTCTAGATAATACAGTTCATAATTAATATTCCCTTTTTGTTTATGTATGTATAACAATAACACGAGCCATATGGTTTAAAAAGACTGCTGTGAGAAGTGTTTATTATCATGTCCCATTTTAAAAGGATTTTCGCATCTGCTAGACGCATATGGTAATCCAAACATTTGGTCCATAAGCGTTGAACCTTCAGCGATAGCAAATTAAGTCATGTCTTTGTGTAATGGGTATTTGCTTGCCTTTATTCATTATGCAAAAAAACAAAAAACAATTGCGTCTGTTCAATGTCATTGAGTAAGTAAAAATTGGAAGTACACTTATTTTTGTCGATTTTTTTAATTAGCAGCATAGCATTATGTTTAAGGGATCAACACGAGCGTTGGGAAAGTTGGGATTAAAGAGCCAGACATAATACTCGTGCTTTCTAAAATACATCTTTAATGAACATAACATAGTTTGAAGTGAATAATTTATCGATATATATTTCTCATTTGAATAACCATCGTGTTAAGTTCATTAAACATAGTCGACTGGATGGTCTGAAGCGGTTCTCCATGTAATATAACCCTATTGTCGAGGTTATATTACGTTCGAAAACACAACTTATCTCACATCCCATTTATTAATTATTCAGTTTGCATAATATTGCAACAACATAATTAGACAACACAAACATGGAGAACACACGTCAATAATAGGTAGTCAGGAACAGTTTTTAACACAATTTTACTGAGAACAACGATTTAAATACATTCAATAAAAAGTATAAACGTGTACGAATAAAGCAAAACACCGACATGGCTCTCTTATTGTATGCCAACCCACGGTGGACGTCGAAACAAATATCACGGTTATGCAAACATATATTATAACATACTTACATGGTCATCACGAAAGTATAATTCAAGATTGATGTTGCTCGAACAGCAGTCTCGGTTGAAATGACCAAAGCCCACTTTACCCGCCTAACTACGTCATGTAACGCCGAGAACTATATAACGTCTCTGTTTTGCTAAAGTGAATTTAACATTTTACACGTAGAAACTTAAATTGTACATACTCATGTGCATAATATAAAAATATAGCATATTAAGAAACAAACATTCACAGCTATCATATATATATTATAGCCCGGAATTAACATAACTGGGTTTTCCCATGCCGGTACAAATAAATGGTGAATTTCGAGCTATTCCTAATTTCATGTAACAGTCCAATGAACTATTGTTTCCGAAGTATGTGTAAATTAAAACGGTGTAATTTTGTTTGTACCTAAGGATTAGCTTTGGAAAACATGAATATCTATAATTCCGGGCTTAAACTATTAAGTGATTGTGCGCTCAAAATGAGACGATACAATAAACTTACAATCAATTGACAACAGTGAAACGCAAAGCAGACAACACTATATGTATACATTTTAAGGGCTAAAGGATAAGAAGTAGCTAGATTCAACCAAAACATGTATAAACAATTTGTTAAAATCATAGGGGCAACAAACGAGAAATACAAATGGAACAATAATGCAATAATATAGATCCTTGTCTATTCATAAATATTTTGGGAGTGGTTTGGAACGATTAATATAATCATTTAAGAATTCCCCAGGCGTTAAACTGGTTTACGAGGGTTCATCCGTACAACTATTCGCAACATTAACAATGTTCATAATGCCACACTTTTCACAAATCATTTCAACTTAAGCCTGTGTAACGACGTCAATATGCCAACTCTACTAAATTACCATTTCTGTTCTATCTGAAATAGAAATGAGTCAGGTATGTTATGGCATTCGATATTACTATTGTTTCAAATGTGTACATGTAATAGGAAAGACAGCATCAGAAGAATCCTTTACGTGTGCTGCATGCATGTATCTCACATTTGCACAAATTGGAAATAAAGGGCTCGAAAATGCCACCCGTTATGCTTGGTCAAATGGTGCAATATCCAAATGACAAAAAAAACAACAACATATTTTTGACACTACTCAGTTGATGTTGTTGTTTCATGAAGTACAGTTTTTCTACTGTTTAGTTTAAATAATACATTGTAGGACGATATGACTTGAAAACAAAATGTTTACTTTAACATTTAGCGATGAAACTTAGTGAATTGGTAATACATTTTGTTTTTATTTTCATCAAGATTTTGAAGTCTATTAACATTGGTGCATTTTAAACAGTTTTAATCTAAAATCAAAACCACTGTTACCTGTAGCGATATGCTTAGGGAAGTGATATCCTTTCTTTGCCGCTGCTTAAATGGTAATATGCGATGTGAACAAACGTATGCATTATGTCATGCAATAAGGTAAACATATGCACTATGTATTTATTAGAACAGTATTGAATATTAAATATGTTCATGAGACCTGATTTGATTTGTAATGCACAGACAGGTTGTTAAGGAATTTTGGTTTACTCTTGAATTGGCTTGGTTTTTGTTTATTTTATAAATGTAATTACTGTCTGTTACGTGTGATAATAACCAGTCTGATATTGACTATCAATGAGAAAATATTATACGGAAAGGAAAGTCAATGCTTGTTTTAATTTGTATAAAATGGTGACAAAAAACCTAGCATCAGATAACGTTTTGTCTCATTACGTTTTAAAAACAATACAATAATGTTACAAGAAAAAAAATGACACATAGCATGAAGTCGGCGCAACAAAATTAGAAGAAAAGCCTGCATGAAGATAACCAAAAAAAAGGTTATTATTTCAATGATAACATGGGTATACATATGTTCGAAGGACATTGTGGTTGATAAGATTGTTACAATAGTTTAAGCCCGTAATTATAGATATTCTGTATTACCCAAACTAATCCTGGGCGCCATGTAATAATACTTACACCATTAAAAGACCGGTTTACACACGGTATCAATAAACAGGTTGTGTGGCGAATTATGCATTCAAATGTATGATGAACTTACGTTCTCGGTTCAAAAGCATTGATATTGTGTAGAGGAATGGGTTTAATGCAGAATTTATCGGTAACACTAGAACAACCGTCCATGCATATGCTCCCCCGAGTATAGGTACGTCAAACAATGCAAGCATGCCTGGAATAATATGCAATAATTACAACTGTCACTGGTACTCATTACCCGTTATGCATTGGCCACCTTTGTAAGCAAAACAAAATGTAATTTATACACTTACTTTCGTACACGTAATATACAAAACATTATTTTCAGAGCATACCAAAACAAACTTGGGTAACATTCATTATATAAGGTTTAAAATTAAGGTCTTTCTTTGCGCAGCCAATTCATGTGAGCACTCGAAATATAGCTCATGTTCACTTTCCCTTTAAGCCAACCGGAAACCAGCACAGAAAGTCGGTAGTAACAATCAGCAATAGGTTCCTGGCCACTTTCATGTCGTTAGATATAGTGACATTCATTTGTTTTCTTCGAGAGGATGCTTTTCTTATCTCATAAAATATCCAGGATTGTCCGAATGCAATGACAATAAAGGACACAAAGTTAAATCCAATAAACATGGCGATGGAATAATACCAACCCGGTTGTCGATCCCATGTTAACGGTAGGGCTGTGAAAACGGCTCTAGACGTGTAAAACCGCCCATCAAAGTACGAACCGGGTAATAAAGGAATCGTAGCCACAAGGAATATAACTATCAAACAAGCTTTAGCAGTGATAACAGCAGAAGCAGTAGAAAATCGTACCTGACCAAATGGATATTTGATAACCAATATTCTGTCAAGAGTTATCAGGCAAATAAAAAGTACACCGGCTTCTGATGAACGTGTCGATAATACACCAGCAAGATGGCACCAAACACTCATGCGCCAACTTTCGTCAAATTCTATGTACCTTCAAGATAATCATATGAAAATAAGATACATGGTCAGAAAAAGATACATACTTGTAACAGAAAAAGCTTTTAAAATGAGTGTTAAATCTGAGTCCATATCATAAGGCACGTTTGATATACAGTCGAACCCCGTTGGCTCGAACTCGCTTGATTCGAATTCCTCGTTGGCTCGAATTAAATGCTAGGGACCGATCTCTTTACATTGTACGTGTGTTTTCCCCCTCGGCTCGAATTTTTCGAGGCTCGACGTATTTTCGTCGGTCTTAAGGAGTTCGAGCCATCGGGGTTCGACTGTATTGAAGTCTTACTTTTCACGGTTTTCAATTATTCATTTTAAAAGAATCGTTGTTTGCTACTGAAAAAATATAATAACGAATAAACATATTTAATAATTTAATGTTTAACCACTACAAGACCAACCTTCCTCTAAATTTCGTATCCGCAATTCCGATTATAAGCATGAATAATCCCATTAAAAAGTATGCTAGTGCAAGATTTGACACAAACATTCCGTATCCTTGTTTCAACTTTTGCCGATCATAAAGGAATCGAAACAACAAAGACACAAGATTTCCTAAAACAGCAAGAATGCCAATAACCCATAATAATGTTTGAAGTGCAGAATTAACAATCAAGTCATCGCATGATGAAATTTCGTTTCGACGGGGATAACACCTTTCCTCCAAAAGATAGGAAAGTCGAATGCAACAAAATTCAAATGATGGTGTTTGCAGTTCTGATAAAGAAAGCATTCCTTGAAACATGTCCTTTCCAAATTGTGACAATGGATTATCAGTGAGGTTTAGTGTACATAAACATCCCTAAATGCTATGTCGCTGACAGTACGAATGCTATTTTGGGACTGACCCAGTTCTTTCAATTTAAGACCTTTGAACGTTTCTTTTTGAATACTCATTAAACCACATCGGTGAAATGATAGTGTATCCATCTTTAAATTTTTAAATGCCCCTGGCTCAATTGAAAGAAGATCTGTATTTCCTTTTATAACCAGTTGTGTAAAAAAGTTTAGATTGACAAATGTATTTCTCTTCACACTTACTAATTTGTTGTTAGATATGTCAAGAACTTTGATATTTGGGAGAAATTTAAGCGAGGAGCCTGATACCTCTTCAATACCACTTTTAGAAATATTAAGAGAAACCAAATAGTGGAAGTATTTGCTAATGTCCATGACATGCTCGTCATTAGTTGGACCTAAAACAAGAGTCCTAATTTGATCAGGGAATGTATTAACGTCCTGCTATCCGATGTTACTATCGATGCAAACAATAGAAAGGTCTTCGCTTGAGCAATTTTGTGGACACTGGATATTGCATAACCGTTCGTCATCTCCATTCGGACATTGGACAACACCGTCGCAAGTCTGGAACAAATTTAAACAGACAAGACTTCTGGCACATCTGTATCCGTTCACACATCGAGTATGTGTACTTCTTGTTTTACAAACATTTGGTTAAAGATTCCATCCAAAGTAAACTACTAGCTGTCTGCTCGATATTCTTACTTCTGTTACACTGGAAGGTGAGGCATTGTAGTGTTCTGTTATGTTCTGAATGCGTAATAAACTTGTTGTTTTTGCATCAACTATTCGATAAAAAGATGCATTTTCGAAGACGTCTGAGATATTGTTCAGTAATTCAGATTCTACATTGTTGTATGGAGACGGCGATAAGAAGGATACCAATGCGTTTGAAGGTTCGGCAAGAAAGTCTACCACATAGGTTGAATTGGTCGATGACCATATTTCACTGATTGAAATATGGTCGCTCGGAAACCTCCTTTAAAACATTGTGTATTGACGAGTTCCACTTTCTCTCTTTACTTTCAATAGGTATGCCGGACGATGATCTTTGGCAAATTTGATCGTCTTGTTTTCCTCTTCGCAGCCTGTTAAGGATATAAAACATAAACATGTAGATTTCTACCGTCTATTCCAGGTTTCGGAAGAGTTGACCAGTACATATAATGAGATAAAATCGGTGAAGAGTGTGGCACAAGTGAGGCTTGTTTTCAGTGATATTAGCATATGTCTATCATATTGCAAGCTTATATGTAGAAGTAAGGATAATAATGATCCTCAGGTATCTTTTGCAAAATAAACATACCGCAGAACTGTTCATCATCACCATTTGGACAGTTCACTTTACCGTCACAAACATAGAAACGTGGAATGCAAAAACTCCCAGGGCACTTGGTGAACTCATCTCTGCACTCGAAGGAATCTGTTTGATTTGAGATCACGTATTTGTACTTGTTCAAGGACACTGTACATTAAACAAAGCATTTGTTCAAGGACAATGCTCATTAAAGAAAGCATTTGTTTAAGGACACTGCACATTAAACAAAGCATTTGCTCAAGGACACTGCACATTAGCCAAAGCATTTGTTCAAGGACACTGCACATTAAACAAAGCATTTGCTCAAGGACACCGCAATTAAACAAAGCAGACGTTAACGATACTCAGACTTTGTTCAATTGATCTTTGTATTTAACATAAATCTAATGACCAAACCACAGTCTTGCAGGTGTTCAAATTTTCTGCAGCCTTGCATGTGTCCGCTGCTATCATACGATAAATGACATCGATTTAACAATGATGTTGGCTGTTGCCGGTATCCACACGGAAAAACGTCACTCCCGGCGATTGATTAATGTGTCCATTTCTGCAGAAACAAAGTTCACAAGAAAATATAGAACCTGTCCTTTACTTTTAAATAACATATCGTAAATTAAACAACGCAAATGAATACATTCAAATATAAATTAAAACATATCTACATCGAAAATAATAGTAATTTTTATTGACACCAACTGTATTTGAAATAGTCCGATCAATGTCTTCAATACATATTTAGACTACCTCAACTCAACTCAACTCAACTTATCTTTATTTCCACTGAAATCGATGATATGCATTATATGTACAAACAACTTAAATAACTGCTAATTACAATACAATACAATGTTTAAATACTTATGTATGCATGGTTAAACATGAACATTTGATTTAGATATGATATAATGTTTAATAGTTTACACATATTATATACCATGATATATATGAAAAGACAGTCCATATTCTTTTCAACAACATTGCAGCGCATAATGTACTAATGCAATGATGGATGTATGTGTATGCACACCTTAAAAATACATGGCGTACACTGGGATAATTCGGCACTGACAGTTCGGCGCCAAGGAGGGCCAGATAGAACGAGTCTTTGTCCATTGATAGAAGTACACTGGCTAGATCCACGTCGATCGCTGCGACGTCAGAAATAAAACGCCATCTCGAACGTTCATTCTTATAGCACGAGTACACTTTATGCGTCTCTATATTGTCTGTTTCCTCGTTGCAATGTTCACAGCGACGAATGCTATCTGTAGGCACTTTGCACCATAGTCTTGCAATACAGGTTTGAATGTGCCGGTAATAACTGGAGTCGAACACTTGATACACAATTGCATGTGTAACGCTAGGGTGTAAAATCCTAAAGCGTCTAAAGTCATCGTCGGATAAAGTTCGTTCTGACCACTGTAGAGTAGCTGCAGACAGTACACGGCTTTTTACAATGCCTTTCCATTGCTGTTTGGAAGGCATGCGTTCAGGGTGCAATAACGAATCATTCACGAAGCTTTGTAACCCATAAGCACATAATAGTTTACATATATCTGGCACATAACCTAAATTAACAGTTCGGTCACATACAAATTGGAAGTAACGTCTTATAAATATGTTTCTGGTTGTACATTTTGTATCAAGACTAAGAATAGCATGCAAGAATAACAATTTTCTGATAAAAACAAATGTATATAACTTATTCAATCCTAACATAGATTCACACATGTCCGATCTGGTTTGGATGTGAAATCCTTGAATCTTCTTAACAATAAAGTGTTGAAGTCTGTTAAGAGAAATGATATCACTTGATGTTACATTATTCCATAGTTCGCTACAGTACAATACAATCGGTATAATTATTTTAAGGTACAAATTTGCTAATACTAAAGGATTAAGGCCATATGGATGGACTCCTTGAGCTGTCATAGCGAAGAATGCGTTTTTGGCCTTTTGGCATCGTTCCTCTATTCTTAATTTACATTTCATATTAGAGACTTGTTTGACACCCAGGTGGTTAGCACAGTTCGTTTGAGGAATTATATTGTCATCGTACATAATGGCCACGTTTGGTGGATTACGTTTCTTGCTGAACACTACTATCTCCGATTTCTTCACGTTCATATCAATGTTCCAAGTTTTGCAATATCGGTACACGATATCCATCATGCGCTGTAGGCTTAGGGGAGATAAGGCTAGCATAGCAATGTCGTCTGCATATGATGGATTACCGGCCCTGGTGGACAGAACTGTGCACCCAAGATCACTATCTTCAAGGTCCCTCAAAAGCTTGTCGACGTATATCAGGTAATAGAATGTGGAAAGCACACCACCTTGGCGAACAGATTTGCGTACAGCTATTTGTTTTGACTTTTCACCGTTGAATTTTACGATGCAGTTTAAACCCTGATATGACGATCTTAGTGTTCGCAAAGCTTTACCCACAACACCAAATTGTCCAAGCTTTACAAATAGTCCATCGTGCCACACTGAGTCGAATGCAGATTTCTGGTCCAGCATACAAACGTACACATTACTGTTTTGCTCAATTTGATGAAAGACGGTCTCTTGTAGATTAAACTCTGCAGTTACACCTTTACGAAAGCCTTGCTGCTGCTCACACGGGAAGTCGATGTGTAAGTCTTTAACGGTGTTGTTTATCCTGTTCAGTATTACTTTTTCAAATATTTTGCTAAAGCATGGACTTAATGACACCGGTCTATAACTGCTGGGGTCCGATTTTAGCTTCCCTTTGCATTTATATATAGGAATTAATAGACTAGTGCTCCATTCTTTTGGTGTCCGTTCGCTGTACAATATTGCGTTAAACAGAATAGCTAAAGAGTTTGTCAAACTTGTGCCGCCATATTTTACATTTTCATTAAGTATGTTGTCTACACCAGGGCTTTTCTTAAGTTTAAGTCCTTTCACCACATTTGAAACCTCCTCCCAAGTCACGGGTGTTGTAATAGCCCTCGTCATATTATTATCGCATTCATTCAATAATGATTCTAGCGTTGCATTTAATGAGTGATTATGGTGAGAGTTTATATCATCAAGGACGTCTGTGAAGTACGTTTCAAACCCATCTATGACATGTTCGTTCGAATACAGTTCGTTGCCAACTTTCAATTCATTACACACAGACGGAGTTTTACCGCTTCGTTTTCTAAGTAGCTTCCAAAACAGTCTATAATCCAGTTCCACAGCTGTTTTAAGGTCGTCTATAGCCTTATTTTCAAATTCAGTCTGTTTGGATCTTTGCAAGCGTCGGAACGCACTTTTTGCTTCCTTATATTTAGAGTATGCTCCGTAATAATAGTCTCTCGGACGGCCTTCATCTATCCACATCCGGCGGAAAAGGCGTGCTTTTGCATGTCTCAGTTTTAACTCGTCACACCAGTAAGGTTTTGCACTTTTGTTAAATCGACTGACGGGTAGAATGCTATTTGCAGAGTGTATTGCATTTACTATTATAGTGTTGATGAAGTCGGGGCAACATTTCACACTGTCAACAGAGTTAATGCAGTTCAGTTCTGTTTCGAGTATATGCTGATAGCACTCTATATGTTGATCTGTGCACTTGTTCCAGGCGATGTTAGAACGTATAGTTGGTTCCGCCCGTATGATAGGTTTCACGTTCATACTGTACACTAGTGGTAAGTGATCTGACGTCATTATATTTGAGCTGTCTTCGACAAAAAAGTTCGTACACATATTAAGAGAAGATTGTTCGACTAGCACGTGATCGATCACACTCCCGGGACATATGTGCCCCTATAACCATTACCGTGGATTGCATGTTGTAATGAAACGAGGTTATTGTTCGTTATAAATTCAGTCAGGAGCTGGGATTTAACATTGACAGTTCTTCGTCCGTGATTTGCTATCAACTGTCCATTAAAATCTCCCGCCATCATAACATCTCCCACCTGGGTGTAATGAGCAAATAATGATCGTACTTCACTTAAAACACTCTTATAGTAATCAATATCATTACTTGCAGGCATATAAATACAAAATATATACAGAGGAATTCTATCTACACATTTCAATTCTATTCCAACAATGCGATGATTTTCATTGAAAGGTAATTGACTTATACAGCAAGATAAAGATTTCTTAAACATAATTGCCGTGCCAGCTTTGCCGCATTTTAAAGAACCAAAATTATCAACGTTCTCGTTAAACTTAACAATACTCGAGTAATCAGAGTGAAGACTATCAAAGAATAATGTTGATCTAGGCAAGAGTTTGTGTTCCGTAATCAAAGCGACATCTATATCATACTGATCTAACATATTAGCTAAGGGATATGAAGATGACATAATACCCCTACAATTCCAGCAATAAAAGTTTAGAGCCATATATAAAATGTTGATGATGAACCATAATTTTACACACATTACAAACATGATTTAATATGCAGTAAAGAGGTATATATAACGCTTCAGAGTGTGTAACAGTCCTAATATCGCGAGGGATCCCACTCGTCCTCCTCCTCTTCCGGTTCCCTTGTATTCCAGTACGAGTCTTCATTATCGTTATAACTGCCGTCCTGGTAACGAGCACAGTTGTCATACTCAGTATGTTGTATTCTGTGGTCACGGTAAGTCTCTTCGTTTCCCCTGTGTGTGTCACGAGCCGCGCTGAAGTAACTATGGCTGCCCTTATTGTAGATACCGTGAGCGTCCTCGTTACGGCCGCGAGTTGCATTGTAGTTCCTATGCCTGCCCTTATCGTAATCAGCTTACTGATTTAAGATTTAAAAACTAAACGGGATACGTAGTGCTTACGAATCTGAATATATCTAGTATAATGCAATGCTGGACATATGAGTCCAATCTTGATGAAATTTAAAAATTAGCACATTTCTTACCCTTTTTACAGACAACACGTCCTATATCAAATCGAAAGACCTTGTCATCAAAATCACCACGGTAGTTAACAACAATTGACTTCTTCTGTTCAACAACATCTAAATATGCATTGCCCTTCGGGTTTCTGTATAAAAGTGTAATATACAAGTTTTAAATATTGTGTTGTGTTTTATTCATTGATGGCAATTTTAATGTTCGTTCTATACTAAAAAAGGAACACTTTTATTATCTTTACAACATTATCATTGAAGTACTTGGGATGAACCGATTAGTTTATTTTTTATTTGTTTTATTTTTAAGTTTCCTTAAGGAAATGCATACTTTGATAAGATTTAGCTTTTTGCGTTTTCAATTTATTCAGAATTTTTGAGAAAGAGTGAGGAAGTGAACGCAAACTAGTTACCCCCCTCCCAATCCCCCGCCCCAAGTAACTTTATCTAATTTTACTGAATGTGGTACCTAGCAATCCTTGATAAACACCCCTAGTTTTTATATAGTTTATATGCACTGAGTTTGTTTGTGGAGTTTTGTGCTGTTGTTACGTGTTTCTTGTTTGAGAGTTTTTGTTTTTGTGTTCTATGTCTTTGGCGTTTACCCTTTGCAATTGAACGTGGTTCATATTTAAACGTTTGGCTACTGAGCTTGTTTCTGTAGCCTCATATCAGTATCATTCAAATATTTTACATACGGTTGATTTTTACAATGATAAATTACTTTTAAAGGAAATTGAATAGTGATTTTTGTAACTTTATTAGCTGCAATTTGTGTAAACACATTGCAATATTCTTGGCTTAAGTTAAAAAATAAAGATAAATGATAAATGTCAATTATATAACAGTACTCCAAATTTAACAACAAGAATGATGGTACTGAAAGTATTTGCATGTCTGCGTTGAAGATTACAATGAAAACAAAATCAGACATATAGTCAGGCATATATATAGCTGTTTCATCGTTCATCATGGGACCAAGATATATTCCCCTTCGCTCCGCAAAGTCTTGGACAATTTCTGAAAGTCTGCCATTAGGAAACTTGTCGAGTTCATCAAAGGATCTGTCTTTCAGCGCATACTCCACCTTTATAACTTCTTTTATTTCAGGGATGAATTTAATCGGAAACTCAAGAGAAATAAACATAACAATTAAATTTTGCATACATAAAATCAAGATCTATTAAATCTACTAGAAAAAATATGTTAGCTCTCCAAAGTAAGATAAGTAGCTTAAGTGTTCGTAAAGTTGAAGCCATTGGGATTTCCAGAACATTTCAATCTTGATCATGATTAACGTCAAAACCTGACTGCTTAAAACGTATTATTTTCCTATTTATTTGGTAAATGTGTTGTTCTATATATATTACATAGCAGCTTTGTTTGCAATTCAATGATCTTACCTCCATTGAACACGAGTAACCACTGCGACTTGCATTCGTAATATATATGAAAGCTTCCTCAAAACGAAAGGAAAGTAAAGCAACAATCGTTTCCATGCCGATGTCTTTGTAAAGATACTCTCCCTTCCAATCAATGTTGAGAAAAACCGTTCGAATTGTTTTGGTATAATTATCGAAGTGGCAATGGAACTGAGGCCCACTTTTTCTTTTTTCTGGAAGACATATCGGTTTCGACTTCCTATGACTTCACGTAAAGCTATCATCCAACAAGACAAGGCTAAAAGGTCGTTTGTGATACTCATGTCTAGTTCAATGCAAAAGTCTACTTAATAGATAGCATATCCTATGACGCAATTGTTACGCTTCAGCGCACTTTTCTGAAATAAATGCAGACAAGTCACAACTTCGTTCTTGAACTTAAGCACCGCAAGAACATGGTTGAAACACATTTGTTTTCTATGTTCAACGGTATTGATATTCAGTTTGTTCGTGTTCTTCTTGTAAGGTACAAGATTGATGCGTTTTCGGATTATTTATCTAAAATTGGAATGCAGTAAGACACATGCAAGGAACTTTACACATCATAGTCGTAACTTTCGTTATCTTCAAATGACCGGTATTAATTGCTGAATAAAACCTGGCAATCAATGTTTGATGAAAAAACAAGATGGATGTTCTTGATTGCAAATCCTTATCCTTCGCTGAACAATTTCTTTCGTCTGACTGATCAAAATATTCCGGTAAACTGTTACAAACTGCAACATCGGAAACCGTATCGCCAGACACACTATGGAACAAAAGATGTGACATTCCAGTAGGGAAATCAAAGCCTTCTTGTGTTGAAAACTCTGCAAGATGAAAACCCCCCAAAGAGAACATTTTAAGTAAACACTTATAAAAATATGTACCTCTATAGCGATGCAAATGTATAAAATGTGTTAATATTAATATAAGCTATTTCACTAAACTATGCATTATCTGAATAATTACCGCAACAATATATGTTAGTTTTGAAAAATGATTTAAGAGTAAACACCACAATCGCAAAAACAGGTTTGACATTTGATAAGTTGGTATAAAATCTTTTTATTTGCATATTTGCAAATTAAGTATGATTTTAAAATGTACAATCCAAAGTGTTTTGGATGCGTGTGTGATCTGTTTGTGGTGTTTGCATTTGTCTATGTTCATGGCCTCTAAACGCCAGCTCCACCACTTTACGGTGTTGCAAAGAAAAAGAGCTGTCGACACTTCCGTGGTGGAGCTGTGCTCTATGTTTACATGAACAAACGTGAGTATGATAAATATTTTATTTGATAATTTCATTTTACGGACATATTTCGAAAATCGGAGAATGTGGTACCGTGTAAGAACACTTCTACTGTAGGCTGGTTACTATTTCGTTTCAATATTGTGCAAACTGTGGTGCCAGGAGCTTTTCTCCCGAATCGGACTTGTGCATATTTTGTGATCTGATTGCACAGCAAGTACATTTCGGTGCTTACACAACCCGTAATAACATTCTCACGCATGAAAACATAACTGTTATGTATAGTACCTATGCCGGAACACAACAACTCTAATAAGTAAAGTGGTGGAGCTGGCGTTTAGAGGCCGTAATGTTGTATTTATACAGCTGTGTCTCTAGTTCATTGATGTTTTGGTCATTGACTTGTATCTATTAGTATATTTTTGTACTTCAATGTATTGTGTACAGTTTATTTTTCAGTAATCATGCACTTTTGTTACAGATGACATTGGACTTAAGTTTGCCATTTGACTTTAATGGTTTGGTCATACAGCAGAAGTACACATTGAGAATGAGGGAGGATTTTGAATTTCAATTTTATATTTAAATATTGTCGAAAATCACAACTAAATGATATTGAATGCTACAAGATGAAGACACTCAGACACACCATAGTTTGATATTGTTTACAGGTTAAATGATCAAAGCTTTACAGAAATCTAACGAGGGAAACGCTATACCACAACACAGATTACATAAACAGTGACATTTGAAGTATGTTTACCTCATTGGAATAGTCAGAGAAAAAACGACTTCGGTCTTCAAATTTACCTACCAGTCGTAATACGTTTGTTTGGAATACTTTGTCGTGATTCACATGCAAAGCCATGTATCCTTGTTCTATGGCAAACATGATCCCTCGTACATGAGTCGAGCCTCCAGAAGAACTGCACACTCTTGTGTATTTGCATTAGAAGCCGCATATATTCTCTTAAACTCTTGCCTGCCTGGAACACTATCATGCATTAAAGTCCAATAATGTTTCAGTGACATATGTTTATACCAATGGCTTCTCTAAACCTTTTATTTTTTTATTTTCTTACCCCCAGAAGAATAAAAATGCAATTACAAAATGCACCAAGACCGAAAGTATATTATAAGTATAATCTGAATTTTACAAAAACCTGAACGAGTGTTTAAATGAACTTAAATTGAACAACATAGGTGTTAGCTCTACAAACCTATCTGCCTAATAATCATATAGTATGTCAGTGGACCAGTTTGGAATTTCGTTGGTATTAACCATTCTTCTTATTGAAAAAGGGATCGTGTGGACCTCGGGAATTTATCAGACATTATATCATAGTTATAAACTGAGGCTTTAAGGGATGCTAACAAACATTTTATGGAACAAAACTTTCATTTGAAGCGCAATTAAAAGGAACATCAAACATTTGAAACCAACAAGCTTTGGCTGACAGAAGGGTGTATAAATCGATATAAAACAGAATTAAGACATACATTTAATAAGCGTAATGGAATCTCAAAACACATTCCATCATTTCATCTAAATGTGTTGACGGTTTAATCATTATTAATGTTAAAAATCAGAAATATTGACTGAAGAAAAGAAAATGCATTTTAGATATTTATTGATTATCGGCAGTGCAGACTGTATGTCTTCTATGATAAATTGAAGGGCGATAACCATTGCTAGTAAATAGTGAAGCTCTGTGCGCGGGTTCAACTTCTTGACACTCTGATGCATAGTTTGTTGCTCGATGGACATCACTACCGTTATAAAATTGATGTTACATTCTTAATCATATGCGTGCAAGGAATTTAAAATGTTTAGTCGTGTTACGAAAGTATGTATAACAAAAATGCTGCGTATGTAACACTCTATCACTTACCAGGCTTTGAAATAAACAGGTCGCCCATCAACCCATGACTCTCGTAGCTTACCGTCCTCGTCCTCATACCGAAATAAACCTGTGGAATGTAAAATACATTTGGACATTCATTAGTATCAACACTAGTTTCAGATCGACTGCAAAACATTCATGATCGATCCCATTTCCATATTGACAAATCTTCTTGCAAAAAGATAATGCAAAATGCATTACAAATGTCAAATAAAACTTGCCTGAAGATATATAGGCTCAGAGATCAATTATCTGTCTTCAATTCAATCGTTAAACCGTTAATCGTACATATATATATATATATATATATATATATATATATATATATATATATATATATATATATATATATATATATATATATATATTCAAGATGATTCTCACCAATAAACATCGACATGAAAACAACACCACCACGCAGATATTCACTTAGATCCGACTGAATATTTCGCAGCATGCCCTTGATAAACATAAGCTCATCTTAGTTCCTTCTAATAAAAATAAAAAAATGTTTTTAAATCTGCATTCTCACAGATATACCATTTTTTCAACTTTTTAATTTTTTTTTGTCTTGGAAACAGCAAATATTTGCATAAATATCTGCAACCAATGACATAAGATTGCTGAAAAAGAATCAGATCGTAGATATTTTATATTTCCGTTCGAAAATTAATGTGTTATGGCCTAAACCTTACTAACGGTTTAAGAAAAACGCTTAAAACATAAAATTTTGAACTGTAATATAAAAATCTGCTATCTAATTTTTGTCAGTAGTCTTATTTAACTGGTTTCCATGGATCTTTGCAAAAATTGGCATGTTTCAAGACAAAAAAGAATCTAGTCGAAATATGCTTATTACACGGGAAATAAGCAAGCGTTTCAATGTTTGCAGACTAGATCATCTGCCAGATTGTGTGTTTGTTTGCTCCACAGATGTTCAACGTTTTTAAGAAATAAAAATACCTTTTAGTTAGTTTTTGAACGGTTTGGAGCTCAGGTATTCACCAGGAATGAAATGTATCTTACTTTCAGCATGTTATATCAGTACGTCGATTTGAGCAATCAGGTTAATTGGCAGACAAGACAACACTTTTGGTATGAAGGCCGATCCCTTAAGTCCTTAATTGGCATGGTAATATAAATTACCTAACATCATTTTAACTTGTTTGATGTTACTTGTCTAATAACCAGTTATTGTACAATCACTGGGATTGTTTATGGTACCGGAGGGTGGGTCCCTGCTTGACATTGGACGCGCATGAAATCGTAAAATGCTGTCTCTTTGTGATTGCATTTACCATTCATTACCAGCAACTATAACTATATCGCGACTTGAAATGTATATAGCATGGAATTCAAGTTGCAATATCGTCGGTCTTCAAGGTAAAAGTTGTATTGCTGTAATTCTACCAACCAGTCTGTTTCATATAAAATGGTGAAGAAAAAGAAAAGTTATCTTTGATTTAAGTCTTCATTCGAAACGAAATGATGCCTCTCGATGTAGCATTTATGACGTAATTCATCACGTGGTATACGCACACTGAATAAGTCGAAAATAATATCTACAATTTTCATCAACATGCCATTAATAAGATTCACAAGCATTCCTGCTTACATCTTTAGCTATGACAAGTATGTCTGCCGTCGTTGTTTTTTCCGTATTTGACCCGAAATAAATTGATCATGCCATGACCAGAATGAATGAAACAATAGTAGCGTAGCTGGCAAGATTAGAAGTTTGATGTGCTTAAGGATAGGATATGACCTGGTGTTATTCATTCATATTCTTTCAAAGAGTGTAACCCAAATGTGTATGTTTGTATTGATAAATAATGTAATAATGTTTAGGGATGCGAACTCTGATAAAAATCATAGCTTAGTTAACGCCCTAACCGTAAAATATAAACTCTTGCTTTTCAGTCAATAAGTGAACTCATATGTTTTTCTTGTCTTTTGTCTGTTGATTGTCTGTTCCCCTCTTTCCATTAAACTCAGGTAGTTTACAGCTTAGCATGTCCGAGTATAGTTTCCATCATTTATGTATTGAAGTGAGCATTCGTTCCACTCTTATAGTTAAGTTTTGGATTTATGACACATCCCTTGCTACGTCAATTAATTTGGTTGTTTGTGGTTCATATAATTATCATTACAGTTTAATAGTTTTGAATACTTAATAAATGGAAAGCGACCCTTAAATTCAACTTTGCGCCTAGGAAAGCTTCTACAAAACATATGAATGTATTTCCGATGGTAGTTGTATCTATTAACCTCTAGTTAAAATGTCATCATCTCATTCAGCACTCATATCTCATCATTTTATGTCTTTGAATCGTTTATCTGAATTGCAATGTCAGGTAGAATACGCAAATCTGAATTTTATCACGCCAAGACAAAACACTATGTGTACTTAAGCTTTTTTCTAGATTTGTAGTTGGGTGACTTTCAGTAAAACCGTGTATAAATACTAACACTTATATGATATTAGCGTTTAAATTGGCATGCAGCATTGACCAACTCAATTACAAGGTCAATGTAATTTCAAGGACAAAGTATAAATAACACCTTAATATATGGTTGTGACAGCCTGACCAAAATATTTTTTAGTTGCTATTGCTGTGATAATTGTATGTTATGTATGCATGTTATACACTTTAAAGTATATGTAAGTGTGAGTAATTTATATACTTTTCTCCGAATGCAAATTTGCCAATAAAACTTTTGGTGATGGCCAATGGCAATCGAGTACTTTAGTATGTGTCAATTTTTCTGTTCATTGATTTTACGAAGATCGAATCTGACGAATGCACTAACAAACACCACATACGTTAGAGTCCAATTTGAAGAGTTAAAGTGAATAGAGCCGGCGTACCTCTGTCCGCTCTAACATATACTTCAAATATTGATTACGGAAACTACAAAGTGAAAAGAAGCATAGTACAAAGTTGGACCCCTACTTCATGCATTCATTTGAATCCAAATCATTGTCCTTATCGAGGAATGACATCATTATTCTATATTGGGAATGCTTCGTTTGGATAAAACTAAAGCATACTCATTTCAAAACATGTTTTTTTGTAATACGATACTCAGAATAAAGTACTTACTGTATGTAAAAGGAATTAAAGAATATATATCTTTTCTATGTTAAATATAATGTATCATATAGAGAAACATGTAGTTGCTAAAAAAATATCACATTTCATTGAATTTATAAAAGGTCTTGAAAAGGGATTTAATTTCTTCTTAAAATGATGTTTTTTGCCGGTTTGACAATTTATTTCCATTACTAAAGGACAATTGCCACGCGTGCTAGCCTGACTTGCATTTCGTTGAAAATCATCAACCGAAAAAGAAGTTAGGAGTAAATTGCTTCACAAAATGGCCCCCTACGTTAGAGATGTGGCTTTTCTTAATTTCATCTGAACGATAGATAACCTAAAACCATAGAATACTGATATTGTCTTTGGCACACTGTAAATCTCCATCATGCAATCTGTTATTACCAGTGTCTTTATTGAACGCAGTTAGAACCTCCTGATTACTTGGTACACAAATAGCATCTTGCCGAATCTTTTTTGTCTAAAACAGATCTGTTTGGCGCTTTTTTGGTAAAACGAAAAATAAAAGCGATTGCGTTTCCTGCGATTAAGTATTGCCTCCAAAGGCAGATGAAAAATAAGTAACCCCAAAGATATATTTATAACTTTTTAAGAAGCCCTTAGCGCAATGAAAAGTTATATTTATAACTTTTTAAGAAGCCCTTAGCGCAATGGAGCAACAAACAATGTGCTGAGCAACGTAATAGATTTTGTTTATTTTTGGTTTCTAAGAAATTAAGTAGGCGGACAGAGCACATCCAACACTTTCTGATTCACTATTATTCCCAAATAAGATTTAACAGTATTAATGCAATTGTTTTAATATACCAAAAACTATGAACAAATGTTGACAACAAAGGTTCTAATAAAGAATGCCGGGTTTATTTTGAAAGAAATGTGCAGAAAACACGGTAATGCTACCTTATGAGACGATAGTAGATCGCAGTAAATCTTTTAGCAATCACCAATTATTTAATATTTTGTGCGTTATTAGCTATTAAATACACGGTTGTACAATTGTAATCAGTAATAATTATTTTCCATAAATGCATTATTTAGTAAGTAGTTGAGGTTTATCACTCATAATTTATTTTTGTAATACATGTGCATGTATTGATTTTGAATAAGAGTGTCTTTTTAACAAAAGGTTATTGAGATATAACTCAGTAAAAGAAATTTTCTCTCATTTGGCTTTATATATGATTTTTTGGCTTGTAGCCTTGTCTCTGTATTTTTCATTGTATTTTTTCTAGGAGAGTAAACCTTTCGCTGAAAAGCAAACCTTTAATATTTTAATGCAAATTTCTTACATAACCAGTTGTGGGCTACCGAAACATTATATACCAGAATAAATTTCTCGTAAATTTCATTGAAAAATATTGAAATATATCTGCAACAATTAAAAGACAGCATTGGTTCTCTAGTAGGTAAAATACACAATAAATGATGAAGCATAGTCTAGACTGAAAGCTGAACTAGATTATCTTAGATTTTGTTTACTCGTTTACATTACCTAAGTGCATAATAATGCATGACAGTTAAAATCTCTTATAAACTTCTAGATCATTTTTCAAGCAAGAGGAACTGACATTTTGTAAGTCAACATGTTAAGTTCCGTGAGAGATAATGGTTTTAAAACTAGATGTTTATGCTGAGTGGTGGTGTTTTGGTATGCGTGTATGCATGACAATGTAAGTACTGTATCTCTAATGAAGCATTGTTTAGCATTCCAAAAGGAATGCGCTTGATGAAGGCAACCTTACACAAGTGATACGTCAATGTTTATTGAAAGATATTTCGCCGTATTTTATCATACCTGTACAAAATTAATAATGTAAATTTCCAGGCGAAGCTGAGTGGTCTATGGTTGAAGAAGTCTGTCACAAAACCAAGAGGTTGTATGTTCTATACCAACCAGTGAAATTTTCGCAATGCCTACATCAACCTACAGTCTTTAAAATCGAGCCAAAATAAAAAAAGGTGAAAAAATTAATTTCTCAGCCTGTAGGATCATTTAATATAACTGAGCGGTTCTTAAAACTTTGTTAAACCATGCCTAAATTTGTTGCTTATATCATTGCAGATGTTTTATTATGTAACATATGAACATGGGACGAAAAGGTATTGGTACGACTTCGTGTGGGATGACTTCTCTTGTGAACACCGATACTGCTGTTTTAATGTCGCCTTCGTAGCATTGCAGACATATAGGGATCTTGTTGTCCGGCGTCATCATTGACGACGTCGTCGTCTATGCTTTCGCATTTTTGCATTTGTTATCCAAGCTTACATATTGAAAAAATAGCTCGACTAATTTTATCAACTATCAGATCTCTTTTTTTTAAATTTGTTTTTCCAACTTAACGTTATCACATTTACTTAAGCATTTATGAATATTTATGCAAAAAGCTACAGAAACAAGCTCAGTAGCAAAACATTTATACATAAACCCGGTTTAGTGGTGCTAGGTAAACGCCAAAGACATAGAACATAAAATCACAAACAAGAAACATAGAAGAACAGCACAAAACTCCACAAACAGCACAGTGCATACATACTATATGTAAAAAATAGGTATGCTTATCAAGAATTGTTAGGTACCGCATTGGAACGGTCAGTAAAATGTAAATTTACTGGGGATTTAAACCAGTTTATGTGCACAAACCTCACTCTTATCGTAACAATCCTTAATAAAGATTAAACGCAAAAGGTCAATCTTATCAAAGTATGCATTAACTTGAGGAAATAAATAAAACAAATAATAATACACGTGTAGGTAAACCCCAAGTACTTCTATAATTAGAGATCCCAACTCTATCTGCAGACGGAGGGATACAATTCAGAGCACCTAATGCAAAAACTTTTCAAAGATACGATGCAGTCATTGTTTGAAACTATAAATGACCCGATCTTTGCCAAATTCGGCGACAATGTTTATGGGCTTCATATCTCTACTGAGCTCGATCAATAGCCAGATCGCAGTATTAAATCTAAAGTAAGGCCATTTAATTATTTATTGTTAACCAAATTGATCTTAACCGATCTCTTACTAAAACTGTTAGTCAATTTACTACAGTTTACTGGCAAAACTATGTGTTGCGGTTGACAGAGTTTGGATAGTGTGTTGAATTAAAATGTTGTTTTTTCTCAATATTTTCTGATAAAATGTTATACATACAACAGTTAAATCAAGGTTATTTGCTTAATTATCAAATTGTCGACCTTGGGCACCAATTCAGATGTCATCCCCGATACCAAAGGATAACAGTTTTGACTGTTACCCCAAAAAACTTGAAAGAACTGTATACTGTCCCGCCTGCGACCAAAAGGAGTCAGGTTAGACGCCTGCTGTCGGTGCAATATCATGTTAAACTTGGTTTTGTTAAAAAAAAAACCTGATGTAATAGTTTATTATAGTGCGAAAATGTACCGAGCGGATAACTCACAACACATTCACGTATAACATACATTATATATTTAATGTTATCATTTACAACATACGACAAATAAGTTATGTCACACGCTAACTCCGTGATTTAAATAAATTGCTTGCGCTATAGCGCTCGTGTACAATCTCACTTATTCAGTTGATGGATGCCGTATCTATTACTCAGCCAGTTAACTTTATTGCTAAATAAATAAGCCGGTTTTAGATCGTTTTAAGCATTTTTTGTTCATGTATTATAAATTGAACGCTTTTTATTATTCCAGTGGTCGTCATCGCTTCATTGGAATAAATTTGTTTATTTTGTAGACATAAACTATAACCTAGATACAAATATGCCAAATGCATGGAATGTACGTTCTTCCTATCCTACCCTTTTGTTATCTCTATTGGTCATTAAATGAACTGAATCATTATAGTAAGATCGGGTCATGAATGCTTAAGTAAATGTGATAACGTAAAGTTGGAAAAACAAATTTAAAAAAAGAGATCTGATAGTTGATAAAAATAGTCGAGCTATTTTTCAATATATAAGCTTGGATGACAAATGCAACAGTAAGAGAGTGGAAATGAAAATGCGAAAGACGACGCCGGACAACACGATCCCTATATGTCTGCCATGCTACTAAGGAGACATTTGAACAGCAATATCCTAATAACAAGAGACGTCATTCCAACACGAAGTCGTACAAATACCTATTCGCCCCCTGAATATATGTTACATAGTAAAACATTTGCAATGGTATGTAAACCATACTTAGGCAATGGTTTAAAAAGAGTTTGCAACACATTGTCAAAGCCCCTTGTCCAGGGTAAAGCGGTATTTAAATTTCAAGATCCGCTTAGTTATACTAAATGATCCCATAGGCTGAGAAATTAATTTCTTTACTATTTGTTAATTCTAATTCATTTTGGCAATATTGTAAGCACTGTCGATTCCGTTCCCTCGGTACGATTTCGTACCAGTGTCTATTTTGGTAGGCGTTAAGAATATTTCACTGGTTGGTATAGCACCTTCAACCTCTTTGTTATGTGGCAGACACCCATAGACCACACAATACCATCTGGAATATTCCCTTATTTAAGTAATATAGTGCAACTCCTGTAAAATACGGTAAAATACTAGACATGTATGTATAATTTGTGTAACGTTACCTTCATCACTTTTGGAATGCGAAACAATGCTTCATTAGAGTTACAGTACTTACATTTTCATGCATACACGCATACCAAAACACCACCACTCCGCATAAACATCTAGTTTTAAAACCATTATCTCTCACGGAACTTAACATGTTGATATACTAAATGTCAATTCCGCTTGCTTGAAAAATGATCTAGAAAATTTTAACTGTCATGCATTATTATGCTCTTAGGAAATGTAAACGAGTAAACAAAGTCTAAGGTAATCTAGTTCAGCTTTCAGTCTAGACGATGCTTCATCATTTATTGTGTATTTTACCTACTAGGGAACCAATGCTGTCTTTTAATTGTTGCAGATATATTTCAATACTTTTCAATGAAATTTACGAGAAATTTATTCTGGTATATAATGTTTCGGTATCCCACAACTGGTTATGTAAGAAATTTGCATTAAAATATTAAAGGTTTGCTTTTCAGCGAAAGGTTGACTCTCCTAGAAAAAATACAATTAAAACCACAGGAACAAGGCTAGAAGCCAAATATCATATATATAACATTTATGGTACATAAAAGTATTTATGTAGTTTGCTAGGCCATTTCATTATTGGTTTTGCAATTTTACCGTTTCGTGGTACCGACAAGCGTTTATGTGCGTCGAGGTCTCACTGCCGGACTTCGCCTGGCTTGATGACCAATCAGCTGGTAGGATGGATACCACGTGACGTTAACAAACCAATGAAATCTTTATTGCCATTATCCTTTGTCTTCAGCGAATAAGCTTTGCGTGAAACGCTAAAAAATCAAATTTCGTATATACGTGCTTAATTCTTTGTATATCGTGTACATTTTTATACGAAAGAAGGACTTATTAAATTCTTTCATTGTTGCTATTAAATTTGTTTGTGAGTACGTACAATTTTATTGTTAAAATTGATGTAAAAGTGCAAAATCCTAGGAGATCGCCGTGTATTGATCACGCACTCATCTTTCGGCCGAGAAATAAAGATGGCGGACAGGAAGATAAAACGATTTATACATAGGCATCAAGGGTGCAGTTTGAATTTCAATCTACAAGATTCGTCGCATATCCGTTACACGGGATACCCAGGTGCTACAATATCGGATTTGTTTAGCAGACTGCAGGGTATTCGTGATTTTAAACCAGACATTGTGGTTTTATTGGTAGGAACGAACGATCTATATCACCCTTCGATCTCTCCTGACGCCGTTGCCATTAACATTATTGCTCTTATGCAGGCTCTGCATTTTGAGTGTCAAGTGAACAACATAATATATTGTGCGACCCTCCACAGAACTGACCCATTGATTCCAACTCGTTATCCTGTGGATTTAGAGTGGTTCAACCACTGTGTAGACAAGTCCAACATCATCGTTTCTCGGCACTGTTCTAAAGCCAGCCTCCTCCGGTTTTGGCGGCCAAAAGGTTTTTGGAGTGACGTGGCCAAGGGGAGCGCTTTCACCGAGGATGGTGTTCATCTCGCTGATGACGGGCACAGAAAATTATACAACAATAGTCGTGCTGCTATTGTGGCTGAAAAGAATACACGGTGATGCAACACAATTCAGTTAAGTTGCTCATGTAGGGGGAACCAGTCGCAATCTGCCCATATTGTTTTTGTTTGTTCATACCTTGCTTATTATGGATACCAGTTCAGGTATATTGTAAGATTACAGTTCATAAGCTGGTTATCTGTTATTACGCAATACGGCGGTATCTTTGTGACTTACCTGGTTTTCCGATTCTTAATTGGAAATATTAATGGCCAGATATACAGTTGACATTTTACCTGATATCTTGTTTATTTTCCGTGTTCACGTGGAATACGACATATAGTACATATTAAGACTTAAACATCCTCTGCGTATTCGCAGATATTTATTGTTCCCCTGTCTCAGGGTGATATGGATATTCTAACTGCAAGTTTCTTTCCCACATGATAGAGGTGATATCATTTCCCGTGTGTCACGCTGATTAAATGTCCACAACATGGTGGCTATGTATTTCATAAACCAAAATATCCCGTATTTCACGGAGTTCCCTTCCTATGTTTTGGAGCATTATGCCCTTTTCCCGTTTTGTCACGGTGATTTTCCACGTTTATGTGGCTATCTTTTCCTGTGTTTTCACAGTGATGTTCTATTTTCCCACATTTGTGGTGATGTCAGCCTGTGTTCTCACAGAGCCTTTATTTGCCCTGATTGTCTGGGCATTCCATGTATCCGGGGTATTATACATTTCCCGGTATTCAGTGTGAATTGCATCCACTGATTTTATGTGATACCAATTTTCTACATTATGATCATTTTCTTTTAAATATTGTCATTTTCACTTCAGGAGATGAAGCGGTCATCAAGGCCCAGGCCTCCCGCCAAGAAAAAGCCCCGGTCAGGCCAGCCTTGGACGTTGGCAACCCCCCACAATCTGCCCAACCCGGAAACAGCGGCCGTATCTTTTCCGGAAGAACATGAGCATCCCACACCACTGACACCGTGATCACTGGCCCCTCTAAACCAGTCTCCGGCACCGGTCACCCGGACAACACCCGCGATCCCTGAATTTGTGCAGATGCCACCCAATGGTGTTCAGCCACAGTCCTCCGCAGATAACGTCATCTCCAGCGATGACGATTCTGACGAGGATCCAATGGATGGAGCAGTGGCAGCCCACCTTTACAGCCTTCTGCCCCAGGGTAACTTGCAACCCACCAGCACTCCGATCATTTCCCAAATTAAGCCGTCTATCGCAAACAAAATCTGGCGAAATAAATATATTGACTTCGCCCTCTTACTCCCATCTGCGCAACATTCTAACAAATTTGCAATACAGATGGACAAGAACGCCCAACTATGCATAATTCCCACGAACCAGGCCAAAAGGATTCTATCTAATGACCAGTGGACGACTGCATTCGTCCGGTTTGCAACTGTCTATCTTATGCAACACCCTTCCGAAGGCCCAAACCTTATGAAATATGGGGAAATTGTCAGGGATCTAGCTGCCAAACGTCCCGGTTCCTTTCTCCAGTATGACCCCCAGTTTCGAATGCTCCGTGAGCGATGCCCAATTCCCTGGGAACAGATCCACATGGAATTCTGGTTGATGGCATCCACCCTGCCCCAGCCCACTCCTCAGCCCTTTCGTTCAGCCCAGGCCTACCATCAATCTAGGCCTTAATTTCAACGGCCCATCCCCAAAGTTCCTCCCAAATACATGCTGGACTTACCATCGAGGTCAACCTGCAACAACGGGCAGTGCTCGCGTCCATACATCTGTGGTTACTGCCGAGGCCCTCATCACGCACCCCAATGCACCTTCACCAGCAATGATCAAGCAGGTCTTTCCACCCCTAAACCAGGTTCAACAAAACACATCCAAAAGTAATGGTCCAGGGGTCACTTCTCCGATCCGGGTCCACATTTTAGGTCAATTTCTAGAAGGTTACCAGTTGAAATACTCAGGGTTTTGCACATGGTTTTAAATTAGGTAACATAGGTCCTCATGTTGCATCGTCCAGCCCAAACCTAAAGTCCTGTCACGACCTGCATGGCATAGTTGCATCAAAAATCCACAAAGAAGTCCGTGAGAACCGCATTCAAGGCCTATTTGATACACCACCCTTTCCCAATTTACATATCAGTCCCATAGGTGTTATCCCGAAAAAGGCACCAGGCGAATACAGATTTTTACAACACCTCAGCTACCCACGCGGGGCATCCATCAACAATGGTATCGATGAAAAAAATTCTAACGTATCTTATGGAAAATTCGACGATGCTGTTTATCAGCTTCATGCCTTAGGTAGTGGTGCCCTTCTCGCCAAAACTGACATTGCTAACGCTTATCGTATAGTCCCAATTCATCCTGATGATCATGATCTTCTCGGGTTCACTTTTGATAATCAATATTACTACGACACCTGTTTGCCATGGGTGTTTCATCTGCTTGTGCAATCTTTGAGCGTTTCAGTACCGCCCTCCAGTGGATTTCTAAGCGCCATCTCAAGATCGACCACATGGTCCATATCTTAGATGATTTCCTGTTTCTGGGTCCTCCCAATTCACCCCTTTGCCAGAGCTACCTCGAACGCTTTAAAGTCATGTGCTCGTCTATTGGTGTACCAATCAAAGTTGAGAAAACTGAATCAGCTCGCACAGTCATTACTTTTATGGGGTTAGAACTCGATTCCCTTTCGATGGAAGCCCGTCTTCCACAGGGAAAACTCCACAAATTAAGGTCTCTAATGTCTGATGTGGTTAAAAAAACGTAAAATAACACTGAAAAGCCTCCAGTCCATCATAGGGTTGTTAAATTTTTGTTGCCAAGTAGTCAGGCCGGGAAGAAGTTTCCTCCGGCGCTTGATAGATTTGACCGTGAAGGTTACCAAGGCGTCCAACTATATCACCTTGATCAAACAAAGTCGGAAAGACTTGTCTGCTAGGCTTCTATTTATAGAACATTTCAATGGGAAAAATATTATGTTTGAAGACCGTTGGATTACTGACACCTTTTTGCACTTCCATACTGACGCAGCAGGGTCTATTGGCTATGGAGCTATTTTCAAAACACATTGGCTCCATTGCTGATGGCCTGCGAATTTGCCCCATCATACAATCACCTTCAAAGAGTTGTTTCCCATCGTCATGGCACTCTCTACTTGGGGGCCATTCATTACAAACTCCTGTGTTGTGCTCCACACAGACAACCATGCAGTTGTCCACATTATTAATACACAAACTTGCAAGGACTCCTCCGTTATGTCATTGGTTAGGCGTTTAGTTCTGTCATGCATGAACAATAACGTGCTTGTGAAAGCAGTGCATATACAGGGCTCAAAAAACATCTTACCGGATCTTCTGTCTCGTTCACAGATCATGAAGTTCAAAAGATTAGCGCCACACATGGACATAGAGGCAACTCTGCATCAGGTCGATTCCCTCCTTCCACCTTGAATGCGGCTATTTCCTCCCTTTTGGAAAATGCCCTTTCTAAGTCCACGAAACTCAGTTATCGGAATGCCATCAATAACTATTCTCGCTTCCATGGCACCTACTATGCGGGCCAACCGCTGTTTCCTTCTTCTATGTCATAACTTGCGCAATTTTTGGCTGATTGCAATTACAGGGGTTTGAAGTACTCTACCGTTACCCAGTATGTTTCGGCTATCACTTATTTCCATAACATGCAAGGTTATCCAAATCCAGCAGAGCCTTTACTTATAAAGAAAATGTTGCATGTGTTCCGTCGCACAGTCACTACAGATGCGCGCTTGCCCATCACAAAACCTTTGCTTCACCAACTGGTTTCGGCGATTGCTCAAATCTTCCCCGACAGGAGCATGCATTTGCTGTTAAAGTCTATGTTTTTGACAGCATTTTTTGGCCTATTTCGGTTAGGGGAAATTGCCTTGTCACAGACTGCGCCATCAAATGTCATCCAAAGGCAGCATTTAACATTTCTGCAAAACAACAGTCACAAAGTCAAAGGGATAACTATTAAAATGTTACACTACAAACACTCTCAAGGTCACTCAGCTACGATTTCGTTAACACACCAATCAAATCTCCAACAACTCTGTCCAGTTAAAGCGTTGCTGCGATACCTTAAAAACTCCAAACCTCTGTCTGGGCCTCGAAACTTCTTAAGCTTAACAGGCTTAAGTGGCTTATTTCAATTAGCCAAACGACATACTTAAATTGAATGGTTTATTGTGATTATCATAAAGATATCTAAAGTATAAAAACTCTAACGCAATTTATTGAAAAGCAAAAATCATGATATTAGCTTAATTATGTTATAAGGGACTTAAGAAGTTTCAAGAAATTGGGCCTGAGCAATAACGCAACAGCATTTTGTTAAAATTCTAAAGAGATATCCAGAAAGTGTTGAGACATTTGGGCCGTCCGTTGTTTTTATAATTACATACTTAGACTATTAAGATTTTAGGCTTATGTCTCCACCAATAGGATCCCAGGACATATGCAAACTGAAAAATACAGAAGAACTCTGGGCCGTATTCAATAAGCATCTTAGTCTCAATGTTCAACTTAGTGAAAAATTGTCTTTTTTTCTAATTCGAATTTTAAGAAAACGAACAATGTTGGTATACCAAAAATATGAAAATAAGCAAGAAAATGGTGTAAACAATACATGCATATAAATAAATCTGATGAAAAGTAGCTGGTATTTAAAATAATCGTTGTCAAAAATTACGAAATTCTCACTAAGTTAAAAACATTCACCAAGATGCTTAATGAATACGGCCCCATATAACCAAAATCCATTTAACAGAACTGGCTTATATAAAGGCATTCGCGGGGGGGGGGCATTTCCCGTTGAACACCAGAAAAGTTAGCATTTATTTTTGGTTCTATAAAATGTCTGCGCCGAGATGTGCATGGCCCGCCTACTTTATTTCCTAGAAAACAATGATAAACACAATTTATTACGTTGTTCAGCACATTGTTTGTTGCACACTATTGCGCTAAGGGCTTCTTAAAAAGGTTTAAATATATCTTTGAGGATACTTCTTTTTTATCTGGCTTTGGACGCAATCATCTTAGGAAACGCAGTCGCTATAATTTCCGTCTTACCAAAAAAGCGCCAAACAGATCTGTTTTAGACAAAAAAAGATTCGGCAAGATGCTATTTGTGTACCAAGTAATCAGGAGGTTCTAACTGCGTTCAATAAGACACTGGTAATAACGGATTGCATGATGGAGATTTATCGGTATTTCTATGGTTTCAGACGATCTATCGTTCAGATGAAATTAAGAAAAGCCACATCCCTAACGAAGGAGGCCATTTTGTGAAGCAATTTACCCTTCACTTCTTTTTCGGTTGATGATTTTCAAAGAAATGCAAGTCAGGCTAGCGCGCGTGGTAGTTTTTCTTTGGTAATGGAAACAAATAGTCATAGCGGTAAAAACCATCATTCAAGAAGAAATTAAATCCCTTTTCAAGACCTTTTATGCTTTAAATGAAATGTGATATTTTCTAACACCTACATGTTTCTCTATATGATACATTATATTAAACATAGAATATATCTATTTTCTTTAATTCCTTTTACTTACATTAAGTACTTAAATCTGAGTATCGTATTACAAAAACATGTTTTGAAATGAGTCAACTTAGGTTAAACAACAAATAATCATTCCCAATTCATAATAATGATGTCATTCCTTGACAAGAACAATATTTTGGATTGAAATGAATGCATGAAGAAGGGGTCCAACCTATGTACTATGCTATGTGTCTGCCGGCTCTATTCACTTTACCTCGTCAAAATTGTAATCTAACTTAGTTGGTGTTTGTTGGTGCATTTATCAGAATCGATCTTCCTAAAATCAATGAACAGAGATATTGACAACAAAAAACTCGATTGTCATTGGCCCACACAAAAAAGTGTTTTTGGCAAATTTGAATTCGCAGAAAGGTATATAAATTACTCATACTTATAAACACTTTTAAGAGTAGTATATATATCTACATAACATACAATAATCACGGAAAAAACAATAATAATATATTTTTGAGCAGGCTGTCACAACTAAATATTAGGGGTTGTCTTATTTTGTCCTTAAAATTACAAACACGTTGAAATTGATTTGATCAATGCTGCAATGCCTATTAAAAGCTGCTCTCTCACAGATAAGCTTTGACAACTTTTTATTATTTTTTTTTTGTCTTGGAACGAGCTCATTTTTGCGTTAATATCTGCAAACAAGTGATATAAGACTTCTAACAAAATATCAGATCGCGGATTTTAACTTTTTCGTTCAAAAATTTATGTTTTACGGCTAAAGAGTTACTAACGGTTTAAGAAAATTGCATAAAATATCAATTTTTGAATTAAAATAAGAAAATCTGCGATCTGATTTTTGTCAGCAGTCGTTTATCACAGTATTGCATGCGTTTTCGCATAAATTGGCTCGTTCAAAGACAAAGAATTAAACAGTTGTCAAAACGTTCTATCTGTGAGAGTGCAGATTTAAACGCTATCATATACGTACTGGTATTTTTCTACGGTTTAACTGATAGTATACACATATATCATAAATAAGCTTTATAAGTAAAACACATGATGTTTGTTTTGGTGTGATGAAATCAGATTTGTGTAATCAACTTGGCAAAGAAACTCAGAACAACGATTCAAAACAAAAGGATGAGATTCGCTGAAGGAGATGATAACATTTTTACTAGAGGCTAGTAGACGCAAATACCAGTGTTAAATTTTGAATTTACGACCACAGTGCCTGTCCCCGTAGTTTTAAATGTATTAAATATATAAGGATACGTGTGTCTTCAATACAGTAAGTGTATGGTTAACGAAATTGTCCCTGTAGCATTGAATGCATTTGAATTAAATTGAGGTGATTTGTCTTTATATACTTGATAAGTAATACAATTAAAATAAAACAAAACTGAAAGGTGTAAAAATGAAAACGCTGACTTTACAAATATACATTCTTCCGAAGCAGTAACATTAAGATAATGACAAACTATCTAAAGGCTTCTTCAAAATGTACATTTATTAAATACCGTCTTGTTTATTTTATAACTAATTACATTTGTTTTGTGTTAAGGCTATGTCTCCACCGAAGGGATCGCCGGATTATCAATTTTAAGGCTTCAGACAGAAACGACCGATAAATGACTTTTTATAAATTGATTTATTGAAGTGGAATATCGAATAGCTCGGGAATACGCAATGCTATGTGTAAATATATTGACGCCAACTTGAAAATAAGTATTTATGGTTGCCCCGAATATTTAAGGATAAGTTTAATTAGTTTAAAATACGCAAAATAGACTTATCTTGTTCTTTTCATTTTCATTCACTGCCCTAAGGCGTTTCGGGGTTCTTTTCAAAAAAGATTTCAAAATACGAATGCTGTTTTAAATACACCTAGCTTTAACCACTAACCAAACACCTTAAGGATGAAGCACATAATATTACAAACGTGCCTCTATTATCACATATGTCTAGAGATTCCTGCCAATTTGAGGCTGAATTATAGTAAAACTTAATTAAACTATAATTTTATATCACACTTACCAACATATTTATTCAAACTGAAATATTTCAATTAAAGTTTAACTGTACTTGTGTCCCAATGGTATCTATTAGGCATTACTTCTCTGCGTTTCCCTTTTGTTCAATATAAATACGAATTCGTTTGCCTTTGAAAGACAGATTGGGATGAATGATACTGAACGTTGTAAAACAAATATACTGAATGATTTCATTTTAATGGTCTCGCATAAACTAGCAGTCTTATACATTTCTGCTTATGTAGTTTATGATAATTAAAGATTGTAAGGAAATCTGGTAAAAATATAAAAAAAAAGATCACCAAATGTATAATCTTTTAATCCACGGCTCTCACATTAAAATAAGAACGTTGTAGTATTGATTGAATATGTATTCAATATCTTATTAATAAAGTTTACGTTTGTGTCCTGCCTTTATGATTGGTAAACGAGCAGGAGCATATCAATGAAGCGCACTATTCCTTCATGTGTGCAATTATCATGAACACACGAAACAAAAGTAATCGACCGTGGAAATTAACACCAATAACCACCAATTAAATAATGTTACAAAACAACTAAAACTAAGTTTAATCGCCTGCAAATGATTATGATAAGTTAAGTTTTAAAGAACAGGTATCAACAAGATTTAAAATGTAATTCAAAGAAAAGTAGATAATTATAAAGTCGTTTACAGCTGGTCAAATGACATTGCTCTAATCAAACCAAATCGTGAAATGGATATAAATAATGACGCAACACATATTTATGCATTAAGAACTGCATTCGACACAGTATTTTATTATAAACAATAGGGCTTAATGGCTTTGGCCACAGCAATAAGAAAAACTAATCTCTTTTGTTGTCATATATTTTTATACCTTCATATTTAATGTTTTCCTATTCGCTGCATACACTATAATGACAAAAGCATACTTTTCAATAATACATGCGATTCATAGGGCTTAATGGCTTTGGCCACAGCAATAAGAAAAACTAATTTTTTGTTGTCATATAATTTTTATACCTTCATATTAATTGTTTTCCTATTCGCTGCATACACTATAATGACAAAAGCATACTTTTCAATAATACATGCGATTCATAATGATTATTTCTATAAACGATTGTATACAACAGTTTTTAGAATATTCGTTCTGTTATTTGAGTTACAACGAGGACTATAACACACACTTAACATTTTAATAATGAAACTATTGAATTATGTAATTATTCAATTACATATGTTACTGGTTGGATCCATTCTATTTGTCTGTTACGTCATAATAAACTTCTCATATTTTTCATGAAATGAATCCAACCAATTGAGTGAAATACATTTTATCAGAAATGTCCTTACTTATGTCTTAAGATGGTAATGCATTAGAAGTTAAAACCAATTGCACTATACACAAGTCCCTATCCCTAGCTGTCGAATATAAAGAGGTGCCGAAATTTAAGTGGATGCCGCATACGATATATATCGTATATTTCATCTGTTTAATATAATGCAACTGCTGTTGGGATGACTGTGGCTTATTTAATAGTGTGAAAACGGTAAAAACAATGTGGTAAAAATGAAGAGTGAATCATATGATCTGACTTTTCATTAAAATCCGTTATTATTCCAATATATACGCGTGAATAACAAATGCAAAAGTTAGAGAGTGGAAATAAAAATATAAAAGCGTATAGGACGACGGCGACGATGAGGACGATGCCAAAGTTGGACAAAACGATCCTTTTAAGTCTGCTGTGCCACAAAGGCAACTTCAAAACAGCTATATCCGTGATTACAAGTCATTCCAACCCGAAGACGTGTTACATAGTAAAAAGTTAGCAATGATTTAAATACTATATTAAAGCTGTGGTTTATAAAAATATTTGCAATAGATTGTCAAAGGCCCTTGTCCAGGATTAAGCGGTATTTCAATTTCAAGATCCGCCTAATTATACTAAACGATCCTTATTCCGAGCAATGAATTTCTCCATCTTTTGTTTATTTTAATTTATTTTGGCACGCTTGTAAAGACTGTATGTTGATATGAATCACTAACGATTCCGTCCCCTAAATATGAACCAGTACCAGTGTCTTTTTTGGTAGGCGTAGTATATTTCACTGGCAGGTATAGTGCCTTCAACCTCTTGGTTATGTGGCATACACTTTCACCCATAGACCACTCAATCTCACCTGGAATATTCCCTTTTTAATTTAGTACAGGTATGATAGTGCAATCTGTAACATACGGCGAAATATCATTTATAAGACATTTACGTATCATTTGTGTAAGGTTGCCTTCATTAAGCACATCACTTGTGGAATGCGAAACAATGCTTCAATAGAAAGATAGTTCTTGTATTGTCATGCATACACGCATATCAACCTGCGAAAAACACTCTCACTAAAGATGCAGTTTTGAACCATTATCTCTCAGTGAACTTAACATGTTGATATAATAAATGTCAGTTTTGCTTGCTTGAAAATTAATCTAGATTTTATGAGATTTTAACTGTCATGCATTATTATGCTCTTAGGAAATGTAAACGAGTAAACAAAGTCTAAGGTAATCTAGTTCAGCTTTCAGGCTAGACGATCATTTATTGTGTATTTTACCTACTGGAGAACCAACGCTGTCTTTTAATTTTTGCTGATATACTTTCAATATTTTTCAATGAAATTTACGAGAAATTTATTCTGGTACATAATGTTTCGGTATCCCACAACTGATTATGTAAAAAAATGCATTTAAATATTGATTGTTTGCTTTTCAGAGAAAGGTATACTGTAAAAAAAATACAATGAAAACTACAGGGACAAGCCAAAAAATCATATATAAAACCAAATGAGAGGAAATTTCTTTTACTGAGTAATAACGCAATAACCTTTTGTTAAAAATCTCAAGATATATCCAAAAAGTTGTGAGACATTTGGTCTATCCCTTTTTTCTAATTACATACTTAGACTTTTTAGATTTTAGGCCTATGTCTCCACCAATGGGATCTAAGGACAGATGCACACTGAATAATTTAGAAGAACTCTGGGCCGTATTTAATAAGCATCTTAGTCACAATGTTCAACTTAGTGAAAAATTGTGTTTTTTTCTAATTTGAATTTTAAGAAAACAAACAATGTTTGTACACCAACAATATGAAAATAAGCAAGAAAATGGTGTAAACAATATATGCATATGAATAAATCTGATGAAAAGTAGCTGGTATTTTAAATAATCGTTGTCAAAAACTATGAAATTCTCACTTAGTTGTAAATAATCACTAAGATGCTTATTGAATACGGCCTCATATAACCAAAATCCATCTAACAGATAACAATAACCAAATTTCCACTTAAAAACGAAAATTACCGCCAAATCTCAATTACGTCGTTAACTTGTTTTATTATGTTTAGAAGCTCGCCACCGCACTGGCTTATATACAGGCATTCGCGGGGGCATTTCCCGTTGAACACCAGGAAAGTTAGCATTTATTTTTGGTTCTATAAAATGTCTGCGCCGAGTTGTGCACGGCCCGCCTACTTTATTTCTTAGAAAACAAAAATAAACAAAATCTATTACGTTGTTCAGCACATTGTTTGTTGCACACTATTGCGCTAAGGGCTTCTTAAAAAAGGTTTAAATATATCTTTGAGGATACTTATTTTTCATCTGCCTTTGGACGCAATCCTTCATCTTAGGAAACGCAGTCGCTATAATTTCACGTCTGCTAAAAACAAGCGTCAAACAGATCTGTTTTAGACAAAAAGATTCGGCAAGATGCTATTTGTGTACCAAATAATCAGGAGGTTCTAACTGCGTTTGATAAAGACACTGGTAATAACAGGTTGCATGATGGAGATTCACAGTGTGCCAAAGACAAAATCGGTGTTTCTATGGTTTTAGACGATATATCGTTCAGATGAAATTAAGAAAAGCCAGATCCCTAACTTAGGAGGCCATTTTGTGAAGCAATTTACCCTTCACTTCTTTTTCGGTTAATGATTATAAAATAAATGCCAGTCAGGCTAGCGCGCGTGACAATTGTCCTTTTGTAATGGAAATAAATTGTCATAGCGACAAAAAATACATGTTTTGAAATAGGCCTGCTTTAGTTTTATCTAAAAGAATCATTCCAGATACAGAAAAAATGATGTCATTCATTGACAAGGACAATGTTTTGGATTCGAGCGAATGTATGAAGGAGGGACCCAACTCTGTACCATGCTTCTTTTCACCTTGCAGTTTCATTATCAAGATTTAATAGAGCGGACGGAGGTACGCCGGCTCTATTCACTTTACCTCGTCAAAATAGGACTCTTAACGTATTTGGTGGTTGTTGGTGCATTCATCAGAATCGATCTTTGTAAAATCAATGAAATGAGAAATTGACAAATATTCGATTGTCATTGGCCCACACAAAAAAGTGTTTTTTTGGCAAATTTGCATTAGGATAAAATATATAAATAACTCATACTTATATACACTTTTCAGAGTAAAACATGCATACATAGCATACAATAATAACGGCAAAAGCAATAAAAATATAGCTTTGAGCAGGCTGTCACAACCAAATATTAGGGTGTTTTCATATTTTGTCGTTAAAATTACATAGACCTTGAAATTGAGTTGATCAAAGCTGCAATGCCAATTTAAAAGCTATCATATATACGTGTTGGTATTTATCCACGGTTTAACTGAAATTCACCCAACTGCACATCTAGAAATAATAGCTCACACATATGATAAATACGCTTAATAAGGAAAACACATAATGTTTTGTCTTGGCGTGATAAAATCGGATTTCTGTAATTTACTTGACATAGTAGTTGAGATCAACGATTCAAGACATATAATGATGAGATTTGAGTGCTGAAGGAGATGATGACATTTTTAACTGGAGACTAGTAGACGCAAATACCATCGAAAATACATTTTTGTTTTAGTAGAAGCCTCCATGGCGCAATGTTAAAGCACAAATAACAACCGACCATTATATTGCATGTCCTATGCCTCTAAGGGTCGCTTTCCATTTATTAACGTGACACTCGTATTTAAAATCAATATAAACACATTTTAACAAACATATTTTTTGACTGATAAGTCTTCAACCTACTTACTAAACAATGCGTTGCAGGAAAATATTAATTACTGATAACAAAATTGTAACCGTGTATTTGATAGCTGAAAATGCACAAATATTAAATGACAGGTGAATGCTAAAAGTTTTAACACAGCGATTACCTATCGTCTGATGAGGTAGACTATTTTCTGCACCTTCCTTTCAATTTTAACACGGTATTCTTCATAAGAAACATTGATTTCGATAATTATTCGCCGATAATTTTCGGCAAATCAAAATAATAATGGTATAACTGTTTTTTGAAGTAAGAGTGCATCTTGAATTTTCAAAACTATTTAAATGAAATTATAGCTATATGAACCACACACAGTCAAATTACGTCAAAAATACAATATAGAGAGCCATCATTTTGCTTCGAATGATGACTTTAATAAAATATAACTTTTTTTCTTTACCATTTTAAATGAAACAAAGGGCAGTCGATCCCGCCTTCGCATTATTACCGGAATTTGATAAGGTGATTACATCCCTCAAACACAAATCTGACAGTGCTCAATCACGTGGCGTTTATGTGAAATGGTTTGTCAAAGTGATTAAAGAAACTTAACTCTCAAACTCTGGAAAAAGACCGAAAATGGGGTGTTGTTTGCAGTTTAGACTGCACTATGTTTTATTTAATATGGTAATGAAATAGAAAAGTTATCTTTGTTGAAAGTCTTCATTCTAAGCATAATATTGATACGACTCGCATCTGGACATAAGACATATAAAATAATGTCATTTTACTTACCTCTCAAATATTTAGGATTATGACATCCTTTTCATGCTTTTGGTGCATTTGCACAACTTCATACATTTGGCTACATTAAGAAAGCAGCCTTATGCATAACTATGTGCATATTTTATGTAGAGATTTCTAAATTCCTTCATTTGTAATGACAATTGATATGGATCTGACAGGGATGCCGCAAATTTGTATTGCATGTAAAAGTTAATGTCGTTTATTCCATGTACTCACGATTTAAGATAAATCAATCCAGATGATAATGAAAACCACTTTAAGACCTGCATAATTGCTAAGTAACTACACTTGATTTCGTGTATAAAAATTTTACTCGCGTATGTTTCAGTACGAATTATTGTATACAGTTCCATTTTTTGAAGGATGTTTCACAGCTTCCTTCTTGCTTGATTGAACGTTGCTATGTTACATCATTTAATCGATTAACAGTTTTTTTGCGAATATTGGTGTCCTGAGTGAGAATTGGTAATATTTATATGTTAAATCTTTGTTAAGAAGTCGGGACTTTGTCCACTAAACATTGTTTTCCATATAAATCCAATATGGCTGCCGCTGATTCTGCTACAGCGGGGTTGGCTATTTTTTGGCCGTTTATTGGCCGACGGCCAAGTGCCATGTCGAGAGTTGGCCGTTTCTTGGCCGTTTATTGACCGAAAATAGGCCGCTCTGTTTTGACACCGGCCAGAAAACGACACGGCCAATTTTCGGCCCGTTTCGGCCAGTTTATGGCCAAATTGCTTGGAGATGGCATTCTTGTTTAGGTTTTCGTTGAGACAGGTCGCATTTTTGTTCTTTGATAATTTTATAAACTATGATTTTTCGGGAAAATGTTTGATAATGTTACAAAGATTTAATATGGATAATATTTATTGTGCGGCTGTCATTTCATTTTCTACGAAATTGGAACATTTTGGCATTTATTTAGATTAATAAACTTGATGATTTGAGACTTTTTGAAATTGCTGACACTTTGGTTAATTTGAGACACGCTACCAAAATATTTCAAGAAATTGTAATTTTATTTCACTTAATAAAATAACTTGAAATGTTCGAGCCGCATTCTTGCTGCAACCTGACGACACCCCCTTACAGTTGTGGTGCAACAATATTGCCTTCCGACGAAGAATTTTTGATGTGGTATACGCAAAATGTTATGCATGCTTATTTGTTTTGTTCAAAATGTCATCTTTTAAATATTTTTTTAATATTTTACAGTTTTACGATCAATGTTAAGTATGAAATATGTATAACAATGACACCAACAATTTCTTCACATAATCATTCAAAGAAATGTAACCATGTAATGTTAGACATATTCGAAGGTTTTTAGCTTCAAGGTTGCAGTAACACATATTGAAACAAATATTGCGTTGACAGAAATGATTATGCTGTAACTCTGCAGCATAAAATATTGATGCAATTTTTCACACTTAGATAATTAAATCTATATTTATATAAGCTTGCTAGTTTTTGATCTTTCAAATTCATGATAATGCATTGAGAAAACTTTTATAGAAATAAAAAAATACTTTCAGAGATAACAGCTTTGCATGTATTCTTCCCGGTGAGAATAAACACACAATTTATGAACAAAATACCGAGATCCATGTAGATTCCTGTACTTAACATTATCAAATATAATTTCCTTTGTGAAATTTAAACATTTGCCTTCGGAAAATTTCCGATTTACAAAGGCGTGGGTCTTTTAAGCCCTTTTTGTCTGAAGAGTGCTTTGGTGTCTTCAATTGAATACAGTATATGTTGTCATTAATCTAATGACAAAAACGTTCATAGCAGCTGCTTGTATTTTCATACAATTTTGTCAAATAAGTTATTGTGCATGCAAACCGGCTGGTGTCCCAAGGTCCAAAAACTTTCATACATTTTCCCCAATATTTCAGAGCTTCAGTAACCACCTGACATTGGTATGAAATTTATTCTTACCATTTTTATGTTATTTTGCAGACATAGTATCTTTATAGAGAATACAGCATGCAACTTTGGGTCAAAACATGCGATTCGGAAATTGTGCGCAGATTGATCAAAATATATACTAGAATTAGTACTCTCAAATAATACCTATAAATCCACGTCTTTGAGATTACGTTCAAGACGCTTTTTACAAACCCTTTTCAATTCTTGAACAAACAAATCAACAAATGAAACACCAGGAAATAGGGGTGCGTGTGTGGGGTATGTGTGAATGGATAGGCTGCAGTTAGTCATAAATCATTCAATGCGTTTGTGCGTGTTATTTATCCCTTTTTTAACATCAAGTTGAATAGTTCAATTGGTGTTTGTAACACAATGCAGTCTTGCATATTCACGTGAGCACATATTGGGGAAATACCTGAGCTACAAAGCTAGCCAGGTGAGGTCACGTGTATATGACGTAAGCAAAATGTTGTGCTTTGGGCGTCTGCCCGTAGCCTGGGAGTCTGGTTCGGACTTCCAAGCTATGAAGTCGGACATTTGCTTCTGAGTTGAAATATGGTTTTAAAATTCCATTATTGAGTTGCTTGTAAATAAAATGTAGAAACTTTGCGAACTTATTAAAAAGCATATTGTGACCATGGACCATTGTGTCACAGTGTTTTCCAAGCCACAGTTATTGCATGTACAAGTATGTGTAACTTAAAGTTAGATAATTACCACAGCTGTCAGGTTATTTTGCTAATATTATAAGTTACATATGTACATCTTACATACACATAACATCAAGTGATATGAACCGATTCATAATATGTTCTGTGTCGTTTTTATTACTTAGTCTTCGAACAACATATAATCCATATGCTTATGATTTATACTTTTATCTTGTTACATAAATAGTATGTTCTGAAAGAAAACCGCTGTTTTCTCTTGTAACGAGGTACGCTGGATTTTGGCGGAGGTACGCTTATTATACGACGCCGCCGGACGATACATGGGCTTCGGCTATAGTAAGAGTATAACGTCTAATTTGGCTGTCAAGTATAGTGCACCGACATATTGTAACCCTGGCCCCAAAATCACAAATACTATTCAAGTAAACTCTCAAATTCAATCTCAACTAATTTTGCCGCATAAAAGCATAGCATTATTCAAAACCTTGCAAGTGATATACTTTTTATAAACATATATTTCGCAAAGAATTCGTTGACAATAACATTTTATTAAATTTCAAAGAAAACTACATACATGTAACAGCAAAAGAATGTACATGAGTATGTTATTTTGTAAAAGAAGGGTTTGAACTCATTTACTTTTCTTGCTGTAGTATATGTTTTCTTTGATATCTTTACCAAGGTTTTGAATCAACATATTGTTTAACACGCAATGTATTATGACATCATTGTTTATTTCAATATTGCGCTCCAAATCAATAAGCACGACGTCATTTAACCAATGATATATGACGTTACAAAATCAGCTATTCTTTTATACAAACGTGTATTGTCTGTTACAATTCATTAAAAACAACTACTCAATTGCAGAAGATACTGCTAATCTTTAATCAAAATGAAAAATTCTTTGTAAATGTAAATATAAGTATCGATCGCATGTTTTTGTTGATATAATGGCATGCGATCAAATGACCAAGAAGCGCTATCGCGCTTCATGGAATTTGCTCGCGTGCCGTACTGCGTTCATACAGCATAAATGCAAGAAAAATGTCAATCCTAAAATGTTTTGATATTATGTTGTAAAATGAGATGAGACTGAGATTGAGATAAGACATAAGTGTTTTCGTGGTTTCGCCTGTTAAGAGTAGCCCCGGTTCTTGAACGTTCGTTAGTGTACACCGCTGATGCATAGGGCCTTCTTCCCTCCTGTAAGACGCTTAAAGCTGCAATCTCACAGATTGACCGCTTTGACAACTTTTTGTATTCACTGTCTTGGAATGAGGCAATTTTATGCATTAATGTCGGCAAATAGGTGATATAAGAATGCTGACAAAATACAATATCGCAATTTACATATCTTCGTTCAAAAAATGATATTCAATGGCCAAAAGCGTAACTAACCCTTAAAGAAAAGGAGTTTTTCAAACAATTGACAACCGTTCCTTTGTGATTAATCTTATACAGATATTGAGACATTTATACCATGGAATAAATGTCTAAATTGTTAATCTGTGCTAGCGCAGCTTTAAAGCCATTGCGATGATGCTAATGTTGAACGCCTAATCAATCTTTAAAGTGTCTTAGTCTACTTCTTCGCATATTTGGAACACTCTATGGTTTTGAGAGGTGAAATCAGCCCCATGTTAATTTTGCTCTACGCAAATGTAGATAGGTAGGAACAACGAAGGTTCTGGTTAGTTTTGAAGCAATTTTCATTAGTGCAATGAACTGCAAAAAAACCCTCAGAAATGTGAGTGCATCATTCAATTAAAATTTCTGTATAAACCAGGCGGTACAAACTAAATGAGTCACTTCCGAAGCTATTTTCAGTTAAGTGAATTACGTATAACCTAAGACAGATAGATGAAAAGAAAACCGTTCACATATCATCAGAAAGTAATGAATGGAATACATATTTGGAAACAAAACACATCGTCACTTACACTTCGGTCTGGGAAATAATTGTAAACACTTGATTTTCAGTCAGTTCTAATGCTTTGTACGAAAATGTTTTTTAAGTTAACTTCAAGTACAACACTTTGAGTTCAGCAACTGTCTAGTAGTAACAGAAGAAGTGATCAACTTCATTTCACCTGCAAGCTCATTGCCTGTCAAATAACATCTGACATTGTTTCATAAAAAGTATGTTCTGGGGAAATAATCGCAATAACCTCTTGTTCAGAGAAACGATATTTTGTTCCCTTAGCACATTCGTAATATTTCCTACGAGGGAAGTTTTTGGACTCTAAACATACATATCTTATTCAGTTGAATTCAAAGTAAACACGTCTATCATGCTAATTGTCATGAATTCTGCTCTAAATATGCTTAGTTGAATTTTTACAATACGCGGCGCATCCCGATTAACGTCAGGTGAAATGCTAATGATGTTGAATAAATCATTGAAGAAATACTCATCGAAAGCTCAATAAACGTGCCCAGTTTAAACTGGAATTCTGCGCATCTGATATGTCGCCTGCTGGGAGCGCCCATCATTGTCACACAGAATTCAGCAATAATAGTTTATGTGCCATAGTGAATGTAGATATTTTCATATAAATCAATACCTTTTTATAACAAAGGCTAAACATAATACAACATTACTTTAAAACAATGATTGAATTTATTCCTCTCATTTTTGGACTTTCGGGGAGTAAAACACCTTGCAACGAATTGCATAAAACTGGTTATATTTTTCGCCAAAAGGTTCATTGATCGGTACATAACCTATGCATTTGTTACTATATTCCAATCAAATAATTTAATTGTGAAAGCTATTAAAAGGATAAAATGTGGACGACGTATCAAATGCTTATTCAAGTGGAGTGATTTTGCCAAATACGCCATACAAGATAACAATTCAATAGCTAGACAGTGGAACAAAACTATTCCTTCAACATGCAACGACTTCTATAAACCCAGCGCGATTTTGTAGTGGTGCAACCTTACGTTGGTTCAACTTCTCGGTTTGTTTTTTTAATCCTCAGTCAGTCATGGTATGGACAAACACTGTCAATAGGCCTTGTCGAAACTTAAGCGGTATTTCAATTTCAAGAACGGCTAAGTCGTTTTTAATGATTCAATAGGCCGAGTTAATTTCCCGGGAAGCCAGTAATGGTGTCTATTCGGAGAGGCGAGGTGAATATTTAACAGTAGGGTAGCCTGCAACCACTTGATTGAGTGGTAGACACCTTAACTACTAAATCACAGGTTCTCGCCTCAACTACATTTATAAATATGGTAAAGGAATGATAGAGTAACTTGTTTAAAAATAAGGCAAATCCTTAACTTAACATTTACAAAGTATTTGTGTAGGGTTAGCATCAAGTGTGCAATGCGAAATCATGCTTCATTAGAGACACGATTCTTACATTTGCATGCGCGAAAACAGTTGGACAACGCCAAAAATCTAGTTTGAACCATTAAATTTCAGGGGACTAAGCATGTTAATATAGTCAACATCAGTTCCGCATGCATGAATAATTATCTAGAATATGCTTTGAGATTACTGTCATGTATTGTTATGCTATTAAGAGATCTGTTAAAATGAATTTGGTCATCACTTGACAATTCAATGGCCTTACTGAAGAGTTTATATTGCGATCTGGCTATTGATATCGAACTCAGTAGAGATAAGACGCCCATAAATATTGTCACCGAATTTGGCAAAGATTGGATAATAAATGTTCAAGTAAGAGTGATAAAGTGAAGTTGTTAAAACAAAAAGAGATTTGAAAGTTGATAAAAAAGACAAATGCAAGAGAGCAGAAATGTTAATGCGAAAGCGAAGAAGACGACGTCGACAATGACGACGACGGACAACACGATCCCTATGTGTCTATGAATGCAACATTTAGACAGCAGGTGCATCACTTTTGGAATGCGAAACAATGCTTCATTAGAGATACAGTACTTAAATTTCATGCAAACACGCATACCAACCCCCGAAAAACATCCCCACTTCGCAAAAACATGTAGTTTTAAAACCATTATCTCTCAGGGATCTTAACATGTTGATATACTAAATGTCACTTCCGCTTGTTTGGATAATGATCTAGAAGATTTTATGGGATTTAACTGTCATGCATTATTATGCTCTTAGGAATTGTTAACGAGTATTCAAAGACTATGGTAATCTAGTTCAGTTTTCAGTCTAGATGATGCTTGATCATTAATTGTGTATTTTACCTACTGGAAAACCAATGCTGTCTTTTAATTTTGCAGATATATTTCAATATTTTCCAATGACATTTACGAAAAATCTATTCCCGTACATAATGTTTTGGTACTTGTTATGTAAGAAATTTACATTAAAGTAGTGAAGGTTTGCTTTTCAGCGATAAGTTAACTCTCTTAGAAAAAATACAATGAAAACAACTGGGACAAAGCAAATAACCAAAAAATCACATATAAAGCCAAATAAGAGAAAATGTCTTTTTATGAGTAACATCGCATTAACCTAACTAACTAACTAACTAACGCATTAACTAAGTGACACTCTTATTCAAAAGCAATACATGCACATGTATTACAAACATAAATTTTGAGTGATAAACCCTTGACTTCTTACTGAATATAGCATTTTTGGAAAAAAATAATAATTATTACAATATTACAACCGTGTATTTAAAAGCTAAAACCGCAAAAAAATATGAAATGATTGGTGAAAGCTAAAATAATTGTTGCAATCTACTATCGTCTCGTAAAGTAGCAATAACGTGTTTTCTGAACATTTCTTTCAAATTCAACTCGGTATCCCTTAAAAAACCCATTGTTGTCAACATTTGTTCATAGTTTTTGGTAAATTAAAACAATTGCATTTATAGTGTTAAAAAACCCCCTGAAAGGTGCAAAAAACGAATACGCTGTCTTCACAAATATGAGTTCTTCCGAAGCAGTAACATTAAGATACTGACAAATTATCTAAAGGCTTCTTCAAAATGTACATTTATTATATACCGTCTTGTTTTTTGTAAACTAATTACATTTGTTTTGGGTTAACGCGAATGTCTCCAATGAAGTGATCGCCGGATTAATTCTGTTATTATCAATTATAAGGCTTCAGACAGAAACGACCGACAAATGACTTTTTATAAATTGATTTAATGAAGTGGAATATCGAATAGCTCGGGAATACACAATGCTATGTGTAAATATATTGACGCCACCTGGAAATTTAGTATTTATGGTTGCCCCGAAGGTTTATGGATAAGTTTAACTAGTTTAAAATACGCAAAATAGACTTATCTTGTTCTTTTCATTTTCATTCACTGCCCTCAGACGTTTCGGGGTTCTTTTCAAAAAAGTTTTAAAAACGCAAATGCTGTTTTAAATACACCTAGCATTAACCACTCACCAAACACCTTCAGGATGAAGCACATAATTTTACAAACGTATCGCGATTAAATCACATATGTGAAAAGGCTCCTGCCTATTTAATGCTGGATTATAGTAAAACTTAATTAGAAATATAATTTTATATCACACTAACCAACACATTTATTCAAACTGAAATATTTTATGAAGTAAATTAAAGTTAAACTGTACGTATGTCCCAATGGTATCTTTTAGGCATTACTTCTCTGTGTTTCCCTTTTGTTCAATATAAATACGAATTTGTTTGCTTTTGAAAGACAGTTGAGATGAATGATACTGAACTTTGTAAAACAAATATACTGAATGATTTCATTGAATTGGTCTCGCATAAACTAGCAGTCTTATACATTTCTGCTTATCTGCGTATGTAGTTTATGATAATTAAAGATTGTAAGCTAAGGAATTCTGGTAAAAATATAGAAGTAATGATCTCCAAATGTATAATCTGTTAATCCACGGCTCTCACATTAAAATAAGAACGTTGTAGTATTGATTCAATATGTATTCAATATCTTATTAATAACGTTTACGTTTGTGTCCTGCTGTTATGATTGGTAAACGAGCAGGAGCATATCAATGAAGTGCACTAACCCTTCATGTATGCAATTATCATGAACACACGAAACAAAAGTAATCGACCGTGGAAATTAACACCAATAACCACTAATTAAATAATGTTACATAACAACTAAAACTAAGTTTAATCGCCTGCAAATGATTATGATAAGTTAAGTTTTAAAGAACAGGTATCAACAAGATTTAAAATGTAATTCAAAGAAAAGTAGATAATTATAAAGTCGTTTACAGCTGGTCAAATGACATTGCTCTAATCAAACCAAATCGTGAAATGGATATAAATAATGACGCAACACATATTTATGCATTAAGAACTGCATTCGACACAGTATTTTATTATAAACAATAGGGCTTAATGGCTTTGGCCACAGCAATAAGAAAAACTAATCTCTTTTGTTGTCATATATTTTTATACCTTCATATTTATTGTTTTCCTATTCGCTGCATACACTATAATGACAAAAGCATACTTTTCAATAATACATGCGATTCATAGGGCTTAATGGCTTTGGCCACAGCAATAAGAAAAACTAATTTTTTGTTGTCATATAATTTTTATACCTTCATATTAATTGTTTTCCTATTCGCTGCATACACTATAATGACAAAAGCATACTTTTCAATATTACATGCGATTCATAATGATTATTTCTATAAACAATTGTATACAATAGTTTTTAAAATATTCGTTCTGTTATTTGAGTTACAACGAGGACTATAACACACACTTAACATTTTAATAATGAAACTATTGAATTATGTAATTATTCGATTACATATGTTACTGGTTGGATCCATTCTATTTGTCTGTTACGTCATAATAAACTTCTCATATTTTTCATGAAATGAATCCAACCAATTGAGTGAAATACATATTATCAGAAATGTCCTTACTTATGTCTTAAGATGGTAATGCATTAGAAGTTAAAACCAATTGCACTATACACAAGTCCCTATCCCTAGCTGTCGAATATAAAGAGGTGCCGAAATTTAAGTGGATGCCGCATACGATATATATCGTATATTTCATCTGTTTAATATAATGCAACTGCTGTTGGGGTGACTGTGGCTTATTTAATAGTGTGAAAACGGTAAAAACAATGTGGTAAAAATGAAGAGTGAATCATATGATCTGACTTTTCATTAAAATCAGTTATTATTCCAATATATACGCGTGAATAACAAATGCAAAAGTTAGAGAGTGGAAATAAAAATATAAAAGCGTATAGGACGACGGCGACGATGAGGACGATGCCAAAGTTGGACAAAACGATCCTTTTAAGTCTGCTGTGCCACAAAGGCAACTTTAAAACAGCTATATCCGTGATTACAAGTCATTCCAACCCGAGGACGTGTTACATAGTAAAAAGTTAGCAATGATTTAAATACTATATTAAAGCTGTGGTTTATAAAAATATTTGCAATATATTGTCAAAGGCCCTTGTCAAGGATTAAGCGGTATTTCAATTTCAAGATCCGCCTAATTATACTAAACGATCCTTATTCCAAGCAATGAATTTCTCCATCTTTTGTTTATTTTAATTTATTTTGGCACGCTTGTAAAGACTGTATGTTGATATGAATCACTAACGATTCCGTCCCCTAAATATGAACCAGTACCAGTGTCTTTTTTGGAAGGCGTTTAGTATATTTCACTGGTAGGTATAGTGCCTTCAACCTCTTGGTTATGTGGCATACACTTTCACCCATGAACACTCAATCTCACCTGGAATATTCCCTTTTTAATTTAGTACAGGTATGATAGTGCAATCTGTAACATACGGCGAAATATCATTTATAAGACATTTACGTATCATTTGTGTAAGGTTGCCTTCATTAAGCACATCACTTGTGGAATGCGAAACAATGCTTCAATAGAAAGATAGTTCTTGTATTGTCATGCATACACGCATATCAACCTGCGAAAAACACTCTCACTAAAGATGCAGTTTTGAACCATTATCTCTCAGTGAACTTAACATGTTGATATAATAAATGTCAGTTTTGCTTGCTTGAAAATTAATCTAGATTTTATGAGATTTTAACTGTCATGCATTATTATGCTCTTAGGAAATGTAAACGAGTAAACAAAGTCTAAGGTAATCTAGTTCAGCTTTCAGACTAGACGATCATTTATTGTGTATTTTACCTACTGGAGAACCAACGCTGTCTTTTAATTTTTGCTGATATACTTTCAATATTTTTCAATGAAATTTACGAGAAATTTATTCTGGTACATAATGTTTCGGTATCCCACAACTGATTATGTAAAAAAATGCATTTAAATATTGATTGTTTGCTTTTCAGAGAAAGGTATACTGTAAAAAAAATACAATGAAAACTACAGGGACAAGCCAAAAAATCATATATAAAGCCAAATGAGAGGAAATTTCTTTTACTGAGTAATAACGCAATAACCTTTTGTTAAAAATCTCAAGATATATCCAAAAAGTTGTGAGACATTTGGTCTATCCCTTTTTTCTAATTACATACTTAGACTTTTTAGATTTTAGGCCTATGTCTCCACCAATGGGATCTCAGGACAGATGCACACTGAATAATTTAGAAGAACTCTGGGCCGTATTTAATAAGCATCTTAGTCACAATGTTCAACTTAGTGAAAAATTGTGTTTTTTTCTAATTTGAATTTTAAGAAAACAAACAATGTTTGTACACCAACAATATGAAAATAAGCAAGAAAATGGTGTAAACAATATATGCATATGAATAAATCTGATGAAAAGTAGCTGGTATTTTAAATAATCGTTGTCAAAAACTATGAAATTCTCACTTAGTTGTAAATAATCACTAAGATGCTTATTGAATACGGCCTCATATAACCAAAATCCATCTAACAGATAACAATAACCAAATTTCCACTTAAAAACGAAAATTACCGCCAAATCTCAATTACGTCGTTAACTTGTTTTATTATGTTTAGAAGCTCGCCACCGCACTGGCTTATATACAGGCATTCGCGGGGGCATTTCCCGTTGAACACCAGGAAAGTTAGCATTTATTTTTGGTTCTATAAAATGTCTGCGCCGAGTTGTGCACGGCCCGCCTACTTTATTTCTTAGAAATAAAAAATAAACAAAATCTATTACGTTGTTCAGCATATTGTTTGTTGCACACTATTGCTCTAAGGGCTTCTTAAAAAAGGTTTGAATATATCTTTGAGGATACTTATTTTTCATCTGCCTTTGGACGCAATCATTCATCTTAGGAAACGCAGTCGCTATAATTTCCCGTCTGCTAAAAACAAGCGTCAAACAGATCTGTTTTAGACAAAAAGATTCGGCAAGATGCTATTTGTGTACCAAATAATCAGGAGGTTCTAACTGCGTTTGATAAAGACACTGGTAATAACAGATTGCATGATGGAGATTCACAGTGTGCCAAAGACAAAATCGGTGTTTCTATGGTTTTAGACGATCTATCGTTCAGATGAAATTAAGAAAAGCCAGATCCCTAACTTAGGAGGCCATTTTGTGAAGCAATTTACCCTTCACTTCTTTTTCGGTTAATGATTATAAAATAAATGCCAGTCAGGCTAGCGCGCGTGACAATTGTCCTTTTGTAATGGAAATAAATTGTCATAGCGACAAAAAATACATGTTTTGAAATAGGCCTGCTTTAGTTTTATCTAAAAGAATCATTCCAGATACAGAAAAAATGATGTCATTCATTGACAAGGACAATGTTTTGGATTCAAGCGAATGTATGAAGAAGGGACCCAACTCTGTACCATGCTTCTTTTCACCTTGTAGATTCATTATCAAGATTTATTAGAGCGGACGGAGGTACGCCGGCTCTATTCACTTTACCTCATCAAAATAGGACTCTTAACGTATTTGGTGGTTGTTGGTGCATTCATCAGAATCGATCTTTGTAAAATCAATGAAATGAGAAATTGACAAATATTCGATTGTCATTGGCCCACACAAAAAAGTGTTTTTTTGGCAAATTTGCATTAGGATAAAATATATAAATAACTCATACTTATATACACTTTTCAGAGTAAAACATGCATACATAGCATACAATAATAACGGCAAAAGCAATAAAAATATAGCTTTGAGCAGGCTGTCACAACCAAATATTAGGGTGTTTTCATATTTTGTCGTTAAAATTACATAGACCTTGAAATTGAGTTGATCAAAGCTGCAATGCCAATTTAAAAGCTATCATATATACGTGTTGGTATTTATCCACGGTTTAACTGAAATTCACCCAACTGCACATCTAGAAATAATAGCTCACACATATGATAAATACGCTTAATAAGGAAAACACATAATGTTTTGTCTTGGCGTGATAAAATCGGATTCGTGTAATTTACTTGACATAGTAGTTGAGATCAACGATTCAAGACATATAATGATGAGATTTGAGTGCTGAAGGAGATGATGACATTTTTAACTGGAGACTAGTAGACGCAAATACCATCGAAAATACATTTTTGTTTTAGTAGAAGCCTCCATGGCGCAATGTTAAAGCACAAATAACAACCGACCATTATATTGCATGTCCTATGCCTCTAAGGGTCGCTTTCCATTTATTAACGTGACACTCGTATTTAAAATCAATATAAACACATTTTAACAAACATAATTTTTGACTGATAAGTCTTCAACCTACTTACTAAACAATGCGTTGCAGGAAAATATTAATTACTGATAACAAAATTGTAACCGTGTATTTGATAGCTGAAAATGCACAAATATTAAATGACAGGTGAATGCTAAAAGTTTTAACACAGCGATTACCTATCGTCTGATGAGGTAGACTATTTTCTGCACCTTCCTTTCAATTTTAACACGGTATTCTTCATAAAAACCATTGATTTCGATAATTATTCGCCGATAATTTTCGGCAAATCAAAATAATAATGGTATAACTGTTTTTTGAAGTAAGAGTGCATCTTGAATTTTCAAAACTATTTAAATGAAATTATAGCTATATGAACCACACACAGTCAAATTACGTCAAAAATACAATATAGAGAGCCATCATTTTGCTTCGAATGATGACTTTAATAAAATATAACTGTTTTTCTTTACCATTTTAAATGAAACAAAGGGCAGTCGATCCCGCCTTCGCATTATTACCGGAATTTGATAAGGTGATTACATCCCTCAAACACAAATCTGACAGTGCTCAATCACGTGGCGTTTATGTGAAATGGTTTGTCAAAGTGATTAAAGAAACTTTACTCTCAAACTCTGGAAAAAGACCGAAAATGGGGTGTTGTTTGCAGTTTAGACTGCACTATGTTTTATTTAATATGGTAATGAAATAGAAAAGTTATCTTTGTTGAAAGTCTTCATTCTAAGCATAATATTGATACGACTCGCATCTGGACATAAGACATATAAAATAATGTCATTTTACTTACCTCTCAAATATTTAGGATTATGACATCCTTTTCATGCTTTTGGTGCATTTGCACAACTTCATACATTTGGCTACATTAAGAAAGCAGCCTTATGCATAACTATGTGCATATTTTATGTAGAGATTTCTAAATTCCTTCATTTGTAATGACAATTGATATGGATCTGACAGGGATGCCGCAAATTTGTATTGCATGTAAAAGTTAATGTCGTTTATTCCATGTACTCACGATTTAAGATAAATCAATCCAGATGATAATGAAAACCACTTTAAGACCTGCATAATTGCTAAGTAACTACACTTGATTTCGTGTATAAAAATTTTACTCGCGTATGTTTCAGTACGAATTATTGTATACAGTTCCATTTTTTGAAGGATGTTTCACAGCTTCCTTCTTGCTTGATTGAACGTTGCTATGTTACATCATTTAATCGATTAACAGTTTTTTTGCGAATATTGGTGTCCTGAGTGAGAATTGGTAATATTTATATGTTAAATCTTTGTTAAGAAGTCTGGACTTTGTCCACTAAACATTGTTTTCCATATAAATCCAATATGGCTGCCGCTGATTCTGCTACAGCGGGGTTGGCTATTTTTTGGCCGTTTATTGGCCGACGGCCAAGTGCCATGTCGAGAGTTGGCCGTTTCTTGGCCGTTTATTGACCGAAAATAGGCCGCTCTGTTTTGACACCGGCCAGAAAACGACACGGCCAATTTTCGGCCCGTTTCGGCCAGTTTATGGCCAAATTGCTTGGAGATGGCATTCTTGTTTAGGTTTTCGTTGAGACAGGTCGCATTTTTGTTCTTTGATAATTTTATAAACTATGATTTTTCGGGAAAATGTTTGATAATGTTACAAAGATTTAATATGGATAATATTTATTGTGCGGCTGTCATTTCATTTTCTACGAAATTGGAACATTTTGGCATTTATTTAGATTAATAAACTTGATGATTTGAGACTTTTTGAAATTGCTGACACTTTGGTTAATTTGAGACACGCTACCAAAATATTTCAAGAAATTGTAATTTTATTTCACTTAATAAAATAACTTGAAATGTTCGAGCCGCATTCTTGCTGCAACCTGACGACACCCCCTTACAGTTGTGGTGCAACAATATTGCCTTCCGACGAAGAATTTTTGATGTGGTATACGCAAAATGTTATGCATGCTTATTTGTTTTGTTCAAAATGTCATCTTTTAAATATTTTTTTAATATTTTACAGTTTTACGATCAATGTTAAGTATGAAATATGTATAACAATGACACCAACAATTTCTTCACATAATCATTCAAAGAAATGTAACCATGTAATGTTAGACATATTCGAAGGTTTTTAGCTTCAAGGTTGCAGTAACACATATTGAAACAAATATTGCGTTGACAGAAATGATTATGCTGTAACTCTGCAGCATAAAATATTGATGCAATTTTTCACACTTAGATAATTAAATCTATATTTATATAAGCTTGCTAGTTTTTGATCTTTCAAATTCATGATAATGCATTGAGAAAACTTTTATAGAAATAAAAAAATACTTTCAGAGATAACAGCTTTGCATGTATTCTTCCCGGTGAGAATAAACACACAATTTATGAACAAAATACCGAGATCCATGTAGATTCCTGTACTTAACATTATCAAATATAATTTCCTTTGTGAAATTTAAACATTTGCCTTCGGAAAATTTCCGATTTACAAAGGCGTGGGTCTTTTAAGCCCTTTTTGTCTGAAGAGTGCTTTGGTGTCTTCAATTGAATACAGTATATGTTGTCATTAATCTAATGACAAAAACGTTCATAGCAGCTGCTTGTATTTTCATACAATTTTGTCAAATAAGTTATTGTGCATGCAAACCGGCTGGTGTCCCAAGGTCCAAAAACTTTCATACATTTTCCCCAATATTTCAGAGCTTCAGTAACCACCTGACATTGGTATGAAATTTATTCTTACCATTTTTATGTTATTTTGCAGACATAGTATCTTTATAGAGAATACAGCATGCAACTTTGGGTCAAAACATGCGATTTGGAAATTGTGCGCAGATTGATCAAAATATATACTAGAATTAGTACTCTCAAATAATACCTATAAATCCACGTCTTTGAGATTACGTTCAAGACGCTTTTTACAAACCCTTTTCAATTCTTGAACAAACAAATCAACAAATGAAACACCAGGAAATAGGGGTGCGTGTGTGGGGTATGTGTGAATGGATAGGCTGCAGTTAGTCATAAATCATTCAATGCGTTTGTGCGTGTTATTTATCCCTTTTTTAACATCAAGTTGAATAGTTCAATTGGTGTTTGTAACACAATGCGGTCTTGCATATTCACGTGAGCACATATTGGGGAAATACCTGAGCTACAAAGCTAGCCAGGTGAGGTCACGTGTATATGACGTAAGCAAAATGTTGTGCTTTGGGCCGTCTGCCCGTAGCCTGGGAGTCTGGTTCGGACTTCCAAGCAATGAAGTCGGACATTTGCTTCTGAGTTGAAATATGGTTTTAAAATTCCATTATTGAGTTGCTTGTAAATAAAATGTAGAAACTTTGCGAACTTATTAAAAAGCATATTGTGACCATGGACCATTGTGTCACAGTGTTTTCCAAGCCACAGTTATTGCATGTACAAGTATGTGTAACTTAAAGTTAGATAATTACCACAGCTGTCAGGTTATTTTGCTAATATTATAAGTTACATATGTACATCTTACATACACATAACATCAAGTGATATGAACCGATTCATAATATGTTCTGTGTCGTTTTTATTACTTAGTCTTCGAACAACATATAATCCATATGCTTATGATTTATACTTTTATCTTGTTACATAAATAGTATGTTCTGAAAGAAAACCGCTGTTTTCTCTTGTAACGAGGTACGCTGGGTTTTGGCGGAGGTACGCTTATTATACGACGCCGCCGGACGATACATGGGCTTCGGCTATAGTAAGAGTATAATGTCTAATTTGGCTGTCAAGTATAGTGCACCGACATATTGTAACCCTGGCCCCAAAATCACAAATACTATTCAAGTAAACTCTCAAATTCAATCTCAACTAATTTTGCCGCATAAAAGCATAGCATTATTCAAAACCTTGCAAGTGATATACTTTTTATAAACATATATTTCGCAAAGAATTCGTTGACAATAACATTTTATTAAATTTCAAAGAAAACTACATACATGTAACAGCAAAAGAATGTACATGAGTATGTTATTTTGTAAAAGAAGGGTTTGAACTCATTTACTTTTCTTGCTGTAGTATATGTTTTCTTTGATATCTTTACCAAGGTTTTGAATCAACATATTGTTTAACACGCAATGTATTATGACATCATTGTTTATTTCAATATTGCGCTCCAAATCAATAAGCACGACGTCATTTAACCAATGATATATGACGTTACAAAATCAGCTATTCTTTTATACAAACGTGTATTGTCTGTTACAATTCATTAAAAACAACTACTCAATTGCAGAAGATACTGCTAATCTTTAATCAAAATGAAAAATTCTTTGTAAATGTAAATATAAGTATCGATCGCATGTTTTTGTTGATATAATGGCATGCGATCAAATGACCAAGAAGCGCTATCGCGCTTCATGGAATTTGCTCGCGTGCCGTACTGCGTTCATACAGCATAAATGCAAGAAAAATGTCAATCCTAAAATGTTTTGATATTATGTTGTAAAATGAGATGAGACTGAGATTGAGATAAGACATAAGTGTTTTCGTGGTTTCGCCTGTTAAGAGTAGCCCCGGTTCTTGAACGTTCGTTAGTGTACACCGCTGATGCATAGGGCCTTCTTCCCTCCTGTAAGACGCTTAAAGCTGCAATCTCACAGATTGACCGCTTTGACAACTTTTTGTATTCACTGTCTTGGAATGAGGCAATTTTATGCATTAATGTCGGCAAATAGGTGATATAAGAATGCTGACAAAATACAATATCGCAATTTACATATCTTCGTTCAAAAAATGATATTCAATGGCCAAAAGCGTAACTAACCCTTAAAGAAAAGGAGTTTTTCAAACAATTGACAACCGTTCCTTTGTGATTAATCTTATACAGATATTGAGACATTTATACCATGGAATAAATGTCTAAATTGTTAATCTGTGCTAGCGCAGCTTTAAAGCCATTGCGATGATGCTAATGTTGAACGCCTAATCAATCTTTAAAGTGTCTTAGTCTACTTCTTCGCATATTTGGAACACTCTATGGTTTTGAGAGGTGAAATCAGCCCCATGTTAATTTTGCTCTACGCAAATGTAGATAGGTAGGAACAACGAAGGTTCTGGTTAGTTTTGAAGCAATTTTCATTAGTGCAATGAACTGCAAAAAAACCCTCAGAAATGTGAGTGCATCATTCAATTAAAATTTCTGTATAAACCAGGCGGTACAAACTAAATGAGTCACTTCCGAAGCTATTTTCAGTTAAGTGAATTACGTATAACCTAAGACAGATAGATGAAAAGAAAACCGTTCACATATCATCAGAAAGTAATGAATGGAATACATATTTGGAAACAAAACACATCGTCACTTACACTTCGGTCTGGGAAATAATTGTAAACACTTGATTTTCAGTCAGTTCTAATGCTTTGTACGAAAATGTTTTTTAAGTTAACTTCAAGTACAACACTTTGAGTTCAGCAACTGTCTAGTAGTAACAGAAGAAGTGATCAACTTCATTTCACCTGCAAGCTCATTGCCTGTCAAATAACATCTGACATTGTTTCATAAAAAGTATGTTCTGGGGAAATAATCGCAATAACCTCTTGTTCAGAGAAACGATATTTTGTTCCCTTAGCACGTTCGTAATATTTCCTTAGAGGGAAGTTTTTGGACTCTAAACATACATATCTTATTTAGTTGAATTCAAAGTAAACACGTCTATCATGCTAATTGTCATGAATTCTGCTCTAAATATGCTTAGTTGAATTTTTACAATACGCGGCGCATCCCGATCAACGTCAGGTGAAATGCTAATGATGTTGAATAAATCATTGAAGAAATACTCATCGAAAGCTCAATAAACGTGCCCAGTTTAAACTGGAATTCTGCGCATCTGATATGTCGCCTGCTGGGAGCGCCCATCATTGTCACACAGAATTCAGCAATAATAGTTTATGTGCCATAGTGAATGTAGATATTTTCATATAAATCAATACCTTTTTATAACAAAGGCTAAACATAATACAACATTACTTTAAAACAATGATTGAATTTATTCCTATCATTTTTGGACTTTCGGGGAGTAAAACATCTTGCAACAAATTGCATAAAACTGGTTAAATTCTTCGCCAAAAGGTTCATTGATCGGTACATACCTATGCATTTGTTGCTATATTCCAATAGAATAATTTAATTGTGAAAGCTATTATTAGGATAAAATGTGGACGACGTATCAAATGCTTATTCAAGTGGAGTGATTTTGCCAAATACGCCATACAAGATAACAATTCAATAGCTAGAGAGTGGAAATAAAACTATTCCTTCAACATGCAACGACTTCTATAAACCAAGCGCGATTTTTTAGTGGTGCAACCTTACGTTGGTTCAACTTCTCGGTTTGTTTTTTTTAGTCCACAGTCAGTCATGGTATGGACAAACACTGTCAATAGGCCTTGTCGAAACTTAAGCGGTATTTCAATTTCAAGAACGGCTAATTCGTTTTTAATGATTCAATAGACCGAAAAAAAAAAGAATGTACCTAGTTTTTACAAATATTACGAATTGACTAATATTTTAGCTCGATTGTGAAAACAGTTGTATGCTGAAATGAATAGCTTTCTTGTTAATTTCCCGGGAAGCCAGTAATGGTTTCTATTCGGAGAGGCAAGGTGAATATTTAACAGTAGGGTAGCCTGCAACCACTTGATTGAGTGGCAGACACCTTAACTATTAAATCACAGGTTCTCGCCTCAACTACATTTATAAATATGGTAAAGGAATGATAGAGTAACTTGTTTAAAAATAAGGCAAATCCTTAATTTAACATTTACAAAGTATTTGTGTAGGGTTAGCATCAAGTTTGCAATGCATGCTTTATTAGAGACACGATTCTTACATTTGCATGCGCGAAAACAGTTGGACAACGCCAAAAATCTAGTTTTGAACCATTAAACTTCAGGCGACTAAGCATGTTAATATAGTAAACATCAGTTCCGCATGCATGAATAATTATCTAAAATATGCTTTGAGTTTACTGTCATGTATTGTTATGCTATTAAGAGATCTGTTAAAATGAATTTGGTCATCACTTGACAATTCAATGGCCTTACTGAAGAGTTTATATTGCGATCTGGCTATTGATATCGAACTCAGTAGAGATATGACGCCCATAAACATTGTCACCGAATTTGAAGATTGGATAATAAATTTTCAAGTAAGAGTGATAAAGTGAAGTTGTTAAAGCAAAAAGAGATTTGAAAGTTGATAAAAAAGACAAATGCAAGAGAGCAGAAATGTTAATGCGAAAGCGAAGACGACGACGTCGACAATGACGACGACGGACAACACGATCCCTATGTGTCTACGAATGCAACATTTAGACAGCAGGTGCATCACTTTTGGAATTCGAAACAATGCTTCATTAGAGATACAGTACTTACAATTCATGCAAACACGCATACCAACCCCCGAAAAACATCCCCACTTCGCAAAAACATCTAGTTTTAAAACCATTATCTCTCAGGGATCTTAACATGTTCATATACTTAATGTCAGTCCCGCTTGTTTGGATAATGATCTAGAATATTTTATGGGATTTAACTGTCATGCATTATTATACTCTTAGGAATTGTTAACGAGTATTCAAAGTCTAAGGTTATCTAGTTCAGCTTTCAGTCTAGATGATGCTTCATCATTTATTGTGTATTTTACCTACTGGAAAACCAATGCTGTCTTTTAATTTTGCAGATATATTTCAATATGTTTCAATGACATTTACGAAAAATCTATTCCCGTACATAATGTTTTGGTACTTGTTATGTAAGAAATTTACATTAAAGTAGTGAAGGTTTGCTTTTCAGCGAAAAGTTTACTGTCTTAGAAAAAATACAATGAAAACAACTGGGGCAAGGCAAATAGCCAAAAAATCACATATAAAGCCAAATAAGAGAAAATATCTTTTTCTGAGTTACAACGCATTAACCTCTAAGTGACACTCTTATTCAAAAGCAATACATGCACATGTATTACAAACATAAATTTTGAGTGATAAACCCTTGACTTCTTACTGAATATAGCATTTTTGGAAAAAAATAATAATTATTACTGATTACAATATTACAACCGTGTATTTAAAAGCTAAAACCGCAAAAAATATTAAATGATTGGTGAAAGCTAAATAATTGTTTCAATCTACTATCGTCTCGTAAAGTAGCAATACCGTGTTTTCTGCACATTTCTTTCAAATTCAACTCGGTATCCTTTAAAAACCCCATTGTTGTCAACATTTGTTCATAGTTTTTGTTAAATTAAAACAATTGCATTTATAGTGTTAAAAAACAAAACAAAAACTAAAAGGTGTAAAAAACGAAAACGCTGTCTTCACAAATATGAGTTCTTCCGAAGCAGTAACATTAAGATACTGACAAATTATCTAAAGGCTTCTTCAAAATGTACATTTATTATATACCGTCTTGTTTTTTGTAAACTAATTACATTTGTTTTGTGTTAACGCGAATGTCTCCAATGAAGTGATCGCCGGATTAATTCTGTTATTATCAATTATAAGGCTTCAGACAGAAACGACCGAGAAATGACTTTTTATAAATTGATTTAATGAAGTGGAATATCGAATAGCTCGGGAATATACAATGCTATGTGTAAATATATTGACGCCACCTGGAAATTTAGTATTTATGGTTGCTCCGAAGGTTTATGGATAAGTTTAACTAGTTCAAAATACGCAAAATAGACTTATCTTGTTCTTTTCATTTTCATTCACTGCCCTCAGGCGTTTCGGGGTTCTTTTCAAAAAAGTTTTAAAAACGCAAATGCTGTTTTAAATACACCTAACATTAACCACTAACCAAACACCTAATTTTACAAACGTGTCGCGATTAAATCACATATATGAAAAGGCTCCTGCCTAATTAATGCTAGATTATAGCAAAACTTAATTAAAATATAATTTTATATCACACTAACCAACACATTTATTCAAACTGAAATATTTCATGAAGTAAATTAAAGTTAAACTGTACGTATGTCCCAATGGTATCTTATAGGCATTACTTCTCTGCGTTTCCCTTTTGTTCAATATAAATACGAATTTGTTTGCTTTTGAAGGACAGTTGAGATGAATGATACTGAACTTTGTAAAACAAATATACTGAATGATTGCATTGAAATGGTCTCGCATAAACTAGCAGTCTTATACATTTCTGCTTATCTGCGTATGTAGTTTATGATAATTAAAGATTGTAAGCTAAGGAACTCTGGTAAAAATATAGAAATAAAGATCTCCAAATGTATAATCTTTTAATCCACGGCTCTCACATTAAAATAAGAACGTTGTAGTTTTGATTCAATATGTATTCGATATCTTATTAATAACGTTTACGTTTGTGTCCTGCTGTTATGATTGGTAAACGAGCAGGATCATATCAATGAAGTGCACTAACCCTTCATGTATGCAATTATCATGAACACACGAAACAAAAGTAATCGACCGTGGAAATTAACATCAATAACCACCAATTAAATAATGTTACATAACAACTCAAACTAAGTTTAATCGCCTGCAAATGATTATGATAAGTTAAGTTTTAAAGAACAGGTATCAACAAGATTTAAAATGTAATTGAAAGAAAAGTATATAATTATAAAGTCGTTTATAGCTGGTCAAATGACATTGCTCTAATCAAACCAAATCGTGAAATGGATATAAATAATGACGTAACACATATTTATGCATTAAGAACTGCATTCGACACAGTATTTTATTATAAACAATAGGGCTTAATGGCTTTGGCCACAGCAATAAGAAAAACTAATCTCTTTTGTTGTCATATATTTTTATACCTTCATATTTATTGTTTTCCTATTCGCTGCATACACTATAATGACAAAAGCATACTTTTCAATAATACATGCGATTCATAATGATTATTTCTATAAACAATTGTATACAATAGTTTTTAAAATATTCGTTCTGTTGTGTTGCCTGTTATTTGAGTTACAACGAGGACTATAACACACACTTTACAGTTTAATCATGAAACTATTGAATTATGTAATTATTCGATTACATATGTTACTGGTTGGATACATTCTATTTGTCTGTTACGTCATAATAAACTTCTCATATTTTTCATGAAATGAATCCAACCAATTGAGTGAAATACATATTATCAGAAATGTCCTTACTTATGTCTTAAGATGATAATGCATTAGAAGTTAAAACCAATTGCACTATACACAAGTCCCTATCCCTAGCTGTCGAATATAAAGAGGGTTCCGAAATTAAAGTGGATGCCGCATACGATATATATCGTATAATTCAGCTGTTTAATATAATGCAGCTGCTGTTGTGGTGAGTGTGGTTAATTTAATAGTGTGAACACGGTAAAACAATGTGGTAAAAATGAAGAGTTAATCATGTGATCTGACTGTTCATTAAAATCAGTTATTATTCCCATATATACGCGTGAATAACAAATGCAAAAGTTAGAGAGTGGAAATGAAAATATTAAAGCGTATAGGACGACGGCGACGATGAGGACGATGCCAAAGTTGGACAAAACGATCCTTATATGTCTGCTGTGCTACAAAGGCAACTTAAAAACAGCTGTATCGGTGATTACAAGTCATTCGAACCCGAAGACGTGTTACATAGTAAAAATTTAGCAATGATTTAAATACTATATTAAAGCTGTGGTTTATAAAATATTTGCAATAGATTGTCAAAGGCCCTTGTCCAGGATTAAGCGGTATTTCAATATCAAGATCCGCCTAGTTATACTAAACGATCCTTATTCCAAGCAATGAATTTCTCCATCTTTTGTTTATTTTAATTTATTTTGGCATGCTTGTAAAGACTGTATGTTGATATGAATCACTAACGATTCCGTCCCCTAGATATGAACCAGTACCAGTGTCTTTTTTGTAGGCGTTTAGTATATTTCACTGGTAGGTATAGTGCCTACAACCTCTTGGTTATGTGGCATACATTTTCACCCATAGACCACTTAATCTCACCTGAAATATTCCCTTTTTAATTTAGTACAGGTATGATAGTGCAATCTGTAACATACGGCGAAATATCATTTATAAGACATTTACGTATGAATTGTGTAAGGTTGCCTTCATTATGCACATCACTTGTGAATGCGAAACAATGCTTCAATAGAGAGATAGTTCTTGCATTTTCATGCATACACGCATATTATCAACCTGCGAAAAACACTCTCACTACGCAAAACGATGCAGTTTTGAACCATTATCTCTCAGTGAACTTAACATGTTGATAAAATAAATGTCAGTTCCGCTTGCTTGAAAAATTATCTAGAAGATTTTATGAGATTTTAACTGTCATGCATTATTATGCTCTTAGGAAATGTAAACGAGTAAACAAAGTCTAAAGTAATCTAGTTCAGCTTTCAGACTAGACGATCATTTATTGTGTATTTTACCTACTGGAGAACCAACGCTGTCTTTTATTTTTTGCTGATATACTTTCAATATTTTTCAATGAAATTTATGAGAAATTTATACTGGTACGTAATGTTTCGGTATCCCACAACTGATTATATAAGAAATTTGCACTAAAATATTGAATGTTTGCTTTTCAGAGAAAGGTTTACTCTAAAAAAAAAATACAATGAAAACTACAGGGATAAGCCAAAAAATCATATATAAAGCCAAATGAGAAGAAATTTCTTTTACTGAGTAATAACGCAATAACCTTTTGTTAAAAATCTCAAGTTATATCCAGAAAGTTGTGAGACATTTGGTCCATCCGTATTTTTTTAATTACATACTTAGACTATTTAGAGTTTAGGCCTATGTCTCCACCAATGGGATCTCAGGACAGATGCACACTGCATAATTTTAAGGACTGTGGGCCGTATTCAATAAGCATCTTAGTCACAATGTTCAACTTAGTGGAAAATTGCCTTTTTTCTAATTTGAATATTAAGAAAACGAACAATGTTTGTACACCAAAAATATGAAAATAAGCAAGAAAATGGTGTAAACAATATATGCATATGAATAAATCTGATATTAAGTAGCAGGTATTGAAAACAATCGTTGTCAAAAACAACGGAATTCTCACTAAGTTGTAAATAATCACTAAGATGCTTGAATACGGCCTCATATAGCCAAAATCCATCTAACAGATAGCAATAACCAAATTTCCACTTAAAAACGAAAATTAAGTCATTAACTTGTTTTAATCCATCTAACAGATAGCAATAACCAAATTTCCACTTAAAAACGAAAATTAAGTCATTAACTTGTTTTATTATTTGTTGTAGCTCGCAACGGCACTGGCTTATATACAGGCATTCGCGGGGGCATTTCCCGTTGAACACCAGGAAAGTTAGCATTTATTTTTGGTTCTATCAAATGTCTGCGCCGAGTTGTGCACGGCCCGCCTACTTTAAAATCTATTACGTTGTTCAGCATATTGTTTGTTTCACACTATTGCGCTAAGGGCTTCTTAAAAAAGGTTTGAATATATCTTTGAGGATACTTATTTTTCATCTGCCTTTGGACGCAATTCTTCATCTTATGAAACGCAGTCGCTATTATTTCTCGTCTTACCAAAAACGCGCCAAACAGATCTGTTTTAGACAAATAAAGATTCGGCAAGATTCTATTTGTGTACGAATAATTCAGGAGGTTCTAACTGCGTTCAATAAAGACACTGGTAATAACAGATTGCATAATGGAGATTTACAGTGTGCCAAAGACAAAATCGGTATTTCTATGGTTTCAGACGATCTATCGTTCAGATGAAATTAAGAAAAGCCATTTCCCTAACGGAGGAGGTCATTTTGTGAAGCAATTTACCCTTCACTTCTTTTTCGGTTAATGATTATAAAAGAAATGCCAGTCAGGCTAGCGCGCGTGGCAATTGTTCATTGGTAATGGAAATTAATTGTCAAACCGGCAAAAGCCATCATTCAAGAAGAAACTAAATCCCTTTTCAAGACCTATTATGATTTAAACGAAATGTCATATTTTTCTAGCAGCTACATTTTTCTCTATATGATACATTATATTAAATATAGAATATATCTATATTCTTTAAATTCTTTTACATACATTAAGTACTTAAATCTGAGTATCGTATTACAAACACATGTTTTGAAATGAGTCTGCTTTAGTTTAACAACAAATAATCATTCCCAATTCATAATAATAATGTCATTCCTTGACAAGGACAATATTTTGGATTCAAATGAATGCACGAAGAAGGGGTCAAACCTATATACTATGCTATGTGTACGCCGGCTCTATTCACTTTACATCGACACAATTGTAATCTAACTTAGTTGGTGTTTGTTGGCATCATCATTGTTTTTCATCAGAATCGACTTTCCTAAAATCAATGAACAGAGAAATTGACAACAAAAAACTCGATTGTCATTGGCCCACACAAAAAATTGTTTTTGGCAAATTTGAATTTGCAGAAAGGTATATAAATTACTCATACTTATAAACACTTTTAAGAGTAGTACATACATACATAACATACAATAGTCACGGCAAAAACAATTAAAATATATTTTTGAGCAGGCTGTCACAACCAAATATTAGGGGGTTGACTTTTTTTGTCCTTAAAATTACAAACACCTTGAAATTGAGTTAATCAATGCTGCAATGCCTATTAAAAACTGCTCTCTCACTGATTTACCACTTTGACAACTTTTTAGCTTTTAGTCTTGGAACAAGCTCATTTTTGCGTAAATATCTGTAAACCAGTGATATAAGACTTCTGACAAAATATCAGATCGCGATTTTTCATATTTCCGTCCCAAAACGGATTGTTTTATGGATTTTTATTAAACCGTTAGTAACGGTTTAAGCCATAAAACATTAAATTTGGAATGGAAATATGAAAATCTGCGATCTGATCTTTTGTCAGCAGTCTTTCATCACTGGTAAGCAGATATTTACACAAAAAAATCTAATTCCAAGACAAAGATTAAAAAAAAGTTGACAAAACAGTTTTACTGCTAAAAGAGTTACTAACGGCTTAAGAAAAATGCATAAAATATCAATTTTTGAATTTAAATATGAAAATCTGCGATCTGATTTTTGTCAGCAGTCTTTTATCACTGGTTTGCATGCATTTTCGCATAAATTGGCTAGTTCAAAGACAAAGAATTAAACAGTTGTCAAAACGTTCTATCTGTGAGAGTGCAGCTTTAAGCGCTATCATATACGTACTGGTATTTATCTACGGTTTAACTAATAGTCACCCATTTGAAATTCTAGAACGAATAGCTTACACATATCATAAATAAGCGTAATAAGTAAAACACATAATGTTTGTCTTGGTGTGATGAAATCAGATTTGTGTAATCTACTTAGCATAGAAACTCAGAACAACGATTCAAAACAAACGGATGAGATTTGAGTGCTGAAGGAGATGATGACATTTATTCTAGAGGCTAGTAGACGCAAATACCAGTGTTAAAATTTTGAATTTTCGACTACTGTGCCTGTCCCCGTAGTTTTAAATGTATTAAATATATAAGGATACGTGTGTCTTCAACACAGTAAGTGTATGGTTAACAGATTTGTCCCTGTAGCATTGAATGCATGTGAATTAAATTGAGGTGATTTGTCTTTATATACTTGATAAGTAATACAATTAAAATAAAACAAAACTGAAAGGTGTAAAAATGAAAACGCTGACTTCACAAATATACGTTCTTCCGTAGCAGTAACATTAAGATACTGACAAACTATCTAAAGGCTTCTTCAAAATGTACATTTATTAAATACCGTCTTGTTTATTTTGTTAAAACTAACTACATTTGTTTTGTGTTAACGCTCATGTCTCAACCGAAGGGATCGCCGGATTAGCAATTATAAGGCTTCAGACAGAAACGACCGACAAATGACTTTTTATAAATTGATTTAACGAAGTGGAATATCGAAGAGCTCGGGAATACACAATGCTATATGTAAATATACTGACGCCAACTTATTTATGGTTGCCCTGAATGTTTTAGTTTAATTAGTTTAAAATACGCAAAATAGACTTATCTTGTTCTTTTCATTTTCATTCACTGCCCTCAGGCGTTTCGGGGTTCTTCTCAAAAAGTTTCCAAACGCGAATGCTGTTTTAAATACACCTAGCGTTAACCACTAACCAAACAACTTCAGGATGAAGCACATAATTTTACCAACGTGTCTCAATTAAATCACATATGTGAAGAGACTCCTGCCTGTTTAAGGCTGGATATAGTAAAACTTAATTAAAAATATAATTTTATATCACACTTACCAACACTCTTATTCAAACTGAAATATTTCAATTAAAGTTTAACTGTACTTGTGTCCCAATGGTATCTATTATACAATACTCCTCTGCGTTTCCCTTTTGTGCAATATAAATACGAATTTGTTTGCTTTTGAAAGACAGATTGAGATGAATGATACTGAACTTTGTAAAACAAAGATACTGAATGATTTTATTGAAATGGTCTCGCATAAACCAGCAGCCTTATACATCTTATGCTTATCTGCCTATGTATCATAATTAAAGATTGTAAACTAAGGAATTCTGGTAAAAATATAGAAAAAAGATCTCCAAATGTATAATCTGTTAATCCACGGCTCTCACATTAAATAAACAATATTATAGTATTGATTCAATATGCATTCAATATCTCATTGATTACATTCACGTTTGTGTCCTGATTGGTAAACGAGCAGGAGCATATCAATATAGTGCACTAACCCTTCATATATGCAATTATCATGAACACACGAAACAAATTAATCGACCGTGGAAATTAACACCAATAACCACCAATTAAATAATGTTACATAACAACTCAAACTAAGTTTAATTGCCTGCAAATGGTTATGATAAGTTTAATTTTAAAGAACAGGTATTAAGAAGATGTAAAATGTAATTAAAAGAAAAGTAGATAATTTTAAAGTCGTCTACAGCTGGTCAAATGACATTGTTCTAATCAAACCAAATCGCGAAATGGATATAAATAATGACGTAACACATATTTTTGCATCAAGAACTGCATTCGACACAGTAATTTATTATAAACAATAGGGCTTAATGGCTTTGACCACAGCAATAAGAAAAACTAATCTCTTTTGTTGTCATATATTTTTATACCTTCACATTTATTGTTTTCCTATTCGCTGCATACACTATAATGACAAAAGCATACTTTTCAATAATACATGCGATTCATAATGATTATTTCTATAAACAATTGTATACAATAGTTTTTAAAAAAATCGTTCTGTTGTGTTGCCTGTTATTTGAGTTACAACGAAGACTTTAACACACACTTTACAGTTTAATCATGAAACTATTGAATTATGTAATTATTCAATTACATATGTTACTGGTTGAATCCATTCTATTTGTCTGTTACGTCATAATAAACTTCTCATATTGTTCATGAAATGAATCCAACCAATTGAGTGAAATACATTTTATCAGAAATGTCCTTACTTATGTCTTAAGATGGTAATGCATTAGAAGTTAAAACCAATTGCACTATACACAAGTCCCTATCCCTAGCTGTCGAATATAAAGAGGATGCTGAAATTAAAGTGGATGCCGCATACGATATATATCTTATAATTCAGCTGTTTAATATAATGCAGCTGCTGTTGGGGTGACTGTGGTTTATTTAATAGTGTGAAAACGGTAAAAAGAATGTGGTAAAAATGAAGAGTCAGTCATGTGATTTGACGGTTCATTAAAACCAGTTATTATTCCCATATATACGCGTGAATAACAAATGCAAAAGTTAGAGACTGGAAATGAAAAAAGCGTATAGGACGACGGCGACGATGAGGACGATGACAAAGTTGGACAAAACGATCCTTATATGTCTACTGTGCTAAAAAGGCAACTTAAAAACAGCTGTATCGGTGATTACAAGTCATTCCAACCCGAAGATAGTAACCCATAGTAAAAAGTTAGCAATGATTTAAATAATATATTAAAGCTGTGGTTCATAAACGATTTTTGCAATATATTGTCAAAGGCCCTTGTCCAGGATTAAGCGGTATTTCAATTTCAAGATCCGCCTAGTTATACTAAACGATCCTTATTCCGAGTAATGAATTTCTCCATCTTTTGTTTATTTTAATTTATTTTGGCACGCTTGTAAAGACTGTATGTTGATATGAATCACTAACGATTCCGTCCCCTAGATATGAACCAGTACCAGTGTCTTTTTTGTTAGGCGTTTTTAAGAATATTTTACTGGTAGGTATATTGCCAGGCGCGTAGGAGCTGGGACCGCAGGGTCCTTGACCGCGGCCCCAATATTCTGACAAGTAACGGCAATGGGGCCGCGAATATTTGATACCGATTTTCTTAATAATCGTATTTTAAACAAAGCTACGCTCATATAGATCAATACCAGTCTGGCACGATATTGAGTAAACAGGTCACCATGTCATAATTAAACCTGTGACCATCTAGCTATTTGTCCTGTGACACCATGCCGTGAAACCAGTCGGCGGATTATCAAAGACGGAAAGTGGAAAAAGAGGCAATAAGACAATTATTTTTTGCATCGTTTTTGACCTTTCAAAACTGTAGTTCATTGTGATGATTGCAATTACTCGTTAAAATAGAAATGTCATTAAATAGCCAGCAATATGTTACTATGTAATTTCAAACTCGCCACATTAAAGTTTTACTTTAAAATGGACTTTCCAAATGACCCTAAAGTTTAAAACATTCAAAGAGAAAAAATGGACACATGGCTTTCAACTCGAAACGGTTCAAAAGTCACTCGTGGTTTCACTATAAACAGGTTAACTCTGCTTATTTGTTATTTAGCATACATTGTGAGACTGCAGATATGAACACATACTACTATACGATTATAGTTTTATATCCATCAACTATTTTAACCGAAAAAGTTTTAGATAAAAACATTAAAATAAAACCTGAACTCACAGGAAATGGAGTCTTTTAATGCTTAAAATTAAAAAAAACATTAGAGGACATTCTTCCCGTGCCAACCCCTTCCGCGGCCCCAGAGTCAATTTCCTTCCTACGCGCCTGAGTGCCTACAACCTCTTGGTTATGTGGCATGCACTTTCACCCATAGACCACTCAATCTCACCTGGAATATTCCATTTTTAATTTAGTACAGGTATGATAGTTCAATCTGCAACATACGGCGAAATACCATTTATAAGACATTTACGTATCATTTGTGTAAGGTTGCCTTCATTAAGCACATCACTCGTGGAATGCGAAACAATGCTTCAATAGAGAGATAGTTCTTGCATTTTCATGCATACACGCATATTATCAACCTGCGAAAAACACTCTCACTACGCAAAAAGATGCAGTTTTGAACCATTATCTCTCAGGGAACTTAACATGTTGATATACTAGATGTCAGTTCCGCTTGCTTGAAAAATGATCTAGAAGATTTTATGAGATTTTATCTGTCATGCATTATTATGCTCTCAGGAAATGTAAACGAGTAAACAAAGTCTAAAGTAATCTAGTTCAGCTTTCAGACTAGACGATCATTTATTGTGTATTTTACCTACTGGAGAACCAACGCTGTCTTTAAATTTTGCTGATATACTTTCAATATTTTTCAATGAAATTTACGAGAAATTTATTCTGGTACGTAATGTTTCGGTATCCCACAACTATGTAAAAAATTTGCACTAAATTATTGAATGTTTGCTTTTCAGAGAAAGGTTTACTCTAAAAATAAATACAATGAAAACTACAGGGATAAGCCAAATATATATAAAGCCATATGAGAAGAAATTTCTTTTACTGAGTAATAACGCAATAACCTTTTGTTAAAAATCTCAAGATATATCCAGAAAGTTGTGAGACATTTGGTCCATCCGTTTTTTTCTAATTACATACGTAGACGTTTTAGAGTTTAGGCCTATATCTCCACCAATGGGATCTCAGGACAGATGCACACTGAATAATCTAGAAGAACTCTGGCCCGTATTCAATAAGCATCTTAGTCACAATGTTCAACTTAGTGAAAAATTAACTTTTTTCTAATTTGAATTTTAAGAAAACGAACAATGTTTGTACACCAAAAATATGAAAATAAGCAAGAAAATGGTGTAAACAATATATGTTTATGAATAAATCTGATATATAGTAGCGGGTATTTAAAACAATCGTTGTCAAAAACTACGAAATTCTCACTAAGTTGTAAATAATCACTAAAATGCTTATTGAATACGGCCTCATATAACCAAAATCCATCTAACAGATAACAATAACCAAATTTCCACTTAAAAACGAAAATTACCACCAAATCTCAATTTAGTCGTTACGTTGTTTTATTATTTTTTATTTTTAAGTAGCTCGCCACCGCACTGGCTTATATAAATGCATTCGCGGGGGCATTTCCCGTTGAACACTAAGAAAGTTAGCATTTATATTTGGTTCTATAAAATGTCTGCGCCGAGTTGTGCACAGCCCGCCTACTTAATTTCTTAGAAAACTAAAAAAAACAAAATCTATTACGTTGTTCAGCACATTGTTTGTTGCACACTATTGCGCTATGGGCTTCTTAAAAAAAGTTTGACTATATCTTTGAGGATACTTATTTTTCATTTGTCTTTGGACGCAATCCTTTATCTTAGGAAACGCAGTCGCTATTATTTCTAGTCTGCTAAAAAAAAGCGTCAAACAGGACTGTTTCAGACAAAAAACAGTTTCGGCAAGATGCTATTTGTGTACCAAGTAATCAGGAGGTTCTAACTGCATTTAATAAAGACACTGGTAATAACAGATTGCATGATGGAGATTCACAGTGTGCCAAAGACAAAATCGGTGTTTCTATGGTTTCAGACGATCTTTCGTTCAGATGAAATTCAGAAAAGCCACATCCCTAACTTAGGAGGCCATTTTGTGAAGCAATTTACCCTTCACTTCTTTTTTCGGTTAATGATTATAAAATAAATGCCAGTCAGGCTAGCGCGCGTGACAATTGTCCTTTGGTAATGGAAATAAATTGTCATAGCGTCAAAAACCATCATTCAAGAAGAAATTAAATCCCTTTTCAAGACCATTTATGATTTAAATGAAATGTGATGTTTTCTAGCACCTAGTTTCTCTATATGATACATTATATTTAACATAGATTTTTTTTATTTAATTCCTTTTACATACATTAAGTGCTTTAATCTGAGTATCGTATTACAAAAACATGTTTTGAAATAGGTCTGCTTTAGTTTTGTCCAAAAGAATCATTCCAGATACAGAAAAATGATGTCATTCATTGACAAGGACAATGTTTTTGATTCAAGCGAATGTATGAAGAAGGGACCCTACTCTGTACCATGCTTATTTTCACCTTGCAGTTTTCATTTTCAAGATTTATTAGAGCGGACGGAGGTTATGATAATGAAAACCACTTTAAGTCCTGCATAATTGCTAAGTAACTACACTTGATTTCGCGTATAACACTTGTACTCGCGTATGTTTCAGTACGAATTATTGATTACAGTTCCATTTTTTGAAGGAAGTTTCACAGCTTCCTTCTTGCTTGATTGAACGTTGCTATGTTGCATCATTTAATCGATTAACAGTTTTTTGCGAATATTGGTGTCCTGAGTGAGAATTGTTTATATTTATATGTTAAGTCTTTGTTAGGAAGTCGGGACTTTGTCCACTATACATTGTTTTCCATATAAATCCAATATGGCTGCCGCTGTTTCTGTTACAGCGAGGTTGGCCGTTTTTTGGCCGTTTATTGGCCGACGGCCAAGTGTCTTGTCGAGAGTTGGCCGTTTCTTGGCCGAAAATGGGCCGCTCTGTTTTGGCCCTAGCCAGAAAACGACCCGGCCAATTTTCAGCCCGTTTCGGCCAGTTTATGGCCAAATCCCTTGAAATTGCTGGGAGATGGCATTCTTGTTTAGGTTTTCGTTGGGACAGGCCGCATTTTATAAGATTTAATATGGATAACATTTATTCTGCGGCTGTCATTTTATTTTCTACGAAATTGGAACATTTTGGCATTTATTTAGATTAATAAACTTGATGATTTGAGACTTGTTGAAATTGCTCACACACTTTGGTTAATTTGAGACACACTACCAAAATATTTGAAGAAATTGTCATTTTATTTCACCTAATAAAATAACTTGAAATATTCGAGCCGCATTCTTTCAGCAACCTGACAACGCCCCCTTACAGCTGTGGCCAACAATATTGCCTTTCGACGAAGAATTTTTGACGCAATTTATCACGTGGTAGACGCAAAATGTTATGCATGCTTATTGTTTTGTTCAAAATGTCATCTTTTAATATATATTTTTTTATATTTTACAGTCGTACGATCAATGGTAAATATGAAATATGTATAACAATGAATGTATCTTCTTTTTCTTTTTATTTTTTTTAAAACCCAACAATTTCCTCACATTATCTTTCAAATAAATGTAACCATGTGATGTTAGACATATTTGAAGGACTTTAGCTTAAAGGTTGCAGTAACACATATTGAAACAAATATTGCGTTGACAGAAATGATAATGCTGTAACTTTGCAGCCTAAAATATTGATGCACTTTTTTACACTTAGATAATTAAGTCTATATTTGTATGATCTTGCTAGGTTTTTATCTTTCAAATTCATGATAATGCATTGAGGGAATTTTTATAGAAATAAAAAAATACTTTCAAAGATAACAGCTTTGCATGTATTCTTCCCAGTGAGAATAAACACACAAGTTATGAACAAAAATACCGAGATCCATGTAGCTTCCTGTACTTAATATTATCAAATATAATTTCCTTTGTGAAATTAAACATTTACCTTCGGAAATTCTCCGATTTACAAAGGCGTGGGTCTTTTAAGCCTTTTTTGTCTGAAGAGTGCTTTCATTTTCTAAATGAGTTTCTTCAATTGAATACAGTAAATGTTGTCATTAATTTAATGACAAAAACGTTCATTGCAGATGCTGGTGTTTTCATACAAATTTGTCAAATAAGTTATTGTGCATGCAAACCGACTGGTGTCCCCAGGTCCAAAAACCTTCCTACATTTCCCCCAATATTTCAGAGCTTCAGTAACCACCTGACATTGGTATGAAATTTATCCTTACCATTTTTTTGCTATTTTGCAGCAAGATATAGTGTTTCTTTATAAAGAATACAGCATGCAACTTTGGGTAAAAACAAGCGATTTGCAAATTGTGCGCAGATAGATCAAAAATTTATAATAGAATTTGTACTCTGAAATAAAACCCCACTTAACGTCTTTGAGATTACGTTCGAGACGCTTTTCAATTTTTGAACAATCAAATCAGCGAACGAAACAGCAGGAAATCGGGGTGCGTGTGTGGTATGCGTGAAGGGATAGGCTGCAGTTAGTCATAAATCATTCAATGCGTTTGTGCGTTTTATTTATCCCTTTTAACATCAAGTTAAATAGTTCAATTGGTGTTTTCCAATCCACAGTTATTGCATATTCTAGTATGTATAACTTAAAGTGAAATAATTACCACAGCTGTATTTTGCTAATATTATACGTTACATATGTACACCATACATACATATAACATCAAGTGATATGAACCGATTCATAAAATGTTCTGTGTCGTTTTTATTACTTAGTCTTGAACAACATATAATCCATCTGCTTATGATTTATACTTTTATCTTGTTACATAAATAGTATGTTCTGAAAGAAATCGCTGTTTTCTCTTGTAACGAGGTACGCTGGGTTTTGGCTGAGGTACGCTTATTATACGACGCCGCCGAACGATACATGGGCTTCGGCTACAGTAAGAGTATAACGTGGCTGTGAAGTATAGTGCACCGACATATTGTAACCCTGGCCCCAAAATCACAAATACTATTCAAGTAAACTCTAAAATTTAATCTCAACTTTTTTTGCCGCATAAAAGCATAGCATTATTCAAAACCTTGCAAGTGTTATACTTTTTATAAACATATTTTCGCAAAGCATTCGTCGAAAATAACATTTTATCAAATTTCAAAGAAAACTACATACATGTAACAGCAAAAGAATGTACATGAGTATGTTATTTTGAAAAAAAGGACTTGAACTCATTTACTTTTCGTGCTGTTGTATATGTTTTCTTTGGAATCTTGACCAAGGTTTTGAATCAACATATTCTATGATAAAATACGATTTTAAATTGTGTTAAACATAAATAAAAACGTTTATATTGTATAACAAGCAATGTAATATGAAATCATTGTTTATTTTAATATTGCGCTCCAATTCAACAAGTGCGACCTCATTTAATCAATGATATATGACGTTACAAAATCCGCTATTCTTTTATACAAACGTGTTTTGTCTGTTACAATTCATTAAAAACAAATACTCAATTGCGGCATATTCTGCTAATCTTTAAACAAAATAAATAATTCTTTGTAAATGTAAATATCAGTATCGATTGCATGTTTTTGCTGATAAAATGCTGTATGAACGCAATATTGCAAGCTAGCCCTCTTAATAGTATTTGCTCGCTTGCCGTACTGCGTTCATACAACATAAACGCAAGAAAAATGCTATCAATCATGAAATATTTTGATATTATGGTGTAATATAATATGAGACTTAGATTGAGATTAGACATAAGTATTTTCGTGATTTCGCCTGTTAAGAGTAGCCCTGGTTCTTGAACGTACGTCAGTGTACACCGCTGATGGATAGGGCCTTCTTCCCTCATGTACGACGCTTAAAGCTGCACTCTCACAGATTGACCGTTTCGACAATTGTTTTATTCAATGCCTTGGAATGAGGCAAATTTTGCATTTATGTCGGCAAGCCAGCTATACAAGAGTGCCGACAAAAGACCAGCTTGCAATTTACATATCTATATTCAAAATTTGATATCCAATGGCTAAACTCGTTACTAACCCTTAAAGAAAGGGGGTTTCCAAACAATGGACATCCGTTCCTTATTGATTTATCTTATAACACAACAATTGAGACATTACTACCAATGTTCTAAGACAAAAACTCAAACAATGTCTAAATTGTCAATCTGTGCTAGTCAGCTTTAAAGCTTTAAACCCCATTGCGTTGATGCCATTTTGAACACCTAAGCAATCTTAAAAGTGTCTTAGTCTACGTCTTTGCAAATTTGGAACACTGCATGGGTTTGAGAGGTTAAATCAGCCCAATGTAACTTTTGCTCTACGCACATGTAGACAGGTAGGAACAACGACGGTTCTGATTAGTTTGAAGCATTTTTCATTAGTGCAATGAATTGCAAAAAACCCTGAGAAATGTGAGTGCATCCTTCAATTAAAGCTTCTGCATAAGCCAGGCGGTACAAACTAAATTAGTCGCTTCCGAAGCTATTTTCAGTTAAGTGAATTACGTATAACCTAAGACAGATAGATGAAAAGAAAACCGTTCACATATCATCAGTAAGTAATGACATCGTCGTCTTACACTTCGGTCTGGGAAATAATTGCAAACACTTGATTTTCAGTCAGTTCTATTGCTTTGTACGTAAATATTTTTTAAGTTAACTTCAAGTACAACACTTTGCATTAAGCAACTGTCTAGTTGTTACAGAAGAAGTGATCAACTTCATTTCACATGCGAGCTCATTGCCTGTCAAATAAAATCTGACATAACATTGTTTCATATAAAGTATTGTTCTGGGGAAATAATCGCAATAACCTCTTGTTCAGGGAACGATATTTTGTTCCCTTAGCACATTCGTAATATTTCCTACGAGGGTAGTTAAATTGTTTTGACTCTAAACATACATATCTTATTTACTTATCAAACTAAACACTTCTATCATGCTTTTTGTCATGGATTCTGCTCTACATATGCTTATTTGAACTACCTTAGAATAGTTTATTTTACAATACGCGGCGCATCCCGAATAACGTCAGGTGAAATGCTAATGAGTTTAAATAAATCATTGAAACAATATTCATCTAAAGCTCAGTAAACGTGCCCAGTTTAAACTGGAATTCCGCGAATCTGATATGTCGCCTGCGGGGGGCGCCCACCATTGTCTCACAGAATTCAGCAATAATAGTTTTAAGTGTCATAGCGAATGCAGATATTTTCCTATAAATCAATACGTTTTTTATAAGAAAGGCTAAACATAATACAGCATTGCTTTAAAGCAATGGTTGTATCTATTTCTCTCATGTTTGGACTTTTGGGGAGTAAAACATCTTGCAGCGAATTGTATAAAACTGGTTAAATTATTCGCCAAAATGTTCATTGATCGGTACACACCTATGCATTTGTTACTATATTCCAATCAAAGCATTTAAAAGTGAAAGCTATTTTAAGGATAAAATGTGGACGATGTATCAAGTGCTTATTCAAGTGGAGTGATTATGCCAAATACGCCATATCAGATAACATTTCAAGAGTAAGGGAGTGGGAAATATACCTTTTCCTTGAACTTGCAATGACTTCTATAAACCAAGCGCGATTTTGTAGTGGTGCAACTTTGCGTTGGTTCAACTTCTCGGTTTGCTTTATAAAGTCCACAGTCAGTAATGGTATGTACAAACGACACTGTCAATAGGCCTTGTCCCGACTAAGGCGGTATTTCAATTTCAAGAACGGTTTAATTACGGCGTAATCACAATTACTGACCGTTCCAAGGCGGTGTCTTTCTTTATTTAGGATTGTTTGGATAAGAGTGGGGTTTGTGCACGTAAAGTGGTTTAAACCCTAGTAGATTTACATATTACTGACCGTTCCAAGGCGGTACCTAACAATCCTGGATAAACATACCTAGTTTTTTTTATAAAGTATATATGCACTGTGCAGTTTGTGGAGTTTTGTGCTGTTCTTGTTTGTGATTTTTTGTTTTCGTGTTATATGTCTTTGGCGTTTATCCAGTGCCATTAAACCGGGTTTATATTTAAACTTTTGGCTACTGAGCTTGTTTCTGTAGTTTTTCATATAAGAATTAGTCTTTTTATATGATTCAATAGGCCGAGAAAATAAGAATGTACCTAGCTTTTTTTACATTTTTTTACGAATTGACTAATATTTACCTCGATTGTGAAAAAAGTTGTAAGCTGAAATGAATAGCTTTCTTGTCAATTTCCCGGAAAGCTAGTACTGGTGTCTGTTCTGAGAGGCGAGGTGAATATTTTACAGTTAGGTATCGAGCCTGCAACCACTTGATTGAGTGGCAGACACCTTAACTACTAGATTAATTGTTCTCGCCTCAACTACACCTTTATAGATACGGTACAGATATGTAAATTAAGGCGAATCCTTAACTAATCATTTACAAAGCATTTGTGTAAGGTTCGCATCAAGTTTGCAATGCGAAACCATGCTTCGTAAGAGACACGATTCTTACATTTACATGAAATATGAACATAAACGAATTCCAACCCGCGAAAGCAGTTCGACAACGCCAAAAAATCTAGTTTTGAACCATTATATCTCAGGGGACTAAGCACGTTAATATAGTAAACATCAATTCCGCATGCTTGAATAATTATCTAAAATATGCTCTGAGATTACTGTCATGTTTTGTTATGCTATTAGGAGATGTGTAACAATATATTGAGGCTAAGGTTATCTGGTTCAGTTAATATTTGTTCATTCATTGTGTATACATTATGTAGAACAAATTCTGCCATTTACTGCTCATTTTTTTAAATGAAATTAAGAAGCACTATATACTTGTACATTGTTTTTCGATATCAATGTACCGTAGAACTTAGATGAACGTAATTTACATAAAATATTGAATATTTGCTTTTGAGTGAATAGATTATTTGACATTCAATATCGAATTTGCGTAAACAAATTTTATATGACATTTATCTTATGTCAAATTTTGATATTCTGAAAGGTTTAAAACATTTCGTCAATCTAATGTTTGAAAGTAAATAATAAGGTGTTTTAGTGTTAAGGCTCATGAAAGTGCCAATGTGTTTGATGGACAAATTCACATTTAATAATTTCTCTGATAACAAAACACCCATTAAGCAGATTACAACCGCCAAATGTCTTTGGTAAGAAGACTAATGAAAACACAAACTAAAACATAGATCAGTCTTTATTCAGTACACATAATGTAACACCAAGGATATTACTGTCACAGTGTGTATTTTAGGATCCTTATTTTTCATATGCGTTTGGACTCAAAATAAAAACAACAGCATATTTCTACATCTCAGGAAACGCAAATGCAATTATTTTCTAGTTATTTCAATCTTCTTGACAACAAAACGCAAAAAGATCTGTTTTTCAGAACCATTCGGCAAAAACTATCTATGGAGCAGATAATTAGGAAATTCTTACAACGTTCAAAAAGATTGTGGTAATTGAAGATTGCAGATGGGGATTTATAGGGAGCCAAAACCAATGTTGATGTTTCCATGTTTTTAGTAATATATCGTTCAGATATAATTAAGAAAAGCCGCATCTCTAACGTTGAAGCCCAATTTGTGAAACAATTAACCCCTTACTTCTTTCTTAAAGAAATGCAATACCTGCCTACGCACGTGACAAATAGTGCGTTGTTAATAAAAATTCATTGTTAAAACGGCAAACAAAATAATATTCAAGAATGTGATACTTTTTTTCAGCAATTACTTCCATAAATTTATCCATAACATCAAACATAGAAAATAAATATTTTCACTAATTTATTTTACATGTTTATACTTTAATATTGTCCAAATTTATTGTTTTGGACATGCTTTTACTTATGTTTAATCCAACCATTCCCAGTTTAGAATAATAAATGAATGTCATACATTGAAAAGGAACCATGTGTTGGAATTAAATGCAGGGGTCCAACTCTATACTGTGCTCCTTGTCACTACTATATAATGTTTGCATTAGCTTTATAACGTTTTAAAGTTCCAAGTACACGATAAAACGAGCTGAGGTACGCCAGCTCTAGATTGCGTAGACCATCAAACTTGGACTCTTACTTTTACTTTGCATCATAAAACGCCAATGAAGTAAGAGTCCAAGTTTGATGGTAAGACTAGATCAACGTGGAATTAATGAACAGGAAAAAGTGTAGAACATACTTATCATGCAATTATGAAGGCAACAACAATTAAAATATATCTCTTATCAGGCTGTCACTACCAAATTTTAGGATAATTTCCATACTTTGTCCTAACAATTTAATTGACCTTGATATTGAGGTGGTCAATGATGTTTGCCTATTTAAAGGCCATTATGAAGAAAGTTAAATAAATATAAGTATTCATCTTTTAAGTTATTTGTTTTATGAAAAATGCAATTTGCAGGCATATTGTTTTAGTGGAATTGCAATTAATTGCGGACATCACCGACGCACATCACTCGATTTGCATTTTATGTAATTCTATGCAGTTTCAGATACTACAGCTTCAACGAACAGTTTTGTATATAGCATCCTTTGTTCTACTTTTGATAAAACAAACTTCGTCAAAAAGTCTTGGTTGTACCAACTAAAAGTCACCCTATTGCAAATCAGAAAAAAAAACTCACAAAACTCACAAATAAACTAAAGTAAAACACATAATGTTTTGCCTTGGCGTGATAAAATTCGGATGTGTCTATTTGAACCGACATTGGAATTTATGTCAACGATTCATAAACTGATACAAGATTCGAGTACTGATGGAAATTATAACATGTTAAACTAATGGTTCATAGACAAAAATAGCCCCGATAATACTTCATAAACTATGTTTTTAATGTGGCGCCATAAAAACGCATAAATGCCAAGGAACTTATTATTTCATGTGCTAAAGTACTTTGAATTATAAGGTCTCTTACCATTCATTACTTACTGAATAACAACGAATGGGAAAAAACAATTTATATATATATATATATATATATATATATATATATATATATATATATATATATATAAATTACAGAAAATAAATTGTCACAACAGAAACTATAAATTCGAAACCTTAAGATAAGCCTTGAACGAATAAGCAGAAGTCGCGTCACTCCGCCACACTCAAGCCCAGTTAATAATCAAAGTATTGAAAGCACTGACTTGCATGTTAAGCAATGGATTTACAGGAGAACCGTAAATGGCAGAAGCGCCGAAAGATTATCATGATTGGGCAGCGTGGGCTGGAAATTGTAAAATGCTCGTAAAAAGGGGGGGGGGGGGAGGGGGTGGGGAGGTGAGGGTTGGGACTCCATCTTAGAGTTCTTTTAAATTGCATAAAGCTGTAAATACCTAATTAATACAATTATCATACAAGTGTTTAGTCAAAGTGATCCGAAATTATTATTATTGATATGTTTAATATTAATCATTAAAAATAACAAATCAAATAATTTAAATAGAAACACTGGCCATATGATGACCTGCATAACTCTTTTTTCTATGGACATATATATGAAACTGTTGTGAGTGTTCTTTTAATAATGATAGTGGTCTGGTCAACTTCTGGTAAATTATTCAAGACTACCCATTTGCGTGTACTGGGAACACGACATGTGATACCAGCGTCGAGGTGGGAAAAACAGAAGGTTTGGAACAGCTTGATGATGGTTCTGTTGATTTATTAAACAATTATATTCGGTGAACAAATTGCAAAAACTAAAGAAACTGCATACTTTAATTATAACGGTAAAAAAGTTCAGTCAATCTCTTTCTTTGCTTCTCCAGTGATAAAGTCATTTTAATTGATTAGCGTTCAACAAAGACAGACAAAATAGAAATTAAGAAAGGAACATTTCACATTCTTCATCAGTTATTATGCATATAACGAAATTAATCGTCTGCTTGCACTTTCGCCTGAGTTTAAATTGCAGGGATTCCTAATTTACGGTTTGTTAAGCTGCTGTGTGAGCAAACGGTTCGTAAGTCAAATGTCAGCTTTTATTGTCTTCAAGCGGAGCCCCATGCGTGCGAAAACAGGCTTGTTATTACGAAAGAAGAGTTCACTTTCATTTATTGTTATTTTTTTCATTTCGTATCCTACTGTGTAATGTCATTGCAATTTGACCATTTAAGTAAGAACAGCTCATCAGATTAAATTACCAAAATTGTTAATACTCATATTTTATTGTTTATTAAAGGATATCACATAGCATAGTTGAAACAATAAACAATACCGTAGGAAAGTACATCTTAAATCAATGGACTTTCTCGAAATTTCAAGGCATATTTATTCAATAGGTAGAAGAGGTAAACTAGTTAATAAAAGTAACAGGTATGATCAATTTTACTTTTAACTGTCATAACGGATTGATGACTTGACCGGTTTTGCCGCTACCGTCGGATAAGGTTGCAGAGAACAGTCGGGTATATCTCGACAGAAACAACCCTCTAGCAGCTCTGAAGAAGAAGTGTGGATATAATTTTTTCTGAGCACGTCATTATCATGTTGTTACCCTCGCTTCAAAGCCGCGACGATGATGATCACTCCCATGCTGCCTGTCTATGTATATTTGCCGTTGACATCGCGTTTACCAGTCTACTGAACAAGTACGCTGGTTTTTCGTCCAGGATTAATGAGTTCCGAGAAATCCTTAAATATCAACTATGTATTTTATGTCTTGCTTAATGTACTTTTATCCAAAACGTTACGTTTAAACCAATAAAATTGTGTACAGCGCAGCTGGCAAGGGTGGACGTTCGATGTGCACTTGAAACACAACCGGTGTTTGGTCTGAGACGTTTTCACTATCAAGCTATTTCTGATAACCAAAGCTCCAATGAGCAAATTACAACCGTCAAAAATCGAACGGAAACAACCGTCATATTTGAATAAAGTTAATGATTGATTTTTTTCCAGTTAATTATTTTCAAGTCATGCTTGCGCTCGTGGCTACTGCCAGTTTGCCATGAAAACATATAATCACAACGGCTTGAACCATCCTTTAAAAATAGATTAAATCCCTTTGAAGACGATTTCTGATTTAAAGTGTGCATGAATTTCAATAAAAACACAGGTTGATAATGGTTATATGATCAACTACATAAAACAGATATTTATTTGTTTATTTTTAACAGATTTAATTTTGACAAATCAAATAATTTAGATGGAAACACTGGTCACATGATAACCTGCATACATTTATTTGCTATAGACAGATACGAGAAACTGTAGAGAGTCTTCTTTTAATCATGAAAGTGGACTGGTCAACTTCTGGTAAACTATTAAAACCTACCCATTTGCGTGTACTGTAAACACGACATGTGAAACCAGCGTCGAGACGGGAAAAACAGACGGTTAGGGGCAGCTTGATGATGGTTCTGTTGATTTATTAAACAATTATATTCGGTGAACAAATTGCAAAAACTAAAGAAACTGCATCCTTCAATTATAATTACCGGTAAAAAAGTTCAGTTATTCGCTTTCTTTGCTTCCGTTCAGTGATAAAGTCATTTTGATTGATTAACGTTCAACATGACAGACAAAAAAGACATAAAGAAAAGGGAACATTTCACATTTTTCATCAGTAATTATGCATAGAACGAAATAAATCGTCTGCTTGCACTTTCGCCTGCGTTTAAATTGCAGGGATTTCTAATTTACGGTCTGTTAAGCTGCTGTGTGAGTAAACGGTTTCTATGTTAGATGTAAGTTTTCATTGTCTTCAAGCGGAGCACAATACGTGTAAAAACAGACTTATTATTACGGAAGAAGAGTTCACTTTCATTTATTCTTATGTTTGTCATATCATATCCTACTGTGTTATGTCATTGCAATTTGAACATTTAAGTAAAACAGCTCATCAGTTTAAATAACCAAAATTGTTAATACTCACATTCTATTGTTTAATATAGGTTACCACACACCGTAGTTGAAAACAATAAACAATACCTTAGGAATTTCCTCTTGGGAAACATGTTAAATCAATGGGCTATCTAGAAATTTCAAGGTAAATTCATTCAATAGGTAGAAGGGTAAACTGGTAAACTAAAGTTACAATTTTAGTTTGAATTGTCATGACGGATTGATCGCTACCGTCAGATAAGGTTGCCTAGAATAATCGGTTATTTGTCGACATAATCAACTCTCTATCAGCTCTGAAGAAGTAGTGTAGATAAAAGTTTTCCTGAGCACGTCATTATCATGTTGTTACCCTCGCTTCAAAGCCACGACGATGATGATCACTCCCATGCTGCCTGTCTATGTATATTTGCCATATTAGCATGCCTTTGACATTGCGTTTACCAGTCTGCTGAACGAGTACGCTGGTTTTCCGCCCAGGGTTAATGAGTTCCGAAAAACCTTAAATATCAACTATGTATTTTATGTCTTTACTTAATGTACTTAAATACAAAACGTTACGTTTAAGTTAAAAAAGTGTTGTACCGCTAACAAGGTTGCATGTTTGATGTACAAATGAAACACAACCGGTGTTTGGTCTGAAACGTTTTCACTATCAAGTTAAATTTGATCACCAAAGCTCCAATGAGCAAATTACAACCGTCAAACATAGAATAACGGAAACAACGGACATATTTCAATTAAGCCATTGATTGATTATTTTCCAGTTAATTATTTTCAAGTTATGCTTGCGTTCGAGGAAATTGTCAATTTGCTATAAAAACATATAATTACAACGGCTTAAACCATCCTTTAAGAAAATATTAAATTCCCTTGACGACGTTTATGATTTTAAGTTTGCATGAATTTCGATGAAAACCCAGGTTACGTATCGTCATATGATCAACTTCATAAAACAGAGATTTTTATTTTTAGCCTTTTTTATTTTGAAAGTTTTGAAATCTAAGTATTCATTAAAAAATGCGTTGATTTTGCCTTAGTTCAATTAGAAAGAACTATTCCCAATACAGAATTATAATGTAATACATTGAGAAGTAACCATGAAAATTATAATGTAAATACATTGAGAAGGAACCATGCAAGGAATAGTCCAACGCTTCACCATGCTTCACTTCACAGTTCTAATTATCTTTATAATGTTTTCAAGATTTTAAGTTAATTGTTTATTGGCAAATTTATTTTCGGAGCAACTAATGAATATAAATTACAAAGATTTAGATATACATTAAAATGCTTAAAATCACTTACATACAGTTATCACGGCAATAGCAATTTCAAAAAATTCTTGCAACTGTTCAAATAATTATACTGTATCCATTTGGAAACAACATATTTTTGCAACGTTGTCACTACAAAATTATTGGATATTTTATGCATTGACCTTTAAATGAGTCTGACTTTGACATTCAAGTCATCAATTATACAATTCAATGTGAAGGCAATTATCAGGAAAGTAATACGAATGTTAGTATTCATCATGATCTATTTGATGAAAATTGCCATATACAGACATATCGTTTTACTGAAATAGTAATTTTTGGTCGCCATCATCGACACCTTATTTGATTTCTCAACCTACATCACACGCTGACCATTCATGTAGGCAGTTTCAGATCAGTTCTGTACGTATCATAATTTGTTCTAGTTTTTGGTACCATTTGTTCCCTCAGATAAGGCACGTCTAATTGTATATACTCTACATGTTATAACAATTTAGATCAACAATTTAAAACACAACATGATATGGGTTTTGAGTACTGAAAAAACATAGCTGTTTTATTCAGGTAGTTATGTACGTAAATGTACCATATTTTTTCATTTTGTGAAGCGTTTCTATGCGCTATTTAAACGCATAAATGCCAACGGAACGATATATTGCAGGTGCGAAAGCAATTTGAATTATATGGTCGCTTTCCATTAATTAATTATTCAAAACTGTATTATAAATTATAAATATATAAACCACCAAACAAGCTAAGTCCCCAACTTTGTTAATTCGTTTCTTATATTGTGTATACTGACAATTGATCGAAACCTCAATTTCAACTCAACTGAACTCAATATTGTTTTTTCATTAAACATATTTACATGTCCATAACAATAACAACATATGCAAGTACATCTACATGAATTAAGGAAATAAAATGTTTTAACAGAAGAACGCAACAAAATTAAGGATTAAAATATATAAGTGAAGTACTCGAGCACAATTGCCGTTCCCAATTACTAAAACATCGTACACGGCAGTTCATGATAACCTCGAGGTCATAATTTCACACATTTTCCCGAAAGCATATTCTCAAAACAACAAACACTTACAGGTATTTTTCCGCAAGTTTTAGAATCTGTAATGATATATGAATGGAAAATTAAGAAGGCTTGATAAAGATATGAATAAAGTCCTACCCTAACGTTCGAACATTGGAATCTCTTAGTTTTCTTTTTAGCCTGTATTTATTGATTTAAGTTTAAATTAACTCCAAGTTAAGTGTATAATTGCAAACATAATTAAGATTCGTTCATTAAGTTTGACTGCTAAATTAAATTCGATCTACTTACAGCGGACTTAAACATACCGATTTCTGAGTATGAATTCCGTCAAACAACCATCGATAAAATGGCCGATGAGTTCCGAATGGGATAAGTAAACAAACGTATGACAAACGTCTTTTTTAATAATGAATGATGAAATCATAGTTAATAACTTTAAAACGCATTGGTAAAATGTTTCTTTATCATATATAGAATCTCTATATATTTAGCAACGTCACTTATGTTGCCGCCAAACGACGTGCGGCAGGTATAAGACATTGAAGTAACTTTTCTGTTTACTGGCTAAGGTCACAAATCCGAACACTTTTTGATGTTTTTTACAATTATCTTGGAGAGTTTATGTTGCAGTAAGTTAAACTTTCGTATGAAACATCTTTGGTTCATGTGAAAACAGCTGTCAAAGTACAGATTCACAATCTCGTCAATTTTATGTCGAAAATTGTTCATTTTATGGACAGTAAATCACCCTTCAAATTATGCTATGGAGGGCACAAATACCGAACACTTGAAAAGCGAAAATACATGGTCATACAATTATAATTAAAAAGTATGCTATATTAAATAAACACTTAGCTGCAAAGTGATTTATTGTTTCCGAGGTTTTTTCAAAACATTCGCTTCAAACGTAAACCGTGATTTCTATTTATAAATATCTTGAATGTAGGTCAGCATAACTGCAAAACCTAAAGATGCGCGTGCCCCCTCTGACGTCATTCCCCCATGTGCTACATTTTGATCTTTAAGCTTATAAACATTGAATGGCATTTTTTAGAAAAATACTTAACAAAACAAGATGAAACTTCGCAAGTGTGACCAAGGCAAGTCTCTGTATTGATCTAGATCCTCGAATAATCGATCACGGTAAACAAACGCGTGTTTTAGCCGGTGTTCGGGATTTGTGCCCTGTTCGGAAATGTACCGTCAACCAGTATATTGTTTGTTTATGTCTACCGATGAAGGCGTTACGCGTTTGGGTTTCAGCCTTAAATGATTAATGTTTGTAAACATCGGAGTAAATGTGGTGCCCTTGCAAAACTATTCCAGGCTATTGATAGATATAAAAATAAAATTGAAACAACCGACACTATTTTCATTTCCATTTCCTCTTTGAAAAGGGTTCAAATGCAACACTAAGTTCTGAACTAACTAAAACTGTGATACTCAGCCAACGACATATTTTTCAAACGGAAGATCCTCTGTCATACAAACACACATATAATTTTATGATACAAATCTCTCACCATTAAACGTTTTTCAAGAACAGGGAAATGTATCATACCGAAAACAGTTACCTGGTTAATGCACATGTTGTTTTTAAAGGGAACACGTTTTGCGTTACAAAGCCAGTTATCAAAACTGTTGATTCTGTTGCAGCCTGAACTGAGGACTGCAAACATCACCTACAAAGAATATGTACGTTAATATTTCTAAGGCACAGTGTTCATTTTTGATTAGCAACACAGAAATATTTAAATAATATTAGTTAGCATTTTCCAACATAAACGTGTCTGGAGTATCGCTACCGATTCACCTGATTGAAATACAGACGAATGTATATTTACCAAAATTAATGTACGGCATATTTGAAAATTACTACCATTCCATTTGACGAAAGAATTGTCGAACACTTATGTATGTTGGATAATCTTTGAGTGGTTATGTGAGCCGTTTTGATCGTTGACTGTGTTTTATAACTAATAAATTGAACCAAAACCTCTCTTTTTTTTAAATCTTTTATCTATAGTATGTTTGCTTAGTTTCGAATCAAAACGGAAATGACCGAGAAGTTGTGATCGCCAATGTATTTATGAACAAACAAAAAACTGCATTTTCGGTGGAAGCAGATGTATTCTAAGACAATACTTATTATGACGGTGATCAAGGGATATCATATGTGATCTATGTTGTTTTCTATAAAAAATAGCAAATTTAAAATTTGGATCACAGTGATAGTTTCTTAATTTTCGAATTTCCTTATTTACCAAAACATCTATTAATAATTTCCGCACGTAATTTCTAGATAAATTGTTACTGGTTCTTCGCAGATATTGATTCCGTTATCTGCAATCATGTCAGTGTATGACGATACTATGGATTGCTAATTATGAAACATCTTCAGTCTGAAGGTTGCAGAAACACATATTGGAACAAATATTGCTTTGAAGAAAATGGTAGAGCTCACTGTAACACGGTGGCCTAACACAGTGGTGCATCTTTGTATACTTTGTAAATTTACTGTCACACGAGCTTACTAGATACTAGATTTTGATATTTCAAAATGTCATTGCAATGTTGGAACTTTTACAGAAAAAAGCAAATTTATTGAAATTCCCATTTCTCAAATTGTTTCTCCAATTGAATGAAGTTAATGTTATCAGTATTTTATTAACATACACATTCCTTGCAGCTGTTGTTTGTTTGTCTAAAAAATAAAGCATTTCATTTTATCAAGTGCATAATCTTAATGTTATATTCCCTGCATGTTTAATTCGGTTTATTTAAACGTTTCATCGCTGGAAAATAATGTCTGTAAAGTCGTCACGCACAATTGTTAAGGTAAGAGGCCTCTAAATCACAACCTTTCATAGCTACAAATTGAATTTTGTCAGGCAATATCCACGCTGAAAGTCAATAATTGACTATCAAATCAATAAATAGCCTTAAAATTGAGCCTTTTACACTTCCAAAGTAATATATAGAGAAAAAAACGTCATTTAAATGAACCTCTAAATCCATTAATAAGTTATTGTGCATGTCCCCATATATTAAGACTTTCACACATTTTTCTCAATATTTGAGAGATCAAGTATCCACTTGACATGACTATGAACTTTGTGCTTGCCATTTCTTATTATTTTATAACAAGACATAGTGCACTTTTGTCAATATTACAGCATTGGACTTTGAGTAAAAGCATCCGATTTGGACTTCTTTGCACACCCGACATTATTCTCGCTCAAGAGATCTGATTTATCATATTTTCAGTGCCATTTTAAATACTCAGTCTTCGAAAAACATATAACACATTTGCCTTCGAATGAGCCCATTTATGATTTCATACTTCTTTCTTGCTAATCAATAGTATTTTCTAAAACAATATCGCAGTTACCTCTTGTAACAATTAATGTTATTATGTTCGTTCATATCATTTTGTATTTTGTGCTTGGAATTATGTTCTGTTTTGGTGGATGTACGTTTACGGTACGTTATAACTTAATAGTAAGGGCCCGGATGTGGTCAAGGATGCACTTTCCTAAGATAATGCTGTTTCAAACTGAAATTTTGTTTAAGTATGATTAATGTTCATACAATTCATTTATAGTTGTTATGATTTGAATCCATTCAAATGTCTGCAATCAGAGAGAAAAAAGCACACATGAATATCGAGATTAAATATTTTCTGCTTGGCTAGAACTTTGCTTACCTCCGGCCAAATGCAACATGGATTCTGTGGGAAAATAATAAGTTGTGTATTATCTAAAGAAACCAAATTCCTTTGAGTGTCATTGTTATAAAGTAGTGTAGTGCACTTTACCCCATTCGCAAATTATCACTGTTGGGTGCATTTCTCTTGTCCGTTTAAAATATTCCATTTCCTGTTGTTGTGTTTTTAGTATAAACTATTTTGATTTTAAAAACATTTGGCGTTCGCATTCAAGCGGGGTTTATGTTTAAAATTTCGACTACTGTATTTGTTTCTGTAGTTTTTTCATATAAATATTAATGGTATCTTTTCAATTATGGTAGATTTTTAAGTAAATAATGGAAAAAAGTAGTTTGAATTCATTTCCTGGTTACAAAAATGAAAATAGATTTCTGAAAATAGCTGCATTCACCACAAAGCCACAAAAACATATGTATCTGAATATAATTCTGACAAAATGTAAATGCTTTTGATTGAAACTCTTAAACAATCCGTATGACACCTACACTTGATGAAACGGTTGTATGTACAATGCTTGCTAAATATTGAACCCTAAATCTAAATATTTTTTTTTTTTTTTGTATTTTAAACTAACGTTTGCGCTATTAACCCTTATGGTTTCTATCTTTCCATTTTGTACGTAATTGGTCATGACTTTCATGTTCAGAATTATCGGCTGTTAAATCGATTTTTAAATTGTAAACGCCTTTAGCGTATTCTATCATAATTGAGATAACATACCTAGTGCGAAAATAACGATGTTATGGGTGACATTTACACCCACGTGAAGCTTTACAAGCTTAAATGCAGCTAAACGAATTCTTAAAACTACCGAGATGTACTTTATTTTGAGAAATCTTTCCACATTTATGTTACATAGTGAAACATAACGAAATATGAGAATACAATAGTTGGGTTACAGTGTAAAGAGTTAAATAATTTAATGTTCAGAACTTCATTAAAAGTCCAAAAATATTAGAAGTTGCCTTTGGTATCATGATGTTTAGGATTACACATATAACATCAATAGAAAACGTGATTTTCTAGTACATGGAACGACTTTTCTCATGTAGTGGTTTAACTCCGCGTTTTTGTGTAAGCGTTCCTTCTTCAAGTACATCACTATCGGATTGCGATACAATACTTCTTTAGAGACACGATTCGTATATCTACATGGAATAGGAACATGCACGAATTCCAACCAACGAAAACACTCTCACCGTTCAAAATCATCTAACTTTGAACCATTATATATCATGGAACTAAACATGTTGATATACTCAATGTCAGTTCCGCATGTCTGAAGAATTATCTTGGAGAGTGTATGAGATTATAACTACCAGGCAAAAATTACAGTTATGCTCATATGATATGTGTAATAATGTGTATCTGGTTCAGCGTTTAGCGTTGATGATCCTTGATAAATAATTGTGCATTTCACCTACTGGAAAAGCAATGCTATCTTTGACCTCTCACATTTATTGTTCATTTGTTTTCAATGAAATTTTATCAAAATAAGTATATACGCGTATTTTGTGTTTCGGTATGTCACATTTGATTACTGAGTACTCTCAATATACTATTGAATACATATATTGGATTTTTCAGCATGCAAAGTCTATTTCGAGAAAAACATACTTTAATGAATAGATCTTATAAGGCAATTATAACTGTTTTAAATAGCTAATCAGTTGAAATTCATTGAGTTGTCCTAATGGCAGTAATGAGCATTGCCATGTATTTTATAACTGACCAATAATCTATGTCAAACCAAACCTGCCTTTTTTATCAAATGTATTTGCAAAGAATTTCGAATCAGGTTTCATTTTTTTCGGACCAATTCGAATATTGCCGAGAAGTTGGAGAAATCAAGTGTGTATACCACGTGATAAATTGCGTCATAAATGCTACGTCGGAAGGCAAGATTTTGATTTGAAAACATACTAAGATAACTTTACTATTTCTTCACCATTTTAAATTAAATAAAGCGCAGTCTACGCAGCTTACGGAGCCCTGCCTTCGGTATTTACCAGAGTTTGATTGAGAGTTTTGTTTCTTTAAACACTTTGACAAACCTTTTCATAATACGGCCGTCTGACGGAGCACTGTCAAAACAAGATTTTTGGAAACAGGCTTGTCGAAGTGTTTGATGAAACTAATGACTTTATCGATTTTCGGTAATGAACGAAATGCGGGGCTCTTTAAGCTGCATAGACTGCCCTTTGTTTCATTTAAAATGGTAATGCAAAAGTAAAGTTATCTTTGATTTAAGTCTTTATTTTAAGCAAAATGTTGCCTTCCGACATAGCTTTTATGACGTTATTTTATCACGTGGTATACACACACTGAAATAGCAAAATAAAGATAAAACATGCGTTGTTCTATTGTAACGTCTTTCCTATACAAACATTATCAGGATCATGCTGTGAACGTTCAATAAATCATGACAGTGATCTGGTTAAATTCTGGTAAAATATTATATCCAGACTACCCATGGGACAACATGGCGTCGATTAAATTCTGATGTACGGGAACATCCAGACAGTTAGGACGAACTTGGTGAGGGTTCTGTTGATTCGTTTATCATTTTTCCGTAGTGAAACGAATTGCAAAAATACTAATTACTGCATCCTTCATTTCGAATTACCGGTAAAACATATTCAGTTAATCGCTTTCATTGCGTCTGTTCAGTGCTAAAGCCATTGTAAGTGATTAAGGTACAACAAAGACAGACAAAAAGAATGAAAAGAAAACCTTTCACATTTTTCATCGGTAATTATGGATAGAATACAGACTTGAAAAACGAAATTCATCGTCTGCTGGTACTAACGTCTGGGTTAAATTGCAGACACTCATTATTCACTCTTATTTATATTCCTATGTGAGTTAATGGTTCCTTGGTACAACACATTGCGTGCCACAGACGGCTTTAAATTACGTAAAAAGTGTTCTGTTCTGTTCTGTTTTCGATTTCAACGCCATTTTCCTGTGCCATGTCAATAAAGTTTGAACACTTAATTGATAACTGTTTATAACATGCAATAGCCGAAATTGTAAACACTCACATTCCATTACACAATGTTTACACGTCAACTTTGATTCCTTAAATAAACTGCATTTCGGCAATTGCGAATATTTTCTGATGAACGCATCATCTCCGGATATGTTCGGACCTCGAATCAACGCGTATTGATATACATATATGTAAATTGAACATGGTTTATCTTGTTTTTGCTTGTATTGTGATGGAAGGCCACGAACAAAATAATCAACATTTTGGAAAGTCTTAATATATGACATGGTCATGTACTGTTATCAATAGCGTTTCAATTCTACGTGTAAGATTATTTTTGTACAACGTTATAATGACGTAATACGATAAACTGTTTCTAGTTACTGTCGGGTCGCTCTATTTTCGTTATTAGTGACAAAGAATTACTGTAAGGTTTTCTTAAATGAAAGAATGCATTGTTTGTCAAAAAATCTTGAGATAAATAATGAATGACTGGTGTTAAAATATTTAAATTCCACATACATAAACCAGCCCATCTGCGTTCATACCCGATATTGACATCAATCCTACCATTCATTCCCAAAAATAAAGTACATGATAACAAACAGGTAAACAAACCTCGTAAGTGTTAACAATACCGTAGGCAGTTGGATGATGTATATTCAAGAAATTCCAGTTTGAATTCACTTAAAAGATAGAGACTAGAATTATAAATTTAGCAATTTTTTTTGTATTGAAATGCGGTTATCGTTGTCTATACCTCATCTACTTCTCATAAATTGCGTTTCCCAGGACGCGTTATGGAAGGCGATATATGTTGTTGGCATTGTGCTTTTCCGTCTGATGAACGAGTACGTTCACTTTCCCGCGGGACTGGGGGGGGGGGGTGATGGCGGAATGAAGGTAACAATAGTTTTATAGCGTAGCAGGCCAGTGTGATTGTTTGTTGTACACATGAATATGACTCGTTTATTTGTTTGATATGAAATGTTTTCATGATCAAGTTAATGCGGGTCAAATACCGACAAAACAACGAATGGAGACCAGTTGTGCCATCACTAAAGATGTAAAATACAATGTCGTAAAGAATTTAGCTATCAATTTGATTTTGACAGGTTATACATGCTAATATTTGAACATGTTCTGTTTAATATGACATTGTGCATATTTTTCAGTTTTACAGGTGATGTTTATTTCAAAATTTGTATCACAGTGATAGTTAATTTAATATTCGAGTTTCCTTATTTAACAAAATATCCATAAACAGTATTCGCACATATTCTCTAGATGCACTGTTACCGGTACTGCATAACATCAGTGCACTTATGACAAAAAAGGTCAACACTGAATTCCGTAGTGATTACAATAAAAGCGATGATTCCTTTTATAGGATATTCAAAATAATTCATATAAAACTCATATACACGATTATACATACTAAGCATTATTTATGATTTTAGACAAACATCTTATTGATTAATGACATTAACAATACGAATTGATTTTGTGTTTTACATGAGCTTGAAGTTTTATATTGTAAACGGACAGCATAGCAAAGAGTGGTATTCAGATTTATCCATACTTGTGCACTGTTTTATTATTCTATTAGTGTTAACAACTTCTGAATCAATTTTTACAGCATGTGTAGTGTAGATAATACTGTTTCAATTCCGAGCATAATTTAAACAAAGAGTATTACAAATAATTAACACTTAAGACCAAATATCCGTAGCTTTACTATATGCAAATAAGAATCATTAAAATGTTCATACAACATAGGAATTGCATAGGCAAGGCTGAAGATTTTTTTGAACTTACGCAAAAATTCATAGCGATGCAAAGAAAAATGACACATCTAACCAGAAAGTTGGAGTATGAGAGATAATTAAGGAATATTAATGAATAATAGTTTAGGATATATGTTCTTTCAACTAAACTACATTCCAACTGGGTATATTTCGTCCATCCGTGTTTTATCAGAGTATATTTTGTAAACATTTGACTGTTATTTAAGGTATATTTCCTCAACTGATTTTTTATTGAAATCTGGTACTTTCTAGTATGATTCAGTTCCACACGGACTCATTTGACTGTTTTAGTCTATAACAAAAGTCTTGAGCTAAAGCCCTAGCCTTAAATGATAGCCCTGTAAAAGTGCAGTCTAACTCTATCAGAGATGCGCTTTTGTTTACTTAGATAAGTCAATATTTGCAGATGAGCCTTCTAGATTTCGTGATGTTTCCGATTCCCAAATGTGGGACCTTTTATTTTAAAAATACAAACAACACTATTTAAATAACAATTTTGCTTGTATTCTTACCGTTGAGAATAAACCAATAATTTATGAGATTTTAACAGCAGTAATGCCAAGGTCTAGGTAGATTCAATATCTTTTCATCGGTGCAATTAGATTGGAACATGTCTAAATCACCAAGGCGTAGGCTAATAAGCTCTTTGGTCTGAAAAGAGCTATCCATTTCTCAAGAAGTTTCTTCAATTGAATTCGATTACAGTTAATGTTACAATTAGTTTAATGGCATACACCCTCACAGAAACTGATGTTTTATATATATTTGCGTAAGGTTTTATGTGTTCGTATTTTCCGTAGTGAAAGAATTGGTCTAGTTTGGCTGAGCAGCACACTTTTTTCAAACATAACTTAAACGACGTGCGCCAGCGTATGCCACTGATACACATGGCCTTCTTTCCTCATGTAAGACGGGTTTGTTTGGTAATCAACACGAGCTTTTGCTTTTGACTCCAAATAAGACAAATTGTTTATAAAATTATTATAACACGTTTAGTTATCTTTCTATCAAACTAACTTTCGGATATCCTGACATTGCAAATGATAAAAAAATCACTCATAAATTTTGCTGAAGAGTTTATTTACATCTAACTTAAATGGGTGTATGCGTATTTTGCTGTGATAATAATTTTCACATTCATTACTATGTCTGGTAAAAAAATATTTTGATTATTTCAGGATCGATCGTTATAAACTTATTACGAGTAAATGTGCCCTTATTATATTTTGAGGGGGCACTTTGCGCTCTTTCGCCGGTCACGAGTGGTCTAAACATACGAACACAGTTTACTTTAACTTTAAAGGACCTTACCGTGTTTCGGTAACACTAAAGACTATGTGATCTCTTTTTTTGTTACGTGGATTTGAATTTGTTGTTAACGTCCAATATAACTTATCCTGGTCTACTTCTTCGTTTATTTAGAAAACCGTAAAGGGGTTGAAAGGTGAAATCAGCCCCGTGGAAATATTGCTCCATAAGGAAACCAGACACGTTAGAACACTGACTTGTAGGGATTTTTGAAGCATTTTTCCTGCGTCAAATGAATTGCAAAAAGTAAGTAATTTAAATCCATCCATCAGTTGCAAATACTGCGCGAGAAAAGTGGAACAAACTGAGTGAGTCTTTTCTGTTGGTTCTTCTCCGTGATAAAGTAATCTTTTGATTTATATTTACATAAAAAACAAAAGGAAACGTTCACATGTCATCAGTAAGTTATGCAAAGAATTCAGATTTCTGTAAGCTGGTATAATTTTGTCGTGTTCATTTCCCAGTTAGCCAGTCCTGGTGTTGGGTATCTAACCTGCAAATTCTTGTTTGAGTTGCAGAAACCACTAGACCACCCATTTTCATCTCAACTACACCTTCATTAATTAAGTAAAGGTTTGATAGAGCATCTTGGGTTAAATAAAGCGAAATAACTTTAACTATCCATTTACGAAGCTTTTTTATAGGTTCGGATCAATTTAAGAATGCTCCATAAAAGACACAGGTCGCAAATGTACATGCAATAGGAGGACAGATACATTCTGACCCGTGAAAAACGCACATCGCAGACCAGATTTGAACCATTATCTCTGTACTAAACATGCTGATATACCAAACGTATGCTTGGAGATTTATCTAAAAATATTCTCTGAGATATAATAGTCAGGCATTGTTATGCTGTTAGGAGATGTGTAAGAATATATTAAGTCGAACGTTATCTGGCTCAGCTTTCAGACTTGATGACCCTTGATTATGCATTGAGTATTCATTGTTAAGAACAAATGCTGTCTTTAAAATTCTCATTAACTGTTCAATATTTTCAATGGAACTTTGAAGCAATACATACAAGTACACTTTGTTTCGATATCTCGTTATTCGTAATGTAAGCAATTCGAATTAAATATTGAATTTCTGCTTTTTAGCTAAACATTTTGACACGCAAGTACGCATATTAGTGAATAGATCTTATACGGCACTACTTATATAAAGTGAAAGTTTTAAAAGAAGACGTCCGTCCGTTTTTTTTTTCAAGTATAAAGTTATGGTTATTATATGTTAAGTCTCATGCATGTGCCGATGGGATCGCTAGAAAAAATCACATTGAATAATTCAGAAGTTCTCTGATAACCAAACAGTAAATTGGAACTGCCGAATATCGTTGCAAAGAACACTTAGATCCCGCCGCCTTTTTTATAGATCAGTCTTAATACTATGGCACCAAGGATAGTTCAATGCTATAACAACGATTAACATATGTATTTAAGATATTTATTTCATCTTCATCAGACTCAAAGTCTGTGATATTTCAATACTCTTGAAAAAAACAACGCAAAATTATCTGTTTCAGGGAAACATCCGGAAAAAGAATATGTATATAGCAGATAATAAGGAAAGTCTAACAACGTTCAATAAAGATAATGCTAATTGGAGATTGCGTGGTGGTGATTTACAGTCAGTCAGGGACAATTTTGGTGTTTTTATGTTTTCAGTTATCTTTTGTTTAGATAAAATTAAGGAAAGCTCTGACGTAGAAAGCAATTTTGTGAAGCAGTTTACCCCTAACCTCTCTTTCTGCTAATACATTTCATAGAATTGACGTCATGTTTAATATAATACACTACATTTAAAATATATAAAATGTATTCTTTTATTATTTTTACATACTGAAACAAACTTATCTTATCAAAAAAAACATTTTTTTTTATATGACTTCGCTTTAGTTTAATTCAAAAGTCATCTGCATGCTATGGCATAACACATAATTCAACGTCTGAAGTCATCCTCTAATAAGAATTAAAATACCTCTTCAAAATGTTTTGTATTTTAAAGAGTGCATAAGTTGTGTAAAAACACAAGCAAACTATACCAATATGATGAATAACATAAAACATAGAAACTATATGTATGTTAAGAGTTTTAACAAACTGAAAGTATTAACATCTAAGTGCCTTACTGATTGGTAATGTCATACCTTGAAAGGAACCATGTGCTGGGAATGAAGGTAGCTGTCTAACGCTGTACTGTACCACAATTTACTACACAATTCTCAATATCGTTATCAACTTTTCAAGATTTCAAGTTTTATTGATTTTTTTTGCTTTTGAATATGTTATTTTGCGCCGTATAAACACCTAAGTACGTAATGAATTGCATGTGCCAAAGTAGTTTGAACTGTAGGGCAAGTTTCATATATTACGTATTTATGATTAATAAAATGGAATTAATTAAGAGAAGAGAAACAGACAAACAGCAGACAACCGACAAAAACACTTGAGTTAACCAATCTGACTGAGGTACAGGAGCAAACATTTAACGGTTAGGGCGTTTAAAGGATATGACTTTAATCAGATACATGAGTTTACACTTCTCAACATTTAATTAAGTTTTCGGGAACAAATTTTGTTATTCATTAGCAAAGGTAATGGCTTAAAGCTAATAGTAAGCATTATCCAACAAAATCGAGACAGGAGTTTCGGACCTATTCATTTTATAACTGATCAATGAACAGTTTCAATCAAATCAAAGTACCTTTTAAAAAAAGAGAGTTAAAATTGTTTTTGCAATGGATCTCAAATCAGGTTTCAACTATTTCCGGACTTATATGGAAATTGCCAAAAAGTTGCGATTCCCAGGAGAAGTCAATTAGAAAAGTAAAGAATAAACCTGTGTAGTTCGATAGTTAACTCTGTCTTCTATAGAAGTTTACAGGATCATGTTGTGAACTTTCTATCAATCCTGATTCTGGTCAACTTCTGATTAAATGTTAAAGCCATCGCATGGGGCGACCAGACAGGTTAAACAAACGTACAGTATATTCTGATGTACCGGAACATCCAGACATTTTTAACAGTTTCTGTTGATACATTAAGCAAGTTTCCTTAGTGATACGAAATGCAAAAGCTAAGAATACTGCATTCTTCAATTACAGTTACTGGTAAAAAGATTAAGTAAATTGCTTTTTTTGTATCTGTTTTGTGATAAAGTGGATGTAATTGATTAACGTTCAACAGAAAGACAAAACAGAAATAAAGAAAGGGAAACATTTCACATTTTTCATCAGTAATTATGCATATAAAGAAATGAATCGTCTGCTTGCACATACGTCTGGGTTTTAATTGCAGACACTCCTAATTCACTGTCTTTTCAAGTTATCTTTCAGATAACAACTTTAGCATGTTTTCTTATCAGTGAGAATAAACACACAATTTATGAGACTTTATCAGCAATAATGCCGAGATCCTGGTATATTCCTATACTTAACATTATCAAATATAATGTCATCGGTGAAATTGAACATTCGCTTTGGTAGCATCTGCAATTTACAAAGACGTGGGTCTTTTAGCAATTACTTCAAAAAACAATGCATAAGGTTTTATCAAGAACATTATACTATATTGTCGGCAAGTCTATAAGCACGTCTGGGCCGCTTTTTACATTTCTCTGGAAAATAATAGTATGTAAACTCGTCTCAAACAACTCTAGAGGTAGTTTGGAGTTTCCGTAGCCTTCAGTGCTAAGAAAATAATTTTGACTGGCTATTTCCACGATGACAGCGCGATGATTGACAATCAAATCAATACAAAGCCTACAAATTAGCCTTTTACACTCCCAAATTAGTATCTCGAGAAAATATATGGGTGGTGATTGTTTTACACTACACTTACACTTACACTATAGAATACCAAAAATAGGTTATTGTGCATGTAACACGGCTGATGTCCTATTTCAGAGATTTATTAACCACTTAAGATTTGTCTGGAATTCGTCTTTACCATTTGTTATAACTTGCAACAAGACAAGCGTGTTTTTATCAAGAATTGAACAAATGACTTTGATTAATAGAATCCGATTTGGAATTCCTTTCACATTACGATTATTACACCGACAGTCGAAAGTGTGCACAATGCTGAGAGGTGAACTCTTACACTCGATATAAAATACTTCTGTAGAAGTTTTCTCCGTAGTATTTACATCCATTTCTTAAATGAACTGTCTTTCGGCAATAACGGTTATCATCCACTGAACGCAACATCTTCGAAAATGTTCGGATCGCGAATCATAGCATAAAAATAAACATGGAAATTGTTTATCTTGTTTTTGTATGTATTGTGTCACCGGTCCCGTAAATTCAACATTGTAGTTAGTGATAATTTACGATATTTTAAATGTATGAATTTTCACCCGTGTATACCAATATTAGCAATAATGCACATGACCCTCCTTCCTCCTGTAAGGCGTTTTTTCGTGACCAAGAACAACAAATACAGCCTTTGTGTTTTAATCCACGTCAGGCATATTGTAACTACAACTACCAGTAACGTTATTGTTCTCTCGATTCAATCATCGGATATCCTCAAACTCTAATTGATAATCCAATACGCTTTCATTTTGCTAAAGAATTAATATTTTATCTGACTAAATGGGTTTATGCGTAATAAACACTGTAATGGTAATTTACTGCCATCGTTATAACCGTTCTAGCACTAGCCGTGCTCTTCTCTTATTTTTTACTTTGGGTCGACACTTTGCGCTCTTTCGCCGGTTGTGTGTTGTCTTCAAAAGTGGTTTGATTTAACGAACTCATTTCAAAACTCAACTCAAGATTCAGTTACCAGTAAGTATCGGTGTCCGTTTAATTACTAACTTTAAAGTAGATTTCTATGTCATACGCGGTTGTTAAAATCGAGTAGTTTGTATACGAACTGTACTCATATTAATTAGGTTGGAAATTATAAACAGCATGTTTTACAAAATTTTGAAGTATTTGCTGATAACAGTGTTTTTAAACAGACGTGATGTTTTGAAACAAGAACAATAACTCACGATTGGGTTAGATTTTACCACAAGGACGGTTGATAAAATTTGAAGTACTTTACCGATTCTTACAGTAAAAATGAACAATAATTTATCTCCGTTTCTTGTAACATGGATTTTAAATATGTTGTGAACATCCAATTGAACTTTACAGTGTCTTGGTCTTCTTCTACGTTCATATGAATAAAACACACCATACGGGCTTAAGTGTAGATATTGCCCCAGGAAACACCAGAAATGTACGAACACTGAAGGTTCTCGTTATTTCTTAAGCAATTTCCTGCGTGCAACGAATTGCAAAAAACTATTAAATGTAAATATATCCATCAGTTATAAATACTGCACAAGCCTGAGTGAGTCGCTCCTATTAATTCTTCTCAGTGATGAAGTCATCTTGTGAGTGACGTTAACCTAAAGACAAAATAACTCAGGCCATCAGTTAGTGATGCAAAGATAACAGATTTGAAATAAAATGGTTCTTCACTAGCACCTCGGTCTGGTTATCAACTGAAAACACGACATGTTTTCCGTCTGCTCAATTGCGGTGCGTGTTAATGTTTTTAAGTACACCTTGTATGCAACAGCTGTCTAGTAATTACAGAAGATGTGATCAACTTCAATTTGTCTGTAAGCTAATTGCTTGTCAAAAACATCTAACATTGTTACAGAAATAGTATTTTATGGGAAAATAATCGCAATAACATCTTGTTAGGACTGAAAGAAAGGTAGTACATTCGCACAATCGTAATATTCTGTTAGGTTCTACTGTTAATGCTTTGGGGCTATTACCATATATATGTTATTAAGTGGAATTCTAACTTGTTTCTTATATCATGGTTATTGTCTTGGATTTTACTTGACTAATCTAGATTGCATTTTGGTATATCTACCTTATTTTATTTTATTCAACACGCCAAATTAAACCAATGCGAATTAGGTAACTCTCATTTCTTTATTTTGAATCATGCATATCCATGGTTTTATTAAAACTTAAACATGATTATTTTAAAGTATTCATTTCGTTTTATTTTCAAAATAATTCCGTTTTAACACTTAACTGAAAAACGATGTGTTGAATGTCGTTATAACCAATACTCCATGTCCTTATGAATACATGTTGACCTATCCTATGTTCTTATTCAGCAGTATCATTTAGCAGTTGTTGTCGATTCTTAAATTTTCAATAGTTTTGAAACGAAATTTACATGCCATTTTTTCAATTTTGTTAAATGAGCACTTAATATGAAATATATTTAGAACGATGAACCTTCAGAGGCTCAAGTGTGAATACATTGGTCTTGGCTTGATTGAAATTGTGCGTTAGTAGGTAATCAACTGTCAACGTCCTAAGCATATGGTTTGTCATCAATTATCATAAAAACTCAATGCTGCGACCTGAAAAAACGGTTATGTTGTCGATATTTACACAATCAAAAGCAACTGTAGTAAAACTCCCCGTTGCCTGTCGTAAATGGAGTTGAACTTTTCAAAATGTGCATCGGTGTTGTCGCTTTGTTTTACCATTGTCTTTTACTTTTAAATGTACAATACAAGAACTGTATCAAAAGGCGGTGCACAACAATCCTAAATAAACAGCCATAGTTTTATATATTATATATTGTATGTTGTTTTTGGGGTTTGTGTTATGTTCCATGTTTCTGGTTTGTAACTGTTTGTTTTATTGTTCTTTGTCGTTGGCGTTAACCCTGTGTAAATAAACGGGGGTTATGTTTACATTTTCAATTGCTGGACTTGTTTCTGTAGTTTTTCATATAAATCATGGAAGCATTGCGTGCCAAATGTATGTATATTAAATGAAATCATCGAGAAATACTCATCGAAAGCTCAGTAAACGTGCACGGAATAAACTAGAATTCTGCGAATCTGATATTTCGCCTGCTAGGAGCGCTCATCATTGTCGCACCATATTCAACAGTTATATTTCCTGTGCCATAGCGAATGCAGATATTTTCATATAAATCAATACCTATTTATAACGTAGATTAAACGTAGTACAGCATTGCTTAAAAGCAATGTTTGCACCTATTTATCTTATGTTTGGACACTTAAGGAGTAAAATATCTTGCAGGCAATTGTGTAAAACTGGTTCAATTCTTCGATTCGGTGAAATTTATCGAAAATGTTTATGATTGGTCAGTTTCTATGCAATTGTAGCCGTTTTTCAATCAAATCATTCCAATGTGAAATCTAGGTTAAAGATAAATGTGGAAAACGCATCAAAGTGTTTTAAAAGTGGGGTGTTAATGACAGTACACCACATTGGAAATTTATTTTCAAAAGTTAGAGAGTGGAAAATTAAATCTGAAGGCATGGACGACGATGACGACGACGACGACGATTGACATCATAACCCTATTGTCTCTGGCAGGCTATGCAGGCGACATTAAAACAGCAGTATCGCGTACACGATAAGTCTACCAAGTCGCATTATAATTGTAGAAGTCATCCGATATATATATGTTGCATTGTAAAAAATTCCCTTTGATACCAGAATACAATATTTAGACTATGGTTTAAAAGATTTAAACCATTTACTGTAAATGCATTTATTTAAATTACCATTATGGAAACTTTGCCTTTAATATCACCATATTTAGGGTCACACTTAATATGTAAACAACATGAGATTATATATTTTCCTTGTATATAAAAACGAAATATCAAAATCCGGCGTTATTTAATAGTGGTTAAACTTTGTGATTGTTTGACTTCTGCTTTTGTTAAAAACAGTCCACATTTAGCAATGGTATGTGTCCCGGCGTATTAATTTCAAGAACGGTTTAGTCATTTTAAATGATGTAATAGGCTAAGAAAATAAGAACTATACCTCTACCAATTTATCTGAGCACGATTGTAAAAAAGCTGTAAGCTGATATGAACAACTGCCGTGCCCTTTTCTTGGCAAGTACTGATGTTGATTTTGAGAGGCGATGAAAACATTTCACTGTTGTGTACCGAACCTGCCACCTCTTGGTTGAGTGGCAGATATTTTACCACAAGACCACTTGATCTCACTGTAAAATAAGGACGAATATTTTTAACTATTCATTTACAAGTCATTTATGTATGTTTCCCACCAACTTTGGAATGCAAAACAATGCTTTTTTAGAGACACCTGTCGTACATTTACGTGCAACAGGATCATAGATACATACCATACCACTTCTACTACGTAAACACGTCTAGTTTTAAACCATTATCTCTCAACTAAACATGGTGATATACTAAACGTCAGTTCCGCATACTTTAAGACTTATCTCGAAGATTGCATGAGATATAACTGTCAGGCATCACTATGCTGTGAGGCGATGTGTAAGAATATATCAAGTCTAACGTTATATGGCTCATCTATCAGACTTGACGACCCTTAATCATTCATTGAGTATTCATTTTGAAGAACAAATGCTGTCTTTTAAATTCTCTTCAGCTGTTAAATATTTTCATCGAATTTTAAAGTAATATATACAAGTACACTGTTTTTGACATTTTTGACATCTCGCAACTCGTAAAGTAAGAAAGGATTGCACAAAATATTAATATTGAATTTCTGCTTTTTAGCAAACAAAACTGACATTCAAAGACTCATGGGAGTGATAGATCTAAGTATTTGTTAAATATTTATATTTAGATATACTGAGAGTTTTAAAATATGACGTCCTTCCGTTTCTTTTTAAGTATATACTGTGGGTTATTATGTGTTAAGGCTCATGCAAGTGGCAATTGGATCGCTAAAAATTCACATTGATTGATTAAGTCCCTGATAACCAAATATCCATAAGGCAGATTGCAACTTCCAAAAAAAATGCTAAGAAGACTAAAAAACACAACTTTTTCATAGATCAGCCTTTGTTGTGTACTGTGACACCAAGGATACCTTTCAATACTTAAATTAAGGTTAAAATGTGCATTTTAGGATAGATTAATCATCTGCTTTAGACCTCAAAGTAAAAACAACATATTTTTTTTTCATTTCTGTGTTATTTCAATCTTTTTGACAAAAACACTCAAGCATATCAGTTTCAGGGAAACTTTCGGCCAAATATTTATGGAGCAGATAGCTACAAAGTTCTAACAACGTTCAATAAAGACTATACTAATTTGGTTGTCAAATGGTGATTTACAATGGGTCAAAGACACTATAATAGTTTTAATTAGCAAATTCCATATGATGCATTACAAAGATAAGGTATATTCTTTTTACCTTTAACATACTGAGCAAACTTTAATCTAAGTATCCAAAATGCAAAGTTCTCTCTTTCTATGGTTCTGCATTAGTTTAAGCCAAAGGAACAAATCATCCGCCCATTGGTAATATAAAACATATCATTTTAAAGAAGTTTTTATAATTTATTACGTTTGAAAACACAAGCAAATTATAACCATACGATAAATTACATAAAACGTAGAAACTATATCTGTTCAAAGATTTTACACACTGAAATATTTTTTTAAATGATTCTGCTTTTGTTAAGGAACCATGTTTCTGAATTTAGTACTACGCTTCTATTCACTACCCAATTCTCAAAAGCGCTATCACATTTTTAAGATTTCAAGTTTCAAGTTTTATTGCGAATCGGCATACGGTGCAAATTATAATACTATTTAAATAAAATAAGTTTAGATATATAATAAAGTGTAAAAGATTCATAATTAATTACATTTATCATTAAAAACGTTTGATAACTGTATACACTGGAGAATCACTACTGATTCATCTGATTGAAATTGATAACCGCTGACTGCTGTAAATGTACTGCATACTTGAAAAATACTGCTATTGGACGAACTAATATTTCAAACACTTATAAGTAATGGAAATTCATTGAGTGATCATATTGGATGTTTTGAGCATTGATGGTGTTTTATTACCTATGAATGAACAGTTTCAATCAAACTTAACTGCCTTTTTAAATTCTTTTTAAAACTGTGTTTGAAATGGATCTCGAATCAAGTTTTAACTATTCCCGAACGTATACGGAAATTGTCGAGAAGTTGCGATCGCAAGAACAAGTGAAGAAAGTAAAATATAACTGTGTAGTTCGATGGTTAACTCTGTCTTCTATAGGCATTATCAGAATCATGCTGTGAACGTTCTAAAAATCCCGACCGTGATCTGGTAATCTGTTATATATTCAAGACTTCCCATGAGGAAACAGGACATGTTAAACCAACGTAGGGTAAATTTTAATGAACAGGAACTTCCAGACAGTAAGGACAGCTTGGTGAGGTTTCTGTTGATTCATTTAGGAATTTTCCTCGGTGAAACGATTTGCAAAAGCTATGAATACTGCATCCTTTAATTACAGTTACCGGTCAAAATGTTTAGTAAATCGCTTTCTTTCTTCTGTTAAGTGATAAAGCCAGTGTAATTGATTAACGATTAACAAAGACAGACAAAAATGAAATAAAGAAAAGGAAACATTTCACATTTCTCATCAGTGATTATGCATATAACAAAATGAATCGTCTGCTTGCAAATCCGTCTGCGTTTACATAGCAGACACTCCTAATTAACTGTCATCTGATTTGTGAGTAAATGGTTCCTTTGTTAAATGTCAGATACTGTTGTCTTTAAGTAGGACACCTTGCTTTCAAAAAATGTGTTCACCTTCAGTTTTGTTTTTTTTGCACTGTAAAACTGGAGCCTCACCTAAAGATACACTTGTGTACACTTAAATCAGTTAATCTGTTCCTCGCGAGAATACTATATTTTGTGCAATATTTGATGTGTTAAAGAAATAAAAACAACACTATCTATGAGATAACAACTGAAGCATGCATTCTTATAAGTGAGAATAAACACGCAATTTTATCAGTAATGCTGCCGATATCCAGATATATTCATGTACATAGCATTACCAAATATCATGTCATCGGTAAAATTAAACATTTGCCTTGGCAACATCTACAATTAACAAAGCGTTAGTCCTTTAGAATTTATTATTTTAATGACAGACACATTTATAGCAGCTGCTGCATTTTCATTCAAATAAAGAAAAAAAATAATTGACTGGCTTTTTCCACGCTGAAAGAGCGTTGCAATCAATACATTGACTTCATATATAGTATTTTACACTCCTAAAACAGGTATCTAGATAAAATATATGGTTGGTGAAAAACTCACACTCTAGAATCATGCAATACGGCTGTTGTTTCAAGGTCCAACAATTTTCACGTATTTATCTGAATATTTCAGAGATTTATTTACCTCTTAACTTTTGTCTGGAATCCGTTTTTATAACTTTGCAACAAGACATAGCGTGTTTTTCTAAAGAATTATCAAATTTGTGTTTGAATAATAGCATGCGATTTGGAGAAGGTAGAACTCTACGATCATCACACGAACAGTCAAAAGTGCGCATTTAGTTGAGAAGTGAAAGGTTATACCCGTTACAAAATACTTCTCAATTTTAATGAAGCGTTTAGTATGCGAATAGTTGCTTCAAACATATTTTAAATGTGTACCCCAAAATGCTGCTTAAATACCATACTTAAGGTTTCGTCCCTTTCTCGAATACTTTCGATATCCACAAATTATTTCAACCGTCGAACGGAAATAATCAGAAATATTAATTTGTTTCAGTTTCATTGACCCTTCTTAAAAGATCTAGATAAATATTTTATTTTTTTACAGTTACTGCAGATATGTAAAAGGTGACATCATTACGATCGCTTTAACGATAGTTTGCTTATATTATAAATTATATATGTTGGTTTATTACCGGAAACATATTTGCTCAAGTGGTATGAACCTCGTCGGTAACTTTTCTGTGTCTTTTTATTTCTTATTATTCGAACTTATTTAATTCATCATGCTGTCCAATTGGCTTACTTATGATTTGCGTCAGGTTTAATGATGTGATGGCGATGTTATTTTTATTTTGCGACACCTTCAGACTTTACATGAGCGTCGGCCGTATTGAGTGTATTGGTCTAGTTAGACATAGTAGTATAGTACACAGACATATGGTAATATATTGTGTACACCACGGACGCACAGCGTTTACTATTTTTTCGTTCGAGAACAACTCGTATAGCTTTTGATCTTTTTATTCAAGTTAGATAATTTGATACTTATTGTACTTTAAAATGGTATTTTGCCATGAGAACAAACCTATTACCAGATAACGTGTCCTAATTAATGTCTCCTGGTTTTCATTTACGCAGTAATTCTGGTAACAGACAGTCACATCCGTTTCTAGGACACAAGAAAACTATGAATTAGGATCGGTGTATAATCAAATAACAAACCATAGTATTAAATGGTTCGATTCATTTTATACGTCAAACATAGTTTTTTTAAATAGTATAGTTTGTGTATACGTTACGTACATATTTGTACATTTTACTAAAAAGTTTAGAGACTTAAACCAACAAATTCTACCAAACATAGATGCTTTAATAAAAATATTTGGTGTTATTGTTATATAACAATCTTAATATTAATATAAATGTAATTTGTTCACCAGGAGAAGTCCGGTAAAGAATAGCCCCAGCTGTTTACTTCATAATAAGGACGGTCATTGTTGGAAAACGAAGTTTAAATTTGAAAACGCATTATCAATTCTTACAGGACCAAGTCAAATATGTTAGCTATATTTCCGGTCCCATGGCGTTACGGTTCATAATCGTAATTGTCAGTGTCTTAAACTACTTCTCTATATATTGGTATTGCTACATGCGCTTGATATGTGAATTAAATTATACTCTTCGGAAACCCAAACAGGTAGGGACAACGACAATTCTGGTGATTTATGACTTCCAAAAAACTACGTTATATATATGCATCCTTCAATTAAAAATACTGCACTAGCCAAGCGGTTCAAACTGAGCGAGTTGCTTCTGTTGATTCTTTTCAGCGTTTGTTATAGTCATCTTTCGTGATTTACGTATACCTTAAACAAAGGACAACCATTTACATGCAATCAGTAAGTAATGAAAATATTACAGATTTGGAAACAACGTACGTTATTTTTTGCACTTCGGTCTTTATACTAAATTGCATACACTGGGGATTCACCGTCTGGTCGTATGTGCTGTGTGAAGACTTTTTCAGTTGTCTTCAAGAAGAACACCTTGCGTGCAGCAATTGTCGCATAACATTGTTTAAGTTGGCAACTCGATAAACGACATAACAATCATTCATAATTCGCGAGCTTATACAAGAAAAGTAAACAAATACAGCTGAAAAAGTATAACTCTTAATAGAATCAATATTGCACATCAAAATTGTATTAATGAAACTCACAGATCAGTAATGATTTGAAAATTAAGAACGATTTGGTTAACAACGTTGTTTAAGAAAGTTATGAACAATCGGCCAGTGTCACATAAGCAGCATTTTATGAGAATATAACTGCAATAATATCTAAAATGAAAAATGCTATGTCGAACCCTTAAAATATATTGTATTTGGTAGGTCATACAAGGGCAGTTCAAGAACTTTTTTTGACTTTTCACATCTATATTTCATTTACTGGAATTTAAACTAACTACTAATATCATAATATTTGTCATGAATTCTGCATGTGCTCATTTTCTTATTGTTTCAATTGTGTCAGCAGGCATCGAAAAGGTCCTGCGTTATTTTGACGTTATTTGAAAAAAACCTCTTTTAGTTAAGGTCAGATCGTTCTATAATTGAATGGGTGAGACAGAATGACGGTAAAATTTTCTTAAACGAAATGGGTGTATATATAAGTTTTGAATTGCGGGAATGATGTTGTACTCTGGAATATGAACGTAGTTGGGCTGGTTAAAGTACGCGCGGAGTCCCGCATGGAGCCCTCAGACAACACACATTAAAATGCACAAATGCCTTCAAATCAGATAATGACATAAGTCCTGAAATTCATTCTTTAAATAAGAACAGGTCTACCGCACGCATTTAACAATTGACAATTGATAATATAAAACATATCACACCGTCTGGAAACCATCCTCTATGAAGAAATAAAAAACGTTTTCAAGAAGTTTTATGATGTATAGGGCGCACGTAGTGCTTTTAAAACACAAGCAAACTATCTCATGCAGTAAATTACATGAGACATAGAAACCTTATCTGTTAACAATTTTAACAAACTGAAAGTATATTATCCATACATTGGAAATGATTTTTTTTTGTTTAAACCAAAACAACAATTTCTGGTACAGAATGATTATGTCAAACATTTAAAGGAACCATGTGCTCGATTCAGGTGAATGAAGTAGCTGTCCAACGCTGCATTGTGGTTTTATTCACTACACAGTCTTCAAAACCGTTATCAACTTTTCAAGATTTCAAGTTTCAAGCTAAATTTGCAATTCGGCATTCCTTGCAAATTATGCTTTTTTGTAAATTAACCAGTTTTAGAGATATTCAACCAATCAATCTATCAATCAATCAATCAATCAATCAATAAATCAATCAAGCCATCAATCAATCAATCTAGCAAATAATCAATCAATCAGTAGATAAAAAAAAAATCAATAGCTTTATTAACTCGTTACTGAAGATATGCAATTGGAATGCCATTATTAATTCACAAACATGTTAGAATTCATGCTTATCTTTTTATTGAAAATTGACATATGTAATCATTTCATATTTACTGAAATATCAAAACATGACAGCCATAACGACATTCATTAGATTTCTCAGCGGGTGATTAAGGCGTGCATACTTTGTACTAAACTTCATTTGTCCTGCTTTTGATACCACCTACTCACTGAAATTGGCAGGTTTCGACTTGGAATCATCCCACCAAATTGCAGGTCATCAATGAGCTAAAGTAGGTACAAATCATATTTCTTACTGTTGTGGATAAACGTATTTTTACTAGAGGTTTATAGACGTAAATACCATCAAGAAAACTTTACTTTAATTTAATGTTGTTGTTTTGGCGCCGAAAAACGCATAAATGTCATCGAAACGTAATATAATGCATGTGCAAACTCGAAATTGTAGGGCGCTTTTCATTTATAATTTTTTTAAAACTAATATAATTGAATAATAAATATCTAAACCGAAAGAGTAAATCAATTGCCAAAGGAGAAGATTTGTCATCACTCTAAAACAATACACGTCGATTGCGTCATTGCTAAAAGTGTATCGAGTCTACACACGGACAAGCCCATCAGTTATTAATCTGCTATGAGCATCCGATTTGGAATTATTTGCATTTCACGATCATTACCGGCAGTAAAAAGTGTGCACAACATTGAGAAGTGCTCGCTATAAAACATTTCTGTAGAAGTTTGCTCCCCATTGATATTGATGCGTTTACTTTTGAATGAAAAGACCCAACAACAAATAATTATTTGCTTCATTTCATTGACCCTTATTTAAAGACCAAGGTTTTAATTTATTTACAGTTATCGCAGAGATGTGTAAGTTGAATTCATTACCACAGCTGTAACGATATTTTGCTTATAATATAAATCATAAATGTTGGTTTATTACCAACAAAAGTTTCGTTCAAGTGATATGAACCTATTCATGATATTTTTTGGGAAGTCTTTACTACTGAAACATCGAACAATACATAAATCATCTGCTGTCAAATTTAGCTCTTTTAAGATTGTACAATTCTTTTTTATGACATCAACATTATTTCCTATAAGAAAAACGCTGTTACCTCTTGAAACAAGTGTTGTTAGTAAGGTTTTATATTGTGTTTTGGCGGAGGTATGTTTATTTTGTGACGCCTCCGAGTGTTTTGGTCTAGTTAGTCATTGAAGTTTAGTACACAGACCTATTGTTACATATTATGTACACCACGGAGACACAGCTTGTAATATGTTCAGTAAGAAACTATTTACATGCTTTCAGAAGCCACTGTTATGAACCTATTACCAGAACACGTACCCTAACAGTCATTTTGCACCCTGCCACAGGTAAGGATCGTCTGGTTTAAATATACGCATGATTCTGGTAACATAGGGTCATTTCAGTATCTAGGGCACAGGTTCTAGTTAGGATCGATGTCTTATAATAAAAAACCCAAAGGATTAAAATGGCAAATTTTATTTTATTTGTTAAACAAAGTGTTTTAAATAACATAGTTTGTGTATACGTAAGTTGTTTTCAGGGGAACACCATGCGTACAGCAATTGTCTCGTAAGTACGGAAGAGGCTATCACCTTTATGTTGTTTGCGAGTGTAATGCCTGTCAATTTACAGCTTTGTTTATAAAAAGCCGATTTCACGGAATATTGATTAACTTTACTACGCGATGAACGAAATTGTTGTAAACTTTTAAACTGTAACCTTTCGATGGTGTGCTTAAATAATAAATGAAAAAAATACAGCTGAAATATTGTCTCCAATTTTGTATCCATGAAACACAAAGAGCAATAAAGATTTGAAAATTAAGAACATTTTTGGTTCAAAACGTTTTTAACATCAAGACAGTTATGGACAATCGGACAGTGACATAATTATACAGCAATTTCTGGGAAATAACCGCAATAATTTCTTAAGAACAAGTGATGTTAAGAACCATTAGAACATTAATAGTATTTCGTAGGTCCTTCGAGGGCTGTTCAAGAATTTCTTGGGATAGTTTACATTTACATTTTATTTTGTTGATTTTATTCTAAATCTTATATTTGTCATGGATTCCGCTATAATATGTTTTATTTTTGTACATCTACCTTTGTTTGTCAATAATCGGCGCACGGCAATAATGTGATTTATCCAATTTAGCTTCTTGCCGAGAATACACTGTGATGAGTATCGAAATACCAGTAAACCTGTACCGCTTCGTATATATATACTTCAAGAAGAAATGTTTCAGCTGCATTTGTTTTATTTATTATTTTATTATAAAATATTATTCCGTTTCAGCGTATCACTAATAATACACTGAGTTTAGTATCAAAATACCAGTTAAGCTGTATCGCTTTGTATATATACTACAACCCAAAATTGTTTAAACTATATTTAAAGTAATACTTGCATACTACTACTGAAACGAATAAACTCTTAGGTATGACCGCACAAGTCTAGCGGTAAAACAACAAATCGGTGAATCGAATTTTATACTTCATATTCGATGAAAAGAGTGAAATTACGTAATACAATAAGTATATACTGGACAATGTTCATTACTACTCTTGCTTGGAATGCAGAACCGAAATGCATCTTATGTCAGCATTTTGGTTAAGCTTTAGACACCCTTTGGCAATATCACTGTCATTTTTATCCTTAGACATGCAGTGACTTCATTTAGAAGACTTGCTGATAAGTTATACATACTACATGTTAACATACATGTGCAATTATCCCATCATATACATTTAAAGTTGAGATGTAAGTTATTTCAAAGGTGGTTAACAAATAAATTACCTGATTTTCTATCTTTTTAAATGATACGTCTCTTGACATACAGAAACTGGCATGAAACTGTGTAAGAAGTGTTCGTCGAGATTTAGAAAAAAATATCTGCGAGTTAATTGCTAATTTCAAATGTTACGTATAGTCAATGAGATTTCATAGACACAAATAAACATTTTATACCGGAATGCAACACCACAAAGACCTACAAGTACCCGCAGACACAGTTTCGATATTTATATTATAATTATTGATTATTTCATAAATAAACCATTTAAATCATACATGGGCTAAGCTCAAGGATATTATTTATCTCAGAAAAATACTCATATCTGTGAAGAAGATCTAACAAACCACCATTGATATATGTATATAAGCATATACTGCTGTCTTTTAATTGTTAGACCGTGTTGATGAACTACAGCTTTCATTGTTGCAAAAACACTCGTAATATAAGTAGTGAAGCACTACAGTTGCATACATATTTATAGACTTAAATAAGACAATATACTGTCTCATGTTCGCAAAAGATCAATGGTGCTGCAAATATATTCATATATTAAATGTGGAAACTCTGATAACATAACCGTTACACTCATACAGATAACAGAATAACTCTGCATAAGGTGTTATCAGTCAGAAAAAAACCCCGATTTATGAGAGTTCATCGGAAAATGATGTCAGGACGATTCCCGTAGTCTGAACAAATATCATTTCATAAGTGAACTTAACATTTAACATTGGCACCTGACCGATTTACCAAGGCTTTGGGTTTTACGCGCTTTGTTTTAAAAAGAGGTTTGCATTTCTTTCGGAAATTTCTTCAATTAAATGCAGTTTTTTTCTAAGATACAATCTCATTGAGAAAAACTGTACTGATAAATGTTTTCGGAAAAATATGTTTTGTGCCAGCCTATTTTGGCTGAATGTAAACAATTCGACATTGTTCTAATTAAACAAACACTGGGAATTGAAGTTGGTGTTAAGTTTTGTACTTTCATTTTCACTGTTAAACCGGTCCAATGAAAAATCTATTAACCGATAACCCTCCTTATCCTTCAATTGTTCTCCGTGCACCATCTAAATCGTTAACAATCTATACTTTAAAGGTTAATTGAACTTTTGGATCGTGTATCTTTCGCCATTTTACCAACCGAAAAGGGTTAATATCAATTGAGTGCTTAACACTGAAACAAATATTTCGTTTAATCTAATTTCGAATATTTTTTTTATTCTTCTGACATACACATAAATAAATGGGATGTTTTCGTTACAATTTGAAAGCAGTGTTGTCTGCAACAAATGTTGTTTTAAGGAAAAAGGTGTCCGGTTTAACTACATAATAAACCTGTGATGCATGAGTTTGTTTGGTAGCATGTGTTATCACTTTCATACAATTAAATTTATTATGCTGTCACTAAGTAAACATAAAAAAAAATGCATATATACATACAGCTATTCACTTCTATATCATTGTTATGCCATGAGCGTAACTCTCACGAGATAAGTAAAGTTGATATCATTTATGTTTAACAACGATTACCATGAACATTGTATATACTTATGCTAAATCATTCTACGGCACGATGTTCGTTATGAGTTTGGTCTTGTCATGTGGCGGGAAAGGGGAGTAGCCGGAGAAAACCAGTTGTCCAGCTTCGTGACCAAAAATCAAACTCATATACACCCATGTTTGGAATGAAATCCAGGACGCCTTGGTGTGATGCAAGTGTGATAACCACTGACAACAGTTTCGAGATTGGTTTATACCTCTCTTCAACTCAATAATTGATTCTTCTGCAGTGTATTTGGATTTCAAACTCAAACACCATATTCGCTAAAGTGATACAGATTTAATTGACAGTATACGTAAACAATTGAGATTTGTTGTATTGTGATTTACAGAAGGAATCTTGATTAATAGTTAGTGTTATGTTTTAGGTTATAATTTCGTCTGCTTTAATGTAAGATCAAATAAATTGATCTCAAAATATTTTCTCATCAAGTTTGATTTGTTTAAAAAATATTATGATTTATTATACTTTCTAGTGGATGGTTTATCAATGAAATAAGATATTTTAAACGCTTTCAAACAGTGGTTGTATCAATTTGATACTTTTCACTGTTACGCAATTTAATTCCGGGTTCCAAATCAAACGTCAGCTGGCTCAGGGATTGGACGCTATTTAATAAACATGTAAGATAGCAATAAAGTTGACCTCGTGAACATCAAAAGTGAATATTTCAATATTAATATATATGTATAAATATAAATTGTGTTTCCCCACATGGAACAGATAATGAGAAAAGTATTACAACATTTATCACATTGATCAAATTCGACCTTGCCTAGTACTTCTTAACAGGATTCATTTTTGACATTTTGAAGACTGCGCATTTTCTGTACTTTTGATTGAAATAATTTGAACAATAATGGTAACAACATTTCAACACTTTAAGCCACAAGATTATAATTACCTCGCAATGTTTATATCATTAATATTGAACAAAAAAGTATGAAAACTAAATAAAATAATAATAATAAAATAGTGTTTATTATAAATATCATCACATTTCACCGGAAACTTCATCAATATAAGTAACATCGTCTGGTAAGTGCGCATCATCCTGATCAGTGTCCTCTTCGAGCTCAGGATTTTGTATACAGAAGTAAGGACGAGTCATGGACTCAGGTTCACTTGGCACAGTCAAGTCCTTCAATGACTTTTTTGCTCGATAGTTACGTTTCACACGACCACTTGCTAAGCAAACTGGGAATGATTGAGTCCTCCGGCCCGCCCCTGTTAAAGCTTCATTTTGATTTCTTTGTCTATGGTGTCCTGACATGAAAGGCGTTGACCGAAAACGGCGGAAGTATTTAACACTGTTTTTACGTTTGTCTTTGTAACAGTAATACAGTATTTTACGTCTCATATAACGTTGCAACGATATTCTAAGTGTTTTATTACGTAATCCGTAAACACATGAATGAATAACAGGCGCTGAGAGAAACAGCATCATTATTGTGGATAAGAATATTTCGTTCACGTGAAAATGCTTCGTGGAGAACACATCAATTGACAATAGCACCGACATTGGCACATTAACAATAACAAATGACCCAATCAACGTCAAAATGGTATACATAGCTTTGGTTCCTTTCATTGAAAGATGTAAGGATTTGCTACTTGGTGCAGCAGTAGCTTGAAGGACACAAGTCATTCTAATCATTGTAGCTGCTATTCTACTAATCTGATTTTTAGCGATTTTATAAATGTTCAAGTAACAAAACACCATTATTCCCAGTGGTACGTAAACAGCTGCAAGTAAAAATAGGAATATGTATAATTTCCCCGTTAAAGTATTTCTACACACAAAACAGATCCCCGTCTCCGGATAAAAGACGAACCGGCTGTCACCTAAGAGTGGTGGTAATGATAAAACACACGCTAATAACCAAACTGCACCGAATAACACAGCAAGTTTTATTGCCCTGGCTTTGAATGGATGTTTCAGCGGGCACGCTATTGTCTGATATTCATCCCAGCTTAATGCTGTAATTGTCCATGATGTAACCAACGTCAACGCCATCAAGATAAATCCATATACTTCACATACTATTAAACCTCCTATCCACATTCCGGTAAAATTCACAGCAAAAGTGACACCATTGATACATATTGTGAAAATCAACCCCGTACATCCTAAATGCACTAGAAGTATATTCCGCATTGTATGTAGACGTCTATTTGGTAATATTGCCATCAACATGAATGTGTTGAACGCTAATCCTGTTGCACAATATATCGCCAACACCACTCCTCTTGTTGTTGCAACAACACCAGTGTTTATATTATAATCCATAACCATATGATCAAATGGTTCATTCCAATTTCTGTTGATGTTCTCATAGTGACTGTTGTTTTCAAATATTAGCATTCCTGTCTCGTGCACATTATATTCTGGAGTGTGCATTGGTTTCTGCTGCATCATTAGATATCATCCTACTGAAATAAATTTAAACATTTATCTTCACCGCAATATTACAAATGTATCATCGACATGAATGCATGCCAATTTTCTGTTTTGCTTAACAAATTTATCATTTACTGAAATTACGTGTACTTCTATTCAGCATGTGAGATAAAGTATGGTTGAAAGCAACATCTTCCAGAAATGCTTCTAATAATATCCACTCAAACCTTTAGAAATCATGGGCCAATAGCATTACCTATTTTCTTCTGATTAAAATGAGAATCATAGTCCTAAGGAGTTGAATAAGTCCTCTCATGAAAGATGAGTGGATACCAGGAACATTAGATAAACCCTCCATGTACTTATAGATATAACCTAAGATTGCTGTTTTTTTTTTCAGCTGCACCTGTGTTTATAAAACGTAAATCATCTTCTCTGATAATCCGCCTTATTTAACAAAGGTGCATCGGTAAAGTCATTACTACGTAAAGATAGAAAATTTTCAGATGATTTAAGAAGTCACCGCAATGAACTTATTTCACGAAAACGTGCACAAATTATAATTGGGTCGGCAACGTAACAGGTACTTTGCGCTCTTTTCAAGATTACGAGTCGTCTGGTCTTGACAAACAAACTGGTAATGGCAACATGCGGTAATTCTGCTTCTGGAACACATGTAAATGGTCAATTAAGATTGGTGTCCGATCTAATAACGAACCAAATATTTAAAAGGTTCGATTAATTCCATACGTCAAACAAAATTGTTTTGATTGAATATTTTGTATGAACGTAATCTACCTATATGTACACGTATATAGATAGTTTGGGAATTATCAACAGCATATGCAACCAAACAATGAATACTTTATTGATACCTTTTTTAATGTCGTGATTATTTTAAACAAGTTTGATATTGCTCTTGATGGAAAACATTTTCCAGGAGAAGTCCGGTATAGAATAACTACAGCCGTTTACTTCAATAATAGTACGGTCATTCTTGGAAAGCTACGTTTGAAAGAGAAGGTTTGGATTTGTTCCCAGTTTTAGTACAATGATGTGTTGGGATAACAGTGAGATTGTGTATATAAACTGGTCTAAACCCCAATAGATTTATATTTTACTGACCGTTCCAAGGCGGTACCTAACAATCCTTAATAAACATACCTAGTTTTTTTATATATATATATAGTATGTATGCACTGTGCTGCGTGTGGAGTTTTCGAGTAACTTAAATAGTGAATGGTTTAACGTTATTGTTTATGTTTTTTATGTTATATGTCTTTGGCGTTTACCCAGTGCAATTAAACCGGGTTTAAACTGTTTGCTACTGAGCTTGTTTCTGTAGCTTTTCGCATAATTATTGGGTACAATTATAGGGTCAATACACTTTTTGAGGTCGTTTCTATATGCAAATGCCCATAAATTGCTTTACATCCCGATTGTGTAGCTTCTACTTTTAACATATAATTGGTGGGGTATCTTATTTAAACCGGAAAACTTAGTGTAAATGGTCTGGCGCAGACGCTATATTTTTTTCAATCATAGATTGACAATTTCCGTCTGTTTTACTTGAGCAGATACAATAATGTTGAAAATGTCTTTATTCATTGCACACGACACAATGAAATCATATCCATATAAGTCATTTGTTCTGAACCACATCGGGAAAAATAATATCATTCTGAAGGCTCTAGTAGACTCCAATTTCAATGAACACTTGTGGCAGTGACCACTCCAATGCGTTACTTCCATCATTTAACGGTAAAGCAATTTTAATTAAGGTATGGTTTTACATTTTACTGACCATTTTAAGTCGGTATATAACAGAACTTGATAAACATCCCTTTTTTAATTTTATAAGGTAAACATGTACTGTGTAGTTTGTGAAGATTTGTGCTGTTGTTCCAGGTGTCTGGTTTGTGATTGTTTGTTTTTGTGTTCTATGTCTTTGGCGTTGATCCTGTGCCATTTAATGGGGTTTATGTTTAAACTTTCGCCTACTGTGCTGGTTTCTGTAGTTTTTCAAATAAATAGTGTTTGTAGTGCGTGTATGTGGTGTAAGTTATGTTTTGGTGTAAGCATTTGCAAATGTGATGTTAATATGTTCATGTTTATTGTTCATTGTCGTAAAGGTCCTTGCCTTGTGTCCCTAAATAGGGTTTATTTTAAAATTTCCGACAACTCGACTTGTCCCTTTATTTTTCATTGTTAAATTGGGAATAAAGAATCCAAATTCAGGTCTTTCGGCGTCTATTATTATGATGTGGGATTTGATATCGCGTATGTAAAACCAAATGCCAGTCGCTTACGCCACGGTAATTTGTTGTAAAATGCACATTTTCCTACCAATAAAGCCCGGCTTTTGCTCATTAGTACATCCCCCGTACACTTATATCATGCAATTAATATTCAGATCTTCATTTTTTTTAAATCCAGTAGTTCCATTGTAATGTGACCTTGATTTACTTCTGGAAATTTGTTTCACTAATAAAGATTCAAAATGTATGCATCAGGATTTGTTCAGAATGTTTAAGAATTTCTGTTTACTCAATGCGCAGCAATTTAAGATTAAAACTAATTTTATTTAGTTTGAAAGATCTTCAGGGTTCTTATTTGATAAATAAGGGCAATCTTCTCTAATCTTGGGTCTTCTGGATAAAATAAAAGCTTTTATAAAAGTTCCGCAAACGCTAAAACCTTCTCAAGCCTTGGATTTGATTAGATAATGTAAAGATAATATTTAAACCTTTTGTTAATATTATTCTAAAAATGTTGTTGGTTTCAAAATAGTGTGCATGTCAATGTTAGCAGGGTCATGTTTACGAAGTCCCATTTTGCTGTCAAAATCAAACGTAAGCGTTCTTATAGCTTGGACACCATATCACTGGCGCCATTTCCGGAACAGATCGATTTCATCAAAATTTTAACACTTTTCTACAATTAAATATCAATTATCGTCATTTTGAATCAGTTTAAACAAAAAATTAAATGAAAAATGGTTTCTTCAGTGGGATTTTAAATTTTGGTGCTCACTCAATGAAATATAATTGATATCCGACAGAAAAAAAGAAGTATGCTCTTCATAAGACGTACTTTAAGGGATAGTGATGGAAATAATGTGCTAGCTGTATTTTCATATATCCCCAGTGGTAAGTCCAAAGTTGAAAGTAGTACAAATAGGAAAATGAATATCTTTCTCGTCACCCTTCTTGCCGTTACCGATAATATTAGATTAATACTGGCGTAATTTCAACTGCAGTACTTGGAAATGGTATCAAATGAATAATTTCTAATCATGTAGAAAGTGCTGGTGATTTACACATTTTTGATGCGTGCATTTCTATCTGAGGCGAAGGAAATTGTGTTTGAGCAAGCATAGATTCCTCCTCCAGCAAAACTGATTATCCTTCTGGAATATTCTCCGATAGTTCTCCACGGAAATATTTCACATATATATACACAATTGCACTTGATTTACCTACCAATAAATTTGCGTTCGTATTGCAAAAAAAGAAAAATACAAAAATACAATCATGCCGCCTCGTTTACCTTTTGCTGAAAGCGACCCAAAAAATCACATTGGCCACATTTTATGCTCCCTTACCCAGGTCATGCATATATAAAACACAAAATAAATAATAATCGTGATAGTTTTCTGGTTTATCGCGAAAATAATTACCAGAAAAATCATCCTTGAAAAAGGGTAAATGTTAGTATAAATATGTATTATTATTTTTCGTGCGTTCACGCAGTACGAATATTTACTTAAACTGAATTGCAATGGCTACATGTATGGTAATTGTATAAAACACTATAATTGTAAAATTGTTTCGTGACAGGTTGCTCGGATTTATAACAAAGAACGAACATTATATAATTTGATATGTTTGATTTATATGTATTTTATAAATAAACGATGCGTAATATAAAAATGTATATATATGATATTACCTAATATTCTAATGAATTCTGGGAATTCTCAGAATTGTAAATAAGCACGTAGGAAACGATGCATTTTTGATTTTAAGGATAATAAAAAATCTTCTAAATTCCATTTACTATGCAATTGCTGCGGGAGTTAGTCGAAGTAATACTGACAAATATGTACAATAATCTAATAAAATGTCTTTTGTTACATACACGATTGCTGTCGCGGGTGAGATTGCTATTTTATGTTTTATTGGGGAATGTTCTGAAATCAGAAACACGACCTTTAATGGCATTATTGGCAATTTCTTTCGCAGTAAATCATCATTTTGGAGTTCCATATTTGCTCAGGATTGTTCCATAGATACTATAACTGACACAGTAACTGTCTCTGTAAAATATAGCTAGGCTGTCGGGTCTACCAAACCTAAGGACCAGCCAATAAGAACTAGATTGGGGAAATGGTTGTTAAGCAATTAGCGTCATAGATCTTATTTATGCTGGCAAAGGTTAGTGGTAGAGAACAGGCAACAGTCATGAAGGGATGTTATATGTGTGTAGCACATGGTAGACAAATGAAATTTTTCTACAACACTTGATTTTATAACACATGTATATATTTCCTTTGTATGAAACTGATTGGTATACATCTTTTTATGTTTGTATTTTTCGTCATTAAGTGCATTATTCTGCTGCACGGATCTTTACCATTCTGGTATATAAATGTGCACCGTCTTAAAAAATAAACCACCTTATTCAGATACCATACCAATTCTACATTACTGACAATAATCATACATTGTATGATAATTTATCAGTAATAATACCGAGTTTTAAGTAAATGGCACGTGTCAAGACGGTTCTGCAACTGAATTAATTTAATGACATACACATAAAAACTCCTGGATTTTCATATAGATGACAGTCGGCATTGGCTAAAACTTAATTATAACGCTAAACGAAATATTTGAAATAATTGGTCATTAAGGTCATTTCGCGAAGTTATGACAAATTCACCGCGAAAACATTCTCCTATCATCCCATACTATCATTTCTTTGCAAAATATATTTTGGGTCGGCCCCAGAACATGAACTTACCCTCTTTTCCGATTACGTGTCGTCTGCAGCAGTGGCGTTTGGTCATTTCCGTTCCAAGGAAACACATACATTACCAGTTAAAATCGGTGTTTGATTGGATAACACACCAAAATATATAAAAGTGTCATTACATTTGAAATGTCATACAATGTTGTTGAACAATGCTGAGCTTTTTTAAGCACAAAACGTCCGGTAGAAAATACACCCAACTGTAGTTATTGGTTGTATGGTCATACTTTGACAAATATGTTTCATCTTAAAGACAACTCATCGTTCTTTTCGGTTCAAAAGCATAAAATGTGAGCTCTATTATCTTTTACATGGAAGTTCAATCTGTTGTTGTTAACGCCGAATCAATTTTCTCAGTTTCATGGTCTACCTCTGCGCATATTTGTTATTATCAAAGAAAATCAGACCCAGCCACACAAATTCTGCCCAACGGTAAACCAGATAGAGGAATAACTACAGTTTCCTAAATATATTAAGCAATTTTCTTAAGTGCAACAAATTGCAAAACTTAGTTTAATAAAACATCATTTAGTTGCAAAAACTGCACGTGCCAAGCGATATCAACTTTTTAGCAAGTCGTTTCAAAACAGCTTTTACATTTAATCAGTCGGTTTGCAAAAAACACAGATTTACGTTCAAAATGCATCGCGATTATCACTTCGGTCTGGGTATGAATTCCAAAACTGCTCAGTTTCCGTCTGTTCAAAGGCTTTGTCTGTGAACGGTTTTGAAGTTCTCTTCAAATAGAACACTTTATGTGCAGTAACTGTCTTGTAATCAAAGAAGAAATCAGAACCTACATTTTTTTGAGAGTTCATTGCTTGTCAAATAAGCAAACTTATAATCTGACAATGTACATGAATTATACATATCGTAAACTGTGTAACCGACAAGTTGTCCTATTCAATGTGTATGTGTTGTCAGCAGCAATGGTCTAAACACACGTACTTTTCCTGGAACCAACCGGCCTTTTCCGTTTCATGGCCACGATAAAGTTAACAGTAAGAAGAAGTGAACGTCTATATAAAGAACCAAAATAATACAACAGCTAGATTCAACTGACGTTTCCCTACCAAATAATGAAGTTAAATTGTTGTATGTAGGACGTTCATCTACGCATTATCTTAGATAAAGGAATTGAAGGAAAACATTGCAAGCACAACAATATGCATTGAAACTAACAATATTATGGAAGTGTGTTTGCAACGATTACCAAACTTAACCATACATACAAAATAGCATATGTTTGTGCTTGTATAGGTTCGCACTTATTTATGTATCAATTAGTTTGAAAAGGTATTTATATTGTAACCAGACCAAACTCTAACTAACAAATGTTTTTTAGAAGAAATATTTTTTTAACATCTTATATTTCTTAATGTGATGAAAGTAATGTATTCCAGAAGCAATAAACAAGTTGCTAGCAACACCATAGAAGTGTAGTTCAATGTTATTCTATGTTCACGAAACTTTTGTGCTGTATAAGCTTCCCGGTGTTCTATATTAATATATCAGTGAGATAAAGTTGATATCTCATTGTGTTAAACTCACTGTTTCAATATTGGACCCGTTTGGCTGTCAGAATCAAAAGTCAGCGTGCATAGAGTTTGGACAAAATATCAACGCTATTTCCGGAACACCTTAACGACATTTTAGCATTTTTTATACAATCTATTATCAATCCATGTCATTGTGAATTAGTTTAAACGATAGGAGATAAAAATGTAATTTGTTTGGACTTGAGTTTTATTTCATCTTGTTATTACCAACAGATCACATATACGTTTAAGTGGTCACTCAATGACATATAACTGATATATAACTGAAACAAACAAGTATCCTTTTTAAGACGTACTTTAAGAGCTAGTTGTACAAAGGATATGTTAACCCCATTCTCATACATCCCCAGTGGTGAGTAAATAGCTGTTAGTGTACCAATAGGGAACTGAATATATATACCGTCACCCTTCTTGCCACTTCTGATAATATTACTCAAATATTGGCGTAATATCAATTGCAGTACTTTGCAAATGACTCAAATAAATCATTTCTATTCCCTAAGGAAGAGCTGTTGATTTAATCATAATTGATACGTACATTTCTATCTCAATCAAAGGAAATTCTGTTTCTGCTGCGACATTGTTTATGATCCTACAGAAAAATAATCTTATAGGAATTATTTCCTATATATTAAAACTCGCGCTTGTTTTGGTGACCGAGGCCATTTTCGTTCATTTTGCATGAACCAGTCGACCTTTGATATATTTTCGCAAGTTTCAAAAATCGTCTTAAATTAAGCACTTCAAAAGAACTAACAAATAATGACACTGCTGTATTTTAGAAAACGTTTACTCGAAACTTAAACAGAATTATGACGCTTTATTTACATTGAACTTGAAGCCTTCCATAAAATCACCGCGACCACACTTTGTTATGCTCATTACCCGGAAAAGGTTTTATAACTACTTTGAAATTAAGGGCAATGCAGAAACCATTTGAAAAAAACCCATATGTGGCTCTATCTTAAAATTAAAAAAAATGACATCATTTATTCTTTTAATCCATCCTTACTCTACTTATTTACGAAGTTGAAAATTGCTGCTTGTTTACACACTGTTTATGTTATAATTGAATGACTGTCAAATAGTTAAATATTTTCTTCACTTCAGTCAATATTTACTTACAATGGCTACATGTAAGGTATTCGTACACAATTCTATTGTAACATTGTTTCACTACATATGGTTCGGATTTGTACAAACAGCGAATTGATATAAAGTTTGGTAGGTGTTATAAAAACATGTACATATTAATACATATAATTTGGTAATATGGACTTACAATAAGTCTTAACCTTAAATTCTAACAAATTCTGCGAATTCTCAATATGGTGGATATCGTCATAAAAATGATGCTTTGGGATCTTGACGGAAATACAATATCTCATCAATCAAATTACTGTTCATAATACTGTGGGAGTTGATAACAATAATACTGACCAATTTGTACACTAAATTAAGTTAATGTCTTTTGTAACATACACGATTACTGTCGTGGGCGAAATTGATACTTTGATATCAGAAACACGATTTTAATGCCTATATTTGCAATTGACTGTGCTGTAAATCGTGATTTTGGAGATCCTTGATCGCTCTGGATTGTTGAATAGATACAATTGCTGACATAATAAAATGTGTCTGTAAAATAAAGCTAAGATGTCGGTTCAAATACACTTAAGGACCAGTCTATAAGAAATAAATTTGGAAAATGGCTGATAAGCGATTAGCTTCAAATATCTTACCCATGCTGGCACAAGTCAGTGGTTAAGAACAGGCAAACCACATGAAAGAATGATATGTGTGTAGCACATGATAGACACGATAAATCCTCCTGCAACACTCCATTAAACATGTATTTATTTACTTTTGTACTAAATGATTGTTATAGACCTATACATGTTTGTATTTATTGTCTTTAAGTACATTATTCGGCCGTACGAGTCTATGCTTTTCTGGTTTATTAATGTTACGTTTTTTCTGTTCTATGTAATATACAACCGTATATAAAATTACCAGCACTATAAAGATACTATACTAACTCGACAAATGACAATTAAACACAGTGTATAATAGGTATTATAGTTAAAGGCCGGGGTGCCTGACCCCAAATATCCTACAGGACAGCAATTAAGCCTATTTGGCAGAGGAGGCGTGGTTAATCGGGTTAATGAGGTCTGCTCTGGTCAGCGGTTTTGATTGTAAACATTCACATGGCTTGTGGTGTTATATCATTCGGATAGAGTGGTACATAAGAATTTTTCCATTGATTTCTCATTTGAGATTAGATAAAGAAATATTCATTTACCATGACCAATACTTCTACGAATTTTGTTACAATAAGTCATTTGATAGTATATATCCAGCTAATAGATGTTTCCCACAATATGGCAGTTACAACCTCATACTATGATAGTAAACCTGTAGTAAACAGGAATCGGTAGTGAAATTCAGTTGGCTGTTAGAGGGGTCATGAACTTTCAAGATCTGTCAATCAACATTGCTAGAAAATTTGAATTTGTTTGACAGTTATAATTTTATTTATTTGAAAGTAGTATTTAGAGAGACTTTGTTTGAGAGATTTGAAATTAACAAAATATGTTTATGATACATTTAATAAACCATCTTGCATATTTTAGCATTTTTTGTTCGTTAATTATTTTTATATTTGAAAAAATGTACTGGCAGTCTGTACTAGCAGACAGCTCTGTGAGGTCGAGTGAAGTGGCCATTTTTCTGACTTTCTGCCTTTTATACTATTACCCCGGCCTTTAAGTACAAGGTCACTTCCGTAATAGCCCCAAGAAAAGAACCAACATTATATGTTTTCTCTATAACCATTCTGTGCGTTGGTATCACATAAAAAGAATCGATTTCCGACACAAACGTGATATAAACCCATTCATCATTCTCTGTGTTGTCATTCAGTGTCATTCAAAAAATCTCTACTCATATTTTTCCCTGTGTTGTTACTCAGTGTTTGAAAAAAAAAACATTACTCATAATATTCACTGTGTTGTCACTCAGTGTTTAAACAAACTATTGATTTCATTTCAAACTTCATTCTTGTTGCATAACTAATATTTTCTGTAAGAAAATCGAAGTAACATTTTTAAAGAGCTGTTATATTATTTTCATTTAGAAAGTATTTTTTGTTACTTATAGGTTATAGGTTGTGATTTGATGAATGTCAGTTTATTTGTCGACGCCAATGGACTATCCATGGACGCCGGCATTTTTGAAAGAGTTTGTTAGTCAGGCTGTAAGACTTGGCCTTTTGTTTGATTGAAATATTTTATAGACCACAAAACACGTAAATGATTTGTGTTTTGATTTAAGTTTGTCTCATGAGGGGCTTAATTATTTATATCAATCTTTCTTTCTATATATTAAAGCCCGCAGTAAATTCGTGTTCCAGTACACTCGTGTTCCACTGACCGGTTTGTGTAGAATTTGTTCATTTTTATAAAATTATACTTGAATGCTCGAAAACGATAAACAGCGCACTATTTCTAAACTGAGATAGCTAAAGTAATTTCAAGGTCGTGATTTTGTTTTAAACAATCTTAATATAATTCGAAATGAGATATCATTACCAGGCTGAGTCCGGTAGAGAACACACCCAGCAGTAGTTATCCAATGGTCATACTTTGAAAATGTTGTGAACAACCAGTAGATCTTTGTTTTTTCTTCTTCTGCGTATATTTACATTGCTACAGGAACAGACAGAGAGTTTATGAGATTTCGTTAGCACTATTTTTGAGAGCAACGAATTGCAAAACAAGTAGCATTTTAAACATTCGGTTGCAAAATGTTGCCAAGCTTAGCGGGAAAATCTATTTAGATAGTGGCTTCCTCGGGTCTTTTTTGTTACCAAAGACAGCTAAGAAAAACACCGTTCACAGTTTATCAGTTAGAATGCATAAAACCCAGATTTAAGAACAACATGCATCGTCATTTACATTCGGTCTTGATATAATTACTAACAGTGCTCAGTCACCGTCTGTTCAAATGCTTTGTGTTTGAAGGTTCTGAAATTGACTTCAAACGTTTTGCTACTGACCTTGTTACTGTTGTTTTTCATATAAATATTCAAGTAAAACACCTTGCGTGCATTAACTGTTTTGTAATTACAGAAGAAATCAAAACCTTAATGTTTTCATTAATTGCCTGTTAAATATGCTCACTAATGATCTGACAATATTACAAAATATTATTTTAAGGAATAACAACAGCAGTAATCTCTTAGTAGGCACCATGCTATTTTGTCCCCTTAGCCAATCATGGTACTGCGTTAGATACTATGCTGTGCCTAGTCTTCGACATATCACCTAAACGTGAATCAATGCATGGAGACTTTTTATTCAAGTATGTCTAATTTTAAACGCTTTCATTACATGTTTACTTTTATCATGAAAGTTTATAATTTTATATTAATAAGAGCGTTGAGTTACAAGCCCCAAGCAATATATATCCAAAAAGCTACAGAAACATATATATATAAATAATTGGTATGTTGACTTACTACCTTCACAGTCGATCTTTATGGTCTAAACGAATGGTTTCAATAACTCAGTTCCTGTTGGTCATATATATATATATATATATATATATATATATATATATATATATACTGACACCTTACAATAAATCTAATAATAAAGCACATGGCGTTTCTTTACCTTTTAAGGGGTGAAAACATTATGTACTGAAAAATAGTCAAACATTGCGTAATGTTGTAAAACTGTGCATGATTTACATATTCCTTTCCAAAAGCTGCACTGACTCAGAAATTCAAGAATTTATTTTAAATTTCGAATTGAAATCTAAATGCCTCACCTGCTTGCACGTTGATATGAAGCTAGTCATGCATTATATTCATTCTGTTCAAATGATGCCTGTCTTCGGGGAAATCACTTTAATGAAGCACCTTGCTTGCAACAGCGGAAGAATTGTTCACCTTCATTTCTTGTTAGGTATAAGACGTCATTGATGACTTCTGATTGAACGCTTAGTCAACATACGTATAGTAAGGTGAAACTGTTCATGTGATAAAAAATAAAATGCAAACAATATCTAAAATCAATATCAAAGTTAATGACATAATGACGGCCAATGTTGCTCGTAATTTGAAGAAGATCTGTATGCGGTTTTGTCCTGTTACAATTAAGGCTTTTCCTCTGGAGAATGGATTTTTCAGCAACACTCACTGTATCAAAAGCAGTATAAAATCAACCGCCTCTGTTCAAACTTGTTCATTACTGAATATTGCACTGTGTCTAATAAAAGTAGAAAACAAGTTGTTCCCATCCATTTCCGCGGAGACATTCATGAACACGAATAATTATTTTACGCTAGAGTGCAACGCCACACACGATTACTACCATTGACATTTCAAATTGGAAATTTATATCACAATTTTTGAATCCATTATTATTTCGTACTTCAACTCTTCATTCATGTGGTTTAATTTCTTTCATATAAACCTAAAGAGCATAACCGTAACCGGTAGTTTGCAGATATTGCTTCCAATAGTTAGAGGATAGGAAACAATATATGTGAAGTAGATATTTGGCTAAATCACAGACAATCAAATACATGTACATATTGTTAACTTGTTTATTATTAGACAATATTGATTGATTTCCTGCTTTCAAGGTTGAAAAAGCACTCATTAGGAATGTACCGCTACAGTTGAAGACATTTGTACATGAAATCCATTGATTAATTGGATTTCAAATGTTTGTTTATGTATCAAATGTACAAACATAAATAAAATTACTGAAACCATTACTTAGATTACATAACAACTCTGCAAATGTTTTCATCGGTGGGAAGAAACACCCAATTTATTAGAGGGTTTCTATCAGGAATTGTGTCGGGTTTCAAGAAGATGCCTGTAGTCATAAAAATTTTAAGTATCATTTCATAAGTGTAATGAAACCTTTTTTTCATTAGAACCAGTCCAACTTAACGAGGCGTTGGTGTTTAAGCTATTTTTCTGAGGAGAGTTTTTAACTTATCTTGAAGTTTCTTCAATTGAATACAGTTATTGGTATTCATTTTCAAAGATACCTGTTTCCGATAACGCTAATTTTAATTTGACTGTTCTCCGTGAAACAATTAAATCATTTACGACACGTCCGTTACAAAATGTTTATTAAACTTTTGGAGCTACGCATCGTGTACATTGTTTTTTTCTACTTTTACTAAATAAATGAATTTTATATTGGCATAGCACTTTACAGAGAAAAATATATTTTATAAAACGTTTAATCTAATTACAGATAAGATGATTAAGTCTTTAAGCAGTAGTGTCTCTAATAAAGTTGTATATGTTTATTTAATTCCAAAGTATTGAATATAACCACTCAAAATATTTTTGTTTGTATACACTGCGTGTTTCTTTAGTATTAATATCAAAGAATAAAATGTACGATAAAACTGCATACACCAACATGTAGAACGTAGAAGAATGTATGACAGATCAATTCTTTGTCAGAGACATGATTTGTCGTCAGAGACATGGTTTGTTGTCAGAGGAAGGAGCTAACAACATAAAGTTTCTATCACATCAAGTTGTTCATCGTCTTACTTTGATCATTACATACCAGCGTTTTATGCATTAAAGGGATCCATTCAAGTTTTATAAAGTCTGTACAAGAGTTTCCTTAAATGTTGGATGCAACTATTACGAATAACAATTACGTTTCATTCACTTTCAAAGAATGACTTTTTCATGTTTTTTAATGCAGTAAAAAAAGATTTATATTAAGACGGTGAATACACTCATCTTTGACTGCCTGTTCAGAAAGATTCATACGTGTAATAATACGAAATAATATAAAGTCAGACTTTCGATTATACAACTAAAAGCTGGAAAAGTAATGGGACCTGATGAAATTATACCAGATGAATGCAATTGATTAAACATGTACTAACCTTTTATTAATTTAATAAACTTTTTAAAAAAGAAAACTATCCAAACTTTTGGGGTTAATCAATAATTGGAACGATCCATAAAATGGGTGATATAAGTAACGGTGATAATTATCGACTGTTGTTTATTGCTATAGGATTCTTGAAATTGTAACCCATTAAGAAATATAAAATGTTTAAAAAGGATATCACTACCTGCTTAGCTAGAGAAGTATGTTTGGTTGCATCCAGTGGCAATCATTTTCAAACTTTATAATACTAGCATAAGGTTTCTTATTCACGTTTTACTGACAGTTTCAAGGCGGTACCTAGCAATCATTGATAAACATATCTAGTTTTATATATATTATATCCATGCACTGTGCTGTCGGTGGAGGTTTGTGCTGTTGTTCCATGTATCTTGTTTTTTGTTTGTTTGTTGTCTCTGTCTTTGGCGTTACCCTATGCCATTAAACGGGGTTTATGATTAAACTTTTGGCTTCTGAGCTTCTTTCTGTAGTTTTTTACATAAGTACTAAGTATTTCTATAAAATCCTAGTTATGTGCATTCACAAACTGATGATCTCTGATATATAGTTTAATTTTAAACGTAGCAAACAAATTTTTGTCTAATATTGTTAGTGAGAATGCGTATGGAATACGTTCAATTCATGTTCTAAGTAATGCCATAATGAAGATATAACATACAATCATCCAAATTATATATTTTGAAGAAACACGTCAGTTGAATGGAACAATTGTTTTGTTTATTTTGATTACTTATTTAGTCTTACACCGATCCTGACTGTTAACTAACGGAAAAGGTCAGCTGGTTCCGAGATCAGTTCGTATGCTAGTTCACTGCTGCTGATAACAAATAAACAGGAAAGGGGAGCATGGTGTTGGTTATAGTGCTTACCCTTAATGTGATCGAGGAACATTTTCTGATAATATGTACATTTTTAACGTTCTTCTAGAAATAGAAGAACGTAAAGATATCCTTTGGAGGTGTGTAAAATATAATTGTAGATGTTGAACATAAACACGCATCACATATTGCAACTATTTTAATGTTTAAGGTACGAGTATGAATCATTGATATAGTTTAATATGCTGGTTATATGTTTTAGTAGCTTAACGCGATATGATAGTTTTATATCATTGATTGATAGTGTAACGATGTTTCAAAGGCTTAACACAACAAAGAATCTAACGCAGTAAACTAAATGTGCTAAGGATACATCATAACATTACATAAACATAACATAAACAAGCCTGCACATTTCGTCCGTGCATACATGACAGTTACTGCACACCAGACGCTCTCCTTGAAGACAGCATATGATTCATTAACAATTAAAAAAGTTAAACAGACGGAGCATCAGCAGCGTTGCAAATTGAAACAACGAACGAGGTGTAAATAACGATACCTTTTGTTCTAACATCTGTGTTTTATGAATACTTACTGGTGAATTGTGAACGGTGTTCGTTCCCTTACTTGTCTTTTGTTCTACGTTAATGATTAGAAAGGTTATGTCACTGAAAAGAAGCAAAAAAGCGATTAGATTAACCGAATTTGTTTGAACAGCTTAGCTTGTGCTGTGTTTCCAAATGAAGGATGTATTTATGTTACTTAGTTTTGCAGTTCGTTGCACTGAAGAAAATTGCTTAATATATCTCCCAAACTCTCGATGATTTTATCTGACTCGTTTTCCGTTGAGTGAAATATATAGGGGGCTGTTTAATTATAAACATACACAGAAGAAAACCAAAACATTATCAAGATAGATAATGCAGTTACAACAGAATCATTGTTCATGTAACAAGAAACAGAGCACACTTATTCGTCTTTTTTCAGGTAATTCATTAATTGTCTTCAGATTCGATTATCTTTTTCATTGAATGATCATATACAACAACTGCACTACAGCGTGTGTGTTCTCTGGATTTCTCCTAGTAAATACACCCCCTTTCAAATTAATCAAGATCACAACCTGAAAAATGTGTATATTTAGGCATCTAAGTTTTGGAACAAAGTGTTTTTATTATTCCAAACGTTTTATTTCTTTTTTAACATATATGTTAACTAACATATAAATAAAAGAGTATTGATTTATGTTTAATTCACTTGTGTCCTGAAAGCGGAAATGTTCGGCTGGTCCAAGGATCAATGCGTATGTTTAGATCACTGTTGCAGACGACGGGTCATCGCAAAAATTGTTCAAAATTTTGGATATGATGCCAACCCTGTATATAATTCGAGTTAATATTTTGGTAATAAGTAAAAAACGGTGACTTTAACATTGTTCTGGATATTAACTTTATACACATAGTCATTAACCTTTTTTTCCTATCCTGTTATATAATTTCTCACAGCAAAACAACACTATGTTGATTTCACATACGCACATATTAGTCATTTATCCATTTGTATTTGCTTTATGCTGATTTAATGCGTGCGTGAACATCATTTCAATATACTGGGGAGAGATAGTTTGAAAAAACTTACCGTCGTATTTTGGTAGTCTTATGACACTATGTGAATAAGACGGTAAAACCTATACCTTTTTTGGTTTCTTGGAGACTAACACACGATAAAGAATCATCTTCCCGTGATTACAATAATGTAAGTGCACTTTTCCTCACAGTTTAACAATAAAACTCTCTCAATAGTATCGACGTCTATGTATAGTCAGTCGGCGTCAAAAATAAACGTGTATACACCAAAACATCAGTAATATCAAAATAACAATGTAGAAAAAAGAATCAAAGGCTTCAATATTTATATTTTCATTATTGTATTTGTTTTCGTTTTGAATACTTTTTATTCAATTGAATTTGCTGTAAGATAATAACAATGTTCCGATTTTAGAGGATGGTATCAAATTTATACCCGTGAACCATTTGGTTCATCTATATTATGTTCTACCCTAACTCACATTAGAGATGCACTCTTACTTCCAAATAAGATTAACCATAATTAATAATAGTGTTTTAGTATTCCAAAAAGGATGAAGAAATGTCGAAAACAGCGGTTCATATAAAGGATACATTCTACCTTATGAGACTATAGTAGACCACAGTAAATCTTTTAGCATTCACCAATTATAAAATATTTTTGCGCTTTCTGCTATTAAAACCACGGTTACAATCTTGTTATTTATAATATATATTTCCATAAATGCATTATTTAGTAAGTAGTTAAAAGTTTATCACTCAAAATTTATGTTTGCTTTACATGTGTATGTATTGATTTTAAAAATAAGAGTTTCACTTTAAAGACCAATGTAAGAAGTGTGTATTATTTTACCATTAACCAAAGCCTTGTAAGCATAGAAAGGAATGGAAATGATAACAATGCAATAAATGGAATTAAACTATTAAACTAACTTAATTATTGATAATGTGCGTGAAAAGTTGGGTCGTTTCCAGAGTGGTTCATTTTCAGAAGATTTACGAGTATCATAATTGAATTATAATTGACGCAATGTTAACAAACACATTTATTGTCGCTTATATTTATGACAATGACAATAACAATAACACATTAATTCGCTGTTAAGCCACCGCAATATTCAGATATATAAAGTTATAATTTAGAACTTTGTGCAACAGTTCAATGAAAAACAGTTATAAAAACAAACATACAGTAACATAGTTATTCAATGGATAGTGATTTTAGATTTTTATTCTTAAAGTCGTATGTTTTTTTTATTAAATAGAGTGTACAGATATGTAGAGACACCTTTGATTATAGCAACATTATATGAATACATGAGTATTCTAAACTTGTAACCTGTGGGATATTTTGTGTTTGCAGATCCTTTTAGAAGACACAAACAAAAAGAAGGTGATATTTATCTTCAAAACATTTGAATTGGCATACTTTACATATAACACATATTTACATATTATCCACGGTGCCAAAACCAGCATTTAATCCAACTTGATTTCCAACACAATTACAAAAAAACTTGCGCAAAGAAGTTAAGACGAAAAACTATATACCGCAATCACTTCTACTGCAGACATTTTGCAAGGATATTTCTTTATAAGCATATCTTCAACTTGTATTTCCATGTTTTATATGAATTTACGTCATTTTGAATATTAAATGCATAAATTAGGGGAGAAATGATTTCTTCCAGTAAGACTGTTCTTTTCATCTTCCGAACAGCAATGAATATAATTGATAACCCACGAAAACAAATAAGTTCTCTCGTTATCATAAGCTTCTCTGCAGAGTGATAAAGACGATGTAAATCCTGTTTACATATTGGCATTGATAGCTGAATAAACAGTGTTTATAAACACCCTTAATTTTATCAGTGGTACAGGACGCATACGCGTTACCTTGTGCGTTAACTTGATATATAAATGTATGTGTTTTTGATGCCTAGTATCAAATAAGTCTCTTTTTTATAGTCAAAATTTTAGGCCATATAAAAACGGCAGTCCGTGTTGGAAGAAGAGCAATTGTTCATTGTCGTTTCTTTTCACTTATCCAACTGTCGGTTAACATTAATCGGAACGACCTTATAGTTTTTTCGAAGACTTTGCTTGAAACAATAACATATTTTACGTTTCAGGTTTCTCGCTAATCAGTAATTGCTCGTCCTTGTTAAACACACAATATCATGCCTCTAATCATTCAGGGCATAATGGAGCTCTTACCGGTAAATTGAAGATATTGCTTCATGTAGAATAAAAAAATCAGTTGTAACTGAAATTGTTTTTAACAGTAGACATTTTAATCTAGATCATTGTGTTTCAAATTAATATATATGTTATTTACAAACATTGTTAAAATTAATAACACTATAGAGATAACATAACGACTGTTCAAGTGGTATTATCAGTGTGAATAAACACATTTATGAGAATTTATCCGCTATAATGCCGAGTTTCAAGTGCATGCCTGCTATGTTAGCGAATTGTAAATATCATTTCTTCGGGTAAATTAAACATTAACATGTGGGTCGTGGGCAAAATATCAAGGTATTTCTTTTAAATGCCCTTTTGTCTTAATAGTGATTTCTATTTCCCAAGAATTTTCTGCAATTATGTCAGGTAATATGATCGTTATTTAAGATGAAATACACATATTTCTCTATAGAAAAAGAGATTTTTGTTTGTTTTACTTTCGTAAATAGTGTTTCTTAAAAAAAGCAGTAGCACTGTCAGGCAGAAAAAAAGTGCAAACAATATTTCCTGGTCAAGATGTCAATCAATTCAATTCAAATTATAATACTTTTATCATATGCGCATATTTATTTAAAACCCGAGAATTGCATAAAAGCATGCAACTAATACCACTCCTATAACGTTGCTCTGTGAAAATGTAAGACTAGTTCGAGTTTGGCTTATACCTGTCAACAATTCGACACTTGTTTTGTTTGAGACCATGGTGTGTTTTGAATCTCAAACACTTCTTAATTACCGACACCAATCCCGCTCGAGTGAAATGAACCGATGCATAAGATGTTATAGGCGGTTTACCTAACTCAGTCCTTCAACTACTTATATCAGACTAATTTTAACTTACCTCAGTCATGACATTTTTGCTATAAAAAGCTTTCTGTAATCAAGTTTGCAAATAATGATTGTTGAGAGGTCTGTAATAACCTTTCCTTTGAAAATGTAGCATTATGTGTAAGGTTCTAGTGTTGTGTGTTTTGTCTTCGAACTTTTAGCAAAGAAATAGAGCTCTTCATTTATTGATCCATATTGTCTTGTGTTTATATTCCTTCGCAATATCTTTTCCTGAATAAAGTACATAAACATAATTTTTAGAACTTGGATCTCATTGATTCACATTGATATAAATAATGCCAGAAATAAGAGTAACACTATTTCATAATATTTTATATCTAAAATCAACAAACATTCTTTTGGACATAATAACGTTCATATGTTCGTGAGCCCATTCTATAAATGACATTAGCTAAAACTTAACTAATTAATTACATAACCTAAGATTTTTGCGTTTATACGTATCAAACCTTGTATACATGTTGTACTGTAAGAATGAATGAAAATATTTTTATGTCAATTTCGCCTATAAAGGTCAGCTTTAGATGATACTATTGAAATGACAGGCATGAATCCATTAAAAGAAAGTATGCCTGAAATAATTGATTTCAGTACTGCAATAGGAACTTTTGTTTCGTTGGATGACATGTGCCTGCATGTCTTCACATACGAACGTATCTGGTTCCAGTCAGATATCTGCGCTTCCAGGAAGCAAGTTAATTGCCAGTAATGATCGGTGTCTAATTGAAGGAAAACATGCTCGACTCGATGACATGTCACTTAAAGGGATGACAATGGATTGTTCAATATCTAAAAATTGAACTGTATACTGGATACTTACATGTGTAGAACATACAATAATGTGTAATGGAAGAGTGGTCTTGCAGAAACGTATATTTAACATGGTTTCATTTACTTCAAATATATTTACTCATTTTGAGCATGACGGACGAAAATGTATTCACTTAAGGGACATGTAACGTTTAATAGGTTTAGACATTAACAAAAGATATTGTGACAAGTTGATAAAAAATTAAATATCTGTCAGAAAATGATGTAGCTTGTCAAAATTAGGCTTGGATTTACCAAATTCTGTTCGAATTGGTAATCTTCAGTTCCTGCTTGGTGTTTTATGATAAACAATCAACAACAGTAAAATGAAATATTTTGACAAAATTAAAAATCATCAAGCTGAGAACAAGCTGTGAACGAGTCTTTATTAAACGACGGATGCAATTGAGAAAACAACAATAAATCTCACTATTGTTTCTTGCGAAATTAGGTTTAAATAATATTTGTTTTTTTTTGCATTGGAATGCACAAAGAAAAGATTCAAATAAAAAATAGAATCAGACAGTGATGAAGCCACTCGTTTCTGACTACCAGTTCAGAAACGGCATTAAACTTACGAAATAATGAATGCACTAGTAATGATGCCGTAAACGTCTATTCTTATTATCGTAAATACATTGTTTGACTATAAATGTATTTCTCGATGCACATGACCCAAGCTTATCACGCACATTGTAAATAATTGATAAAGTTCATTTGTGTAACAAAATTAAATGCATTGTTAACTTTTCCATTTGCAACAATCCAAAGCAAATATGTTTACGCTGCAGCTTTGTGTTTACAAGTATTTGGTGAATGGTGGCAAAATACACACTACTTAACCGGTCTTTACCGTATATATAAATGACATTTAAAATGAACACTAATTAGCAATAGATGAATAGAAGGGCGTTATAGCACATTCATTATGACTTTGAAAAGAAAATCAAATGTACAAGACTTCAATTTGCAAGCAGTTATACCACAAGCATTAATACCCCAAACATTAAGACCTTTAGACAACAAGACGTCGATTTACAAGCAGTAAGAAAGCAAGATGTAAGACCTCAATTCACAAGCAAGCAGATCTTAATCAGTGTGACCTCCATTGACAGGCAATGTGACCTTAATTTGATTTTATTAAGACCACTAGCGTTAAGCCGTCAATGTTATACATACAGGCATGATCGTTAATACCTTAATTTACAAGCAATTATATCTTAACAGTATGGCCTCAATTTACATGCAGTTATCCCTCAATGTATAAACATTAACACATTGAACAGTAAGACCTAAAGCAAAGCAATCATACCTCAAGCAGTAAAACCTCAATTAACGTGGAATAAAATCTTAAGCTTTAAGACCAAAATTTAAAGCAGTCAGACTTAAAAAGGTAAAACTCAATTTGAAAACAGTAAGATATGAAGCTGATAGAGTCAAAATTTTATGCATTGTGTGGTCATTTACAAGCCATAATATCTCACAGACCTTACGCAGCAAACGCTCAATTACACGCATTAAAACCTCAAGCAGCTGAACCTCAGTTTACAATTACTGAATATAAAACAGTTATAATTCAACTTAAAAGCATGACAATTAGGTAAAGCAGGAATAACTCAATTTACAAGTAACCAGGCTTCAAACAGCATAGCATCTATTTACAAACGTTTAGACCACAAGCAATAATGTCCCAGTTTTCAGGAAAATATATTTCGATTTACATGCAACAAGAGCTTGATTTATAAGCTGTTATACATCAACCAGTGAGACATCAAATTAGGTTCGTTCAGATCAAAAGCAATACGATCTCAACTTTTGAATAGTGCGACCTCAAGCATGACGACCTCCATTGATAAACAGGCATAACTCAAGCAGTATTTTATCAATTTACAAGCAGTCGGGCTTCAATCAGTCCGACCTTATTCAAGCAGTCTTCCCTCAACTGGTAAAACGTTTACAAGCAATTAGACCCTAATTAGTAAGAACCAAATTTGGAAGCAGTAAGACGTCACTTTTCAAGCGGTTAAATCGGGCTTTTAGGAGCATCAATATTATTATGTTTTACGTGGCCAATTATTCGTTTAGTTACATGAGTTGTTATCAGAATTTTGAAGCAAATGCCCTTTTTGGTTTATTTATTATGAATATTTATTACAGGGTGGTATGGTATAGTTTCAATTTTAAATTACAGTCGATGTCCATTCATAAACAACAGCATTAGTTTTTGTACATAGATGTAAATGAAGAAGGGGTAAATGATAAAAAGTAAGGAAAATACTTGGGTATTCGTTAATGCCAAAGGCGATACCGTAGAAGGATAACAGCTGTCTAATGGATAGATGAACAGGACTGTATCATTACGTTCAAGGAAATGTCAACGCAATATGTAAGAATATGACAAAATAATTTTAATATCAGATATTGTACCCGAAGCACGAAGAATTATATATGTTTAAAGGGATCCATATTGTACCATTCAAGAATTTATTTGCATAAAGAAACTTTAGAATATCACAGGAAGCTTTTTGGGAATTGCAGACTTTGGATTATATTTTTAGACATCCATAACTTTTGAAGTTGGAGCTGAAACAAATCGTCTTTATTGTTTTAAATATCTGAAAAAAATAAAATGTAGGAGTTACTATGTTGTTCTTTACAAATGACCAAGATAAAAGCTAACTGAAATTTGAATGAAAATGCAAACACTATGTTACTATGACAATTGTAATGTTCAGAATAAGATCAATAATACAATAAAAACGACAAAGACATTATTATAATGATAACTATTGGGACAAGCTTAGTAGTGAACTTATATATTACTAACCCTGGTAAGAGGCAATAGGGTATGACCTTAAATACATTGGAACAGCGATACAAACGTACAAACATATTAAACATACAAACTGGCTCTAATAATAAATAAAGTGATTTCCGCTTCAACACTGTCAGTGAAACACAAGTTCACTGTACCACGAGATCGCTGGGAGTTTAACAGTAAGCTTCTTTTAAAGGCATATTTATCACACAAGATGACATAAGTGGCATATTGCTACAAGACAGCATCAGGCAAACATCTATCAAATATCGTCATGGCTATATGTTTGAAATCCATCTTGTCCCGGTAGCTTTGGGTTTAAACCTTTTAAGAATAATTTCCGAAAATAAAGCACATCTTGCAATAACGTTTTGGAAGCAGCTTCCCATGTATTTACTGTCAAAATTAATTTTTAAGCAAATGATATATAACCAGCGTGTTATTTAATTGTTATTCAAAATGTAGACAAGGACCATTAGTCATTTGTGTTTGTGAAATTGATGTTTTAAGCGGTTTTCACTCTTCTGAATTTTCTGTAAGAAAACCCTGACTTAAATTGAGGAACTTGAGAATTCCAATAAAAGTGATAAAACGTCATTTCCCAGACGTACCTAATTATAAGCCTATTGCTATGCTTTTTCAAAATATCATTTCTACCGACGACTAAGTGGTATATTAATGTAACGCCCTTCTTCTGAGGTGAACGGCGCTCTTTGGTTTGGTAATATAGTGTTCGAAACCGGACAAATTAATCTCTTTCCTTGGTGCAACATTTGCCCGGAGTGTCAATCCAACTCGTCCAACCGGTGATTTGTATGGACACAACGTACTGATTTGGCCACTTATTAGTTGACTTCACCTCTTTTTGTGGGTTGAACCGGGTTTTAAATGGTGAAGTAAATTCTAATCTTCTTGACCTAGTGAGTTTTCCAGTTGCTCTCTTGTCTTCGTATCGAGCGTGGCTAGTTTACTTCTCAAAGGCCTAACTATATTCGAAAAATCAGTCACATCGGAATGTGCAATTCATTACTTGACAATTCAAATATATTTCGACGGCTAAACATAACAAAGAATCAAACGCAATATGATAAATGTGCTAGGGGTAAAACAAAACATTACGCCTTATGAAAGCAGTGACATTTCTATAAAACACTGTCTTTGTAACATAGACAGATCATACCTGCACTTATTTGACAGGCAATTTAACCGCAGACAAAACCAAGCTGAACACTCCGTCTGTGAATACATGACAGTTACTGCATACCAGGTGCACTCCTTGAAGACATCTTACTAATCATTCACAAATAAAGCAATTGATACCCAGACCTCAACATTTTGTTTTAAAATTTGTGTTTCATGCATGCTAACAGATGAGATATGAACGGTGTTCGTTTTCATTACATGTCTTTAATTCTACGTTAATGACTTAAAACGTTTCTTTCACTGAAAAGAAGTAAAAAAACTGAACAGTATAGTTTGAACAGCTTGACTTATGCTGTGTTTCTAATCGAATGACGAATTTTCCATCTATTTTCTGCAAATTCACTCTATCTTGAAAGTAATAATGGAGATAGTAGTCCTTGAAGCAGACGACTATCATGGTAGCAGTAAAGCGATATCTAGACGTTTATTCTTTGAAGTATTTATTATCTGTTATTATAAAAAGTAACACGGTCGATAAATAAATTGCCGAGGTGACAGGCGATGGCTATGGTATCCGTTTATTATGCATTAATAGGACATAACTTTTCCGAGCAGATGGCGTTAATTACAGTTTGATAACAAAATATATGCCTTGGGTAGAGTTAGTAACTGGTTAATGCATAATAAGGTATTAGAAATTTGGTGAACTAGCAGAAAAAACAGATGGAAAACGACTTGGTACTCTAAATCATTATTTTTCCTTATTTTGAAATATTGCTTTTAGTGCTAAATAAGCAATTTATCAAACTCGGCTTTGAATTTGATTTTTATATAAAAATAGAATTTGGAAATTGTCTTGAAATGAAATATGATTTCATGACATCATTTTTCGCTCAATACATCCTTATTGTCAAAGTACCAAAATGCTGTTTGTTTACAGTACATATTCTATATATTTGAATCGAATGACTTTAGTAAATTATCTAAATGTTTTAATTTACTTCTGTCAATACGTAATATCACATATTTACAATTGATACATGCATGATGTTCGTACAATACCATTTTGTAAAATTGATTCGCTATATTTATGTAATGTTTGTACAAACAGCGAATTTAATATAATTATAACGGCACGTGTTATGGAAATAATATATGACTTTTTAACGTTCTAACACATTTTGCGAAATCTCAACTTGCCTTGGAATGTTGAGGTGAATAAAAATATCATAATGTCCCATTAATTCAATTTACTGTGCTAAATGTTGTAAGAATTACGATTCGTAATTCTGAGCAAATTGGTCAAATATATAATGTAATTTTGGTTGAAGGTACCAGGTCATTTCAGATATTTATGAGAAGTCCGAACAAAATCTCTTACCATTCCTGAAAGTCCCTTTTCAAGTAAAGACGGACACTAGTCCCCAATACTAAACCTGCTGGTGCTTAATCTCAGTATAAATTAGATTTAAATTACAAATACTACATACAATATTGATAAGGTAAAACCCTAACCATAACTGTAACTTGATTATGCTACTAGTATAACTATTTCAAGGTTTGCTTTTCTGAATAGAAAATTCCATAATTGTTTTCCATTACCAATTACTGTTCATTGGTACAACATTTACCGTCTTTAATACCGTCACCTATATCAATCAATTCATAATATTTTCTTTGTTGTATTTTATTTTGTGTTTGAACATCTTCATTCTTCTTACAAATACGTCTGATTGAAAAACAAACCAAAATTTTAAATGGTTCAATTTATTTTATGACAAATAAGATGTTGACAATGAGCTTTCTTTTGTATACTTTCGTGTACATCTAGGATTGTAACTATTCAACAGTTTGGACATGATAAACAACACATTGCTCCAACACATAAAATGTCCAGATAAAACATGATACATTTTTGTCAAGGTCGTATTTTTTCTCAACAATCTTAATATCATTCCAATTATTTCAATAACACTTAGAATCCTAAGGGTAATAAAACGAATATTTGATCTCTTATTCCTGTTACATAGACCTTGATTCTATTGTAAACGCTTAATCAATCTAGAACTAGTTTTGGTCTACTTATGTCTGAACTTGTATTTATAAAAAGAATATCAGCTTCCCATATATTCTCCTCACCGAGAAATCCGACACGTAGGAACAGCGAGACTTTTTAGATATCTTAAGCACTTTTCTTGATTTATAAAAACACTAAGTAATGAAAATGCATCAATCAGTTGCAAATACAGAACAAGCCAAGTTGTAAAAATATTCAGTTAGTCACTTCTTTTGTTTCTATTTAGTGATAGAATCTTATATAATTCATTAACGTGATCCAATGCCACTTAGGAAAACAGAACATCGTTCAAATTGTAACAGTGAGTACGCATGAGACACAAAATAAGAAACATCGTCAATAACAATTTGGTCTGGGTTTCAATTTATTACACTGCTGGTTTCTGCTGTTGAAATGCGCTTGTGAAATCAGGACTTTGTACATTTTAGTCTACGATAATGCAGACAGGTAGTTTAACGATAGTTTTGTGATTTGTGAAGCAATCCTCTTCAGTGCAATGAATTGCAAAACCTAAGTTGTGTGAATGCATCCTTCAATTAAAAATACTAAACTAGCCTAGTGGTACAAGCTGAGTGAGGCGCTTCTGTTGCTCTCTGCAATGATGAAGTCATCTTATGTGATAAGTGTAACCAAAGACAGATAGCAGAAAAGAAAAATGCTCACACGTCATCAGTTAGTAATGCATGGAAAACGAATGTAAAAATAAAATGCATCGTCATTTACTCTTCGATCTGGGTTTCTATTGCAAACATTTCTGGTTTACTTTGTTCAGGTGCTTCGCGTGTGAATGTTTTTAGTTGTCTTCACGGAAAACAACCTGTGTGAAGAAACTGTATCGCAATTACGGAAAAAGTAATTATCTTTATTTTGTTCATTACCTGTAAATTAAGCTAAATTATAAAATAAGATTGTTTTATAAGTAGTAATTCCTGAAATAAATTACCATAATAACCTCTTGATATGCATAGTGTAATTGTGTAGTCCTTATTTATATTGAATCTGTTAGAAATGAGTTGCAACTTTATGTATTTCATCAGAAAAAAGTAACTGGATTACATTAAGGGTTTATACTTTAACCGACACTTTGATCTACCAGTGTTTTTAGCAACAATTGTCTCAACAGATAAACTGATCATGGAACCAGCTAGCCATTTCCGTTACTTGGACAGGAGTAAGTTACCAGTACGATCGGTGTAAGACTGAATAACGATTTTTAATGTCAAAATTGTTCCATTCAACTATCGTGCCACTACAAAATATTGAAAAAAGAAATGTTTGTATATTACTTTCATATGTTGCATAAGCTTAGGAAATGAATTGAAACTCAAGCAGTAAAAGAAACAAAGTTTTAAAAGACATTAGTTTGCAACGTTTAGATCTGAAACTGTATTTTATAATATATTGCAACTAGGTAAAGACGTTACCTTAGCTAAAGCAGTGTGCAAGGTAGTGATACATTTTTTAAACATCATATATCTCAACAGTGAAGGTTTGTGAAATGTTAGCAGGTATATGTTTAGTAAATATTTATTTAATGATTTGATCAGTGAGATTTAATTTCATTAAAGCTACTGCCGTTCAGCCATTGCATTATTACGGTCGGGTCGTTCTATTCACAGAATGGGTGAGAAAGAATTACTGTAAAGTTTTCTTAAATAAACTGACGTATTTTTAACAATTCTTTGAATGAAATTATGAACTATCGGTGAATATGTAAGTTCTAAATTGCATGATTGATGTTGTACTCGGGGAAATGAATGCAGATGGGCTGGTTAGAATACGCGTAGATTTCCGCATGGAGTCCTCTGAACTACAGCCCAACTGCCTTCAAACCCGATAATGCCATTAATCCTGAAACTCATACTTTAAATAAGAACAGATCTACCGCACGCAAGTAACAATTGCCAATTAATAATATGAAACATAGCACACCGCCTGAAAAAAACATCCTTCAAGAAGAAATATAAATCCTTTTCAAGAATCGGTATGATGTATAGAGCGCACGAAATGCGTTTAAAACACAAACAAACCAGCTCATGTGATTAATTACATAAGACATAGACCTCTTATCTGTTTACAGCTTTTAAACACACTGAAAAACTTAAGTATTTTATACATATGATTCTACTTTTGTTAAATCCAAAATAAGCATTTCTGCTACAGAATGAATGGTTCCAAGATTCAAGTATTATTTGCAATTCGGTACATTTTTTTTTTAAATTAACCAGATTTAGATATATTTTAAAGTGTGAATATACATACTTATCAATCAATCAATCAATCAATCAATCAATCAATCAATCAATCAATCAATCAATCAATCAATCAATCAATCAATCAATCAATCAATCAATCAATCAATCAATCAATATATCTATCAATCAATCAATCAATTAATCGATCAATTAATCAATTAATACATCAATAAATTAATAAACCAATAAATAAATAAATCAAAATTCAATAGCTTTATGAACTCCTCCAAGAAGACATGCAATTTAAATGCTATTTAGAATTTATACACATGTAAGAATTCATGCTTATCTTTTTAATGAAAATCGACATATGTAATCATTTCTTATTTACTAAAATATCAATACATGGCGGCCATCATCGACGCTCATTTGATTTCTCAGCCCGCATCGAACGCTCGCGATTTATGCGTGAAGTTTCAGATTCTACATACTTTGCCGAACTGTTCATTTGATCTGCTTTTGATATCAACTACTACATCAAAGTGCCATGTGTTGACAAAGAAATACCCCACTAAATGTACGTCATCATGGAGCTAAATTAGAACAAATAATGTTTTGTCCTGGTGTGATCAACTTCTATTTTTGTCTATTCTACATAACCTTGCTATTTAGATAAACGATTTCTTATCTGCCGAACAAACTTTCAACATTTTTTTAGGTTTTATAGACGGAAATACAATGAAGAATACTTCACTTAAATTTTATGTTTTTTTTTTTTAATTTTTTAGATGTTTTTGGCGCCGTATAAACGCATAAATGTCATTGAAACGTTATATATGGCATGTTCCAAAGTACTTTACATTGTAGGGCGCTCTTCATTCATTACTTATTTAAAAGTAATAAAATTGAATAACTAAACTAAATTTACAAACCGACATTGAATCTAAAACAAAACTATACACGTGGATTGCGTCACTAAGGCTAAACGTGTATCGAGTTAAAGCTACACGGACAAGCCAAGCAGTTAATGATCTGCTGTGATAGCGTTTTATAACAAAAGATAAACAGATACAAAACTGGCAAACGTCACATGAAACACTTCAGTTCACCAATCTGTCTGAAGTGCAAGATCAAACATTTAACCGTAAGGGCGTTTAAAAGGATATGATTTTAGTTAGACTGATGAGTTCACATCCCTCCACGGTAAATTAAGTTTCTTTAGTACAGTGTACAAAATTATGTTTAACAACTAATAGTAAGCATTTACCAAAAAACAAGCCTGAAGTGTCGCTACCTTTTTATCTGATTGCCTTTCCAGTGGACAAAATATTATTTCGAACTCTTATGAGTTGTGGGAATTCCTTGAGTGGTCACGTTGGCAGTTTTGAGTGTTGACGGTGTTTTATTACCTATCAATGAACAGTTTCAATCAAACTTAACTGCCTTTTTAAAAAAAAGATAAAAATATGTTTGCAATGCATCTCGAATCAAGTTTAAACTATTTCCGAACGTATACGGAAAGTGGCGAGAAGTTGCGACCGCAAGGACAAGTGAAGAAAGTAAAATATAACTGCGTATTTTGATGGTTTACTCTGTCTTCTATAGGTATTATCAGAATCATGCTGTAAACTTTCTATTAATCCCGACAGTGATCTGGTTAACTGTTATATAGTCAAGACTTCCCATGAGGCAACAAAGCATGTAAAACCAACGTAGGGTAAATTTTGATAAACAGGAACTTCCAGACAGTTAGGAACAGCTTGAAGAGGTTTCTGTTGATTCATTAAGGAATTTTCCTCGGTGAAACGATTTGCAAAAGCTAAAAATACTGCATTCTCTAATTACAGTTACCGGTAAAAAATGTATAGTTAATCGCTTTCTTTGCTTTTGTTAAATGATAAAGCCAATGTTATTGATTAACGTTCAACAAAGACAGACAAAACAGAAATAAAGAAAAGAAAACATTTCACATTTTTCGTCAGTAATTATGCATATAACAAGATGAATCTTCTGCTTGCACATCCATCTGCGTTTACATACCAGACACCCCTAATTCACTGTCGGCTGCTGTATGAGTAAATGGTTCCTTTCTTCAATGTCAGTAATTGTTGTCTTCAAGTTAGACACCTTGCGTACAACAAATGACTTGTAATTATGGGAGAAGTGTTCACCTTCAGTTTTGTTATTTTGCACTGTAACCCTGCAGCCGAACCTAGAGATACACCTGTGTAAACTTAAATAAGTTAATCTGTTTTCTCGTGAGATTAATATATTTTGATAGTTCATACTTATATTATGCAATATGAGATTTGTCATAGAAATAAAAACAACATTATTCAGATAACAACTAAAGCATGCATTCTTATAAGTGAGAATAAACACACAATTTATGAGACTTTATCAGCAATACTACCGAGATTCAGATAGATTCCTGCCCATAACATTACCAAATAGCATGTCATCGGTGAAATTAAACATCTGCCTTGGCAACATCTGCAATTCACAAAGGTGTTGGTCCTTTAGCAATTATGTTAATGACAGACACATTTACAGCTGTTATCAAAAACATTATACTGTATTCTCGGCATGTCTATAAGCAAGTCTGCTCCGCTAATTATATTTTTGGGGAAAATAATAGTATTTAGACTCTTTACACACAACTCTAAATTTCGTTTGGTATATCCGTTGCCTTCAGTGCTAAGAAAAAGTAATTGATTTGCATTTTCCACGCTGGAAGAGCGATGCAATCAATACATTGCCTTCATTTATAGTCTTGTACACTCACAAAACTGGTATCTAGATAAACTATATGGTTGGTGAAAATATCAAGTAAAACTCACACTCTAATATTCCAAAAATACGTTATTCTGAATGCAACACGGCTGATGCTACAAGGTCCAAAATCTTTCACACATTTCCCTCAATATTTCAATTAAGATAAACGATTCAATACATTAAATTATTTGCGATTATGTGCCGAACAATCTTTAAACATTTTTAGAGGTTTATAGACGGTAATACCATCAAGAATACTTCACATCAATTTTATGGTTTTTTTTTTAATTTTTAGGATGTTTTTTGTGCCGTATACATGCTTAAAATGCCACGTCATATTTTGCATGTGCTTAAGTTCTTTGAATTGTAGGGCGCTCTTCATTCATTACTTATTTAAAACTAATAAAATTGAAATATCAGGATATAAACCATAAAGAGTAAAAACTATTGTCATAAAGGAGGATACATCAATGAACAGTTTCATTCAAAACAAACTGCCTTTCTTAAAACTCATTTTAAAATGTGTTGGCAATGTACCTCGAATCAAGTTTCAACTTTTGCCGAACGTTTTAAGTTTCAATAGCCATGAGCAGTCAAATGGCAAAGTAAAAAATAAACCTGCGTAGTTCGATGGTAGACTCTATCTACTATAGACATTATCAGGATCATCCTATGAACGTTCTATCAACCATGACTTTGGTAAATTTTTGGTTAATGTTTAAGACTTCCGCTGGGGGCAACAAGTTATCTAAACAAACTTCAAGTGAATTATGATGTACAGGAACATCAAGACAGTAAGGAACAGCTTGATAAGGATTCTGTGGATGTAAAGCAATTTTCTTTAGTGAAACGAATTGCTAAAACTAAGGCCACTGCATCCTTCAATTATAGTTACCGTTAATCGACGAACTTGTATATCTGTAAATCGCTTTTTTTGTCTCTGTTGAGTAAAAATGTCATTGTAATCGATTACCGTTCAACAAAGGCAGACAAATATAGAGAAAAGGAAACATTTTACATCAGTAATTATGCATATAACGAAATGTATCGTCTGCTTGCAAATCCGTCTGGGTTTAAACTACAGAAACCTCTAATTTACTGTGTTTTAAACTGATGTATGAATAAATGGTTCTTTGGTTAAACGTCAGGTTCTGTTGTCTTCAAGTAGGACACCATGCATTAATCAAATGGTGTATAATTATTGGAGAAGTGTTTGCCTTCAGTTTTGTTATTTTGCACTGTGACACTGAAGCCTTACATTGGTATTCACTTTTGAACACTTAAATAAATAAATCTGTTTTCACATGAGCTTACTGTATTTCAATATTTCACATCTAATTTAATGCAATGTGGAAATGTTAATACGAGTAAAACCAACACTATTCAGATAACAACTATAGCATGTATCAGTGAGAATAAACACACAATTTATGAAACGTTATCAGCAATAATGCCGAGATCCAGGTAGATACCTGTACATAACATTATCAAATATCATGTCATCGCTGAAAATAAACATTATCTTTGGCAGCATCTGCAAATTACAAAGCTGTGGGTGTTTTAGCAATTATTTTTATGACAAACACATTTATAGCAGCTGCTGCTTTTTCATACAAATATATAAACACCATTGACTAAACCATGCATAAGATTATATAGTTAGTAAAATCGTTACACACAACTCTGAATGTTGTTTGGAGTTTCTGTTGACTTCAGTGCTAAGAAAAAAAATGACTTGCTTTTTCCACGCTGACAAAGCGATGCGATTTATACATAGCCCTCATATTTAGTCTTTAAACTAACAGAAAAAAATATGTTGTAGTAAAAATATCATCTAAAACCTACACTCTATAATACCAAAAATAGGTTATTCTGAATGTAATTTAGCTGATGTTTCAAGGTCAAACACATTTATCTCAATATTTCAGAGATCTATTAACCACTTAAGTTTTGTCTGGATTCCGTCTTTACTATTCTCTATAACTTTGCAACAAGACATAGCGTGTTTTTTTCCGAAGGATTTTAAAATTTAAGTTTGAATAAAAGCATGAGATTTGGTGAACGTAGAACTGTACGATCTTCACTCTAACAGTCGAAATTGCGCATTACGTTGAGAAGTGATCGGTTATACTAGTTACAAAATACTTCTCAATGATAAAGATGCGTTTAGTATGCTAATAGTGGCTTCTAAAATATTCATAAATGGGTACCCACAAATGCTCCTTATATACCATACTTATTGTTTCGTCCTTTTCTCGAATAACTTCGAGGCGCATTCCACAAATTATTTCAACCTTTGAACGGATATAATCAGAAATATCAATTTGTTTCCGTTTCATTGACTCTTTCAAAAGATCTAGGTAAATACTTCTTCTTTTTTCTATTTACCGTTAATGCAGATATGTATAAGATGGAATCATTACGACCGCTTTAACGTTATTTGCTTAAATTATAAATAACATATTTGTGTTTATTACCGGAAACATTTTTGTTCAAGTACTATGAACCTCTTCATGAAATTTTCTGTGTCTTTTTATTACTTATTATTCGAACTTATTTAATTCATCTGCTGTCCAATTGGCTCACTTTTGATTTGCGTCAGGTTTTCTGATGTGTTGGGCGAAGGTATGATTCTTTTGCGACGCCTTCTGACTTTACATTGGCGTCGGTCGTATTGATTGTATTGGGCATTGAAGTATAGTACACAGACATATGGTAATATATTGTGTATACCACGGACGCACAGCTTTTACTATGTTTTTGTTCGAGAATAACTCGTATAGCATTTGATCTTTGTATTCAAGTTAGATAATTTAATTTAGATAAATTAATGCATTTAAATGGTATTTTTCCGTGAGCGATATGCTATCGATTGCGCAAAATATGTTTAGATAGTTGTTTATGATATTTCTTAATAGCTTCACCTACACCTCCATTCCTTGAATGAACTGCCTTTCAGCGATTGCATTATTACGGTCGGCTCATTCTTTTTACAGAATTGGTGAGAAAGAATAACTGTAAAATTTTCTTAAATGAAATAAAGCTTTTTTAACAATCTGTGAATGAAATAATGAACTATTGGTGAGTTTATATAATATGAATTGCGTGATGTACACGGGGATATGAACGCATTTGGGCTGGTTCAATCTAATGTTTTTTTTTCTCTTTTACAGATGTTCTTTGGCGCCGTATAAACGCATAAATGCCATCGAAACATAACATATTGCATGTGCAAATGTACTTAAAATTGTAGGGAGCTTTTCTTACATTAAATATTTAAAAGTAATGGAATTCAATTATAAATAAATATACCGTTAGGAGTTAAATCAATTGCCATAGCAGAGAATATCCCAACATTCTAAAACAAAATAATACACGTCGATTATGTCACTCAGGCTAAAAGTGTATCGAGTTGAAACTACACGGACAAGACCAGAATATTATAAGTATCTTCCATGGCCGAGAGTGTAAGATAGGTCCATTCCGACTTGAGCGTAGGGTGTTTTGCGGAAATGAGGTTTACCGAGTTTCCGCAAAACACCCTGCGCGAGGGTCGGGATGAACCTATCTTACATGAGCGGCTATGGTAGATGCTTTTTCTCCCACCTCTGTTAAACAAAATTAAGTAAAAATGTATTTTTTTGCCGGAACTCTTTTGTGCTTAGTAAAAATAATTGCGTACGGATATGCAATAATTCGTGGTTGTCATGGATATTCGCGCAGTGATTCAGAGTATATAAATGGTCTGATCGGTCTTTAAATAGTTCTACGAAGAGTGAAGCATTATTTCTTGAAAGGTGCGTGAAAACTGTTTTCTGGTGACATTTGAAGCGAGAAATAATTAACTCGCGTTCTAAATATTGCCACCAGACAAGGTTTCCATGATGCGCTACAGACGACAGTCTTCAACAAGGGAGGTAAAGTTCCATACGGGCATTTTATCTTCGCCCGTGGGCAATATAAGAATTTCTAGCATGGTTAAATTAATGGATCTACTTATCTGAGGTGGGAGAAAATTATCTGCTACAATAGCGTTTAAAAACAAAGAGAAACAGATAAACAACTGACATACATCACATAAAACACTTTAGTTCACCAATCTGACTGAAGTGCAAGATCAAACATTATAACAAGGACGTTTAAAAGGCTGTGATTTTAGCCATACTGATGAGTTCACATCCCTCAACGTTTAATTAAGTTTCTCTAGTACAGTGCTTGTCATTCATTAGCAACGGTAATGGTTTATAGCTTATAGAAAGCATTTACCAAAAAAAACGAGCCTGGAGTGTCGCTACCTTTTCATCTGATTGAAATTGATAACGGCTTACTGCTATAAGTGTACGACATCCTTGAAAAATACTGCTCTCCCAGTGGACAAAATATCAAAAACAGTTTCAATCAAACCAAACTGCCGTTGGAAAAGTTTTTTAAAAGTGTGTTTGGAATAGATCTTGAATCAGTATTTATATAATAAATACAGAAACAAGCACAGAAGCCAAAAGTTTTAACACAAACCCCGCTTAATTGCACAGGGTTAACGCTTAGGACATAGAAAACACAAACAAAAAATCTCCAGAAAAAAGAAACATGGAACAACAGAACACTACTCTACAAACAACAGTGTATGCATACTATATAAAAAAACTAGGTGTGTTTATCAATGATTGTTAGGTACCGTCTTGGAACGCTCAAACCTCACTCTTATCCCGAGTATACCGAAAAAAGTAAAAAAATAAAAGGTAAATCTGATCAAAGTATGCATGAACTTGAGGCAAATTGATATAATACAAATAATTATAAACTTATAGGTAAACCCAAAGTACTTCAACGATTAGGGATCCCAACTCTATCTGAAATTCGAGATATTTCCGAACGTATAGGAAAATTGCAGAGAAGCTGCGATCGCAAAGAGAAATCAAGTAGCAAAGTAAATAATAAGCCTGCGTAGTCCGATGGTTAAATGTGTCTTCTATAGGCATTAGCACGATCATGTTGTGAGCGTTTTATCACTCATGACAGTGATCTGGACGACTTCTTGTTAAATATTCAAGACGCCCCATGGAACGACAAGACAGGTGAAACCATACTAGAGTAAATTCTGATGAATATCAAGTCAGTTACGAACAGCATGATGAGGTTTCTGTTGATTTATTAAGCAATCTTCCTCAGTGGAAATAATTGCAAAAGCTAAGAATACTGCATCCTTCAACTATAGTTACTGGTAGAAAGTTCAGTAAATCGCTTTCGTTGCTTCTGGAAAATGATAAAGTCATGTATTTGATTCACGTTAAACAAAGGCAGACAAAAATAATAATGAAAATGAAACATTTCACATTTTCATCAGTAATTATGCATACAACTAAATGATTCGTCTGCTTGCACATCCGTCTGGGTTTAAATTGCAGATACTCCTAATTCACTTTGATTTAAGCTGCTGTGTGAATGAATGGTTCTTTGGTTAAATCACTTTCAGTTTTGTTATTTTGCACGGTAACACTACAGCATTACATAGAGATACACATGTGTACACTTTAGTAAGTAAATCTGTTTTCAAATGAGCGTACTATATATTGATATTACACATTTATATTATTGCAATATGGGATATTTAATAGAAATTAAAACACAATTTTCATATAAAAACTATAGCAAGTATTTACATCAGTGAGAATAAACATTCCATTGATGACACCTTATCAGCAATAATGCCGAGATCTAGGTAGATTTCTTTACATAACATTATATCAAATATCATGTCATCGGTTAAATTAAACATTTGCCAGGCCAATATATGCTATTTACAAAGGCGTGGGCCTTCCAGCAATTACTTATATGACAAACACATTTACAGCAGCGGCTGCTTTTCATACAAATAAATAAACTACATTGACTATAAATCACTACAATAATAAGGTTTCACCAAGAACATTATACTATATTTTCGGCATGTCTGTAAGCAAGGCCGTTCCTCTGTTTGGTGTTTACATTTCTAGAGAAAATAATATTATATAAGATCGTTGCACACAAGACTATAGGTAGTATGGAGTGACCGTATCCTTCAGTGTTAAAATTACAATTTTGACTGCTTATTTCCACGCTAATATAGTGATGCAATCAATATTTAGCCTTTATATTTAGTATTTTACACGCCTAAAAACGGGTATCTATAGAAAATGTATGGGTTGTCATAAGATGATTTAAAACTTACCCTCTAGAATACCAAATATAGCTTATTGTGCATGCCACACGGCTGATATTTCAGGATCCAAAAACTTTCACACATTTTCCTCATTATTTCAGAGATTTATTAACCACTCAACATTTGTCTGTAACCGGTCTTCCCCATATTTTATAATTTTGCAGCAAGCCATAAAGTCTTTTTATCAAGAATTGAACAGATAACTTTGATTAATCGCATTTGGAATTCTTTGCATTTTACGATCATCGCAACGACACTAAAAATTGTGCACAGCGTCAGGTGAACGCTTGTACCCGATATAAAACATTTCTGTAGAAGTGTGCTCCCCATTGATATGATGCGTTTACATTTGATTGAAAAAAAAATAAAAAAAAATTTATTTGCTTCATTTCATTGACCCTTAATTAAAAAAAGGTTTATATTTTATTTTTATTTACAGATATCGCAGACATGTATAAGTTGAGATCATTACAACAGTTGTAACGATATTTTGCTTATTATATAAAGCATAAATGTAGGTTTATTACCAACATCGAAAGCTCAAGTGATATGAACCTATTCATGATATTTTTGGGACGTTGTTTTGGGACGTTTTTACTACTTAATCATCGAACAACATATAATTCATCTGCTGTCAAGCTCACTTATGATTGTTTACTTCTTTCTTTTTACATAAACAGTATTTTCTATAAAATAAACGTTGTTACCTCTTGAAACAAGTAATGTTATTCTGTTCCTTCACATCATCTAGTATTTTGCGTCAAGTTTATGTTTGCAGAGGTATGTTTATTTTGTGACGCATCCGGGCTAAACTTGGCCGTCGGCAGTAATGAGTGTATTGGTCTAGATAGTCATTGAAGATTAGTACACAGACCTATTAGCCTGTAATATGTTCAGTTAGAAACTATTTATATTGTACATGATTTTAGAAGCCACCGTTTTGAACTTATTACTAGAACACGTATCCAAATTTTATTTTTGGTTGTCATAGTAACATACCCTTTGCGCCCACAATTAGGGATCATCTGGTTTAATCATAGGTACTGTTTCTGGTTACATAGTGTCACTTCAGTATCTAGGGCACAGGTAAACTACTAGGTATACGAAAGAAACGAACCAGAGTATGATATGTTTAATTTCACATGTCAAACATAGTGTTTTAAATAATAAAGTTTGTGTATACGTAGTGCACATATTTGTTCACTATATCAAATAGTTTGGAGACCACAAACAGCAGATTCTACCAAACATCGATGCTTTAATAGATAAATTGTTTTTTGTTGTTGTGATTATTTAGAAGCTATATTAATATAACTCTAAATGGGATCTGTTTACCAGGAGAAGTCTGGTATTGACCAACACAAGCTATGTTATTTATTATGAAAAAGGTCATATTTGGAAAACGATTAAATTTGAAAACACATTGCCAATTCTTACGTTAAACAAAACGAATATGTTAGCTATATTTCCTGTCACATGGCGTTTGCTTATGTTGTGAACGCCCAATCGTAATTGGCAGTGTCTGCGTGTTTTAGTATCACTGCATGCGCTTGATATGTGAAATTACCCAATGTAAATTGTTCTCTACAGGAACACAAACAGGTTGGAACAACGACAGTTTATCCATCTTACATGATTAACGAACACCTTCAGCAATTGTCTCGTTATTACGGAAGAAGCGATCACCTTTATGTTGTCTGGGAGTGTATTGCCTGTCAATAAACAACTTGTATTATAATAGGCCGACTTTACGAAATATTGTTTGACTTTACAACGCGATGAACGACATAGTTGTAAACTTTTAAACGGTAACTTTTCGATGGTGTGCTTAAATAATAAATGAAAAAATACAGCTGAAGTATTGTCTTCAATCTTGTTATGAATATTGTTTTACATTATTGTATCCATGAAATCCACAGAGCAGTACAGATTTGAAAATTAAGAAAGATTTGATTAACAACGTTGTTAACTTTCAGAAAATTATGAACAATCTGCCAGTGATATAATTATACATCAATTTCTGGGCAAATAGCCGCAATGGTGTCTATAAGCAGAATTGCTATTATGAACCATTAGAACATTTATAGTACTTCGTAGGTCCTGCGCGGGCTGCTCAAGAACTTCTTTGGATTTTTTACATTTGTTTAGTGGAATTGCAACTAAATACTTATATTTGTCGTGGATTCTGCTATAATATGTATTATTTTGAAACATCTACCTTCCATAGCATTATTTGTTTGTCTATAAACGGCGCATCCCAATAAAGTCAATCGGTATGCTTTCGACAACGCGAAAGCAATGTTTAATAGTTCGTTCACAATATTTGTTTAGATTTTATTACTGGTAATTTGTTTAAAAGATGATTCCATTTTATCTTCCCATTGAGAATACACTGAGTTGAGTATCGAAATACCAGAAAAACGGAATCGCATTGTATATATACTACAACCCAAAATTTTCTAAAAAATAGTTAATTTGTCATTCATTAGTTTAGAGTAATACATGCATATAACTCATTAAAATATGTTTTTCGGTTACACGAATTGCAAAAAAAATGCGTAACTCTTGAATAAAGTTCCGCGGTAAAAAAACAACTAAACGGTGAATTGAATCTTTTGCTTCATATTTGGTGATAAAGTTCATTTACGTACAACAAGAAGTATATTCTGTCAAATGTTCATCACTTCTAATGCTTAGAATACATAACTTAAATGCATCTTATCCAATAATTTTTGTTCGGCTTTAGACTCTTTGGCAATATCACTACCATTTTTATCCGACATGCCTCATTGATTCCATTGAGAAGATTGGCTGATGAGTTATACTTAATGTGTAAAAATATCACATCATATACATTTTAAAATAAGAAGTAAGTTTATTCAAAAGTGGTTATCAAATAAATTACCTGATTTCAATCTTATCGAATGATACGTCTCTTTGCATGCAGAAACTTGCATGAAACTGTGTAAGAAGTGTGCGTAGAGATTAATCAACAATATCTGCGAAGTAATTGCAAATTTAAATGTTACGTTTTATCAATATCCGTACTGTTATTGAAAACATCCTATCCCATCATGAGATATTCATAGACACAAAAAAACAAACATTTTTTACCGGAATGCAACGCCACAAAGACCTACAAGTACCTGCATCACAGTTTAGATATTTATATCATCATTATTGATTCTTTCTAAAAGTATTTCTAGAGTATAAACCATTTAAATCATAAATGGGCTAAGCTCGAGGATATTATTTATCTCAGAAAAATACTCATTTCTGTGAAGTAGATCAAACACACCGACACTCATATATGTATGTATGCAAATACTGCTGTCTTTTTAATTGTTAGACCATATTGATGAACTACAGCTTTTATTGTTGCAAAAGCACTTGTAGGTAGTGAAGCACTGCAGTTGAAGTCATAAATTGTACACTTAAATAAGACAATATGTTTTATCATGTTCTCACCAGATCAATGGTGCTTCAAATATATATTCATGTATAAAATGTTGAAACTCTGATAACATAACCGTTACACTCATAAAGATAACAGAACAACTCTGCATGAGATCTTACCAGTTCGAAAAAAACACACCCGAGTTATATGAGTTCATCAGGAATGATGTTAAGACGATGTTTGTAGTCTAAACAGTTTTAAAAATCATTTCATAATTGAATTTAAAATCTAAAATTGGCCCCTGTCCAATTAACCAATGCGTTGGGGTTTAAGCTCTTTGTTCTGATAAGAGGTGTGCATTTCATTCTGATTTTTCTTTAAATACTGTGTTTTTCTTAGATAAAATCTTATCAAGAATAACTGTTCTCATAAACATTTTCGAAAATATAGTTTTGTGCAAGCATATTTGGCTAATGGTTAACAATTCAGCATTGTCATGATTAAACAAATACTGTGAAAGTTCGTTGGTTTTAAATTTTGTACTTTTTTTTTCACAGTTTAACCGGTTGGATCTATGGTTCGTGTACCTTTCGTGTTTTTTAACCGAAAAGGGTTAATATCAATTGAGTGCTTAACACTGAAACAAATATTTCGTTGGATGTTTAAGCTAAATTCGAATAAGATGTTTATTCTTCTGACATACACAGTGGTATATGTTTTTTACAATTCGAAAGCAGAAGTGTCTGCACCTAATGTTGCTTTAAAGAAAAGTTGCCTAGTTGAACAACAGTTCGGAATAGTAAATCTGTGATACGTAAGTTTGTTTGGTAACATGTTTTATAGAAACATTCAATCAATTTGATTTAATTCAATTTAGTATGCGATCACTTTGTGAACATCACAATTATTGCATATATACATGTAACTATTATCACTCCTATATCATTGTTATTCCATGAGCGTAACCCAAGATACCCAAATTAGTCTAGTTTAAACAATATGTGTTTAACAACGATTACCAAGAACGTTGTTCATGTATTTACTTATGCTAAATCATTCTTTGTCACGATGTTCCTTAAGAGTTTGGTCTTGTCATGTGGCGGAAAGGGGGAGTACCCGGAGAAAACCAGTTGTCCAGCTTCGTGACCACAAACCAAACTCACATACACCCATGTTTGGAATGAAATCCAGAAGGCCTTGGTGTGATGCAAGTGTGCAAACCACTGACAACAGTTTTGAAATTGGATTATACCTTCCTTCAACTCAATAATTGATTCTTCTGGAATGTATTTGGATTTCAAATTTCGACACAATATTCGCTCAAAGTATACAAATTTGATTGGTAGTATACGTAAACAATTGAGATTTGATAAATTGTGTTTTACCAGAAGAATCTTGATTAGTAGTTAGTGTTATGTTTTAGGTTTTGATTTCGTCTGCTTTAATGTAAGAGCAAACAAATCCATCTCAAAAGTTCTTCTCATCAAGTTTGATTTTTTTATAAAAATACTAAGATTTATTATATACTTTCCAGTGGATAGATTTATCGGTGAAATAAGATATTTTATACGCTTTCAAACAGTGGAAATATCAATTTGATAGTTTTCACTGTAATGCAATTTAAGACCGGGTTCCAAATCTAACGTCAGCTGGGTCAGGGATTGGACGCAATTTCATCAACATGTAAGATAACAATATATATGACCTCGTGAACATCAAATGTGAATATTTTTATATTAATATCTATGTATAAATATAAATTTTGTTTCCCCACATGACACAGATAATGAGAATAGTATTACAACATTTATCACATTGATCAAATTCGACTTTGCCTAGTACCTCTTAACAGGATTCATTTTTGACTTTTTGAAGACTGCGCTTGTTCTGTACTTTTCATTGAAATAATGTGAACAATGACAGTAACTCCATCTAATTTTAACACTTCAAGCCAGAACATTTTAATTATCTTGCAAGGTTTATATCATTAATATTTAACAAAAAGGTATGAAAAATGAATAAATTAAAGTTAATGAAATAGTGATTTATTCTAAATATTATCACATTTCACCGGAAACTTCATCAATATAAGGAACATCGTCTGGTAAGTGCGCATCATCCTCATCAGTTTCCTCTTCGAGTTCAGGATTTTGTATATAGAAGTTAGCACGAGTCATGGACTCACGTTTATTTGGCACAGTCAAGTCCTTCAATGACTTTTTTGCTTGATAGCTACGTTTCACACGACCACTTGCTAAGCAAACTGGGAATGATTGAGTCTTCTGGCCCGCCCCTGTTAAAGCTTCATTTTGATTTCTTTGTCTATGATTTCCTGACATAAAAGGCGTTGACCGAAAACGGCGGAAGTATTTAACACTGTTTTTACGTTCGTCTTTGTAACAGTAATACAGTATTTTACGTCTCATATAACGTTGAAACGACATTCTAAGTGTTTTATTACGTATTCCGTAAATACATGAATGTATAACAGGCGCTGAGAGAAATAGCATCATTATTGTTGATACAAAGATTTCGTTCACGTGAAAATGCTTCGTGGAAAACACTTCAATTGATAATAGCACAGACATTGGCAAATAAACAATAACAAACGAACCAATCAACGTCAAAATGGTATACATGGCTTTTGTTCCTTTCACTGAAATGCTTAAGGATTTGCTATTTGGTACACCAGTAGCTTGAAGGACACAGGTCATTCGAATCATTGTGGCTGCTATTCTACTTGACTGATTTTTAGCGATTTTATAAATGTGCAAGTAACAAAACACCATTATTCCCAGTGGTACGTAAACAGCTGCAAGTAAAAATAGGAATATGTATAATTTCCCCGTTAAGGTATTCCTACACAAAAAACAGATCCCCGTCTCCGGATAAAAGACGAACCGGCTGTCACCTAAGAGTGGGGGTAATGATAGAACACACGCTAATAACCAAACTACACCGAATAACACAGCAAGTCTTTTTGCCCTGGCTTTAAATGGATGATTCAGTGGGCCCGCTATTGTCTGATATTCATCCCAGCTTAATGCTGTAATTGTCCATGATGTAACCAACGTCAACGCCATCAAGATAAATCCGTATGTTTGGCACACTATTAAACCTCCAATCCACTTTTCGGTAAAACTCACAGCAGAAGTGACGACATTGATAAATATTGTGAAAATCAACCCCGTACATCCTAAATGCACTAGAAGTATATTCCGCATTGTATGTAAACGTCTATTTGGCACTATTGCCATCAACATTAATGTGTTGAACGCTAATCCTGTTGCACTATATATCGCCAGCACAACTCCTCTTGCCGTTGCAACAACGCCAGTGTTTATATTATAATCCATGACCTGATGATCAAATGGTTCATTCCAATTTCTGTTGATGTTCTCATAGTTACTGATATTTTCAACTATGTGCATTTCTATCTCGGGCACAGGATATTCTGGAGTATGCATCTGTTTTTGCGTCATTACATGTAATTATCATCCTAGCGAAATAAATTTAAACATTTATCTTCACCGCAATAATTCAAATGTATCATCGACATGAGTGCATGCCAATGTTCTGTTTTGCTTAACAAATTTATCATTTACTGAAATTACGTGTACTTCTATTTAGCCTGTGAGATAAAGTATGGTTGAAAGCAACATCTTCCAGAAATGCTTCTAATAATCTCCAATCAAACCTTCAGAAATCGTGTACCTAGAGCATTATCTGTTTTCTTCTGATTGAAATAAACCATAGTTCTAAGAAGTTGAATAAGTCCTCCCACGAAGGATGAGTGTATACCAGAAACATTAGCAATACACTCCATGTACTTATAAATAGTACCTAAGATTGTTGTTTTTGTCAGCTGCACATGTGTTTATCAAACGTAATTCACGTTCTCTGCTAATCCGCCTTATTTATCAAAGAGGCATCGACAAAGTCATGACTTTGTAAAGTAAGAAAATATTTAGATGGTTAAAGAAGTCACCGCAATGAACTTATTACACGAAAACGTGCACAAATTATAATTGAGTCGGCAACGTAACAGGTATTTTGCGCTCTTTTCAAGGTTACGAGTCGTCTGGTCTTGACAAACAAACTGGTAATGGCAACATGCGGTACTTTCTGCTTCTGGAACACAGGTAAATGATCAATTAGGATTGGTGTCCGATCTAATAAAGAACGAAATATTTAAAAGGTTCAAATTATTTTATACGTTAGACAAAATTGTTTAAATTGAATATTTTGTATGAACGTAATCTACCTATATGTACACTTATATAAGATAGTTTGGGAATTATCAACAGCATATGCTACCAAACAATGAATACTTAAATTGAAACCTTTTTTAATGTCGTGATTATTTTAAACAACTTTCATTTTGTTTTTGATGAAATACATTTTCCAGGAGAAGTCCGGTATAGAATAACTACAGCCGTTTACTTCGACAATAGTACGGTCATTCTTGGAAAACTACGTTTGAAAGAGAAGGTTTGGATTTGTTCCCAGTTTTAGTACAATGATGTATTGGAATAAGAGTGAGGTTTGTGCACATAAACTGGTCTAAACCTCCAATAGATTTACATTTTACTGATCATTCCAAGGCGGTACCTAACAATCTGTGATAAACATACCTAGGTTTTTATATATAGTATGTATGCACTGTGCTGCTTGTGGAGGTTTGGAGTAACTTTAATAGTGAATGGTTTAATGTTTTTGTTTATGTTTTTTTTATGTTATATGTCTTTGGCGTTTACCCAGTGCCATTAAACCGGGTTTATGTTTAGATTGTTTGCTACTGAGCTTGTTTCTGTAGCTTTTCGCATAAATATTGGGTACAATTGTAGGGTCAATACACATTTTTGAGGTCATTTCTATCTGCAAATTCCCATTGATTGGTTTACATCCCGATTGTGTAGCTTCTACTTTTAACATATAAATGGTGGGGTAACTTATCTAAACCGGAAAACTTAGTGTAAATGGTCTGGCGCAGACGCTATATTTTATTCAATCATAGATTGACAATTTCCATCTGTTTTACTTGAGCATCAGATAAAAGAATGTTGAAAATGTCTTTATTCATTGCACACGACACAATGAAATCATATCCATATTAGTCATTTGTTCAGAACCACATCGGGAAAAATAACATCATTCTGAAGGCTCTAGTAGACTCCAATTCAATGAACACTTGTGCCAGTGACCACTCCAATGGGTTACTTCCATCATTTAACGGTAAAGCAATTTTAATTAAGGTATGGTTTTACATTTTACTGACCGTTTTAAGTCGGTACATAACAGAACTTGATAAACATCCCTTTTTTAATTTTATAAGGTAAACATGTACTGTGTAGTTTGTGGAGATTTGTGTCTGTTGTTCCATGTGTTTGGTTTGTGATTGTTTGTTTTTGTGTTCTATGTCTTTGGCGTTGATCCTGTGCCATTTAATGGGGTTTATGTTTAAACTTTCGCCTACTGTGCTGGTTTCTGTAGTTTTTTCAAATAAATAGTGTTTGTAGTGCATGTATGTGGTGTAAGTTATTTTTTGGTGTATGCATTTGCAAATGTGATGTTAATATGTTCATGTCTATAGTTCATTATCGTATAGGTCCTTGCTTTGCGTCCCTAAATAGGTTTATTTTTGAATATCCGACAACTCGACTTGTCCCTGTATTTTTCATTGTTTAATTGGGAATAAAGAATGCAAATTCAGGTCTTCCGGCGTCCATTATTATGATCCGGGCCTTGATATCGCGTATGTAAAACCAAATGCCAGTCGCTTACGCCACGGTAATTTGTTGTAAAATGCACATTTTTCTACCGATAAAGACCAGCTTTTGCTCATTAGCACCCCCGTACACTTAATTTATGCAATATTCAGATCTTCATTTTTTAAATCCAGTAGTTCCATTGTAATAAGATTCAAAATGTATGTATCAGGATTTGTTCAGAATGTTTAAGAAGTGTCTGTTTATTCAATGCGCAGCAATTAAAGATTAAAATTAATTTTATTCAGTTTGAAAGATCTTCAGGGTTCTTATTTGGTAAATAAGGGCAATCTTCTCTAATCTTGGGTCTTCTGGATAAAATAAAAGCTTTCATAAAAGTTCCGCCAGCGCTAACACCTTCTTAAGTCTTGGATTCAATTTGATTATGTAAAAATAGCATCTAAACGTTTTGTTAGAATTATTCTGAAAGTGTTGTTGGATTCAAAATAGTGTGCATGTCAATGTTAGCAGGGTCATGTTTACGAAGTTATTGTATTATATGTTTTCCGGCGTTCTATTTTATTGTAAGTGATATCTGACTGATTTAAAACAGAGATCTTACATTTTGATATCTGAACTGTTTCAAAATTACCGCCCATTTAGCTGTCAAAATAAAACGTCAGCGTACATTTAGCTTGGACACCTTATCAATGACGCCATCTCCGGAACAGTTTGACTTCATCAAGATTTTAACACTTTTCTATAAATAAATATCAATTAACGTCATTTTGAATCAGTTTAAACCATAAATGTTTAAAAGAATAAGGGTTATTTTCAGTGGGACTTATCATCTCACTCAATGAAATACAATTTATATCCAACTGACACAAACAAGTATCCTCTTCATAAGACGTACTTTAAGGGATAGTTGTAGAAAGGATATGCTAACTGTATTCTCATATATCCCCAGTGTTATATTTAAAGTTGAAAGTAGCATAAATAGGAAAATGAATATCTTTCCCGTCACCCTTCTGGCCGTTACAGATAATATGGAATAAAAACTGGCGTAATTTCAACTGCGGCATTTGGCAATGGTATCAATTGAATCATCTCTGTTCCTGTAGAAAGTGCTGGTAGTTTACACATGTTTGATGCTTACATTTCTGAGGCGAAGGTAATTATGTTTGAGCAAGCATAGGCTGCTAATCCGACATAACTGATCAACCTTCTGAACTATTCTCCAACAGTTGTCCACGGAAATATTTCATATATATAATTCTGCTTGTGAACATAATTGTTGCAACTTCTGCTTGCTTACAAAATGATTGTAAAATACTTCATGTTCACACAATGGTATCAAAATTCTGCTTGTTCACACAATGGTTGAGAAATACTGCTTGTTTACACAATTGTTGCAAAATTCTGCTTGCTTACACAATGATTGAAACATACTGCTTGTTCACACAATGATTGAAAAATATTGCTTGCTTACACAATGATTGAACAAAACTGATTGTTTACGCAATGGTTGCAAAATCCTGCTTGTTTACTCAATGGTTGAAAATGTTGATTGTTTGGTTGAAAATTCAGCTTTCTTACACAATGGTTTCATTTTATTCAAATATTACTTCATATATTTTTTATTCGTTTCTCTCGATATCTACTTAAACTGAATTGCAATGGCCACATGTATGATAATCGTATGAAGCACCATTGTAATATTGTTTCGTTACAGGTGGCTCGGATGTATAGCAAACAACGTTTATTTGATATGATTGATATGTATGTAATTCATACATAAACGATGCGTTATATGAAAACATATATGATATTACCTAACGAATTCTGGGAATTCTCAAAATATGCACGTAACAAACGATGCATTTTGGATTTTGAGGACAAAAGAAATATCTCCTAAAATCTATTTACTATGCAAATGGCTGCGCGAGTTATTCGCAGTAATACTGACGAATTTGTACAATAATTTAAGTAAATGTCTTTTGTTACATACAGGATTTCTGTCGGGGGCGTGATTGATATTACATGTTTCATTGGGGAATGTTCTTATATCAGAAACATGGCTTTAAATGGCAGTATTGGCTATTTCTTTCGCTGTAAATCATCATATATACAATTACTGACATAGTTACTGTCTCTGCAAAATATGGCTAAGCTGTCGGGTCTACAAAAAATAAGGACCAGCCAATAAGAACTAAATGTGGAAAATGGTTGTAATGCAATTCGCGTCATATATCGTATTTATGCTGGCACAGGTCAGTGGTAGAAAACAGGCAACAATCACGAAGGGATTTTATATGTGTGTAGTGTGTGACAATTGGAATCCTTCTGCAGCACTTGATTGTATTACACATAAAAATATTGTTATACATCTTTTAATGTTTGTATTTTTCGCCATTAAGTACACTATTCTGCTGCACGGATCTTTGCAATTCTGCTATAGAAATGTGCACTCTCATATAAAATGAACAGCTCTAATCAGATATTATACCAACTCGACATTACTGACAATAAACAGACATTGTATGATAACATATCAGTAATACTACCAAATTTCAAGTAAATGTCACTTGTTAGGAAGTTTCTGCAACTGAATTAATTTAATAACATTCACATACACATACAAACTCTTGGAATTTCATAAAGATGACACACGGCATTGACTGAATTATAACAATAAACGAAATATATGATTTCATTGGTCATTAAGGTCATTTCACGAATATAGGACGTAATCCCCGCGGAAAAATCCTCCTACTATCTCCTACTATCATTTCTTTGCAAATTATATTTTGGGTCGGCCATAGAACCGGAATTCTTTTTTTTTGGATTACGTGTCGTCTGCAGCAGTGGTATTTGGACCAGCCGGTCATTTACGTTTTAAGGACACACATACATACCCAGTTAAAATCGGTGTTTGATTGGATAACACACGAAAATATCTAAACGCGTCATTACATTTGAATTGTCCAACAAAGTTGTTGAACAGAGTTGAGCTTTAATAAGCACAAAACGTCCGGTAGAAATTACACCCAATTGCAATTATCGGTTATATGGTCATACTTTGAAAAATATATTTACTTTAAAAGACAATTCATCGTTCTGTTCGGTTCAAAAGCATAACATGTAAGCTCTTTTATCTATTACATGGACGTTGAATCTGTTGTTAACGTCGAATCAATGTTCTCAGTTTCTTGGTCTACTTCTACGCATATTTGTTATTATCAAAGAAAATCAGACCCAGCCCCATATAAATTCTGCCCAACGGAAAACCAGATAGAGAGGAATAACTACAGTTTCCTAAATATATTAAGCAATTAAGCAACGAATTGCAAAACTTAGTTTAATAAAATATCCTTCAGTTGCAAACACTGCACATGCCAGGCGATAACAGCTTTTTAGTAAGTCGTTTCAAAACACCGTTCACATTTAAACAGTCTATTTACATAAAACACAGATTTACGTACAAAATGCATCGCGATTATCACTTCGGTCTGGGTATAAATTGCAAAACTGCTCAGTTTCCGTCTGTTCAAAGGCTTTGTCTGTGAACGGTTTTGAAGTTCTCTTCAAATAGAACACTTTATGTGCAGTAACTGTCTTGTAATAAAAGAAGAAATCAGAACCTACATTTTATGTGAGTTCATTGCTTGTCAAATAAGCAAACTTATGATCTGACAATGATACATAAATGTATTTTAAGTAAAAATACCGGCAATAAATCTAAGCAGGCTTAATGGCATTGGATCGTAAATCAATTGAAACAATTACTAAAAAAGCTCTTGAACACATTATTATACATACAATAACAATATAATTTTCCAATTTTTATCAAAAGATCGTTAATAAAATACTAAAATAATAACATTCTGTATTTCTAAATGTTGCATATCTACCAATTTATTTATGAACCCCCTTATGACAATAGCCTCGGGCTTGTCCACTTCCTTTTAAACATAATTAGTGTACACCATTAAAGCACTGTTATGAACTCATCATCAGAAAATGTTCATGCATGTACACAGTGTAACCGACACTTTGTCCCCTTCAATGTGTATGTCTTGTCAGCAGCAGTGGTCTAAACAAACGTAGTTATCCTGGAACCAGCCGACCTTTTCCGTATCTTGGACACGATTAAGTTAACAGTATGAAGAAGTGAATGTGTATATAAAGAACTAAAATAATACAATTGCTAGATTCAACTGACGTTTCCGTACAACATAATGAAATTGGTTGTTTGTATGTAATATGTTCATCTACGCATTATCTTAAAAAAAGGAATTGAAAGTGTACATTGCAAGCACAACAATATGCATTGAAAGTAACAATAATAATTATGGAAGAGGTGTTTTTGCTTCGTTGTAAACCTAAACAATTTATATAAAAAATGGCACAAGTTTGTGCTTGCGTAGGTTCGCACTTGTATATACACTAATAGTAGAATCAATTAGTTTGAAAAAATCATATTGTAACCAGAGCAGACTCTACAAATGTTTCGTAGAATATATGTTGTTTTAGACATCTTATATTTCTAAATGTGATAATACTACTTATTCCAGAAGCAATACACAACAAACAGGTTGCTAGCATATCCCAACCATAGATATATAGTTGAAGGTTAGGTAATGGTCACGAAACTTCTGTGTTGTATAATCTTTCTGGTGTTTTATATTAATGTACCATGAAGATATATAAGATTTCTCATTGTGTTAAAACAGACAATCCAAGTTTTGATTTTAGTCACCCTTTTAAATTTTGCCGGTTTTGCTATCAATATCAAAAGGCAGTGTGCATATAGCTTAAACAAAATATCGACGCCATTTCCAGAACACCTTCACGACATTTTAGCATTTTTTTACACAATCTTCAATCGATTCCGTCATTGTGATTCTGTTTAAACGATAAAAAAACAGTGGGACTTAAGTATTATTTCATATTGTAATTACCAAAAAAGCACAAATCAGTTTTAATGCTTACGCAATGAATTAGAATTGATATCCTTCTAAAACAAACACGTATCTTCTTAATAAGACGTACTTTTAAAGCATGTGGTGAACAGGATATGTTAACCCCTTTTTATTATATCCCTAGGGGTGAGCAAATAGCTGTAAGTGTAACAATAGGAAATGAATATCTGTCCCGTCTACCGTCTTGCCGTTTCCGACAATATAAGCTTAATTTTGACGTACATTCAACTGCAGTACTTGGCCAAGTTATCAAATGAATCATATCAATTCCAGTAGAAAGTGCTGCTGATTTACTCATGTTCGATACGTACATTTCTAACTTTCTTGTTTGAGCACGCATTGGTTCGTACTGCGACATTGACGTGAATAAAACATCTCATAAATCAAATTACTGTTCATAATACTGTGGGAGCTGATAACAATAATAATGACCAATTTGTACACTAAATGTAGTAAATGTCTTTTGTTACATACACGATCACTGTCGTGGGCGAGATTGATACTTTGATACACTATTGGGGATTATTTCTATATCAGAAACTCGTCTTTTAATGGCTATATTGGCAATTGACTGTGCTGTAAATCGTGATTGTGGAGATCTGTAATCGCTCAAGATTGTTCAATAGATACAATTACTGACATAGTAAAATGTGTCTGTAAAATAAAGCTAAGATGTCGTTTCAACTAAACTAACGGACCAGTCCATAAGAAATAAATTTGGAACTTGGTTGTAAATCGATTAGCGTCAAATATTTTATCGATGCTTGCACAAGTGGTTAAGAACATGCAACATACATGAAGGAAAATTATGTGTGTAGCACATGCTAGCCAGTTGAAATCCGTTTGTAACCCTTGCATCCAATAAACATGTTGCTTTCTTTGTATTTAAATGATTGTTTTACATGTTGGTATTAATTGTATTTTTGTACATTTTCGGCCGCGCGGGTCTATGCGTTTCTGGTATATAAATGTTACGTATTTGTCTGTTCTATTTAATGTACAACCATTTATTAAATTATCAGCACTATTAAGGTTCTATACGAACTCGACAGTGAAGCTTTCAGTGAAAATTAAAACACAGTGTATGAGAGTTATTATAGATGAAGTACAATGTCACTTCAGGAGTAGACCCCCCCCCCCCCCCCCCCCCCCGAAAAGAACCATCGTCATATGCAAGACGAACTCTTTCACCCATGTTTTAATGGTGTTAATTCGTACCAGTAAAATGTTATCTTATTCATAAGTTTATTCGAATGTAAAATTTCAAATCCTCATGTAAATGTATCATGCCACGATTTTTCCATAACCATTCTGTGCGTTGGTATCACATATAACGAACCAATATCCGACATTAACGTGACATACACCTATTCATTATACTCTCTGTGTTGTCATTCAGTGTTTAAAAAAATCTTTACTGATAATTTTCACTGTATTGTGACTCAGTGTTTAAACAAACTTTAATCATAATTTTCACCGTGTTGTTACTCAGTCTTTAAACAAACTTTAGTCAATCTGATTTCAATTAAGCTCAATATTGAATTCAAATTGATCATATACTTTATTCTTATGACGTAACTAATATTATCTGTAAGAATTGTTTTAAAAGCTGTTTTATTATTTCCATTTAGAAAATGAATCTAGTTCGGTTATATGCTGTGTTTTTGTGGGATGTCCGGTTATTTTACGACATCAACGGACTATCCACGAACGCCGGCACTTTTGAAAGAGTTTTTATGGTCAGGCTGAAAGACTTCGCCTTTTGTTTGATTGAAATATCTTATAAACCACAAAACACGTATAGGTTTTGCTTTTTTATTCAAGTATGACTCATTGTTTCAGGGCTTAATTAATTATTCCAATCCTTACTCCTATATCTTTCAGCCCGCAGTAAAGTTGTGTTCCATTACACTCGTGTTACACTGACCGTTTCAATGCGAAAATCTCATCATTTATTCATAAAGCTACTTTGATGCGTGTGCTTTTTGTTTACCGCGTTTTTATTTATTTATGTTTTGTGTAGCCATTCGTCGCCAAACTTCATTGTCAGTTTGGCCCATGCGCTGTGCCCAAAAAGGGCTTTTTTAATTTTAGACCACTGGGGTTGATCACAATAGTACAGGTCAGCGCTATGAAGAAATTTCTGAAATTTTAAACAGGCTCCCTAATTATATTTAAGGTCGGCAGCAGAACATGGATTTTTCACTCTTTCTCCGATTATATCTGCACCAGTGGTCCTCGGACGAGCCGGGGATTTCTTTTTGAAGGGCACATGGTAGTTACCAGTAAGAATCGGTGTTGTATCGGATAATGAACCAAAATGTTTAACAGTTCAACTCACTTGAATTGTTAAACAAACGTGTTGAAAATAAATAGTTCGTGTAGAATTTGTACATCTATATACAAGTATACTTGAATGTTTGAAAATGATAAAGAGCACACTGTTTTTAAACGTAGATGCTTTAGCTCATTCATTTTCAAGGTCGTGATTTTGTTTTAAATAATCTTAATATAATTCGATAGTAGATTAGGCAGGATTTAGGGCTAAGATGGGAACTACCAACAATATATTTGCTTTGCATGGATTAATAACTCATTTTATTAATCAAAATAAGCAATTATTCTGTATGTTTATTGATTTAACTAAAGGTTTTGATTACATTGTAAGGGAAAATCTTTGGTTTAAAATAAATAGACTTGGTATTCGGGGTCATGAATATACAAGAGTTAAGCTTCAGAACGACATAGGTACTATATTCGAAAGTCATCTAGGGTTGCGACAAGGTGAATGTCTTTTGCCAATATTGTTTTCTCTTTATATTAATGACTTGGAAGAAACACTTTATCTTAAGGGGGCAAAAGGGGTAGATACTAATTTATTGAAATATTTCTTACTTATGTATGCAGACGATATTGTATTTTTTTGCAATTTCTGCGGAAGAACTCCAATTTAATCTTGATATACTAGGTGAGTACTGCAAACAATGGAAATTAAAAGTTAATATAAATATAACAAAAGTGTTAATTTTTAGAAAAGGTGGAAAAGTGCCTAGTGATCTGGAGTTTTTATATGACGATGCCACCATTGAAATTGTTAATAATTTTACGTACTTAGGAATAGTTTTTACAACAGGAGGATCGTTTATGCAGGCCATAAAAACCTTAGCTGGTCAAGCGCAAAATGCGATATACAAATTAAGAAAATACTTAAATGAATTCGTTAATATTACTCCATAACATAAATTGAGCTCTTCGATAAACTTATTAAGCCAATTTTGTTGTATGGGTCTGACGTATGGGGATCTATTAAAATAATTCATATAGAAAGGATACATACTCAATTTATCAAATATATACTATCTGTGAAAACTAGTACACAAAATGATATTATCCCAGCAGAGACCGGTAGACTAGATATTCAGACACACAGCACTATAAGCATGATTAAGTACTGGTTTAAGGTTATTTGTTCTCCGGAACACAAATACATTAATCTTATTTATAAACTCATGTTAGATGATATTGAAATTCGTCCCTTAAAACATAACTGGGCAACACAGGTTAAAAGTGTTCTAAGCTCATTGGGTTTCAATCATGGCTGGTTAGTACAAGGTGTAGGAGATTACACGAGTTTTCTATCACTTTTTAAACAAAGACGGATAATTGTGTTCAAAACCTTCGTAGTAGGCTCACTGAATCTTCTAGGGCATTGTTTTATAGAAATATATTTGGCTTTGATTTTCAGTTTTATTTAAAATGCGTTAATATTGAAAAATATAGGATTGCTCTCAGCAAATTGAGGTTATCATCTCATAGATTAAGTATTGAAACAGGTCGATGGAACCGTACAGATATTGATAATAGGATATGCCCATCTTGTAACATTTTAGAAAATGAATTCCACTTTCTTTTTGAATGTAACATGTATACAGATATTAGACAAAGATACTTACCTCGATACTATCGCCGTCATCCAAGCATGTATAAAACAATTGCGCTTTTTATGTCGAAGAATGTTAATGTAGTTAAAACTCTTGCAGTTTTTGTATTTAGAGCTTTTGGAATAAGGAGAGAGGTAACTAGGTAGCGTAATAATTTATAAAGAGTTTAAGCCTTGAATTTAAACGCATATTACTTTCATTTCTTTGTGTGTATAGTTTATCTATGTGCTATACATGCTCGAATACTAATGTTTTTACATTTAAACTATTGACTGTGATCGCCATATAAATATATGTATGAATATGTATCAGCTTTTGCAATGATCAAGGGTCATCGACGTATTTCATTGAAACCATGTATTTTGAATGTTTGAAATGAAATAAAATCATCATCATCTTCTTCTTCTTCTTCTTCTATCATTACCAGGCGAAGTCCGGCAGTGTGTGAACAGACAGTAGATCATGTTTTTCTTCTTCTGTGTATATTTATATTGCTAAAGGAACAGTCAGAGATGAACTACGAGGGTTTAGGAGATTTCGTAAGCACTTTTCTTGAGAGCAACGAACTGCAAAACAAGTAAGATTTAAAGAACCCTCAATTGCAAAATGTTGCCAAGCTCAGAAGGAAAATCTATTTAGAAAGTGGCTTCTTTGGGTCGTTTTTTGTTACCAAAGACAGCTAAGAAAAATCACCGTTCATATTTTATCAGTAAGAATGCATAAAACACAGATTTAAGAACAACATGCATCGTCATTTACACTTCGGTCTTGGTATTAATTGTAAACAGTGCTCAGTCACCGTCTGTTCAAATGCTTTGTTTGTGAATGTTTCTGACCTTGACTTCAAACGTTTAACTACTGAGCTTGATTCTGTAGTTTTTCATATAAATATTCAAGTGAAACACCTTGCTAGCAGTTACTAGCAGTACAAAAGAAATCAAAACCTTAATGTTTTCATTCATTTCCTGTAAAATATGCTCACTCATGATTATATTACAAAATAGTATTTTAAGGAATAAACAACAGCAATAATCTCTTACGCACCATATTATTTTGTCCCATTAGCCAATTATAATAATGCGTTAGATTTAATGCTTTGCTAAGGCTTCCACATATCAATGAAACGTAAAGCGATGAATTAACACTTTTTATTAAAGCAAATTTTAATGACGCTTTCATTGCATGTTAACTTTAATCATGCTATTTTGAAGTTTATATTTTTATATTTTGTAAGAGCGCCGAGTTGCAAGCCCCAAGCAAGCTGGCTTACTACAATCACGGTCGGTTGTTATAGTCTAAATTATTGTTTTTCCAGAACGCAGTTCCTGTTGGTAATATATATTGACACCTTTCAATAAATCTAATAATAAAGCTCATGGCCTTTCGTTACTTTGTAATGGGTGAAAACATTTCTGTATCGAAAAATAACTCATGTTTAGTCAAACATTGCGTTACGTTATAACACTGTGCATGATTTACATATTTCTTTCCAAAAGCTGCACTGACTCAGAAATTCACCAACAAAAAAAAACTAAAAAAAACTACAACATTACATATCGAATATTCATATCATTTCGAATTGAAATCCAAATGCCTCACCTGCTTGCACGTTGATATGAGGCTAATCATGCATTATATTCATTCTGTTCAAATGATGCTTGTCTTTGGGAAAATCACTTTAATGAGGCACCTTGCTTGCAAGTGCGGAATCATTTTCACCTTCATTTCTTGTTAGGTATTCGTCGTTCTTGCTAATTTCCGATTAAACGCTTAGTCAACATACGCATTGTCAGGTGAAACTATTCATGTGAAAAAATAAAAGCCATAAGTCTCTAAAATCAATATAAATATTAATGATTTCATAAAGTAAAATTAGCTCTTGATTTAAAAAAGACCTGTGTGCGTTTTTTTTTCTTTTTACAATTAAGGCTCTTTCTCTGGAGATTTGATCTTTCAGCAACACTTACTATATTGAAAGCAGTATAAAATAAACCAAAATCGTTCATTGCTGTTTCTTTTCATTACGTTTACTGATGATTCAATGCCGAGGATCCGTTCTCTTTCTTGTGTTTATTCTTTCTTTGATACAAATGCACTGTGGATTAAAAATTATGATAGAAAACAAGTTTTTTAGGAGACGTTCATGAAAACGAAGCTTGTTATCTTGTGTGGCGTTGCACTCTAGCGTAAACTAATTCTTGGTTACAAATTGAATGTCACACTTATTGAACCTCTCTGAAATCCATTACAATTTATTACTTCAACTAGACTTTTATATGGTTAAATTGTTCAGTATAAACAATAAAGAGCATAATTGTAATTGGTTGTTTGCAGATATTTCCTCCTAATCCTTAAAGGAAAGTATTCAATATCTGTGTAGTAGTATATATAGATATAAGCTAAATCACAGTCAATTAAAGACATGTAAATACTATTCACTTAGACTATAAACAATGTTTACTGATCTCTAGCTTTCAAGGTTGCAAAAGCACTCATTAGAATGTACCACTACAGTTGAAGACATAAATGCACATTTTCACACTAAAATAAGTAAATACCATTGTACATGAAATCCATTTATTAATGGGGTTTTAAATTTATATTCATGTATTAAATATACAAACATAAATAAAATTACCGAAACCATAACTTAGATTACATAACAACTCTGAAATTGATCTCATTAGTGAGAGGAAACACCCTATTTATGAGAGGATTTATTTATCTGGAAATATGTCAGGTTTCAAGAAGAGGCATGTTGTCATAATAGTTTTAAATATCATTTCATTCGTGGAATAAAATGTATACCATTTGAATCTGTCAAATTATCAAATGCGTTGGATTTTAAGATCTTGTGTCTGAAGAGAATTTCGCACTTATCCTGGAATGTCTTCTATCAAATACAAGGGTTTAACGGGTTGGCGGGTGCCATTTTGTTCCGAAGTGAAAACATGTGGAATGACGTCACAAAACAAACGTTATCATGACATAACTCCAACGATATTACTAAAGATGTTAATACGAGTTACGTCCCTGTTAAAGAAAGTATACTAATGTATTCCTGCTAAAAACGGCATTATAGTCTATAACTTATAATCATGCTTATTGTTAACAAAAAAAAATTCCGATAACGCGCATTATATTTTGACAGTTCTCATTGAACCCTTTACGACATGTCGCTAACGAAAGTTTAATTAAAATGTAAGAGCTATGTATCGTGTACATTTCGCTTTTTTACTAAATAAATGAATTTGATATTGACAGAGCACTTTGCACTGACACATATGTTTCTATAAAATGTTAAATCGAATAACGGATAAGATATTGACTCAACTGACAAACACATACATATATGCTATAAGATATTCCTTGCAGCCTGTAAGCAGTATTGTCGGTACCAAAAGTTGTGTCTTAAGAGAAAGGTGAAAGGAAAATGAACAACAGATGCAAAAGGTTTTTTTTGGTCCAAGATTTTATACATTTTATACATGTGATTGTTTCGTAAACATGTTATATTGGAATATTCAACATGAATCAATTCAAATTATCTTGCAAGTTTCTTGTGCACAAGTTTATTGAATTCTCAAGTATTGAATATATACATGTAACTATTACCACTCATTTATCATTGTTATGCCATGAACATAAAACATTCGAATTTAAGTTAGGTTTAAACTATATATGTGTTACAACACTTAAGAAGAACGGTGTATATGCTTATGAGTAACCGAAAAAACAACACTTGTCCGGTTTAGCGACCACAAAACAAACCCTCATACGCCTAGGCCGGTAATCAAAACCGGTACGCCTTAGTTAAAAGCAAATGTGCTTACCACTGCGTTGTCCGGACATGTTATTGAGTTTTGCCTGCAACTGTCCTTAACACAACAATTGTTATTTCTGATGTTTATTTGAATATCAAACTTCGACACAATGCTCGCTGAAGTAATATAGGTTTTATTGGCTGTTTAAGTTTCCAAATATCACGCAAACGGTTTTTGTTTAATAGTGTTTTACCTGTAGAATATTTAATATTTGATTCTATGGTTATGTGTTATGTCTTCGAAATCTCCTTATATGATAAAAATAATCTAGTAAACTCTTTTTACATTTGTATTAGAGTGTCTAGTTTTTATAAAACTATACTAACATGTTTACTTACATGAAATAATGATAACAAACATATAAAAACAACATAGATCACATTGATAACACTCGTCCTTGCCTTGTGTCTCTAAACAAGGTCTAAGTTTGACTTCTGTGATTGCCTCGTTTGTTCATTGTATTATCGTAAACATAAGCAGTATCATTTTGTAATAATATTCAATATTGAAAAACAATCAACCTAATTTCCATATCCTTATGTTTTGCTGATGACATGAACTATAAAACCTTGAACATATATGTTTGATTGTGAGAATGTTTACTACATGATAGACGAAGATATCAACAAAGTACAACTGAATACGCTTACATAGAGTTCAAAGCTATGAACTAAGGGTGAACTAATTATACTTAGGCTGAAATGTGTAACTGGAACTGTGCTCTCCGTTATGAAGTGTCGTCTGCAGCAGTGATATAAACATATGATTGATCATTTTCGTAACCGGTCATTTCCGTCTTCAGAGGACAACCTATTTGCATGTAAGGAATGTTGTGTGGTTGAATTGATAAAGCTGGTTGACTCATTTTTGAAGTCCCTTAAAGAATAGAAATGGATGACTTTGTATACACTTTTGGATTATTCCTAAAACGTGAAATGAACGAGTATACTGCATACACAAATTAATAGGAAGTAGAAAAAGCTATAGCAGATCATTTTTTGTCAGAAGCTTTCGCGAGAAACATACTTTATTTTTACATCAAAATATTCATCGTCTTATTTTGACCATGACACACCAAAGATATATCCATTAAAGGAACCCATTGAAGTTTTATAAAATCTGTGAACGAGTCCCTTTAAATGATGAATGCAACTATAAATATAACACCAATATTTCGTTTACTTATTTCTGCGATCCTAATGTGTTCAACAGAAATATAATATAAATCCTAAAATTTAATCATGTTATCATCTAATGTTGCTGAAATTAAAGGTGCCTCTACATATTTGTACCATGCAATTAATAAAAGAAAAGTAAGACTTAACAAATGAAATTTTAAAATCACTATCCATATTATAAGCATATTACTTTATATTTGTTTCTTAATGTTTTATTGAACTGTTGCACACAATTGTAAATTATAAATTTATACTTTATATCTGTATATTGTAATTGACCGTTGGCCTTTAAAAGGTCATTGTCATTGTCATAAATGTAAGCAATAAATGTACATGTTATTTGTGCGTCAATGATAAGTCAATTAAGATACTCGTAAATATACTGTATGACTTTATATGAAACTCTCCATGAAAACGACCAAACTCATCACGATGATTATCAATAATTTAGTAACTTTAACGGTTTAATTCCGTTAAAAGCGTCATATATTGGAAAGTACCTATCATACCTGATAAACAGTAGATAAGACCTATATTTATAGCAGTTAAACAATACACCATAACAATGAAGCATTAACAATGACAGTGAAGCATAAACTATAACAGTTAAACCATAAAATATAGCAGTTACACCATAAACAATTACAGTAAAACCATAAAATATAACAGTTAACAATAAACTATAACAGTGAAGCATAAACTATAACAGTTAAACCATAACCTATAAAAATGAGGCATAAACTATAACAGAAAAGCATTAACTATAACAGTGAAGCATAAACTTTAACAGTAAAGCATTAACTATAACAGTGAAGCATAAACTATAACAGTTAAACGATAACCTATAACAGTGAGGCATAAACTATAACAGTGAGGTATAAACTATAACAGTGAAGCATAAACCATAACAGTTAATATTTATGTGGAAAACTACAGAAACAAGCTCAGTAGCAAAAAGTTTAAACATAAACCCGGTTTAATAGCAATGGGTAAACGCCAATGACATAGAACACAAAACACATACACAATAACGTTAAACCATACACTATTACAGTTACACCATATCATGTCAAAGATGAAACATAAAATAGATTCTTGAAATAACCTTTAAAATAGGAATTCATCAACAAGTAAGAAAATGATTAAGGCGTTTTATTATTTTCTTAACATTATGTTTAGAATACCAAGCTACATTAACCCTTCTCATTGTGAATATAAATTGTTAAAAATAGTTATAACAAAAGATATCAACACATGACATAACCCGGAGAGTTAGTACGATAAGTGTAGTTCGAATCAAAGCTTAATGTCTGCTTCCTTATTTCTCTCAAATGCATACAACAATGGCTGAAACGAGGAAATAAGTTCAATAACTTGAAAAACACGGAAATTGATTTAATACTGCAAATCCGGGAGCAATAGAACTATTGCTTCCATGGGAAATAATTTTCAATTAATTTTGACGTTTTTTTTGGCTGATAGTATGATAGCTGCAGGAAAAACTAAAACTAAAAACAAGCTATCATGTTCTATGAAATGAATGGAGCTACGGAACCAGTTTTAAAATGTACTTAATGAAAAATAGGTTCATGCCATCATCGGTTCGTTCTACAAAGACTCTATTTAATAGGTTACTAAGTGCTTGTTATCTACAAAATTTTATATTTAAATCGAATGACTTTAGAAATACCAAATATGTTATTGCGTACGTATTCACTTCTGTCTATGTTTTTGGAATGAACTCACATTACACTACAATACCGACCTGTACGGTAGTGTTACACAATAATTTTGTTATATTGCTACGACCCCTAATATGGAAACTGTCCTTCACTTATGTAGACATTTACTTACACTTAACCACAATGTCTGCATGTATGGTAGTTGTTCATAATTCTATTATAAAATTGTTTTTATACAAGTGTTTTGGATTTGTACAAAAAGCGAATTAATATATAGTTTGAAAGTTTTGATATATATGAACGCATTCATTTAAATATGACCCGTTTTCTGGAATAATATATATTTCTTTACCTGAAATTCTAACGAAACGATGCCTTTTTTAGGAGAAAAAATCTCTCATATAATCAATTTACTATGCAAACTGTTGTGTTAGCTGAGCGCAGTAATACTTACATATCTGCGCACTAAATTTAGTATATTTCTTTTGAGGCATAAACGATTACACGATAACTATCATGGTCGAGTTTGCCTATTTGTTGCTTTACTGGGGAATGTTCTTACAACAGAAACACGGTTTTTTAATTGGCTACATTTGCAACCAATCATCATTTTGGAGAGCCATGATCGCTCACGAGTGTTCCATAGGTCCAATAACTGGCGTTGTAAAATCTTTCTGAAAAATGAACTAAAGATGACCGGGAAACTAACTGACCTTTTTGGGGTGACAGTTCTATCAGAAATAAATCGGGAAGTGGTTGTTGGACAATAACCTTCAAAAATCGAATCAATAATTCCACAAACCCTGCGTACAGAATAGAAGACACACATGAAAGGGTATGATGTTTGTAGTGCATAATAGAAAGATTATACCCGTCTGCAACAATTGAGTTAACATGTAATTATGTTTTTGCTCGTTATTTCGATTTTTTAAAGCTTATTCTTATACATTTATGAGTGTTTATTATGTGTCAATTATGTACATTTTTAAGTCGCACCAGTCTATGAAAGTTTGGTATAAAAATGCTCTGTTCTATTCTGTTTAGATATGACTTCATCTGATATACTTAATAATAGCCTTTATACCCTGGGGCAAAGCAAGGAATATTAAGCTCTTTGGTCTGAAGAAATTTAACATTTTTTCAAGACGTTTCTTAAACTTTATTTACGGGCACACACATTCACAGGAAGTCCTTTTTCCCATACAGATTGTAGACAATATTGATAAATCTACGATATAAAGCTCTTTTGTTTGGAGTACAAGGTCAATTCAGGAGTAAAAGAGACACCCCCATCCCGCCCTCAAACAAAATCCCTCTATATCCCTACTATCATTTTTATGAGTACAAATGTTATTTAATTTACAATTTTTCAAAATATGTATAACTAAATGTGTAATCCTTACCATTTCATTAAATGTATTAGGCTACGGGAATAGCTTTCTATTATTTATAAACCTCTTTTTACCCGTATTCAGTAATTGTTTTTCATTACCAATGTCTGTTTATTGGTATCACATATTCACATAACAAACATCAATTGCCCACATACTTCTCGCTCAAGTGAAACGAACCGATTCATAATATTTACTGTTGTTTTTGGTGCTCAGTCTAAAAACAACCAATCCAAAACCTGCTTTGAAAAAAACAAACCGCAGTATTCATATTATACTTCAGTATTACTGTTACATAAATAGTACTTTCTAAAATAAAATAGCAATAACCACTTGTTAAGATCTATGTAATTGTTTTATCACAGAACTCGTAAGTAATTTTGTAAGGTTTCTTTTTGTGTTTTGGTGTATGCACGTTTGTTTACGACGCCATTGGACTATCCAAGGACGTCGACACTCTTAAGATAGTTGCATAGTTAGTGTGCTCTGTTTCTTGTTACATGAACAATGATTCAGTTGTAACCGCATAATCTATCTTGATAATGTTTTGGTTTACATTTGTGTAAGTTTATAATAAAACCACCCCTATATATTTCGCTCAACGCAAATCGAGTGAGATAGAAACAACGAGAGTTTTGCAGATATATAAAGCAATTATCTTCAGTGCATAAAAATGCAAAACTAAATAATATAAATATATATTTTAATTAGAAACACAACAGGAGCTAAGCTGTTCAAACAAATTCGGTTAATCTAATCGCTTCTTTGCTTCTATTCAGTGATATAATATTTCTAATCATTAACCCAGAACAAAAGACAAGTGAGGGAAACGAACACTGTTTACATTTTACCAGTAAGTATGCATGAAACACATTTTATAAAAACAAAATATATTGTTATTTACATTTCGGTCTAGGTCCCAATTTGCAACACTGCTGATTATCTGTCTGCATAAAAGCTTTATTTGTTAATGAATCTTTTGTTGTTTTCAAGGAGTGCACCTGGTGTGCAGTAACTGTTATGTATTCACGGACGAAGTGTTCCGATTTGTTTTGTCTGCAGTTTCATTGTCTGTCAAATAAGTTCACTTATGAGCTGGCAATGTAACATAAATAGTGTTTTATGGAAACACAACCACGTTTTTAAGTCGTAATGTTATGTTGTACCCTTAGCCTATTTATTTTACTGCGTTAGATTCTTTGGTGTGTTAAGCCTTCGAAACATCATTACATTATCAAGTGGTATCGCGTTAAGCTACTATGACATATCACCAACATGATTAAACTATATTACAAGGATTCATACTCGTGACTTAAATATTAAAATTGTTTCACTATGTGAGGGTTTTTATGTTCAACTTAGACAATTATATTATTTACACCTCCAAAAGATATTCTTAAATTCTTCTATTGCTAGAAGAACGTTTAAAATGAACATTATAAGAAAATGTTACTCGACTACATTGAGGGTAAGCCGTAACCATTTCCCTGCTCTCCTTGCCCATTTATGTGATATCAGCAGCAGTGGCCATACATACGAACTGATCGGAACCAGCCGGCCTTCTCCGCTAGTAACCAGTAAGGATCGGTGTCATACTTAATATGTAATCAAAATAAGAAATAGATCTTCCATTCAACTGATGTGTTTCTTACAAATATTAAAATTGGATGATTGTATGTAATATCTTCATAATGGCATTAACTTAGAACATGAATTGAACGTATTCAATAGGCATTCTTACTAACAATGAAAGACAAACATGTGTTTGCAGCGTTTAAAGTTAAACTATACGTCATAAAATCAGCAGTTTGTGAATGCATAGGACTAGGATTTTATTGAAATACTGACGTGAAAATACTTACGTGGAAAACTACTGAATCAAACTCAGTTCTCAAAAGTTTAAACATAAACCCCGTTTAACGGCACAGGTTATGCTATAGACATAAAACACAAAACAAAAAATTACCAACGAGAAATTTGAGACAACAGCACAAAACTCCACAAACAGCACAATGCATAGATATACTATATAAAAAAAACTAGGTATGTTTTTAAAGGATTGTTATGTACTGTTAGGTAATAGTTTGAAATTTGAAAATGATTGACCGCACGATGCAACCAAACATACTTATCTAGCTAAGTAGGTAGTGATATCCTTTTTAAACATATTTTGTTTCTTAATGGGTTACAATTTCCAGAATCCAATAAAAATAACAGAAGATAAGATGGAAATGGTTGCTTTCAGTGGGACTGTTCTTTTATCTTCCGAACAGCAATTAAATATAATTGATAACCAACTAAGACAACTAAGTATTCTCTTTATCATAAGTTTATCTGCAAATAGTGATAAAGACGATGTAATCCTTTTCATATTGGCATTGGTAGCTGTATGAACATTGTTTATAAACACCCTATTAATTTTATCACTGGTACTGTACGCGTTACCTTGTGCGTTACCTTGTTATATAAATGAATGTGTTTTTGATGCCTAGTATCAATTAAGTCTCTTCTTTTATACACAAAATTAAAATCCATGTAAAACGGCAGTCCGGGTTGGAAGAAAAACAACTGTTCATTTTCTTTTATTTTCACTTATCCAACTGTCGGTTTACTTTTAAATTCCGAGCGTCTGTTTTGTGTTCTGTGTTCATTATTTGCTAGACATAGTATTTACTGTGACTAAAATAAATAAAATAAATAAAGTAATAATAAATATAAATAAGTAAATAGAAGATTATGCTTCCTCTAGATTATAAATTTCAGTTGTAACTGAAATTGTCTTTACAGTAGAAATTTCAATCTAGAGTTTTGTGTTTCAAATTAACATATATGTTATTTACAAACATTGTTAAAATTAATAACACTATAGAGATAACATAACGACTGTTCAAGTGGTATTATCAGTGTGAATAAACACATTTATGTGAATTTATCTGCTATAACGCCGAGATTCAAGTACATACCTGCTATCTTAACAATTCGTAAATATCATTTCTTCGGGAAAATCAAACATTAACTTATGGGTCATGGGCAAATTACCAAGGCCTTTCCTTTTAATGCCCTTTTGTCTGAACAGAGATTCCCATTTCACAAGAAATTTCTGTAATTAATTCAGGTAATGTGATCATTATTTAAATGAAATACATTTATTTTTATTTAGAAACACAGATATTTTTGTTTCACTCACGAAGATAGTGTCTTTTAAGAAAGCAGTAGCACTTTTTTGCTGAAAAAAGTGCAAACAATTTCCTAGTCAAAATACCAATCAATTCAACTTAAATTATAATACTATTTTTAATGTGCGCATATCTATCTAAAACCCGAGAATTGCATACATCATGCGACTATAACTACACTTATAGCATTGCTTTTCAAAAAATAAGACTAATTCGGGTCGGGTATATACCTGTTTACCATTCGACACTTGTTTTGTTTGAGACCATGGTGTGTTTTGAATCTCAAACACTTCTTAATTACCGACACCAATCCCGCTCGAGTGAAATGAACCGATTCATAAGATGTTCTAGGAGGTTTACCCAACTCAGTTCTTCAACTACTTATATATGCCGTTTTCGAATTACATCAATCATGGCATTTTTGCAATCGAAAAATGAATTTTAGTCTATTCCGTGTAAATGTTGGTTGAGAGGTCTGTTATAATCTTCCTTTTTAAAATGTAGTATTATGTGTAAGGTTTTAGTGTGGTATTTTGTATTCGAACTCTTGTTAAATCAAAAAGCAAAGAAATACAGCTCTTCATCTATGTATCCAAATTGTTCTGTGTTTATATTACTATCGCACTATGTTTACTTGCATAAAGTACATAGAAATAGTTTAAGAACTTGGATGTAATTGATTCACATTGATACAAATAATGTCAGAATCAAGAGTTACACTATATCATATTATTTTATGTCAGCAAACATCCCTTTGTATATAATAACGTTCATATGTTCGTGAGCCCATTCTACAAATGACATGAACTAAAACAGTGGTCTTCATATACGAACGTATTATCCTTGTTTCAGCCAGATACTTAAGTTTCCAGGAAGCAAGTCAATTACCAGTAAGAATTAGTGACTGATTGAAGGAAAACAAATCTTCGACTCATTGACATGTCACTAAAAGGGATAACAATGGATTGTTTTGTATTAGCGTCAATATATAAAATGAACTGCATACTGGATACTTACATGTGTAAAACATACACTTATGTGTAATGGAAGAGTGGTCTTGCAAAAACGTATATTTAACACATGGTTTCATTAAATTCAAGTATATTCTCTCTTTGAGCATGACGGACAAACATTGTATGCACTAAAGGGGCATATAACGTTAAATAGGGTAAGACAAAAACTATTATAAGTCTTATCGTTGATAAAAATGTAAATATCTGTAATGAAACTGATGTAGCGAGAAAAGCCATGAACATATTAGGCTGGGATTTACAATATTCTGTTTGAATTGGTATTTGTCAGTTGTTGCTCGGTGTTTGATGTTAAAAAACAACAACAGCAAAATGATAAATTTTGACAAATTGCATTATGCATTGAAATGCAAAAAGAAAAGATTCACTATTTATATGAAGAAAAAAAACAGGAACAAGCTTATCAAATCAAAAAAATGAAACAGACGACGATGAGGCCGCTCATTCATGACTACCAGTTCAGAAACGGCATCAGATTTACGAAATAATGAATGCACTATTTATGATGCCGTTAACGTTTTTTCTAACTCTCTTAAATATATTGTATGACTATAAATGTGTTTCTCGATGCAAATGATCCAAACTTATTCACGCACATTGTAAATAATTGACAAAGTTTAATTTAATGCAAGTGAGACGTCGATTTACAAGGAGTAAGAACTCAAGCTGTAAGACGACAATTCACAAGCAATCAGTCGTAAATCAGTGTGACCTCAATTGACAGGCAGTGTGACCTTAATTAAATTTTAGTAAGACCTCAATCATATAGCCGTCAAAAAATACATACAGGCTTGACAATTTCATACCTCAATTTACAAGATTAAATCTTAACAGTAGGGCCTCAATTAAAAAGTATTAAGACCATAAGCAGTAAGAAACTTTAATACGGCCTCAATTTACATGGACTTAGACCTCAATGCATAAACAGTAACACATGAAGAAATAAGACCCCAAGCAATCTCAAGCAGTAAAACCTCATGGAACAAAGTTTAAAGCAGTCAGACTTTGAGTAGTAATACCTCACTTGATAATCAATAAGACCTCATTCGTAAACCTCAATTTGAAAGCAGTAAGACATGAAGCGTTAAAAGTCAAAATGTCATGTATTGAGTGGTTATATACAAGCCATTAAGTCTCACAGTTTTTACGCAGTAAACGCTCAATTACACGCATTAAACCCTAAAGCAGCTTAACCTCTATTTACAATTACTGAATATAAAGAAGTAATACCTCGACGAACAAGCATGAACAATAGGAAAAGCAGGAATACCTCAATTTTCAGGTAGTCAGACCTCAAACAGCATGGCATTTATTTACAAACATGCAGACCATATGGAATAAGGCCCCAATTTACAGGAAGATTACTTCGATTAACACCCAAAAATACCATAATTTACGAGCTGTTAGACGTCAAGCATTGATAAATCAATTTAGGAGCAGTCAGTTCAAAAGCAATACAATCACAATTTATAAATGATGCGACCTCTAACAGGACGACCTCCATTAGTAAACAGTCATAACTTAAGCAGTAATACATTAATTTACAAGCAGTCAGACTTCAATCAGTAAGACCTTATTCAAGTAGCAAACAATATGACCTGATCAGTAAGAACCAAATCTGCAAGCAGTAAGACTTCAACTTTCACGCGGTCATATTGTCGAATATAGAAGCATCATCATCATTATCATCATTTTGTTTTATGTGCACAATTATTTGTTTAACTTAATGTGTTATTAGCAGAAGAATTTCTAGGCAAATGCATTCTTATTAGTTTATGATTCATGAAAATCTATATAAGAGTGGTTTGGTGTAGTTTAATATTTTAATTAACAGTTGATGTCCATGCTTGAATTGCAGCACTCGATTTTGTACATGGATATTAGTGAAGGAGGTCAAACTGATATGAGGGCAAACACAAATATGGATAAGACTTGGGCATTCGTTAATGCCGAATGAAAAACAATACAATACAATATAAAACAATACAATACAATACAATACGTTTATTTCGGCTTTAAACTTACAAAGTTTATAGCAGTGAAAAATAACATATGAAAAGTGGTGAGCAGAACTTAACAAAGGGATGTTATACATAAAAAAACAACACATGCATGAGATGTTATTATATACATGTAAATTATTCCAATATAACAGTTACTGTACAAAAAGTCAGAAGAAGGTATAATTTCTGGTCAATATTTAACTTAATATATTAAGTTGTTGGTAAAATTTCCTTTCTTTATTACATTGTAAAAAATATGTATTTCGTAATATTCATTTGACATTTCTTTGATTTGGAGGACATAAGCGTTTCGAACTTATTTAATGTAGGCCATCTACAAAAGTATGGTTTAAAAAAATCTTAGGTTTCTATATACAGGACATACAAGCAAAACATGAAATTCTGTTTCTACAGCTGTCATTAAACACACTTTACAAAGTCGTTCGTTTCTTGTTGTATTATCATACCTCCCAGTCTCTTTTGCTAATGTAAATACCGTAGAAGGATAAAGGCTGTCTAATAGATATATGATCAGGACGGTATCAATACGTTCAAGCAAATGTCAATGCAATATGAAAATGACAAAATAATTTGAATATCAGAAATTGAAACTGAAGCAAGAAGAATGAGAGATGTTTAAAGGGTTGCATATTGCATCATTCAAGAAAGTATTTCGCATAATTATATGTATTGAGCTTTAAAGAAAATTGAAAAGCGAGGAAAATTCCAGGAAGCTTTTTGAGAATTGCAGAAGTTTGAATATATTTTGAGTCATCCATAACCTTTAAAGATGCAGTTGAAACACATCGGCTATGTTTTAAACATCCATACTTCAGAAAAATGATACGGTGAGGCAATCCTAGGGTTACTATGGATTTGTTTAGCAACGACCAAGATACAAAGCTAACTGAAATTTAAATATAAATGCAAACAATATGTTACAAAGACAATTGTTACGTTCAGAATAAGATCAATAATACAATAAATACAACAAGGACACTTATATGATAATATATATTTGGACAGGCCTAGTAGTGGAACTTTAAAATACTAACCCTGCTAAGAGACAAAAGGCTGGGGCTTTTAATGCATTGAACGAGCGATACAAGATGTACAAGCACCTTAAACATGCACAATAGCTTTAAAAATTAATTGCCCTTTCAGAACAGTCAGTGAAACACGACTTAACTAGAACACGAGTTCGTTGGGAGTTTAAAACCAAGCTCGCTTCGAAAGGCACATGTATCAGGATCACATCAGCTTGAAGTGGCGTATCGCTACAAGACAGCATAGAGTTAACATCTATACAAATATCATCATGGGTTTATGTTTGAAATCCATCTTGTCACGGTAGCTTTGGCTTAAAACCTTTTAAGAATAATGTTCCGAAAATAAAGCACATGCAATAACGTTTTGGAAGCAGCTTCCTATGTATTTACTGTCAAAATTAATTTCTAGGCGAATGATACATAGCCAGCGTGTGATTTAAAGATGACTCTTATTCCCAAATAAGATTTACCACGAATAACAATATTGTTTTAATATTCCAAAAAGGATAAATACATGTCGAAAACAATGGTTCTTATAAAGTATACCGAATTTAATTAAAACGAAATGAGCATAAAACACGGTGTTTCTACCTTTTGAGACAATTTAGGTCTCATCATCTTTTAGCATTCACCAATCACTAAATATTTTAGCGCTTTCTGCTATTAAATACACGGTTACAATCTTGATATCACTGATTCATATTTTCCATTAATATATTATTTAGTAAGTAGTTAAAGGTTAATCAGTCAAAATTGAGGTTTGTTATACATGTGTATATATCCATTTTGAATAAGTGTATCACTTTAATTGCTATTCTAAACGTAGACAAAGACCATTATTCATTTGTGTTTGTGAAATTATTAGTTAAAAAGCGGTTTTCACTTTCCTGCATTTCGGTAAGCCCCTAATGTAAATTGAAGAAAACTTGTGAATTACAATAACAATGATAAATTGTCATTTCCCAGACGTAACTAATTATAACCCTATCGCTATGCTTTCTGAGAATATTATTTATACCGACGAGTAAGTGGTATATTAATGTAACGCCCTATTTATGAGGTGAATGGCGCCCTTTGGGCTGGTAAAATAGTGTTTTAAAACCGGACAAATTAATCTCTTTTCTTGGTGCAACATTTGCCCAGAGTGTCAATTCACTTCGTCCAACCGTTGATTTGTATGGACACAACGTACCGGTTTTGCCACTTATTAATTGACTATCCCTCTTGTTACGGGGTGAACCGGGTTTTAAATGGTGAAGTAATTTCTAACTTTCTTGACCTAGTGAGTTTTCCAGTTGCTCTCTTGTCTTCGTATAAGGCGTGGCTAGTTTTTTCACAACGGCTTCGTTTGTGTTGTGGTTCCAATTGAAGGATGCAATTTTCCATTTATTTACTGCTAATTCATTCAATATCTCATTTTAGCAATTATCTCAATATTGAAAATAATAATGGAGAAAGTAATCATTGAATCAGACGATTATCATCGTAGCAGAAAAGCGATATCTAGAACTATATTCTTTGAAGCATTTTCTGTTAATAAAGAAAGTAACAGGGTCGATAAATGAATTGCCGGGATATCAGGTGATAGATGAAATATCCGTTTATTATTTATTAATAGGACATAATTTTCCCGGAAAGATGGCGTTAATTACAGTTTGATAAATATATATACCTTGCATAGAGTTAGTTACTGTGAAATACATAATTAGGTATTAGAAATTGCGTTTATTACCAGGTAATAGATGGAAAACGACTTGTTACTACAAATCATTTCTTCTTTATTTAGAAATAATGCTCCTAGTGTAAAATAAGCAATTGCCCCTTCATCAACTTCGGCTATGAATTTGATTTTTGTGTCAAAACAGAACCAATTTGAAATATGTCGCTTTGTCTTGAAATGTTATAGGTTTTCTTGGCATCATTTTTCGCTCAATACATCCTTATTTTCAACGTACAAAAATCCTGCTTGTTTACACATTGTATATCGAGGGTTCAAAGGTAAAAAGTGCCAACTTCCAATTTCAACATTTGGAGAAAAACGAAAATAAATAAATAAAAATATTGAAATCACTCCGTTTTCCGCTAAGTCTATGGTCTTAATTTGCCTAGTCTAACTTGAATGACTATTGATTGTCATGTTGTGAACGTTAGAAGACAAGGTATACAGTAACACACATTATATTTGTATTTTTGTAAAGAGACAAATGCCATTAGATATAAATGTGTAGGGGGAAAAGGTGCTAAGTGAAGTTGGAACTGTTCAAACTCATTTCTGCAAGAAGTAAAAGGTGCCAAGTGCACCTTTTGCCGCTATAATATTTCATCTTGAGTTTGAGTATTTCTAAAAGCGAAAGGGGCCAAATGTAGTTAAACCCTTTAAACAATTCAGGAAAACCAGGTAAATTACTGTAATGCTCATAAAAAATATTATTATACATCAATCTTAAGATAAAAAAACAACCAATATATTCATGCGGTCCCTTTATTTAGACGATTAATGCATTTTTGACACAATAAGAAATGAGGTAAACTTTAACAGTTAAGTATTTTACATTTGTCTTTGTGGTGTCTGTTAAATTTGAAGTTCTACATTGTACGCAGATAAACTTAAATATTGAAAAAATGATGACTTAATATCAGATAGTAAGCAAACTGGATATGCATTGGTAATCAAAACATTACCTATGGTACTTTGCTTTTGTAAGACAATGAAATAGTGTATATCATACAGTAATAATGATGTACACAATTAAACAGATATACTGTTTCCCAATAAATAATTTCCATTGGATAGAATGTGCTTTTTTCTCCAGCATTTCGCAATGCTCACATCTTCTTTTTTGTCCTTTTCATATCTACTGCTCATTATCTATTAATATGTTTTCCTCGTCGTTTCCATCCCTTGTACCTGGTTTTCGTACTTTGATCAACAATAAATTCTGCAGAAATATTTTATATGACACAAAACTCACTTACATTTGCACACCTACTTCCATTGAACAATGTAACAGCTCTCTTGTTTCAGAACTATCCTGTTCCTCAATAAAATAAAATAAATAATACATTGCCCTCACAATTTTATGGATCCATTCTACTAATGGCTTATCATTAAGGTTATCGAAACTATGACCTGTAACCTAGTCCATATCTGTGTTAATTTGATGCTTTAAACCCCTGTCGGCGTTTCGTCTTGTACATTAATTTTGTAACACCTTCAATCAAATTTGAATAGAACACCTCATAAACGATCAATTCCTTAATGTAATAAATTAAAAAACCGTTTGAAGGCACTATTATATTATTGGTCAGTTCAGGTACTCGTTTCAGAATCGATGGACGTTTTTCTTTCACGACCGTTCATATTACGATATGTTTATAGCATACAACACTCTACGATAATTTCAATATGTTTATTGCATAAAAGATATTGAATTAAAGAGCATTGCTGTTATGATGAGTTATGACACACGTGTCAACATATTCTTCAGTACTGACTGAACAGTCAGACCACTCGTTCTCTACCATCTACACAATTAATAGATATATGATTTGTTTTGAAAATTGTTTAGAGACATGCACTGTTAAGAACATAGTTTTAAGACAACAAAAAAATCTTTAATTTTGAAACCAATAACTACAAAATAACTAATCAACGAAGAATGATAAAACAATTCTTATCAAATAATCAAAGATCAGGAGTATGCCAATAAACACATTTATAAGTACTGGTATTACTTTATATAATTTATTATTGCCTTAGAATATTAGAGGAAAATGCAAGTAAAGAACAATTTTAACCCTGTAGTACAGCTATATTTTATTTTATTTGAATGTAATTAGTAGCCTTTTTTGCATTTGTATTATATACAAACAATACCTTAAATCTTATAAAATTTAAATGCTATTGCGGTATTAATTAGTATGATTGTAAAATATGAGCCCACTACAACATTAGTTCTAGTTATATAGAAAAGTTAAATAAAATAGACGTTTGAATATTAACTTAGTTAATACCATAACACAACAATATTTTATCACCTTAGTAGTCAAATCAAGTAACCCAATATTCATAAACATGAAGACAATTTTAATGATAATTATCATTCATTTTCTAGTAGTTAACCCCAGCTTGACCGGTAACATAAACAATTAGCCAGAAAAGTTCCTGGAAAAAGGAGAAAGTTGATTTTAGCACCTCTGTTGTTGAATAAATACAGCCTAATTTTATTAGTAAAAGGTTACATGTAAAGTTAGCACCTTTTACCACTGTAAAAAGTTCACATTTTGTTGGGATGAACGTACCAACTGTACTTGGAACCTTTTACCTAAACACATTTTCCCTGAAAGAAGTTAGCTCAATATAATTCTATCAATTTTGCCCATATAAGATATGAACTTGAACTAGAAAATTTACCCACATATCAAAAGTACCTTGTATGTTTGGAAAAACACAAAATGTCATATTTGACCAAAATTGATGTTGGCACCTTTACCTTTGAACCCTCGATATTTAGATTGGACGACTTTAGTAAATTATCAAAAAGTTATATTATTGCGTTCTTGTTCACTACAGTCAATACTTGATTTACCATACCTACAATTGCAACATGCATGATATTCGTACAAAACCCTTTGGTATCATTGATTCGCTACATTTATGTAATGGTTTGAACAAACAGGAAATTTATGTTATTTATGTCAAAAATTTATAACGACCCGTGTTATGGAAATAATATATCACTTTCTAATATTCTTAAGAATTCCACGAATTCGCAACTTCGGGCAGAAGACTGTCATAAACGACGCCATGGAATGTTGAGGTCAATAAAAATAATATCATCATGTCTCATAAATTCAGTTTACTGTGCTAAATGTTGTAAGAATTGAGCTTAGTAATACTGACAACTTTGATCACTAAATGTAGTTGCTATTTTGGTGCTCTATTGGGGAATGTGCTTTCATAAAAACATGTCTATACGGCAACATTGGCAATTGCGTTTGCAGTATATCGTCATTTTCGAGAAACATCATCGCTCACGAATGTACCATAGGTACAATTGCTGTCATAGCAAGTGTTTCCGTTATACATAAATAAGTTGTCGGGCAATTCACACTGAACTTGTCTTGAGGTCTAGCTGATAAGAAATAAAAGGGGAAATCGGTTGTAAAACAATATGCGTCAAATATCAGTTATACATGTATGATGGCGAAAGCCAGTGGTACAGAACAGGCAACACTGATAAAAGGGCTTGAGTAGCGCATACGACAGACTGTGCAATTACTTCTGAAACTTTTGCAAAAAAATAACCTGTTCAAATTACTAAGACAAGGATAGTTAAGTTCACAGAAACTCCTACTTATTCATTCAGATTGCAAACTACATTGACTGAAACTAATTTATTACAATAGATAGAAATAATGTTATTTTGGTATAAGGTACCTGGTCATTTCAGGAATGTATGAGAAAGTCTCGTACGAATCCTTAATATAATTTTTTACGCAAATACGGACACGATTCCCCGATGCTTAACCTGTTGATGCTTATTATCAGTATCAATTATATTTAAATTACAATTACTACATATGATATTAATACGGTGAAATGTTTACCATATCTGTAACTTGATTATGCTACAAGTATAACTATTTCGAGGTTTGCTTTTCTTAATAGTCAATTCAATAATTGTTTACCATTACCAATTACTGTTCATTGGTTTCACATTTAACGTATGAATTACCGTCACCTATTTCACCCGATTCATAATATTTTCATTGTTGTATTTTGTGACGCAGTGTTTTTGTAAATAATCTTAATTTAATTCTAAATGTTATATTATTTCAATAACTCTTTAACAATTCTTACGGTGAGAAAGACGAATATTTGAGCTCTTAATCCTGTTACATAGACCTTGATTCTTGTGTTAATGCTTAATCAATCTAGAACGAGTATTGGACTGCTTCCGCGTTAACTCGTATTTATAAAAAGAATATCAGCTTATATAAGTTATCCTCACCGGGGAACCCGACAGGTAGGAACAGCGAGACTTTAAAGATATCTTAAGCACTTTTCTTGATTTGCAAATACACTTATTAATGTTAATGCATCAATCAGTTGCAAATATAGCACAAGCCAAGCTGTAAAAAATATTCGGTTAGTCAATTCTTTTGCTTCTATGTAGTGATATAATCTTTATAGTTCATCAACGTGATCCAATGCCACTAAGGAAAACAGAACATCGTTCAAATTGAATCAGTGAGTACGCATGAGACACAAAAAAGAAGCATCGTCAATAACAATTTGGTCTGGGTTTCAATTTCATACACTGCTGGTTTCTGCTGATGAAATGCGATTGTGAAATCAGGACTCTGTATATTTTAATCTACGATAATGCAGACAGGTAGGCTTAACGATGGTTCTCTGATTAGTGAAGCAATCCTCTTCTGTGTAAGAAATTCCAAAAACTAAGTTGTGTGAATGCATCCTTCAGTTACAAATACTAAACAAGCCAAGCGGTACAAGCTGAGCGAGTCGCTTCTGCTGCTCTATGGAGTGATGAAGTCATCTTATGTGATAAGTGTAACCAAAGACAGATAGCAGGAAATGTTTTTGCCCACACGTCATCAGTTAGTAATGCATGGATAAAAAATGTAAAAATAAAATGCAGTGTCATTAACTCTTCGGTCTGGGTTTCTATTGCAAACATTTCTGATTTATTGTGTTCAGATACTTCGCGTGTGAATGTTTTCAGTTGTCTTCAAGGAAAAGCAACTGTATCGCAATTACGGAAAAATTGATAATCTTTTTTTGTTCATTAATTTACCTGATAACTAAGCTAACTTATAAGATTGTTTTATAATCAGTATTTTCTGAAATAAACTACCATAAAAACCTCTTGATATGCATAGTGTAATTGTGTAGTCTTTATATATTATATTGAATCGTTAAGAAATGAGTTGCAACTTTTAAGTTGCAAGAAAAAAATGTACCTATGAATTATATTAAGGGTGTTAGCACTTTAACCGACCCTTTGATCTGCCAATGTTTGTGTTTTCAGCAGCAGTTGTCTCAACATATAAACTGATCATGGAACCAGCTAGCCGTTTCCGTTACTTGGACAGGGGTTAGTTACAACCAAGATCGGTGTAAGACTGAATAACGATTTTTAATATCAAAATTGTTCCATTCAACTATCGTGCCACTACAAAATATTGAAAAGAAATGTTTGTATATTACACGTTCCTATGTTGCATAAGCTTAGGAAATGAATTGAAACTCAAGCATTAAAAGAAAAAAAGTTTAAAAAGACATTAGTTTGCAACGATTAGAACTTAAACTGTATTTATAAATATTGCAAGCAGGTAAAGATGTTACCTTAGCTAAAACAGTGTGCAAGGTAGTGATACATTTTTCAAACATCATATATCTCAACCGTGATGTTTTGTTTAATGTTAGCAGTTTCTTCTTCAGGAAAATATTTTTATCTGCTCACCGGTTTTTTATAATTTGATCAGTGAGATTTAGTTTCATTTCAGCTGCTGCCGTTCAGCCATTGCATTGTTACGGTCGGATCGTTCTTTTCACAGAATGGGTGGTAAAGACTAACTGTAACGTTTTCTTAAAAGAACTGACGTATTTTTAACAATTCTATGAATGAAATTATGAACTATCGGTGAATATGTAAGTTATAAATTGCGTGATTGATGTTGTACTCGGGGAAATGAATGCAGATGGGCTGGTTAAAATACGCGTGGAATCCCGCGTGGAGTCCTTTGAACTTCACACACTTCACACTTTCCAACTGCCTCCAAATCGGATAATGCCATTATTCCTGAAATGCACTCTTTAAATAAGAACAGGTCTACCGCACGCTTGTAACAATTGCCAATTAATAATATAAAACATATAACACCGTCTGAAATACCATCCATCAAGAAGAAATAAAAAAAAAACATTTTCAAGAAGTTTTATGATGTATAGAACGTACGAAATGCTTTTAAAACACAAGCAAACTAGCTCATGTGATAAATAACATAAGACATAGAAACCTTATCTGTTAACAATTTTAACAAACTGAAAGAACTTTAGTCTCAGTTTCATATCCGTATGTTTGAAATGATTTTACTTCTGTTTAATCCAAAATAACCATTTCTGGTACAGAATAATTATGTCATTCATTGAAAGGAACCATGTGCTCGATTCATGAGAATGAAGTAGCTGCTCAACACTGTATTGTGCTTCTACGCAGTTTGCAAAACCGTTATCAACTTTTCAAGTTTTAAAATTTCAAGCATAATTTGCAATTCGGCATTCGATGCAAATTATGTTTTTTATTTGTAAATTAACCAGATTTAGATATATTCTAAAGTGTACATATTCTTACTTATCAAAAACAATTAAAAAGTTCTGATAACATTTCCAATCAAATAATCAATCAATCAATCAATCAATCAAACAATCAATCAATCAATCAATCAATCAATTAATTAATCAATCATTCAAAAAAACAATCAATCAACAAAGCAATCAATCGAACAATCAATCAATCAATCAATCAATCAATCAATCAATCAATCAATCAATCAATCAATCAATCAATCAATCAAATAAACAAATAATCAATCGGAAGATTAATAAAACATTAATAGCTTTATTAATTCCATATAGAAGAAATGCAATTTTAATGTCATTTTGAACTTATTTACATGTAAGAATTCATGCTTATCTTTTAAATGAAAATTGACATATGTAATCATTTGATATTAACTGAAATATCAATACATGGTGGCCATCATCGACGCTTATTTGATTTCTCAGCCCGCATCGAACAGTTCATTTGATCTTCTTTTGATATCAATTGCTCCGTCAAAGTGCCACGTTTAGACTTAGAAATATCCCACTAAATTGTACGACATCAATGAGTTAAATGAGAACAAATAATGTTCTGTCATGGTTTGGTAAACATTTTGTGTATTCTAAATAACCCTATTCAATACATGAACTGGTTTGAGATGTGCCGCACAAACTTTTAACACATTTTAGAGATTTATAGACGGAAAAACCATCAATAATACTTCACTTTATTTTTATTTATTTTAATTTTTAGGATGTTTTTTTATCGTCGGATAAACGCTTAAAATGACATAGAAACGTCATATATTGCATGTGCTTTAGTACTTTGAGTTGTAGGGCGCTCTTCATTCATTACTTATTTAAGACTAATAAAATTGAAATATCAATATATAAACCATAAAGAGTAATCTATTGCCATAAAGGAGGATATATCAATGAACAGTTTCATTCAAAACAAACTGCCTTTGTTAAAACGCATTTCAACTTTTTCCGAGCGTATACAGTTATAAAGATTCGATCGCCATGAGAAGTCAAATAGCAAATTGAAAAATAAACCTGCGTAGTTCGATGGTAAACTCTATCTACTATAGACATTATCAGGATCATCCTATGGACGTTCTGGCAATCATGACAGTGATTTGGTCAACTTCTGGTCAATATTTAAGACTTTCAGTGGGGGCAACAAGACGGGTGAAACCAACGTCAAGTTAAGTATGATGTACAGGAACATCAAGACAGCAAGGAACAGCTTGATGAGGGTTTTGTGGATTTAAAGCAATTTTCTTTAGTGAAACGAATTGCTAAAACTAAGACCACTGTATCCTTCAATTATAGTTACCGTTAACCGACGATCTTGTTAATCTATAAGTTCCTTTCTTTGTCTCTGTTGAGTAAAAATGTCATTGCAATCGATTATTGTTCAGCAAAGGCACACCAAAAAAAGGAAACATTTCACATTTTTCTTCATTAATTATGCATGTAACGAAATGTGTCGTCTGCTTGCAAATCCATCTGTGTTTAAATTACAGACACCTCTAATTTACTGTGTTTTAAACTGCTTTATGAATAAATGGTTCCTTGGTTAAACGTCAGTTTCTGTTGTCTTCAAGTAGGACAACTTGCATTAAACAAATGGCTTGTAATTATTGGAGAAGTGTTCATCTTCAGTTTTGTTATTTTGTACTGTGACACTGTAGCCTTACATTGGTATTCACTTTTGAACACTTAAATAAATAAATCTGTTTTCACATGAGCTTACTGTATTTCAATATTTCACATCTAATTTAATGCAATGTGGGAATGTTAATACGAGTATAACCAACACCATTCAGATAACAACTATAGCATGTATCAGTGAGAATAAACATACAATTTATGAAACGTTATCAGCAATAATGCCGAGATCCAGGTAGATACCTGTACATTACATTATCAAATATCATGTCATCGCTGAAAATAAACATTATCTTTGGCAACATCTGCAAATTACAAAGCTGTGGGTGTTTTAGCAATTATTTTAATGACAAACACATTTATAGCAGCTGCTGCTTTTTCATACAAATATATAAACACCATTGACTAAACCCTGCATAAGGTTATGTCAAGAACATATTTACTCTATCTTCGGCAAGTCTCACATGTTTCGGCGGAAGAAAAAAATAGTTTGTAAAATAGTTACATACAACTCTGAATGTGGTTTGGTGTTTCCGTTGCCTTCAGTGCTAATAAAAAAAATGACTTGCTATTTCCACACTGAAAGAGCGATGCAATTTATACATAGCCCTCATATTTAGTCTTTACACTTACAGAAAAAAAATATGTTGGTAGTACGAATATCATCTAAAAGCTACACTCTATAATACCAAAAATAGGTTATTCTGAATGTAACATAGCTAATGTTACAAGGTCCAACAACTTTTTACTATTCTTTATAAGTTTGCAACAAGACATAGCGTGTTTTTTTCTGAAGGATTATAAAATTTAAGTTTGAATAAAAGCATGCGATTTGGTGAACGTAGAACTGTAAGATCTTCACTCTAACAGTCGAAACTGCGCATTACGTTGAGAAGTGATCGGTTATACTAGTAACAAAATACTTCTCAATGATAATGATGCGCTTAGTATGCTAATAGTGGCTTTTAAAAATATTCTTAAATGGGTACCCATACATGCTCCTTATATACCATACTTATTGTTTCATCCCTTTATCGAATAACTTCGAGGCGCTTTCCACAAATTATTTCAACTTTTGAACGGACATAATCAGATATATTTATTTGTTTCCGTTTCATTGACCCTTACAAAAGATCTAGGTAAATACTTCTTCTTTTTTCTATTTACCGTTACTGCAGATATGCAAAAGGTGGAATCATTACGACCGCTTTAACGATATTTTGCTTATATAATAAATTACATATTTTTGTTTATTACGAAACATTTTTGCACAAGTAGTAAGAACCTCTTCATAAAATTTTCTGTGTCTTTTTATTACTTATTATTCGAACTTATTAAATTCATCTGCTGTCCAATTGGCTCACTTATGATTTGCGTCAGGTTTTCTGATGTGTTGGGCGAAGGTATGTTTCTTTTGCGACGCCTTCGAACTATACATTGGCGTCGGCCGTATTGATTGTATTGGACATTGAAGTATAGTACACAGACATATGGTAATATATTGTGTATACCACGGACGCACAGCTTTTACTATTTTTTTGTTCGAGAATAACTCGTATAGCTTTTGATCGTTGTATTCAAGTTAGATAATTTGATACTTATTGTGCATTTAAATGGTATTTTTCCGTAATGCGCAAAAAATGTTTAGATAGTTGTTAATAATATTTTTTAATAGCTTCACCTTCACCTCCATTCCTTGAATGAAATGCCTTTCAGCGATTGCATTATTACGGCTCATTCTATTTACAGAATTGGTGAGAAAGAATAACTGTAAAGTTTTCTTAAATGAAATGAAACTTTTTTTAACAAATTTGTGACTGAAATAATGAACTATTGGTGAATATATATATTATTAATTGCGTGTTGTACACGGGGATATGAACGCATTTGGGCTGGTTAAAGTACGCGTAGAGTCCCGCATGGAGCCTTCGGTGAAATACACACCCAAAAACACGAATGCCTTCAAATCCGATTATGACACCAATCCTGAAATTCATTCTTTAAATAAGAACAGATCTACCGCACCATACAATTGCCAAATGATAATATGAAACATATCACACCGTCCAAAAAAAATCCTACAAGATGAAATAAAAACCCTTTAAATAAGTTTTATGATCTAAAGAGCGCACGATTTGCGTTTAAAACACAAGCAAACTAGGTCATGTGGTAAATTACATAAGACATAGAAACCTTATATATTAAAACTTTAACACACTGGAAGAACTTAAGTCTAAATATCTTATCCGTATGTTGGAAATGATTCTACTTTTGTTTAATCCAAAATATCCGTTTCTGGTACAGAATGATTATTTCATACATTGAAAGAAACCATGTGCTCGATTCAGATAAATGAAGTAGCTGTCCAACGCTGAACTGTGCTTCTTTTTACTACACAGTGCTCAAAACCATTATCAACATTTCAAGGTTTCAAGTTTCAAGCATAATTTGCAATTCGGCATTCGTTGCAAATTATGTTTGTTTTGTAAATTTACTCAAATTTAGATATATTCTGAAGTGTACATAGTCATACTTATCAAAAACAATTAAAAAAGGTCTGATAACGGTACCAATCAATCAAGCAACCACTCACTCACTCACTCACTCACTCACTCACTCACTCACTCACTCACTCACTCACTCACTCACTCACTCACTCACTCACTCACTCACTCACTCACTTACTCACTCACTCACTCACTCACTCACTCACTCACTCAATCAATCAATCAATCAATCAATCAATAAACCATCAATCAATCAATCAATCAGTCAATCAATCAATAAATCTATCAATCGATTTATGAATCAATCAAGCAATCAATCAAGCAATCAATCAAGCAATTAATCATTCAATCAATCAGTCAATCAATCAATCTATCGATCGATTTATGAATCAATCAAGCATTGAATCAAGCAATTAAACAATTGATCAATCAGTAGATCAATAAAAAATCAATAGCTTTATTAACTCTTTAAAGAAGATATGCAATTTAAATGCCATTTTGAATTTAAATACATGTTGGAATTCATCCTTATCTCTTTTTTTGAAAACTGACATATATAATCATTTCATATTTACTGAGATATCAAAAAAGGCAGCCATTTTCGATGCTCATTTGATTTCTTAACCCGCATCGCAAGTTTGCGATTAAGGCGTGCAGTTTTAGATACTACATACTTTTTACTAAACTTAATTAATATTGTTTTGCTTTTGATACCACCTACTCACTCAAACTGTCTCGTTTTGACTAGGAAATACCCCACCAAATTGTAGTCATAATAAGCTAAAGTAGAACAAATAATATTTCGCCCTGTTGTGGTAAAACGTATTCTTACTAGAGGTTTAACGACGTAAACACAACCAAGAATACTTCACTTCAATCTAATGTTGTTGTTTTTTTTGTTTTTTTTTTCTCTTTTAAAGATGTTCTTTGGCGCCGTATAAACGCATAAATGCCATCCAAACATAACACATTGCATGTGCAAATGTACTTAAAATTGTATGGCGCTTTTCTTACATTAAATATATTTAAAATTAATGGAATTCAATTATAAATAAATATACCGTAAGGAGTTCAATCAATTCTCATAGCAGAGGATATCCCAATATTCTAAAACAAACTAATACACGTCGATTGTGTCACTCAGGCTAAAAGTGTATCGAGTTGAAACTACACGGACAAGACCAGCAGATTATTATCTGCTACAATAGCGTTTAAAAACAAAGAGAAACAGATAAACAACAGACATACCTCACATAAAACACTTCAGTTCACCAATCTGACTGAAATGCAAGATCAAACATTAAAAGACAAGGGCGTTTAAAAGGATGTGATTTTAGCCATACTGATGAGTTCACATCCCTCAACGTTTAATTAAGTTACTCTAGTACAGTGCTTGTCATTCATTAGCAACGGTAATGGTTTATAGCTAAGAGAAAGCAAAAAGCGAGCCTGAAGTGTCGCTACCTTTTCATCTGATTGAAATGGATAACAGCTTACTGCTGTAAGTGTACGACATCCTTGACAAATACTGCTTTTCCAGTGGACAAAATTCAAAAACAGTTTCAATCAAACCAAACTGCCGTTGGAAAAGTTTTTTAAAATTGTGTTTGGAATGGATCTTGAATCAATATTTATATAAAAATACAGAAACAAGCACAGTAAGGTTAAACGCCTAGGACATAGAACACACAAACAAAAAATCACCAGAAAAAAGAAACATGTAACAACAGAACACTACTCTACAAACAACAGTGCTTACATACTATATAAAAAAAAACTAGGTGTGTTTATCAATGATTGTTAGGTACCGTCTTGGAACGCTCAAACTCACTCTTATCCCGAATATCCCGAAAAAAAGTAAAAACATAAAAGGTAAATCTGATCAAAGTATGAGGCAAATTGATAAAATACAAATAATTATAAACTAATAGGTGAACCCAAAGTACTTCAACAATTAGGGATCCCAACTTAATCTGAAATTTCAGATATTTCCGAACGTATAGGAAAATGCGGAGAACCTGCGATCGTAAAGAGAAATCTAGCAGCAAAGTAAATAATAAACATTCGCAGTTCGATGGTAAGATGTGTCTTCTATAGATATTATCAGGATCATATTGTGAACGTTCTATCACTCCTGACAGTGAGCTGGTCGACTTCTTGTTAAATATTCAAGACGCCCATGGAACGACAAGACAGGTGAAACCATACTGTAGTAAATTCGGATGAATATCCAGTCAGTTACGAACAGCTTAATGAGGTTTCTGTTGATTTATTAAACAATTTTCGCATTCATATTATTGCAATATGGGATATTTTAGAGTTATAAAAACAACACTTTTCAGATAAAAAAATATAGCATGTATTCATATCAGTAAGAACAAAACATTCAATTGATGACACCTTATCAGCAATAATGCCACGACCAAGGTATATTTCTTTACATAATAGTATATCAAATATGACATCGGTTAAATTAAACATTTGCCTTGCCAATATTTACTATTTACAAAGGTATGGACCTTTGAGCAATTAATGACAAACACATTCATAGCAGCTGCTGCTTTTCATACAAATAAATAAACTACATTGACTTTAAAGGGGCAACATTCGCTGCCTCGGCAGCGAGTAAATGGGGAGTGGCTTATTGTTAATTCCTTCAGCTATGTACCTGTCTGTTAAACTCAGTGTTCTATCTTTAGCACAAACTGGAGAAATGTAAACAAACAGGGCTGCCCAGAGCAGCCGATGCATTTCCCCACACTACTATCTACCAAGCCAACTTTTCAAGATGTTTTCTTTGAAATGATTGTTTTCCTGTTCCTTACTGGCATTTTTAGATTTTTTTTCTGTATGGGACATCCCTCTCAAATGTTTAGAATCTACATTCTCATTCTAGTCCAAAAGAGCAAGGTTGATTCTCAGTTTGGAATCCAAAACTAATTATTTTGTCAACATTTTATAACAATGCTTTATTAAATCCATCCACAACCCTAGTACAAATTAATCTTATTGTAAACGAGTTCAGCCCGGATACAGTTGAGTCTGCCATAACATAATTCAGGATTTCTCATTGGTGTAATCCTCATTCTACATGCCAGCAAAGTTTCATGTCTAAATTTTTGTAGGTATTGCTTAATTTTGAAAAAAGTGTCCCTGAAGTGAAACATGCATAAAATTATACAAAAGCTTGCCCCAGCGCCACCTGGAGGTTTATATAGTCCTGTTGCCCCTTTAAACCAATACATAAGGTTTCACCAAGTACATTATACTATATTGGCATGTCTATAAGCAAGTTTGCACCTCTGTTTACATTTCTAGAGGCAATAATATCATATTAGATCGAAACACACAGTACTATAGGTAGTTTGGAGTGACCGTAGCTTTCGGTGTTAAGAATACAATTCTAACTGCTTATTTCCACGCTGACATAGCGATGCAATCAAAACATAGCCTTCATATTTGGTATTTTACACTCCCAAACTGGTATCTATTGAAAATGTATGGGTAGTGATAAAATAATTAAAACTTAACCTCTTGAATACCAAATATATCTTATTGTGCATGCCACACGCTTGATGTTTCCCAAAACTTCCCACATTTTCATCATTTTTTCAGAGATTTATAACCACTTAACATTTGTTTGGAGCCCGTCTGTACCATATTTTATAAATTTGAAGCAAGACATAAAGTGTTTTTATCAAGAAGTGAACGGATAACTTTGATAAATCGCATCCGATTTTGAATTCTTTGCCTGTTACGATCATCACACCGACAGTAAAAATTGTGCACAGCGTTGGGAAGTGAACGCTTGTACCGGATATTAAACATTACTGAGGAAGTTTGCTCCCCATTGATATCAATGCGTTTTCTTTTGAAGAAAAAACAACAACAACAAATAATAATTTGCTTCGATTCATTGACCCTTATTTAAAGACCAAGATTATTTCTTCTGTTTTATTTACAGTTATCGCAGACATGTATAAATTGAAGTTACCACAGGTGTAACGCTATTTTGCTGATAACATAAAGATAAATGTTTGTTTATTACCAACAACATTTTCGCTCAAGTGAAATGAACCTATTCATTATATTTTTGGGAAGTTTTTACTACTTAATCATCAAACAACACATAAATCATCTGCTGTCAAATTTAGCTCACTTATGATTGTATACTTCTTTCTTATTACATCAACATTATTTCCTTATTATTAAAAGAAAAGCGCTGCTACCTCTTGAAACAAGTCTTGTTAGTCAGGTTTTATATAGTATTTTGGAGGAGGTTTGTTTTTTAATGACGCATCCGAGTGTTTTTGTCTAGTTAGTCATCGAAGTTTAGTACACAGACCTATTGTAACATATTGTGTACACCACGGACACACAGCTTGTAATATGTTCAGTAAGAAACTGTTTACATGATTTTAAAAGCCACTATTATGAACTTATTACCAAAACAAGTACCCTACCCGTCATTTTACACTCTGCCACAGGTAAGGATCGTGTGGTTTAAATATACGTACTGATTCTGGTAACATAGGGTCATTTCAGTATCTAAGGCACAGGTAAACTTCTAGTTAGGATCGGTGTCCTATAAAAAAAACGAACCAAATAATTAAAATGGCTTATTTCTTTCATTTGTTAACCAAAGAGTTTTAAATGACATAGTTTGTGTATACGTAATGTACACATTTGTTCATTATATTAAATATTTTTGAGACTACAAACAACAGATTCCACCAAAAATCGATGATTTAATATATAAATTGTTTTTTTTTCTATATTGTCATTGTTTAGAAGCAATCTTAATATAAGTCTTTAATTGGATCTGCTTGCAAGGAGAAGTTCGGTATAGAATTACCCAGCTGCTTACTTCATTATGAAAATTCTTGGAAAACAATGTGCAAATCTGGAAACACATTATTAATTCTTACGGTGAACAAGACGAATGTATCAGCTATGTTTCCGGTCACATGGCGTTTGATTCTGTTGTGAAAGCCCAATAGTAATTTGCAGTGTCTTAAACTACTGCTCTGTTTATTAGATTCATTGCACGGGCTTTACATGTAAAATCAGCCCATGCAAATCTTTCACTACGGGAACCCAAACAGGTAGGAACTACGACAGTTCTGGTGATTTATGAAGCAGTTTTCTTAAGAGCAACGAATTGCAAAAACTAAGTAATGTGAATTAGTAATACTGCCAATGCAAAGCGGTACACACTGAGTGTCGCTTTTGTTGATATTTTCAGCGGTTTAGTCATCTTACATGATTTACGTACACCTAGAACAAAGAAGAACCATTTACATGCAATCATTAAGTTACGCAAAGATTACAAATTCGAAACAAAATACATTCTCACTTGCACTTCGGTCTGGAATTTGATTACAAACACTGCTGATTTACCGTCTGGTCTTATGTGTTGTGTGTGCATACTTCTTAAGTTGTTTACAAGAATCAGTTTCATGTGTTTGTAACACCTTGCGTGAAGCAATTGTTTCGTAATTACGGAAGAAGTTATCACCTTAAAGTTGTCTGGGAGTGTATGGCCTTTCAGTTAACAGTTTGCATAATAATAAAATCCTAAGAACATTTAGAATATTTAGTCCTACTAGGGCTGGGTAAGAACTTCTTGGGATTTTTTTACATTTACATGTTATTAAGTGCAATTTAAACTAAATACTTATAATTGTTATGGATTCTGCTATAATTTGTTTTATTTTGGTACATCTACAGTCAATCGGTATGCTTTCGAGGACGCGAAAACACCGTTTAAATAGTTTGTTAACAATAATTGTTTAGGTTTGATTACTGGTTATATTTTACTTTAAAAGATGATTCCATTTTATCTCCTTACTGAGAATACCCTGAGTTGTGTATCGAAATAGCAGTGGAGCTGTATCGCTTCGTATATATACTACAAGCATAAGGTTTCAGCTTCATTTTTTTTTATTTATTATTTTAATTTTAAAGATGATACCATTTTATCTTCTCACTGAGAATACAGTTGAGTATCAAAATACCAGTAGAGCTGTTTCGCATTGTATATATACTACATCTAAAAATTGTCTAAGACATAAATTTATTAGTTAAGGGTAATATTTGCATATTACTACTATAAATATTTTTTATGGTTAAACGATTTGCATAAAATGAGTAACTCTTGAATATGACCTGACGAATCCCGCAGTAAAAAAATAATCGGTGAATCGAATCTTTACTCTAATATTTGGTGAAAAAGTCAATTTACGTACAACAATAAGTATATAATGGACACTGTTCATTACTACTCTTGCTTGGACTGCAGAACCGAAATGCATCTTATGTCAGCATTTTTGTTCGGCTTTAGACACCCTTTGGCAATATCGCTATCATTTATATCCTTAGACATATCGCAGTGATTCCATTAAGAAGATTGGATGTTGATGTAAGTTATACATAATATGTAAAATTATCCCATCATATACTTTTTCAATTAAGATGTTAGTTAATTCAAAGGTGGTTATCAGATAAATAACCTGATTTTCTATCAAATCATACATCTCTTTGCACGCAGAAATTAAATGAAACTGTGTAAGAAGTGTTCGCCGATATTTATAAAAAAATAACTGCGAGGTAATTGCTAATTTCATATGTGACGTTTAATCACTATATGTATTGTTATTGAAAACATCCAATCCCATCATTATAGGAGAAATTCATAGACACAAAAAACAATTTATGCCGGAGTGCAACGACACGAAGACTTACAAGCTCCTTCGTCATAGTTTGGAAATTTATATCAATATTTATTATTGATTCCTTCTAAAAGTATTTGTTAAGTATAACCTTTTAAATCATAAATGGACTGAGCTCGAGGATAGTATTTAACTCAGAAAAATGTCATTTCTGTGAAGTAGATCAAACACACCACCATTCATAAATGTATATATGCACATACTGCTGTCTTTTTAATTGTAAGACCATGTTGATGAACTACAGCTTTCATTGTTGCAAAAACACTCATAGGAAGTGAAGCACTGCATTTGCATACATATTTATACACTTAAATAAGACAACATATGTTCTCATGTTCACAAAAGATCAATGGTGCTGCATAAATATTCATGTATTTAATGTGATCACTCTGATAACATAACCGTTACACTCATACAGATAACAGAATAACTCTGCATAAGGTGTTATCAGTCAGAAAAAACCTCGATTTATGAGAGTTCATCAGAAAATGATGTCAGGACGATTCCCGTAGTCTGAACAAATATCATTTCATAAGTGAACTTAACATTAGCACCTGTCCGATTTACAAAGGCGTTGGGTTTTACGCGCATTGTTTTTAAAAGAGGTTTGCATTTTTTTCGGAAATTTCTTCAATTAAATGCAGTTTTTTTCTAAAATACAATCTCATTGAGAATAACTGTTTTGATAAATTTTGTACTTTCTTTTTCACTGTTAAACCGGTCCAATGAAAAACTATCGGGGGGTGGGGGGGGGGGGGCAAATCTATTAACCGATAACGCTCGTTATCCTTCAATTGTTCACCGTGCACCATCTAAATCGTTAACAATCTATACTTTAAAAAGGTTTATTGAACTTTTGGATCTATATTTCGTGTATCTTTCGCCTTTTTACCAACCGAAAAGGGTTAATATCAATTGAGTGCTTAACATTGAAACAAATAGTTCGTTGGATGTTTAACCTAATTTCGAATAAGATGTTTATTCTTCGTACATACACATAAATAGGTGGTATATGTTTTTACAATTCGAAAGCAGAAGTGTCTGTACCTAATGTTGTTTTAAATAAAAGGTGTCTAGTTGAAAAACAGTTCGGAATAGTAAATCTGTGATACGTAAGTGTGTGGTAACATGTTTTATTGAAACATTCAATCAATTTGATTCAGTTCAATTTATTATGCGATCACTTTGTGAACATCACAATTATTGCATATATACATGAACATATTATAACTCATATATCATTGTTATGCCATGAGCGTAACTCTCCCGAGTTTAGTCTAGTTTAAACAATATGTGTTAAACAACGATTACCAAGAACGTTGTATATACTTATGCGAACTCATTCTATGGCACGATGCTCCTTAGGAGTTTGGTCTTGTCATGTGGCGGAAAGGGGAACGGGGGGAAACCAGTTGTCCAGCTTCGTGACCACAAACCAAACTCACATACACCCATGTTTGGAATGAAATCAAGGACGCCTTGGTGTGATGCAAGTGTGATAACCACTGACAACATTTTCGAGATTGGTTTGTACCTCTCTTCAACTCAATAATTGATTCTTCTGGAGTGTATTTGGATTTCAAATTCCGACACCATATTCGCTCAAGTGATACAGATTTCATTGATATTACACGTAAACAATTGAGATGTGTTTAATTGTGTTTTACCGGAAGAATCTTGATTAGTAGTTAGTGTTATGTTTAAGGTTTTGATTTCGTCTCCTTTAATGTAAGAGCAAACAAGTCCATCTCAAAAGTTCTTCTCATCAAGTTTGATTTGTTTCAAAAATACTGTAATTTATTATATACTTTCCAGTAGATAGATTTATCATTGAAATAAGATATCTTAAACGCTTTCAAACTGTGGAAATATCAATTTGGTACTTTTCACTGTAATGAAATTTAAGCCCGGGTTCCAAATCAAACGTCAGCTCGAATAGGGATTGGACGCAATTTTATCAATGTCATTTCCAAAATCACGTTACGTGTGCTTACAAATTCGTGTGTGATTCTAAAAATATATAATTTAATGACATTTAATTTCAATTTTAGTCATATAATAAATCATGGAGAACAGGTTTTTTCAGTGTAAGATAGCAATATAGTTGACCTCGTAAAAATCAAAAGTGAATATTTCAATGTAAACATAAATATATCAATATAAATTTTCGAAATATATAACGATCTTACACTAAAAAACCCATTATCCTCTATAACGTGTTCACTTACATGGAATAGATAATAAGCATATTATTACAACATTTATCACATTTATCACATTCGACCTTGCCTAGTACTTCCAAACAGTCTTCATTTTTGACTTTTTGAATACTGCGCTTGTCTCTTTCCTTTTAGTATAAATAATGTGAACAATAATGGTAACACCATCTGATTTTAACTCTTTAAGCCAGAAGATTTTTATTATCTTATAATATATTCATAATTAATATTAAATTGAACCAGAAGTATAAAAAATAAAAGCAAAGGAAATAGTTTTTACTTTAAATATTAACACATTTAAGCGGTAACTTCATCAATATAAGGAACATCGTCTGGCAAGTGCACATCATCCTTATCAGTTTCCTCTTCAAGTTCAGGATTTGGTATATAGATATTAGGACGAGTCATGGACTCACGTTTATTTGGCACAGTCAAGTCCTTCGATGCCTTTTTTGCTTGATAGTTACAATTCACACGACCACTTGCTAAGTAAACTGAGAATGATTGAGGCCTCTGGTCCGCCACTGTTACTGCTTCATTTTGATTTCTTTGTCTATGATTTCCTGACATAAAAGGCGTTGACCGAAAACGGCGGAAGTATTTAACACTGTTTTTACGTTTGTCTTTGTAACAGTTATACAGTATTTTACGTCTCATATAACGTTGAAACGACATTCTTAGTGTTTTATTACGTAATCCGTAAATGCATGAATGTATAACAGGCGCTGAGAGAAATAACATCAGTATGGTGGATAATAAGATTTCGTTCACGTGCAAATGCTTTGTGGAGAACACTTCAATTGACAATAGCACAGACATTGGCACATAAACAATAACAAATGAACCAATCAACGTCAAAATGGTATACATGGCTTTGGTTCCTTTCACTGAAAGACTTAAGGATTTGCTACCTGGTGCACCAGTAGCTTGAAGGACACAAGTCATTTGAATCATTGTAGCTGCTATTCTTCTTGACTGAATTTTAGCGATTTTATAAATGTTCAAGTAACAAAACACCATTATTCCCAGTGGTACGTAAATAGCTGCAAGTAAAAATAGGAATATGTATAATTTCCACGTTAAAGTATTCCTACACACAAAACAGATCCCCGTCTCCGGATAAAAGACGAACCGTCTGTCACCTAAGAGTGGGGGTAATGATAAAACACACGCTAATAACCAAACTGCACCGAATTTCACAGCAAGTTTTATTGCCCTGGCTTTAAATGGATGATTCAGTGGGCACGCTATTGTCTGATACTCATCCCAGCTTAATGCTGTAATTGTCCATGATGTCACCAGCGTCAACGTCATAAAGATAAATCCGTATATTTGACATATTATTAAACCTCCTATCCACTTTCCGGTAAAACTCACAGCAGAAGTTACGACATTAATACATATTGTGAAAATCAAACCTGTACATCCTAAATGCACTAAAAGTATATTCCGCATTGTATGTAAACGTCTATTTGGCACTATTGCCATCAACATGAATGTGTTGAACGCTAATCCTGTTGCACTATATATCGCCAACACCACTCCTCTTGCCGTTGCAACAACGCCAGTGTTTATATTATAATCCATGACCATATGATCAAATGGTTCATTCCAATTTCTGTTGATGTTCTCATAGTAACTGATATTTTCAACTATGTGCATTTCTGAGTCGGGCACAGGAAATTCTGGAGTGTGCATTTGTTTATGCTGCGTCATTTATTATCATCCTACCGAAATAAATTTAAACATTAATCTTCACCGCTATATTTCAAATGTATCATCGACATGAATGCATGCCAATGTTCCGGTTTGCTTAACAAATTTATCATTTACTAAAATTACGTGTACTTCTATTCAGCCTGTGAGATAAAGTATGGTTGAAAGCAACATCTTCCAGAAATGCTTCTCATAATCTCCAATCAAACCTTCAGAAATCGTGTACCAAGAGCATTATCTTTTTTCTTCTAATTGAAATAAAAACCATAGTTCTAAGAAGTTGAATAAGTCCTCCCAAGGAGGATGAGTGTATACCAGAAACATTAGCAATACACTTCATGTACTTATAGATATTACCTAACATTGTTGTTTTTTCAGCTGCACCTGCGTTTATCAAACGTAATTCACGTTCTCTGCTAATCCGCCTCATTTATCAAAGGGGCATCGACAAAGTCATTACTTTGTAAAGTAGGAAAATATTTAGATGATTAAAGAAGTCAACGCAATGAACTTATTACACGAAAACGTGCACAAATTATAATTGGGTCGGCAACGTAACAGGTATTTTGCACTCTTTTCAAGGTTACGAGTTGTCTGGACTTGACAAACAAACTGGTAATGGCAACATGCGGTACTTTCTGCTTCTGGAACACATGTAAATGATCAATTAGGATTGGTGTCCGATCTAATAACGAACGAAACATTTAAAAGGTTAGATTAATTTCATGAGTCAAACAAAATTGTTTAAATTGAATATTATGTATGAACGTAATCTGCCTATATGTACACTTATATAAGATAGTTTGGGAATTATCGACAGCATATGCTACCAAACAATAAATACTTAATTGAAACCTTTTATAATGTCGTGATTATTTTAAACAACTTTGATATTGCTCTTGATGGAATACATTTTCCAGGAAAAGTCCGGTATAGAATAACTACAGCGGTTCACTTCGATAATAGTACGGTCATTCTTGGAAAACTACGTTTGAAAGAGAAGGTTTGGATTTGTTCCCAGTTTTAGTACAATTATGTGTTGGGATAAGAGTGAGGTTTGTGCACATTAACTGGGTAAACCCCCAGTAGATTTACATTTTACTGACCGTTTCAAGGCGGTACCTAGTTTTATATATAGTATGTATGCACTGTGCTGCTTGTGGAGTTGTGTGCTGTACTTCTATGTTTCTTCTTTGTGATTTTATGTTATATGTCTTTGGCGTTTACCCAGTGCAACTAAACCGGGTTTATGTTTTAACCCTTTGCTACTGAGCTTGTTTCTGTAGCTTTTCGCATAAATATTGGGTACAATTGTAGGGTTAATACACGTTTTTGATGCCGTCTGCAAATGCCCATAAATTGGTTTACATCCCGATTTGGTAGCTTCTACTTTTAACATATAATTGGTGGGGTAACTTATTTAAACCGGAAACCTTAGTGAATATGGTCTGGCACAGACGCTATATTTTATTCAATCATAGATTGACAATTTCTATATGTTTTACTTGAGCATCAGATAAAAGAATGTTGAAAAATTCTGTATTCATTGCACACGACACAATGAAATTATATCCATATGAGTCATTTGTTCTGAACCACATCGGGAAAAATAACATCATTCTGAAGGCTCTAGTAGACTCCAATTACAGTGAACACTTGTGTCAGTGACCGCTCCAAGGCGGTACTTCCATCATTTAACGGAAAAGCAATTTTAATTAATGTATGGGTTTTCATTAAACTGACCGCTCCAAGGCGGTACTTCCATAATTTAACGGTAAAGCAATTTTAATTAAGGAATGGTTTTACATTTTACTGACCGTTTTATGTCGGTACCTGATAAACATCCTTTTTTTTATTTTTTATAAGGTATATATATGTACTGTGTAGTTTGTGGAGATGTGTGCTGTTGTTCCATGTTTCCGGTTGTGATTGTTTGTTTTTGTGTTCTATGTCTTTGGTGTTGATCCTGTGCCATTTAATGGGGTTTATGTTTAAACTTTCGCCTACTGTGCTGGTTTCTGTAGTTTTTCAAATAAATAGTGTTTGTAGTGCGTGTATGTGGTGTAAGTTATGTTTTGGTGTAAGCATTTGCAATTGTGATGTATATACGTTCATTTCTATAGTTCATTGTCGTATTGGTCCTTGGGATTGGCTTGTGTCCCTAAATTGGGTTTAATTTTGAATTTTCGACAACTCGACTTGTCCCTGTATTTTTCATTGTTTAATTGGGAATAAAGATTGAAAATTCAGGTCTTTCGGCGTCCATTATTATGATGCGGGCCTTGATTTCGCGTATGTAAAACCAAATGCCAATCGCTAACGCCACGGTAATTTGTTGTAAAATGCACATTTTTCTACCGATAAAGCCCAGCTTTTGCTCATTAGCACCCCCGTATACTTATGTTATGCAATATTCAGATCTTCGTTTGTTTTTAAATCCAGTAGTTCCATTGTAATATGACCTTGTTTTACTTCTGTAAATGTATTTCCCTAACGAAGATTCAAAATGTATGTATCAGAATATGTGTTTAAGAATTGTCTGTTTATTTAAGATAAAAACTAATTTTATTCAGTTTGAAAGATCTTCAGGATTCTTATTTGGTAAATAAGGGCAATTTTCTCTAATCATGTGTCATCTGGATAAAACAAAAGCTTTCATAAAAGTTCCGCCAGCGCTAACACCTTCTAAAGTCTTGGATTTAATTAGATTATTATGTAAAAATAACATTTAAACCTTTTGTTAGAATTATTCTGAAAGTGTTGTTGGATTCAAAATAGTGTGCATATCAATGTAAGCAGGGTCATGTTTTACGAAAATATTGTATTACATGTTTTCCGTTGTTCTATATTAATGTAAGTGATATCTCACTGCTTTAAGACAGAGATCTTACATATTGATATCAGATCTGTTTAAAAATCGGTCCATTTTGCTGCCAAAATCAAAAGTCAGCGTCCGTATAGCTTAGACACCTTATCAATGACGCCATTTTCGGAAAAGTTTCACTTCATCAAGATTTTATCACTTTTCTACAATATAATATCAATTAACGTCATTTTGAATCAGTTTAAACGATAAAAGTTTAAAAGAAGAATGGTTTCTTACAGTGGTACTTGAATATGTTTTTAATCTTGTGACAACCGAAAGTTAGCATATCAGTTTTGGTGCTCACTCAAGGAAAATATTGATATCCAACTGAAACAAAAAAGTAAATTCTTCATAAGACTTACTTTAAGGGACAGTGATAAAAAGGATATGTTAACAGTATTTTCATATATCCCCATTGGTTAGACCAAAGTTGAAAGTAGTACAAATGGGAAAATGAATATCTTTCCCGTCACACTTCTGGCCGTTACCGATAATATTAGATAAATACTGGCATAATTTCAACTGCAGTACTTTGCAAAGGTATCAAATGAATCATTTCTGTTCCTGTAGAAAGTGCTGGTGATTTACCCATGGTTGATGCGTACATTTCTGAGGCTACGGAAATTATGTTTGAGCAAGCTTAGGCTCCTCATCCGACAAAACTGATCAACCTTCTGTACTATTCTCCAACAGTTGTCCACGGAAATATTTCATATATATATAATTCTGCTTGTGTACACAATGGTTGCAAGATTCTGCTTGCTTACACAATGGTTGTAAAATACTTCTTGTTCACACAATCAAAATTCTGCTTGTTCACACATTAGTCGAAAAATACTCCTTGTTGACACAATGGTTGCAAAATTCTGCTTGTTTACACAATTGTTGCAAAATGTTGCCAGCTTATACAGTGTTTGTAAAATACTGTTTGTTTACACAGTGGTTGCAAACTTCTGAAAATTACTGTTTGCTTACCCAAAGATTGAAAAATACTGCTTGTTTACACAATGGTTGCAAATTTTTGCTTGTTCACACAATGGTTGAGAATTACTGATTGTTTACACAATGGTTGAAAATGTTGCTTGTTTACACAATGGTTGCAAAATACTGCTTGTTTACACATTGGTTGAAAATGTTTCTTGTTTGGTTGAAAATTCAGTTTGCTTGCACAATGGATTTATTTATTTAAATATTATTTCAATTTTTTTTTATTCGTTTCTCTCGATATCTGCTTAAACTGAATTGCAATGGCTACATGTATGATAATCGTATGAAGCACCATTGTAACATTGTTTCGTTACAGGTGGCTCGGATATATAGCATACAACGTATATTTGATATGTTTGATACATATTTAATTTAAACAAAAACGATGCGTAATATATGAAAAAAAGATATTACCTACTATTCTAACGAATTCTGGGAATTCTCAAAATATGCTCGTACGAAACGATGCATTTTGAGGATAATAGAAAGATATGCTAAAATCTATTTACTATGCAAATTGCTGCGCGAGTTAGTCGGAGTAATACTAACAAATGTGTACAACTATTTAAGTAAATGTCTTTTGTTACATACACGATTTCTGTCACGGGCGAGATTGCTATTACATGTTTCCTTTGGGAATGTTTTTATATCAGAAACATGGCTTTTCATGGCAGTTTTGGCAATTTCCTTCGCAGTAAATAATCATTTTGGGGTTCACTATTCGCTCAGGATTGTTCCATAGATGCAATTACTGGCATAGTAACTGTCTCTGTAAAATATGGCTAAGCTGTCGGGTCTGCCAAACATAAGGACCAGCCAATAAGAACTAAATGTGGAAATTGGCTGTAAAGCAATTAACGTCATATATCGTATTTATGTTGACCCAATTGGTAGAGAACAGGCAACCATCACGAAGGAGTGTTATATGTGTGTAGCACATGGTAGACAATTGAAATTTTATTACACATGTATACATTTCCTTTGTATAAAAAATGTTGTTTTACATCTTTTAATGTTTGTATTTTTCGTCATTAAGTACATTATTCTGCTGCACGGATCTTAGCAATTCTGGTATAGATATGTGTACTCTCTTATGAAATAAATAGCTCTAATCAGATATTATACCAACTCGACATATGTGACAATAAACATACATTGTATGATAATTAACAGTAATACTACTGAGTTTCAAGTAAATGTCACTTGTCAAGAAGTTTCTGCAACTGAATTAACTTAATGACATACACATACACATACAAACTTCTGAATGTTAATAAAGATGACAAACGGCAGTGACTGAAACTAAATTATAACGCAGAACGAAATATATGATTGTATTGGTCATTAAGGTCATTTCACGAATACATGATATAACCCCGTGGATAATATTTCCTACCATCCCCTACTATCATTTCTTTGCAATTTATATTTTCGGTCGGTCTCATAACCGGAACTTACGCTCTTTTTCCGAGAACGCGTCGTCAGCAGCAGTGGTCGTTAGACAAGCCGGTCATTTCCGTTTCCAGGACGCACATACATTACCAGTTAAAATCGGTAGAATATACACCAAACTGTAGTTATTTGTTGTACGGACATACTTTTCACATACAATTCACCGTACTTTTTAGGTTCAAAAGCAGTATATGTGAGCTCTTACAACGCCGAAACAATTTTCTGAGTTTCTTGGTCTACTTGTGCGTATATTTTTTATTATCAAAGAAAATCAGCCCCGGCCCCACATAAATTCTGCCCAACGGGAAACCAGACAGAGAGGAATCACTACAGTTTCCTTAATAAATTAAGCAATTTGCTTTAGTGCAACGAATTGCAAAACTTAGTTTAATAAATCATCCTTCAGTTGCAAAAAACTGCACATGCCAAGCGTTAACAGCTTTTCAGAAAGTCGTTTCAAAACACCATTCACATTTAATCAGTCGGTTTGCATTAAACACCGATTTACGTACAAAATGCATCGCGACGATCTGGGTATAAATTGCGAAACCGCTCAGTCTCCGTCTGTTCAAATGCTTTGTCTGTGAATGTTTTTGAAGTTCCCTTCAAATAGAACACTTTATGTGCAGTAACTGTCTTGTAATTAAAGCAGAAATCAGAACCTACATTTTTTGTGAGTTTATTGCTTGTCAAATAAGTAAACTTATGATCTGACAATGATACATATAGAGTATTTTAAGTAAAAAAAAAAAGCAATAAATCTTAGCAGGCTTAATGGCATTGGATCGTAAAGCAATTACTTGTAACAATCACATGCATTAAGTGTGTATAATCTTAAAGATGCCCATATAGCACATTGAGTTACATGAAATAACAATATAATCTTCCAACTTTTATCAATAGATTAATATCGTTAATAAAACACCAAAAATAATAACATTCTGTATTTTTTAATGTTCAATTTCTGCAAATATATTCATAAACGCCCTTATAACATTAGCCTCGGGCTTGTCCATTTCCTGTTGAACATTAAGAATGTACACCATGAAAATTTGTAGAAACACTGTTATGAAGTCATCATCTAAAAATGTTCATGAATTATATCAGTAGTAAATAGTGTGATCGACACTTTGTCCTCTTCAATGTGTTTGTGTTGTCAGCAGCAATGGTCTTAACATACGTACCTATTATGGAACCAGCCGGCATTATCCGTTTCTTGGCCACGTTTAAGTTAACAGTAAGAAACAGTGAACTTCTATATAAAGAACTAAAATAACACAATTAATTGCTATATTCAACTTACGGTTCCCTACAAAATAACAAAGTTGAATGTTTGTATGTAAAACGTTCATCTACGCATTATCGTAGAAAAAGAATTGAAGGTATATTGCAAGCACAACAATATGCGTTGAACAATATTATGGAAGAGATGTGTTTGCAACGATTTCAACCTAAACCATATACACAACATAGCATGTGTTTGTGCTTGCATAGGTTCGCACTTTTATATACCGTAATATTTGTATCAATTAGTTTGAAAATGGATAACATCATATTGTACCCACACCAGACTCTAGCTAACACATGTTTCTTAGAAGAAATATTTGTTAAACGTCTTATATTTCTAAAAGTGATAAAACTACTTATTCCAGAAGCAATACACAACAAATAGGTTGCTAGCATACCCCTACCATAGATATATAGTTGAAGGTTCGGTCATGTTCACGAAATTTTTGTGTTGTATAAGCTTTCCGGTGTTTTATATTAATGCACCAGGAAGATATAATTGATATCTCATTGTGTTAAAACAGACAATTTACGTTTTGATTTTAGTCACCCTTTTAAATTTTGCCGGTTTTGCTGTCAATATCAGAAGGCAGTGTGCATATAGCTTGAACAAAATATCGACGCCATTTCAAGAACATCTTGACGACATTATAGCATTTTTTTACACACTATATATCAATTCACGTCATTGTGATTCTGTTTAAACGATAAAAAACAGTGGGACTTGAGTATTATTTCATCTTGTAATCACCACATATTAATTTAGTGCTCACGCAATGAATTAGAATTGATATCCAACTGAAACAAAGACGTGTCCTCTTAATAAGACGTACTTTTAAAGATAGTGGTGAAAAGGATATGTTAACCCCATTTTTTATATCCACAGGGGTGAGCAAATAGCTGTTATTGTAACAAAAGGAAATGAATATCTGTCCCGTCTAACGTCTTGCCGTTTCCGACAATATTAGCTTAATTTTGGCGTAAAATCAACTTCAGTACTTGGCCAAGGTATTAAATGAATCATATCAATTCCAGTAGAAAGTGCTGTTGATTTACTCATGTTCGATACGTACATTTCTAACTTTCTTGTTTGAGCACGCATTGGTTCGTACTGCGACATTGACGAGAATAAAACATCTCATAAATCAAATTACTGTTCATATTACTGTGGGAGCTGATAACAATAATACTGACCAATTTGTACACTAAATGTAGTAAATGTCTTTTGTTACATTCACGATAACTGTCGTGGGTGAGATTGATACTTTGATACACTATTTGGGATTATTCCTATATCAGAAACTCGTCTTTTATTGGCTATTTTGGCAATTGACTATGCTGTAAATCGTGATTTTGGAGATGCATTATTGCTCAGGATTGTTCAATAGATACAATTACTGACAGAGTAAAATGCGTCTGTAAAATAAAGCTAAGATGTCGGTTCAACTAAACTAGCGGACTAGTCCATAAGAAATAAATTGGGAAATTCGTTGTAAAGCGATGAGCGTCAAATATCTTATCGATGCTTGCACAAGTGGTAAAGAACATGCAACATACATGAAGGATTGTTATGTGTGTAGCACATGCTAGACAGTTGAAATCCGTCTGCAACCCTTGCATCCAATAAACATGTTTTTCTTTGTTTTAAATGATTGTTTTACATGTCTTTATGTACATTTTTCAGCCGCACGGGTCCATGTTTTTCTGGTTTATTAATGCTACGTTTCTTTTCTGTTCTATGTAATGTACAACCATTTATAAAATTATCAGCATTATTAAGGTTCTATACGAACTCGACAAATTATAGTTTTCAGTGAAAATTAAAACACAGTGTATGAGAGTTATTATAGATGAAGTACAATGTCACTTCAGGAATAGCCCCCCGAAAAGAAACATCGTAATATGTGCAAGTCGGACTCTTTCTTTCACCCATATTTTTAATGGTTTGAATTCATACCAGTAAAATGTTATCTTATTCAAAAGTATATTCGTATGTATAATTTCAAATCCTCATGTAAATGTTTTTTGCCACGATTTTTCCATAACCATTCTGTGCGTTGGTATCACATATAACGAATCAATATCCGACATTAACGTGGCATACACCTATTCATTATATTCTCTGTGTTGTCATTCAGTGTTTGAAAAATCTTTACTGATAATTTTCACTAAGTGGTTACTCAGTGTTTAAAAATACTCATAATTTTCACTGTGTTTTTACTCAGTCTTTAAACAAACTTTACTCAATCTTATTTTTAATTAAGACTTCGCCTTTTGTTTAAATGAAATATCTTATTAACCACAAAACACGTATAGGTTTTGCATTTTTGTTCAAGTATGACTCATTGTTTCAGGGCTTAATTATTTATTTCAATCTTTACTTTCTATATCTTTCAGCCCGCAGTAACTTCGTGTTCCATTACACTCGTGTTACCCTGACCGTTTCAAGGCGGAAATCTCATCATTTATTCATAAAGCTATTTTGATGCGTGTGCTGTTTGTTTGCCGTGTTTTCATTTGTTTATGTTTTGTGTAGCCATTCGTCGCCCTACTTCATTGTCAGTTTGGCCCATACACTGTGCCTAAAAATGTTTTTTTTTTAAATTTTAGACCACTTGGGTTGATCGCAATAGTAGAAGTCAGCGCTATGAAGAAATTTCTTAAATCTTAAATATGTGCCCTAATTATATTTAAGGTCGGCAGCAGAACATGGACTTTTCACTCTTTTTCCGATTATATCTGCACCAGTGGTCCTCGGACGAGCCGGGGATTTCTTTTCCCAGGGCACATGGTAGTTACCAGTTAAAATCGGTGTTGTATCGGATAATGAATCAACATGTTTAACAGTTCAACTCACTTGAATTGTTAAACAATTGATAGTTCGTGTAGAATTTGTACATTAATATACAATTATACCTGAATGTTTGAAAATGATTAACAGCACACTGTTTTTAAACGTAGATGCTTTAGTTCATTCGTTTTCAAGGTCGTGATTTTGTTTTAAATAATCTGAATATAATTCGAAAGGAGATATCATTACCAGGCGAAGTCCGGCAGTGTGTGAACAGCCAGTAGATCATGCTTTTTTATTCCTCTATGTATACTTATATTGCTAAAGGAACAGACAGAGAGGAACTACGAGAATTTAGGAGATTTCGTAAGCACTTTTCTTGAGAGCATCGAACTGTAAAACAAGTAAGATTTAAAGAACCCTCGGTTGCAAAATGTTGCCAAGTTTAGAAGGAAAATCTATTTAGATAGTGGCTTCTTTTGGTCGTGCTTTTTTACCAAAGACAACTAAGAAAAAACACCGTTCACATTTTATCAGTAAGAATGCATAAAACACAGATTTAAGAACAACATACATCGTCATGTACACTTCGGTCTTGGTATAAATTGCAAACCGTGCTCAGTCACCGTCTGTTTAAACGCTTTGTTTGTGAATGTTTCTGAATTTGACTTCAAACGTTTGGCTACTGAGCTTGTTTCTGTAGTTTTTCATATATTAACATGCTCACTCATGATCTGACAATATTACAAAATAGTATTTTCAGGAATAAACAACAGCAATAATCTCTTAGGCACCATATTATTTTGTCCCCTTAGCCAATTATAATAATGCGTTAGATTCAATGCTTTGCTGAGTCTTCCACATATCAATGAAACGTCAAGCGATGAATTAACACTTTGTATTCAAGTAAATTTTAATGACGCTTTCATTACATGTTTACTTTAATCATGATATTTTAAAGTTTATATTTCTATATCTTGTAAGAGCGCCGAGTTGCAAGCCACAAGCAAGCTGGCTTACTACAATCACGGTCGGATGTCATAGTCTAAACGAATGGTTTCAAGAACTTAGTTCCTGTTGGTCATATAAATTGACACATTTCAATAAATCTAATAAAGCTCATGGCCTTTCGTTACCTTGTAATGGGTGAAAACATTTTTGTACCGAAAAATAACTCATGTTTAGTCAAACATTGCGTTACGTTATAATACTGTGCATGGTTTACATGTTTCTTTCCAAAAGCTACACTGACTCAGAAATTCACCAACAAAAACCCCCAAAAAACTACAACATTACATATCGAATATTCATATAATTTCGAATTGAAATCTTAATGCCTCACCTGCTTGCACGTTGAAATGAGGCTAATCATGTATTATATTCATTCTGTTCAAATGATGCTTGTCTTCGGGGAAATCACTTTAATGAAGCACCTTGCTTGCAACTGCGGAAGAATTGTTCACCTTCATTTCTTGTTATTCAGGTATTCGACGTCATTGCTGATTTCTGATATAACGCTTAGTCAACATACGTATTGTAAGGTGAAACTATTCATGTGATAAAAAATAAAAGCCAAAAAAATTAATATTAATGACATTATAAAGTCAAAAGTAGCTCTTAATTTGATCTGTATGCGTTTTTTTCCTAGTAACAGTTAAGAATTTTCCTCTAGAGAATTGATCCTTCAGCAGCACCAACTATATCATAAGCAGTATAAAATCAACCGCCTCGGTTTGACCAAAATCGTTCATTGCTGTTTCTTTTCATTACGATTACTGATGATTTACTGCCGAGGATCCGTTCTCATTTCTTGTGTTTATTTTTTCTTAGATACCAATGCACTGTGACTTATAAAAGGTGATAGAATACAAATTGTTCTCATCCATTTTTTTCGGAGACGTTCATGAAAACCAATAAGTATTTTACGCTAGAGTGCAACGTCACACATGACTATTGAGTTAGTAATCTTGTGTGGCGTTGCAATCTATCGTGAACTAATTTGCTTGACGGCATCAATATTCGCTCATTGACAAGAATAATTTGAATGTTCAAAGAGAGAAATGGTAGCTTTTCGTGGGACTGTGTTTTATTCTTCCGAACACCAACATAATTTAATTGATTACCCACTGAAACTAACAAGTATCTTCTATTTTATAAGTGATAAAGAAGATATAATCCCTATTTTCATAATGACATCGATATTTGTATGAGTATTGTTTATGAACACCCTATTAGATTTAACAGTGGTCTTGGACGCATACGCGTTAACCTGTCCTTTAACTTGAAATTATAAAACCAACCGTAGACTTGCAGGGAAATACGATGCAGGAGAAACCAGCATCCCGGAAACGATTTTGTAAGGGCAGATTAGACTGTTCGATAAAATGAGAAATTTGAGATTGTGTTTAAATGATTCAAGTAGATCACCTTGCATGCAGCAACTGACCTTGAACTGCAGAAGAAGTGTTGACCTTTATTTCTTATTGAAATCATTGTTAATATCGGATGCAACGCTGAGTCAACATCCGTTTTGTAGGTTGAAAACATAATGGCTCGTTATTTAAAACATAAATGTATGCGTTTTTGTTGTCTTGTATCAATTAAGGCTTATCTTTTACACGCTACACCTAAAGTAATATAAAAACGGCACTCTGGGTTTGAACAAAAAACGACAACTTATCACTGTCGTTTTGTTTCACTAATCAAACCGACGGTTTACTTCCGAGTGTCTGTTTTGTGTTTTGTGCTCGTTCTTCCCAAAGCTACCCATTCACGGTGACTTTTACAACTAAAATATATAAAAATATTTGGAACGACCTTATTATTTGTTTGGATAATTAAACATTTTACGTTTCAGTTTATTCGATTATCAGTTATTGTTCGTCCTTGTAAAAGTCACAATTGTTCATAATGCCTCTAACCTTTCAGGGCATAACGGAGCTCTTACCTGTAAATCGAAGAAATTGCATCCTATAGCTTATATATTTAATTTAAAACTGAACATGTCTTTACCGTTAACATTTTAATTTAGATGTGTGTGCGTGCGTGCGTGCGTGCGTGCGTGCGTGCGTGCGTGTGTGTGTGTTTCATATTAACATATATGTGATTTACAAACATTGTTAAAATTAATAACACTATAAAGATAACAAAACGACTGTTCCAGTGGTATTATCAGTGTGAATAAACACATTTATGACAATTTATCCGCTCTAATGCCGAGTTTCAAGTGCATGCCTGCTATGTTAGCAATTCGTAAATATCATTTCTTCTGGTAAATTAAACATTAACATGTGGTTTTAGGGCAAAATACCATGGCATTTCTTTTTAATGCCCTTTTGTCTGAACAGTGAATCCCATTTCCCAAGAATTTTCTGAAATTATATCAGGTAATGTGATCATTATTTAAGATGAAATACACATATTTCTCTATAGAAAAAGAGATTTTTGTTTGTTTTACTTACGTAGATAGTGTTTCTTAAAAATGCAGTAGCACTGTCGGGTGAATTTTTTTTTTATTTCCTGGTCAAGATGTCAATCAATTTAATTCAAACAATAATACTTTTTCATATGCGCATATTGATTTAAAACCCGAGAATTTCATAAAAGCATGCAACTATAACCACTCCTATAACGTTGCTCTGTGAAATTGTAAGACTAATTCGAGTTTGGCTTATACCTGTCTACAATTCGACACTTGTTTTGTTTGAGACCATGGTGTTTTTTGAATCTCAAACACTTCTTAATTACCGACACCAATCCCGCTCGAGTGAAATGAACCAATGCATAAGATGTTATAGGCGGTTTACCTAACTCAGTCCTTCAACTACTTATATCAGACTAATTTTAACTTACCTCAATCATGACATGTTTGCTATAAAAAAGCTTTCTGTAATCAAGTTTGCAAATAAAGATTGTTGAGAGGGGTGTAATAATCTTTCCTTTGAAAATTTATATTATGTGTAAGGTTTAAGTGTTGTGTTTTGTCTTCGAACTCTTGTTAGATTAAAAAGCAAAGAAATGCAGCTCTTCATTTATTGATCCAAATTGTCTTGTGTTTATATTCCTTCGCAAAATGTTTACCTGAATAAAGTACATAAACATATGTTTTAGAACTTGGATCTCATTGATTCACATTGATATAGATAATGCCAGAAATAAGAGTAACACTATTTCATAATATTTTATATGTAATATCAACAAACATTCGTTTGGACATAATTACGTTCATATGTTCGTGAGCCCATTCTACAACTGATATTAACTAAAACTTAACTAATTAATTACGTAACCTAAAATTTTTGCGTTTATACGTATCAAACCTTGTATACATGTTGTACTGTAAGAATGGATGAAAATATTTTCATTCCAATTACGCCTATTAAGGTCAGCTTAGATGATAATATTGAAGTGACAGGCATGACTCCATTAAAAGAAAGTGTGCCTGAAATAATTGATTTCAGTACTGCAATAGGAACTTTTGTTTCGTTAGATGACATGTGCCTGCATGTCTTCACATACGAACGTATCTGGTTCCAGCCAGGCATCTGCGCTTCCAGGAAGCAAGTTAATTGCCAGTAAAGATCGGTGTCTGATTGAAGGAAAACATGTTCGACTCGATGACATGTCACTTAAAGGGATTGCAATGGATTGTTTTAATATCTAAAAATTGAGCTGTATACTGGATACTTACATGTGTAGAACATACAATAATGTGTAATGGAAGAGTGGTCTTGCAGAAACGTAAATTTAACATGGTTTCAGTTACTTCAAATATATTCACTCATTTTGAGCATGACGGACAAAAATGTATGCACTTAAGGGACATATCACGTTTAATAGGGTTAGACATTAATAAAAAATATTGTGATCAGTAAAATATACTTGTTACAAAAAAACATTCATCATTTCTTTATCGTTGATAAAAATTTAAATATCTGTCAGAAAATGATGTAGCTAGTAAAGCTATGGTCAAAATTAGACTTGGATTTACCAAATTCTGTTCGAATTGGTAATTGTCAGTTCCTGCTTGGTGTTTTATGATAAACAATCAACAACATTAAATGAAATATTTTGACAAAATTAAAAATCATCAAGCTGAGAACAATCTGTGAACGAGTCTTTATTAAACGACGGATGCAATTGAGAAAACAACAATAAAAGTCACTATTGTTTCTTGCAAAATTAGGTTTAAATAATAATTGTTTCTTGCATTGGAATGCACAAAGAAAAGATTCAAATAAAAAATAGAATCAGACAGTGATGAAGCCACCCATTTCTGACTACCAGTTCAGAGACGGCATTAGATTTACGAAAAAATGAATGCACCATTAGTGATGACGTAAACGTATATTCTAATTCCCGTAAATATATTGTATGACTATAAATGTATTTCTCGATGCAAGTGACCCAAGCTTATCACGCACATTGTAAATAATTGATAAAGTTCCTTTGTGTAACATAATTAAATGCATTGTTAGCTTTTTCATTTGCTACAATCCAAAGCAAATATGTTTACGCTGCAGCTTTGTGTTTACAAGTATTTGGTTAATGGTAGCAAAATACACACTTCTTAATCCGGTCTTTACCGTATATATAAATGACATTTAAAATGAACACTAATTAGAAAAAGATGAATAGAAGGGCATTATAGCACATTCATCATGACTTTGTAAAGAAAATCAAATGTTCAAGACATCAATTTGCAAGCAGTTATACCACAAGCGTTAATACCCCAAACATTAAGACCTTAAGACAACAAGACGTCGATTTACAAGCAGTAAGAAAGCAAGATGTACGACCTCAATTCACAAGCAAGCAGATCTTAATCAGTGTGAGATTTACATTCAATGTCACCTCAATTTAGTTTTATTAAGACCACAAGCATAAAGCCGTCAATATAACACATACAGGCATGATCGTTAATGCCTCAATTTACAAGCAATTAAATCTTAATAGTATGACCTCAATTTACATACAGTTATCCCTCAATGTATAAACATTAACACATTGAACAGTAAGACCTAAAGCAATAATACCTCAAGCAGTAAAACCTCAATTAACGTGGAATAAAATCTTAAGTTGTAAGACCAAAATTTAAAGCAGTCAGACTTTTAGCAGTGATACCTCACTTAATAATCAATAAGACATCATGCGGTAAAACCTCAATTTAAAAACAGTAAGATATGAAGCTGATAAAGTCAAAATTGTATGCATTGAGGGGTCATTTACAAGACATAATGTCTCACAGACCTTACGCAGTAAACGGTCAATTACACGCATTAAAACCTTAAGCACCTGCACCTCAGTTTACAATTACTGAATATAAAACAGTTAACTCAGATAACTCAACTTAAAAGCATGAAGAATAGGTAAATCAGGAATAACTCAATTAACAAGAAGACAGACCTCAAACAGCATAGCAGCCATTTACAAACGTTCAGACCACAATCAATATGGCCCCAATTTTCAGGAAAATATACTTCGATTTACACGCAATAAACGCTTGATTTATAAGCTGTTATACATCAACCAGTGAGATAAAAATTAGGTTCGTTTAGACCAAAAGCAATACGATCTCAACTTATGAAAAGTGCGACCTCAAGCAGGACGATCCCCGTTGATAAACAGGCATTATTCAAGCAGTATTTTATCAATTTACAAGCAGTCAGGCCTCAATCAGTCCGACCTTATTCAAGCAGTCTTACCTCAACTGGCAAAACGTTTACAAGCAATTAGACCTGAATTAGTAAGAACCAAATTTGGAAGCAGTAAGACGTCACCTTTCAAGCGGTTAAATAGGCGCGTTTAGGAGCATCAACATCATTATGATTACACGGCCAATTCTTCATTTAGTAAGATGGGTTATTATCAGAATATTTTCGAAGCAAATGCGTTTTTATTGGTTTATTTATAATGAATATTTAATTCAGGGTGGTTTGGTGTAGTTTCAATTTAAAATTACAGTCAATGTCCATGCAAACATTGCAGCACGCGTTTTAATACATAGATGTAAATGAAGAAGGCCAAAATGATAAAATATGGAAGATAATTCGGCATCCGTTAATGCCAAATGCAATACCGTAGTAGTTTGAAAGCTGTCTAATAGATGAAGACGTCTGTATTTATACGTTCAAGCAAATGTCAACGCAAAATGTAAATGACAAAAATATATTGAATATCAGAAATTGTCACTGAAGCAAGAAGAATAAGATGTGTTTAAAGGGTTGCATATTTCATCATTCAAGAATGTTTTTAGCATATACGTCTCCAGCATAAAAGGAACCTTAAAATATCACAGGAAGCTTTTTGAGAAATGCAGACTATGGAATATATATTTTTAGACATCCATAACCTTTGAAGCTGGAGCTGAAACACATCATCCATATTGTTTTAAGCATCAATATTTCTGAAATAAGAGTTACTATGTTGTTCCTTTCAAAGGACCAAGATAAAAGCTTACTGAATTTGAATAAAAATAATGATTACTATAGCGACAGGCTTAGTAGTCAAACTTTAAAGAACCAACCCTGGTAAGAGGCAAAAGGCTACGGCCTTAAATACATTGAAGGAGCGATATTAAACGTACAAACACACTAACCATGCAATGGCTCTAATAATAAATAATGCGATTACCGCTTCTGATCTGTCAGTGAAACACGAGTTCACTATAACACGAGTTTGCTAGGAATAAAAAAACAAAGGTCCGTTTTAAAGGCACATGTATCAGTGTCACACAAGCTGAAATAAATGGCCACAAATCAGCATAAGGTTAACATCTTTAAAAATATCACGGGTAGTTGTTTGAAATCCGACTTGGCACGGTAATTTGCAATTAAAACCTTTTTTTAGTGTATTGTTCCGAAAATAAAGCACATCTTGAAAAAACGTTTTGGAAGTAGCTACCCATGTATTTACTATCAAATTTAATTTCTAGGCGAATGATGTATAACCAGCGTGTATCAATTTGTTATTTAAAATGTAAACAAAGACCATTTCTCATATGTGTTTGTGGAATTACTGGCTAAAAGCGGTTTTCACTTTCCTGCATTTTCTGTAAAAAAACTAATATCAATTGGAGAAAACTTCACAATTCAAATAAAAATGATAAAATGCCATTTCCCAAACGTAACTAATTATAAGCCTTAGGCTATGTTTTCTCAGCATATTATTTCTACCGACGAAAAATTGGTAAATTAATGTAACGTCCTCCTTCTGAGGTGAACGGCGCCCTATGGTTTGGTAAAATAGTGTTTCTAAACCGGACAAATTAATCTCTTTCCTTGGTGCAACATTCGGCCGGAGTGTAAATCCACTTCGTCCAACCGTTGATTTGTATAGACACAACGTACTGGTTTTGCCACTTACTAATTGATTACCCTTTTTCTTACGAGGTGAAACTTTCTTGACCTAGTGCGTTTTACAGTTGCTCTCTAGTCTTCGTATAGAGCGTGGCTAGTTTACTTCGTAACTGCCCCAGCTTGTGCTGTGTTTCCAATTGAAGGATGCAATTTGTCATTTATTTTCTGCTAATTCACTCATTCATTCATCTCATTTTAGCGATTCTCTCAATATTGAAAGTAATAATGAATAAAGTAGTCATTGAATCAGACGACTATTATCGTAGCAAAAAAGCGATATCTTGAGGTATTTTATCTAAAGCGTTATCTGTTATTTTAGGAAATAACACGGTCGATAAATAAATTGCCGTGATATCAGATGATAGATGTAGTATCCGTCTATAATGCATTGATAGGACATCACTTTCCCGGAAAGATGGCGTTAATTACAGTTTGATAAAAACATATGCCTTGCTTAGAGTTAGTTTACTGTGAAATACACAATTAGGTATTAGAAATTGCGTAAATTAGCAGGTAATAGATGGAAAAGGACTTGTTACTACAAATCATTTTTTTCTTTATTTAGAAATATCGCTCTTAGTGCAAAATAAGCAATTGCCCCTTCATCAACTTCGGCTGTGAATTTGATTTCATCGCATCATTTTTCGCTCAATACATCGTTATATTCAAAGTAAAAAATCCTGCTTGTTTACACATTGTATATATTTAGATTCGATGACTTTAGTAAATAGTCAAAAAGTTATATTATTGCGTTCTTGTACACTTCGGTCAATGCTTGATTTCCCTTACCTACAATTGCTACATGCATGATATTCGTACAAAACGCTTTTGTGACATTGATTCGCTTCATTCATATAATGATTTATACAAACAGCAAATTTAGGTATTTGATGTCTCAAACTTATAAAGACGCGTGTTAGGGAAATAATATATTACTTCCTAATATTCTTAGGAATTCTACGAACTCTCAAGTTCGTGCAAATGTCTGTCATAAATGATGCCTTGGAATGTTGAGGTGAATAAAAATATAATAATGTCTCATAAATTCAATTAACTATGCTAAATGTTGTAAAAATTGAGCATAGTAATACTGACAACTTTGATCACTAAATTAAGTTCCTAATTTGGTGCTCTATTTGGGAATATGCGATGTTATACGGTAACATTGGCAATTGCTTTTGCAGTAAATCGTCATTATTCAGTAACATAATCGCTCACGAAGGTCCAATTACTGTCATAGCAAAGTGTTTCTGTACAATATAGTGAAGATGTCGGACAAATCAAACTTTACTTGTCTTGACAACTAGCCGATAAAAAAATAAATGTGGAAATCGGTTATAAAGCAATATGCGTCAAATATCAGATATATGATGACGAAAGGAATAGGTACAGAACAGGCAACATAGATGATGGGACTTGTGTAGCGCATACGACAGACTGTTCAAATACGTATGAAACTCTTGCAAAACATAACCTGTTCAAATTGCTGAGACGAGGATAGTTTAGCTCACAGAAACTCCTATTTATTCATTTAGATTGCAAACAATATTGACTGAAACTAATTTATTACAGTTTATCAAATATATAATGTACTGTAGGTTGAAGGTACCAGGTCATTTCAGGAATGTATAAATAATTCCCGCGAACAAAATCTCCTACCGTTCTTTTATATCATTGTTCACGTAAAGACGGACACTATTCCCCGATGCTAAACCTGTTGGTGCTAATTATCAGTAGAAATGCTATTTAATTTACAGCTACTACATAAAACAATAATAAGGTGAATTACCTACCATAACTTTAACCTTGTTATTCTATAACAATTTCGGGGTTTGCTTTTCTTAAAAGTCAATTCAATAATTGTTTTCGATTTGAACTCTTATTCCTGTTACATCGAGACTTTTGAGATATCTTTAGCACTTGTCTTGATTTGCAAAAACACTAAGTAATTTAAATGCGTTAATCAGTTGCAAATATAGCACAAGCCAAGGTGTAAAAAATATTTGGCTAGCCTCTTCTTTTGCTTCTATTTAGTGATGTAATCTTTATAACTCATCTACGTGATCCAAAGACACATAGGAAAACAGAACACCGTTCAAATAGTATCAGTAAGTACGCATAAGACACATCTTTAAAAACAAGAAGCATCGTCATTATCAGTTTGATCTGGGTTTTAATTGCATACACTGCTGGTTTCTTTTGTTGAAATGGGCGTGTGAAATCCGGACTCTGTACATTTTAGTCTACGGAAATGCAGATAGGTAGTTTTACGATGGTTATGTGATTGATGAAGCAATCCTCTTCAGTGCAATGAATTGCAAAAACTAAGTTGTGTGAATGCATCCTTCAATTAAAAACACTACACAAGCCAAGCGGTACAGGCTGAGTGTTGCTCTATGCAGTGATGAAGTCATCTTATGTGATAAGTGTAACCAAAGACAGATGGCAGAAAAGAAAAATGTTCACACGTCATCAGTTAGTACTGCGTGGAAAACAAATGTGAAAATAAAATGCATCGTCATTTACTCTTCGATCTGGGTTTCCATTGCAAATATTACTTATTCAATGTGTTCAAATGATACGTGTGTGAATGTTTTTAGTTGTCTTTAAGGAAAACACCTTGTGTGAAGCAACTGTAGGAAAAACAATAAGTTCCAAAGTATATCACACAACTGTGAAGTTTTGTGAAATGGTAGCAGGTTCATGTTTAGGAAACTATTTTTATCTGCTCACTGGAATTTTATATTTATATTTGAGTGATATTAAATTGACATCTCACTTTATAGAGACAGTGGAATACCATTTTCATATCAGTGACTGTTATAAAGTTCCGGTCTTTTGTTGTGCAAATCAAGCGTCAGCGCAAACATTGCCCGAGAAAACTTTAAATAACTCCATTTGCGGAATGGTTAGACGTCATGATAACTTCAGCTATATTTGGCAATCAAAACATCAACTCACGCCATTTTGAATGAGTCAAACGCCTAAGAGATAAAAAGAGAGTGTGGTCGTTTCACTCGGATTTTCTCAATTTAATTTCATCTCTATAAACTACAAAATACCACATTTTAATTTTTGTGTTTACTCGATGGAATATAATTAATATCTAACTGGAACACACAATTGTCCTCTGTATAATTTTCCTTTGTGAAAGGAATTGCAAAAAAATGTATTCCTGAATATGACCGCACAAGCACAGCTATTTTCAATTAGCAACTGGCTTGGAATTGCGGCAAACTTCCATTATTATTATTATTATTATTATTATTATAGGGTTTGAACGAAACTGTTCATTCACGTTTGTTTTCACTCATAAAAAATTTCTTACATCCAACTGTCTGTTTTTTATTCTTGTGTTAGATTCTTGACTACAATATATACCCAAGCACTGTGACAAGTAAAATCATTTTTGTACGACTACCAAATTTTGTTTCGGAGATATTCGTTTGACAAATAAGATTAGGCTAAAGGTAACTCAATACTAAGCAATTTATCGTCATTTAAAAAGTCACAAACATCCTGGTTAACCATTCCTCTTATACAGATTCAGGGCACGGCGTTTACCTGTTGTTCGTATATTTTGCATCCCATAGCTAGACGAAATGTTATATTATAGATTGAACTGTTTATTTATAACTGAAAAATTCCCAGTGCAAATGAACAATCATACTTTTGTAAATCTTTCAGCAATGATGCCGTTTTCAAGAAGATCCTTGCTATATTAACATTTGGTAGATATTATTTTATCGGTTCAATTAAAAAACTTTGGACATATCCAAGTTACAAAGGCCTTTGTTTTTGGTGCTTTTTTATCCGACGAGAGCTTCCCATTACACAAGAAGCTACTTCCATTTAACAGTTTAATACAGTAAATGATATTTAATTCAAATAAATACATATAAACATGGTTGTTGGGTTTATTTTTGTTGGTGATAAGATTTACCTTTAACGGTTTTGCCTTATCCAGGATTGTTTGGATAAGAAAAAGGTTTCTGCACGCAAGCTGGTTTAAATCCCCAGTAAATTTACATTTTACTGACTGTTCCAAGGCGGTACCGTACCATTTTTGATAAACATACCTAGATTATGCTATATAGTATATATGCACTGTGTTGTATATTGATTTTTGTGCTGTTGTTCCATGTTTCTATTTTGTGTTGTTTTTTTGTTTTCATTTCTTTTTGTTTTCTGTGTCTTTGGCGTTTTCCCTGTGCCATTTAACAGGGTTTATGTTTAAACGTTTGGCTACTGAGCTTGTTTTCTGTAGTTTTTTTCACATAATTATTGTTTATCTTAAATATTGTAAGAAGTATAGACCCGTTAGCTTTGTCCTTTTGGATAGGTCCCCTGTATTACTTCCATAATATATTAAGTGTGTCGATTAAGAGTTACTTTTCCAGTGTAGGGCTGTCACGCTAAAGGATGCGAGAAGAATTCCAGTTTCTTCGAATTCGAAGTTAATATAGTTTTTTTTTTCTTGAATGTGACTTATAACTTTTACAAACCTCAAGCAATAGTTCATCGTAGAATTTTGACAGAATTACATACTTTTGCTTTAGCATGTTATAAAGACGTCTTAAAACTATTATCTACTCTGCAGTTCATAACAATACAATTCTGCCTGCTATTTACAAAATCGTATACCATACTTGACGTTTTCTACCAAAATAATGCCTGTATAGTGTATATAATCCCCTAGCCTGGATTTTTTTCTTCATAACGAAACATACAATACAGAACAGAAGGAAAGCAATGAATGATACATCGGTGTCTAACTTAAGTTGCATAGTATACAAATTCGACGTAAATATTATTTTATGAATAATTGTACATCTAGGTATAGTGCCGAGCAATTTTCTAAAACATATACCTTGAGTGGAAAGAACAACAATGTGCCGTGTCGAATGAAGAGGACAATATGTCAAACTTCAAAACATAAGTCAAAGACTGAATACTGCTAACAAAAACATCCGAAACACCCGACGATGCCACTTAGCAATTGATGGAACAACCTCGGTGTACTTATATAGATGAAGACACAAACGTGACATCATTGAAGGTACACTTTAAATTAAAAAAAACGGACATATTTTATTATCAGTCTTCGAAAAACTGACATCGAAGTCGTAAATTCGAAAACGGATTTCTGACAAACCACAGAGTGAGTATACATGTGCCCATAACCCCCTAAGCATCTGGCTTTTATAAATGTTTTCGAAGTTTAAGCCTTTCTCTATTTTTTATTACGGAATCGAATTGTAAGCTCGGGCGTACAGGAGTTTGCTTAGTTACGCCTTTGCTTGGTACGGTCTTTGGGTATAAACACCGTTGAGGAAAACCTGTTCCGATTATAGCATTTAGCAGCATTTAGAAATACATATACACGGAAGATTGTTAAGCACATCTGGTAATAATGTTAAGGAGGCAGCTTTCTATTTATTTACTTTCAAAGTTCACTTCTAGATGAATAATGTATAAACAGCATGTTATGTATTTGTTCTTAATAAAAAATAATGTTAACACAGACCACTTCTCAGTTGTGTCTTTGAAATAATTGGTGAAAACAGTGGTGGTCACTTCCTTGCATTTTCTGTAAGGAAACCCCCTAATGTGAATTGAATAAAGCCAATAGAAAGCTCCTATATAATTGATATAATGTCATTTCTCAGACGTACATATACTGACCTACTGATATGCTTTCTCCAAATACGATGTCTAGCTACTGGATTTTTACTCACGTTTGCAGAAACAAAGATGGATATCCATGGCTTTTCTTCATATCGGCTTTATATGAGATTCTTTCGCATTTGACATGAAAGTGTTAACTTGAATCTAATTTTAATACTGATGTATACTACTTTGAATCTTACTAACGGACGTATGTTCTCGTTTGGGTCTAATTTAAATTTTGCAGCTTTTGCATATATTTTTCAATATTGAAACAACTGGGAATGTCTACCTTGTAAGTTTGAAAGTAGCGTAGTTATATTTATCGACACTCATCACACACTTCATGGCTTCCCAAAAAGACAGTGCAAGAAAGCGGAAAATTTCTATGAAACAATTTTAACATAGAACCCTACAAATTAATATTGGTGATTATATTATATAATGCAATCCTTTCATAGAATTTAAGATTCCTGAAAATGACAGTTGGCTAAACGCTTATTGACAGGTTTGTGAATGAAATGATTACGAAACTTGCAAGGTTTTGGATAAGAATAATGTTTCGCTTTTTAATAAACGAGGAAACAATTCCACGTCATTATTTAAAACCTGATCGGCGTGTGGAGGACATGATTGTTTTGTTTATTCTTTAAATAATGTAAAATGCTGTATTATCGGCCACATACTAGCTATAGCTCATATTGACAATGTTTGGCTTGTTTTGGGGGAAATACTGAATTTTCCGATTTAGTGGCTATCTGGTATTAAGTCTCTTTAACATATATTAGAAATATCAACAACATAGATTAATGTGTCTACATTATGTTGTACTTTGCTTAGGGACAAATGCATATTACAATAAACTCACTTCAATAATTTGAAATGCTATCACAACTTTAATTGTAACGTATTTGAAAATGTAAATCGTTTCTATTTCTTTTGTTAAATCACGTACATTAAATAGAATGCTTGACTTCTTTGTTAATAATTTGTGTCTTCATCGTTCTGCACTGTACTCTATAATATGTCTTTACAGGAGCATATATAATTTGACGTAAAGATATGTTATGCTGTGTTAAAAATGTTTTTTCTTTAGATCTTCAGAGGGGAATATCTGTTTTTCGAGAATGCATTGTTGTTATTCCGTCAATTCCAGTTTTTGTGCCCCACTTACATTACCGACCGATACAGTAACCTGGTCTCTTTCTCTCCGATTAAGAGTCGTCTGCAACATTGTTTTTAACATACTACCTGGTAACAGCCGGTAATTACCGTTTCCTGCGCTCAAGAAAAACTACAAGCAAGGATTAAATGATTACTATAACATGTCAGTTAAAGGATTGCACTTGATGTATTTTTCATCAAAATTATCTTGAAAATAATGTGCATACTGAAAATAAATATATGTTTAACGCAAACAAATGTTTAATATAACAATTATCTGTCAGACGGATTTGTTTAACTAACAGATTCTTCGAATTCAAACAGATTCATATTCTTATTTCGTCAACGACAAACTGGAGTTCTAAGCAAGATTTTCTATACGTTGATAACTATCAAAACATCTGATAGAAAATATTCTTTTGTGGCGAAAAGCGTTAGTATTCCTATTTTAAGTTATTTTATATAAGGCTCGGACAAACACAAGTCTGTTTCAATACGTATCTGTCATTTTGTGTTTGGTGTTTAATAAAAGAAGTAAGTGAAACATATCAAATTTAACAACAAACATCTTTCTAAGGTTAACGAGTTTTTATCAGCGATGAGCACTGATACTTAATTTCCTTTCGGTTAGTTATGCATGTTATTGCTCAATAATAGCAGCCTTATGCATTTGAATACACATTAGACAACAATTGTGTTAAAAAGCCACTTATTTTCAACTTCCAGAGCACAACCATCAATTCATATATATTTACTGTATGAGATAAAAATCGATACATTTATATCTAGGTTAAAGTCCATTCTAATTTACGTACATATACTGTATGATCGTAAATATTTCACATAATGGAAATGACCAGAGCTTATCACGCACATAGTAAATAATTGATTTAGATTAAGTGCTATTTCGTTTGATGCCTTGATATAATTTCCATGCTATTCTGTCTAAAGCAAATTTGTTAGGTTACACTGTCAGTATTATGCCCAAAATCTTTAGCTAATGTCTAAATACACAGTACCTACATTTTCCATTTATATGTGAGTGGAAAAATAACATGAAAACTGATTTACAAACAGATGCATCAAATTATGTGCTTTTAGACAGACTTCACTTTGATGTATTCCTTTCAGGACAGAACATTTTAATTGCATGAAAATATAGTTTATTCATTAAAACATCAATAAAAATACTTTAAAATAAGTCAATTATTAAACCCATTGCTTTTTCTCAATATTTATGGTATTTAACATTTTAGATTTTGCGTGTAGAAAATCTTTTCTTGTTTATCAGATAATCATTTCTGGTGAATGTAGCAGGTATGACACATCCCGTTCCAGATGTGTCACGCGAAATAACGAGCCAATTCAAGTTCTTATATTGTATGGTTTATGATAATATCATCATGTCATATTAAGAAAGCGCGATGAAATATTCAAGAATGTAATACCTTTAATTTAAAAAAACGAACACACTCGTTTTATGAGGAACTCGTTAACATATATTTTAGATTTCTATGCGTCCTGAAGTAAGTAAACTACGTCGCACGCGGTTTTTGTAGAATTATACAAACGATCTTTTTCTACGTCAATTTTCCCAAAAATTGATAATTTACGGTATACAAAAAATGTTATGACGTATATTGAGGCCGTAAGATGAAGAATGATTGGAAGCAATATCTTCACTAAAAAACTCTTTATAATCTCCAAATTAAACTTAAAGGAAATCGTATGCCAATAACGCTATCTATTTGTATCTAATTAAAAAAAAGAATTAGAGTTAAACGAGATCATATTCTTTGAAAACGCGAGCTTGAAGAAGTCATTTCACGAAGGATGAGTATAATTATTATATCTTACTGCATATCGCTTACATTAGCCATGCAACTGAAGTACTTAAAGATAGTACTAAAGTTTGTTTTTCCAGTGACATCTGTGTTTCTCAAACGTAATTGACGTCGTCTTTCCAGGGAAATGATCTTTGTCTCAAAAAAAGGTGTATTATGACCACATTATATATACACTTGAAGTCTTAAGAGAGAATGCCCAAGAGAGTACCTTCACCTTAAGGTCCTAATGCTCAAGATCGTCCTACTTTCAAGTCATCATGCTTAATATCTGCCTACTTGTAAATTTTGCTTGAGATCAGACACTTTCAATTGATTTCGACCAGCTTGATGTCTGACTGCTTGTAAATTGAGGTATTGCTGCTTGAATATGACTGCTCGTAATTTAAGGTCCTAATGCTTTATGTCTGACTGCTTGTAAATTGAGTTAATACTGTTTGAAGTCTAACCGCTTGGAAATTAACGTGTTACTGTTTATTTATATGTTAAAATGATTGTAAACTGATGTATCGCTACGTTTTAATTGAGTTATTACTTTCTGTTAATTAAAGTCTTACTGCTTGAAGTTTCATTGCTTTTACTCAAGAATGTCTTGCTGCTTTATTATGGCATAATGCTTGTAAGTTCAGGTATTACTGCTTTAGGTCTCGCTAATTGCTAAAAGAGAAATAACTGCTTGAGGTCTTAATGCGTGTTAACTGAGGTCTTACTGCTTAAGGTCTTACTACTTTAAAACAAAATGCTAGTAAATTTATTTCCTAATACTAGAAGCGGGGTTTTCCTTGTTTTAAATTGTGTTATTATCGCTTTAAGTCTGACTGTTTTGAATTGAAGTGCTACTACTTGAGGGTTTGAAGCACGTAACCTGGTGCCCTATCGCTTGAATGCGGCTTGTACATTGAGGTCCTAGTGTTTCAGGTCATTTTCCTCGAAATCTAACTGCATGTAAATTGAGCTCATATCGCTTGGGATTTACTGGAAGTAAATCCTGGTATTATTGCTTAACGCCTTACTGCTTTAAGTTTAACTGCTTGTAAATGTTGGACTTACTTCTAGTAAATTGAGGTCCAATTGCATGAGGTATCATTGCTTATTAATTTAAGATTTAATGTTTGGTGTCTGATTGCTTGTTAATCGGCGACTAACTGTTTGAAGGAATAATTCTTTGGGTTCTACTGCTTGTAGATTGAGGTACATCAATTGTTTGAAGTCAGATTGCTTCAAATCGATGTCTTACTGGCTGAGGTATTGAAGCATATACTTTACTCATGTCATTTATGGTCTTACTGCTCCGGGTGCTACTGTCTGTACACTGAGTTCAAACTGCTTGAGGTATTTTGAGGTGTCACTGCTTGTATAGCATTTATTAAGGTTTAACTGCTAGTGTATTGATTTATTACTGCTTCTGTTCTCCCTGTTTTTATATTGAAGTATTATTGCCTGACGTTTAACTGCTTATAAAACGACGTTTCATTGCTTGCAAATTATGATTTCACTGATTGAGATTTTATGGCCTGCCAATTGAGGGCCTACAGCTTATGAACCGATGACTTAATGTTTTAGGTCCAACTACTTGAGATAAGATTGATTGAGGTATTACTGTTTGTAATTTGAACTCTAGTTTTGTTTTCTTTACATGCATAAGATCAGAAATGTGAAGATACCTGGATAAGAACATGCACAGGAAATTAATGAAAAATTGTTTATTCACTAACTGTTTAGACAAGTCTTGCATGCGAATTTCAACTGTCTGTCATGCGTCATATACATTTAATCCATTCATTATTGTTTCCTGTTCAGTTTACATGGCTTGTGCCAACATCGCTAGCTTGTTGACGCTAATTGATTTACCAAATAGTGACACTATGTTTCTCTTATAATCCGGTTCTAAAAATAAACAGATTCAAGTGGTCCGAGCTAAATACACAATGTCAAAATTATTATTTCTTTTTTTACTCCGTTTTTTCCATCATAACAAAATGTGATTATACACCATATCGACAAGCAGTATCATTGTTTAAACGAAAGAAGAAATCGGAATTCAGATAAAAACAATAATATTGTTTAAGACTATCATAAAAGTTTGATGGATAGAAAAAACAAACAAACAAACAACAACACATGTTTTACTCTGCACGTAATTTATATATTTAGAACGACCATGAGTGGTTATCCCCCTAAGGATGATTTACTGAAAAAGAATTGCCAGTTTGCGTGTTTCTGATGGAAGTACATTCCCCAATAAAACAGCAAAAATGCAATACCGCTTACGACAATAAATGTGTTCTTTACAATTGACATGTTCTAAATTTAGAATACAAATGCCTTCGCCTGTCTAAAACACTGAGCTGCAAATTATATCATCACCAAATTGAGTAGAACTCGTCAGAATGATGAATAAAGTCATCATAAAGTAGCATATCGAGAATCGTAGATGTAAACAGACATTGCGTTACAGACATTTAACGATTTCATTTGTTTCTAGTTATGTTCACATGACATGTACCGACATCGACAATGCCTGTGACGCCGATAATTTTAAACCCATCATACTAGTGTCAAAGTCCAAATAATAGTATGTTTAACTTTATCATCATCATCATCATCATCATCATCATCATCTTTATCAGCAACAATAAAACAACACAAATCAACAACAACAACAAACTGAAAAATAGTGTTGTTGTATTATTTTGCATATTTAGAAGAATCTATCTGAAGTCAAAGAAACTCAAATTTTAACATATGATTCTGACAAACATGTGTTCTAGTAGGCATACGTTTTACGTTCGACATATTTGCGTATACAGTGAACTTGTACAATTCATATTTTCAAATAGTGTGAAAGATAAACGTAGTGAATACAAACGAATATTTTTTTAATCCTTTAAAATGAAAAATCAAATAAGTTGAACATCTAATGTTACCTAATCACACACCAATCCTAACTAGCAAATTACTTGTTCTGGAAACGGAAATTACCGGCTGTGGAAAAGGGATAATTTCGTATGTATTGGCCACTACTGCAGACGACATGTTATCTAAATGAAGCACAGTCCCGGCTTTGAATACAAGAAATATAACTCAGCTTTTTTCTTAAAATGCATACATCATGTAATCGTTAAAAGCTGTATATGATAGACATAGCAATGAATATTTGTTCTATCATGTGGTATTCATGTACATTCTCACAGTTCAAAATGTATTCAAAGTTTGATTTAAAGAGTGTTCGAGGACATGACACAGCATAAAACTTAACACAAAACATTGCATACTCCAATATTACAAAATAGCATATCTCTCCGCTAATCGCTATTCCGATATTGTTTAAGAAAATATTGTTAAGGTCACAAAAAAGGTGTTTTATGATGGAGGTAATTTGAAAGTAGTCTAATTATAAAGTGTTTGAAAAGTTAGTGAAGTATACCGCCAAGAACACTTATGATTATGCCAAACAATACCATGCACAATTGTTTGGAAACCGAAATGCTATTAGCCACATTCACCCATACAAAGATACACGTTCTCCTTGTAAACAACTTTTGTAATGGGTACTATAGTCCGATTTCACACATTGGGCCGTTATTGTACACTGATATGTATAGTTCAATCATAGCTTATAATGGTGTGTTACAATTATTTTGAAATCATCTGACTGTCACGACAATCAAATATCGAATGAATTAACCGCGTTAATTATCTCCATAAACAAATGCATTAGAGTAACAGAACAGAACAGATATTTTATTAAGACTTGTACAAAGTACATCATCTTCTTAACCACATATGAATAATAAATAAACAAACACATGGTATGACATAGGTTATACATAATATGAAATAGAATCATAAATACATTCAAAAAAAATATTGAAATCAGGTGAGGATGAACAAAACTATTATAATCATAAGTCAATATTTAAAGTTGATCTTCTAATACTCACAGCCAATCAAAATCTCAGTCAATGAAAAACAATGATTATATTTACTGCAAACATGAAGAAACAAAGGAAAACTAGATTTTCAATTTGGAAGAAACAATGTGAAAGTAGATGTCACTACATGTTATTAAACATTTTGTAGTGGAAATATGTAAAGTTAACCTGTATTGTGTATAAGGTGTCATAGGCGTGGCAGTAGCGCGCTGAAATTCTTATCGTAGAAAATAAGAGATGCGAGATCGAAACTCATCATTTTTTTCTCAAGCCTTTAATGTTTTAACTTAATACAAACGTGTAGAAATGTTTAAGAAAGTCTTGAACTTTCGAGTTAATTGCCATCAAAAATATTTAGGGCACTGTTAATTGAATCAGTGCTAGGATGCCGTGACAAAAGCTTCAGTTATTTAAAAAATAATAAAACAATATTAAAAAATCTATTACGAAAAAAAAGTGATTAACATCACAGACATATACATAGAGTTTGAAAAACAATAGAAGATATGTTTTTGATAAAAAATATTTGCAATAAACTAGTCATTTTGCTTATCATTTTACTACTGAGCTTGTTTCTGTAGTTTTTCACAAATGTCAAGTAATTATAAAAAGCAAAGAAAATACCAACAAAAATATGTTACCTAGATTTCTCATTTTTCCGATTAAATGATATCTTTATTAATATGTTAAGATAGCAGAGCTCTACTTGAAAACGCCATAATTACTGAAAACTCACACAAAATGTGTGTTCATTCGCACTGGTAATAAATCTTGCAGTGTTGTAATGTTATCGTAATAGCTAAGTGTTGATTTTATCAGTGTAAATACATAATAAGTTAAATCACTAAAATTTATATTCAAATGTCTAGTGTAGCAACAATTTAATCTGAAATAATTTTTTTGACGCATAAGATGCAGTATATGTGAAAAAAGGGTAAGCGCCCTGCCCTGAATATTTTGTACATAAATGATTAACCTTATTTCTTGTGATTTTTACAATGACGAGCTGTAACTTATATCGGGTTCCTCCATCATAAACTTGTATCTATGATTCAATAGATCAATTAATTAAGGCTACAAAATTACATTAGGCGTATCCCTAGGTTATCTTGTTGATGTTTTTCCAGAAAATACAACTTAGTAACAATTTCATATCATAAGTGAGGTTATGTAACAGGTAATGTACTCGTTGAAAAAAGAAAAGTGATCGCATTTTCCGTAATTACAAGGCAATTGATTCACACTGGGTGTTTTTCTTGAAGTAGACTGAAGAAACATCCACACAGTAATTCATTAATAGTTACCAGTGAAACCAAGACGAACGTGTAAATGACGATGCATTTTATTTTCCATGCATAACTAAATGAAGATGTGGGTATTCTGCTATCTGTCTTTGATTACTCGTTTATCCCATAAACTGACTATCACTGAATACAGCAACAGAAGCGACTCACTTAGCTTCTACCGCATAGTTTCTTTAGTATCTTAAAGTGAAGGATGCATTCACACAACTTAGTGTTTGCAATTCATTGCGCTAAAGAAGATTGCTTCATAAATCACCAGAACCATCTTGTTTCTTCCCGTCTGCATTTCCGTAGAGCAAAGTGTACAGGGTCCTGATTTCATAAATTTCTTTCAAGAGAAGAAGCCAGCAGAGTTTGAAATTGAAACCCAGACCGAATGGTAAATGACAATGTTGAAATATGTATTTCATGCATACTTACCGATATATTTTGAACGGTTTTTGTTTCTACCATGTCTTTTGATCAAGTTAATGGATTAAAAATATTCTATTACTAAATAGAAGCAAATGTAGCGACTTACTAAATATATTTCTCCAACTTTAATGTTTTAATCCTATATCTAAACTTAAGTTTACAAAAGAATGTTCAATGTCAATAACTTCTTTGACCTATCATATAAATCGAAGCATTTAATTGTTTTGTTCGTTATTCAGTCAGACATCAATTCTTGTGGTTAATATATTTTAGTCATGGAGATGATCGGCTGCTTCAATGATCAGTTGGTAGGCAGAGACCACTACTGCAGAGGATACTTCCAGGGAGTAAACCAATCATTTTTCATAAAGCTATTTTTGATGTGTATGTTGTCTGACGGTGTTGTTTGTATTTGTTTATATGCTGTTCATACGTTTGTTTTCCTTGTTTATTGTCTAAATGTGCATCAAGACAGGGTTATTTGTTTGATTTTTGTCCTCTTGGCTTGTCGCTGTGGTTTTCATTGTACCATGGGGAGAAGGAGAGCAAAGTTTCGGATATGGAGCCGACCAAAACTATTTTAAGGGCACCTTTCCGGGTAATTAATTCAAAATAGTGAATTTTATTATTGTTCTATATGTTCCATATGGTATTTACATACACATTCATGACCATTTTATGTTATCATGTAGTATAATTACAATGTTCGATTCAGAGTAAGAAGGAAAACAATTTCATAAGCAGAATTAATGTGATAAAAATATAGGAAGAAAGATAACTAAGCCTGTTCTTTTTCACTTATCAACAATTAATGATATAGGAACAAATATAGCAAATCCTATACCAATTGTTTTGTTTTATAAGAGACTTCAATCAAAGGCAAGTTATAAAGAAGAGAAGATAGGAGGCCGCTGACGAAAGAACAATAAGGGCGTCGTGAAGTAAACGTTCAACCACCCAAACACAACATAAAACTTAACATAAAACCTAAATAAACATGATGATCTGAAAAAAATAAAAGCAGACATCTTAACAAGAGGTAATTATAATTATTTATGATACAGGTATGAAGTATGAATAGTGAACATATTGGAATGCGATCGAGAATACGTCGTTCAAACTATGCGAAACAAAATACTTACACAGAAAATATTATGAATCGGTTCATATTGGTGACCGTAGTTGATACGTTTATTGTGAATGCAATGATTAGTTATTGCTAATGGAAAACATTTATTTAATTGTAATTTAGATAAACACAGCTCGAAATAGTTATAATTGTAGCATAATAAGGTAACAGCTATAGTAAGGATTTCACCTTATTATATTTAATACTTGTAAATCAAAAAGCACTTCTACTGACTAAACGCACGAACAGTTTTAGCATTGCGGAAAAGTGGTTGTATTTGCGTGAAAAAAAAGGATTTAAGGGATGGTAGGATATTTTGTTCGGGGGAATTTGTTCATTCATCCCTAAAATGATTTTCATAAAAATAACATTTTTTTTTTATTATTGTGATATATAAGTTTCAGTCGATGCTGTTTGCAATCTGTATGAATCTGCAGGAGTTTTCTATGAGCTAAACAAGCATCGTCTAAGTAATTTGAACAGGTAACATGGTTAATAGTTTATTTACTCCGATGAAGTTATTTAGTCTTCGGGTATTTATTGAAGCTCGGCGCTATTGTCATTGAGTTTTTATCGTGTGTTAATTTGCACTGTTAGAAACATTACATAGTCGGTATGGTATGGCCACCGTGTTTAAATAGTGTAGTTTTTTCTATAAATGTATACAAATTAGATAGCACATAACACAAAGCAACATTTATATACCAAATATTGATAGACCTGTGACGCAGAATAATGTGCATATTGACACCAATTTTTAACATTCATAAGTGTATAACAGTCCCATCTATGTAGCCTGTTCTGTACCACTGGCTTTAGCATCTGATAGTTAAAGCATATTGCTTTACAACCGATTTCCCCATTTATTTCTTATCGGCGTGACCTCAAGACAAGCAAAGTTTGATTGACCCGACATCTTCATAATATTTTACGGAAACACTATGACAGAAGTTGTGCCCATGGTACATTCGTGAGCGATTATGGATCTCCCAAATGATGATTTACTACAAAGGAAATTGCCAATGATGCCGTATATATATAAACATGTTTTTATGTAAGCACATTTCCCAATAGAGCACTAACATAGCAACTACATTTAGTGATCAAATTTGTCAGTATTTCTGAGCTCTGTTCTTACACTTTTTAGCACACTAAATTGAATTCATGAGACTTTGTGATATTTTAACCACCACAACAATACATCGTTAATGACAGACGTATACACGATGTTGAGACTTCGCAGAATGTGTTAGAACGTTAGGAAGAAATATATTTTTTTCCATATTTTCGATCGTTATAAATTTATAACAAATATAACTCTACACAATTGTAGCGAATAAATGTTACAATAGAGTTTTGTATATGTATCATGCATGTAGCAATTGTAGGTATGGGAAAGTAAATATTGACAGAAGTGAAACCCAATTATATAACGTTTTGATAATTATCTTATCACATTCGATCTAAATATATGCGATGTGTAAACAAGCAGTATTTTTAACATGAAAATAAGAATGTATTGACTAAAAACTGATGTCATGAAATCATAATTCATTTTTAGACAAAGCCACATATTTTAAATTAGATCTGCACTTTTTATACAAATATCAAGTTTTCAGCCGAAGTCGAATAAGTGGCAATTGCCTTTTTGGCATTGGGAGCCATATTTCTAAATATAGAAATATGATGGTCTAAGATTTGCAGTATCAAGTCATTTTCCATCTATTTCCTGCTAATTCACTCAATTTCTCACTTAGGCAATTCTCTCAACAATTTGCGAGTGATAATGGCGAAAGTAGTGGTTGAATCAGACGACTATCATCGTAGCAGTAAAGCGATTTCTAAATGTATATTCTTTGAAGCTGTTATCTGTTATTATAGATAGTAACACAGTCGATAAATAAATTGGCTATAGTATCCGTTTATCAAGCATTATAAGACATAGCTTTCCCTGAAAGAAGGCGTTAATTAGACTCTGACTAAAATGTATGCCTTTCGTAAAGTTAGTAACTGTTAAATCGATAATTAGGTATTATCTATAATGACTTCAAGCGTTTATACTATTAATTAGGTATTATCTTTAATGACTTCAAGTGTTTATACTATTAATTATGTATTATCTATAATGACTTCAAGCGTTTATACTATTAATTAGGTATTATCTATAATGACGTCAAGCGTTTATACTATTAATTAGGTATTATCTATAATGACTTCAAGCGTTTATACTATTAATTAGGTATTATCTATAATGACTTCAAGCGTTTATACTATTAATTTAGTATTATCTATAATGACTAAGCGTTTATACTATTAATTAGGTATTATCTATAATGACTTCAAGCGTTTATACTATCAATTAGGTATTATCTATAATGACTTCAAGCGTTTATACTATTAATTAGGTATTATCTATAATGACTTCAAGCGTTTATACTATTAAATAGGTATTATATATAATGACTTTAAGCGTTTATACTATTATCTATAATGACTTCAAGCGTTTATACTATTATCTATAATGACTTCAAGCGTTTATACTATTTGGTTGTATAACCCTTTTCTTAAAGGACAAAAATCATTTCCCTGGAAATACGACGTAAGTTACGTTTGAGAAACACAAATATTACTGGCGAAAACAAACCTGAGTACTTTCTCTGAGTTCTTGAAGTGTATGGCTAATGTACCAGATATTCAGTTAGTTATAATATACTCATTCTCCGTGAAAGGATTCAATTTACATTGTACTGTCCGTTAGGCCACCGGTGCGAAACAGTGGCTCCAGCTCTTTTAGGAGCTGTGTATAAAAAAGAGCCAATGATACTTCCGAGCTAGAGCAAAAGAACGGATATCATCGTAAAACGTAAGTATGACTCGTTATTTTAACTAATATCACACTTATGAGGGCTTATTTGAGAAATCGGGGAATGCAGTGCCGTATAAATATGTTTAATCTTCACACGTTTTTCGATTAATCTGTAAACATATTGTTTATGGAGTTATAAAACCCATTCTCCCATCAAACACATGCATGTTTACAAACGAAAGTAGAACATTTTCACCAATTTTTAGCTGAACTTCACTCAAGACGCTTACATTTGAGGTAAAACCAGTATTTTCGAGTGCTTTTATTTTGTCGGGAATAAAACTGACCGCCTGTTTACCGGAATAAGCATGTTTATACTCTTTTTCTGGGTTGAGCTGGAGCCAAAAGCCAGGGAGCTGGAGCCAAAGCGTGGAGGTTGAGGACGCTGCATAATTATGCACCCAACTCGGCATATTTGGAATAGTTGAAGTTCTGTTTTTATAACTAGTATTAAGGTATTGTTGTATTTTTTAAAATATTTAAATATTTATGAATATTTAATGCAATTCATCTGATAATGGGCGTTGCAATCTCAGAAATGTCGATGGAGCTAAACAATCCTATATAATTATCTATATAATTATATGGTAACTGTTTCTTGACCAGTTGTTTACTCTGGACAATCAGATTCCAAAATTAATTAATTGTAGTGGATCAAAGAAAGTGTGGCATTTAAAAAAGATTAGATAGACGAAAAACTGGTAAACTATGTGCTAAATAACATCAACTTAGAAATTAAATGACCGCTAGTACACCAATCGGATTGAATACGTGTTAGTGTTATTTTTTCTTATTTTCCTGTACGTTTGATTAATATTTGCTATATCCATATATATATAATATTTACACCCAAACATTCAGTTCTTAAATGAACTGCCTTTCGACAATTGCGTTTATCAATCGATGAACGCAACATCTTCGGATATGTTCGGATCGCAATTCATCGCATAATAATATACATGAAAACTATTGATCTTCTTATTGTTTGTATTGTGTCAGCAGGTCCCGTAAAATATAAATCAACATTAAGAAAGTGTTAATTTATTATATTTTAAATGTATTGTTGCCATAATTGTTTCATTTTTTACATTTAAAAGTGAGTTCAAGTGGTTGATTTTTTCCCGCGTTATTGCGACGTCATTTGAAAAAAATGTTTCCCGTTACAGTCGGGTCGTTATATTTACAGAATGGGTAAGAAAGGATTAGTGAAAGATTTTCTTAAATGAAATGAAGTATTTTTTTAATAATTCTTAAATGAAATAATGAACTATTGGTGTAAATATAAGAATGAATTGCGGGGTTGACGTCATTATCGGGGATACGAACGCAATAGGACTGGTCAAACTACGCGTGGAGTCCTTTGGAATCCACACACTTTGACCAGCCCAATTGCGTTCATACCCCGATAATGACATCAACCCCGCAATTCATTCCTTAAATGAGGTACACTATTTACCGACATTAAACACAAGCTTGGCTTAGTTTAAGTGAAAACAAGTGTGCATTCTTCATTGTTTCCTCGACCAGCAAGCTTTTAATACAGCATAAGTTAGCACACGATATTAAGCCAATAAACATCAGTGTGTGTGTGTGGTCTTTCATTTAGGATTGACACGGTTAGTTGCTAAACATTGTGGGTATAGTGATGATATCCGATAGTACAGCCACAACGCCAGACTTAAAACGGATGACTAACTGGACTAAGTGTACATTTTTTGTCATTGAAAAACTAATGTATTTGTTAACATTACGGTTTAAAAGTTGTACATGGAAGTTCATCGCATTTTTTTATTTATCATCCGACTTTGATTAAAAACTTTTTGAAATCCCTTAACCCTTTTAAGATGCAGATATTGTCAAACTTAATCAATTAATCATAATATAACACAAAACAGGTTTACTTTATTATTACGATAAATTAAAAAAATCGACACCTTATAAGTATCCTCGCCCACTTATATATAAAAATAATAACGTAATGAATAAACATATATCTAACAGAACAAAAAAGATCCCAGTTTTTGCTGCACATCTGACTTTCGGACTTGGAACATATCGAGGAGTAATACATATGACATTTTTTTATTTAGTTATCTTTATTAATACAGTATTTAGCGTTCGAAATTTGCCGATATTTCTCATCAAAGCGTGCATAATTTTACAGTGTATTGGCTAAGCCTCCACGCTTTGGCTCCAGCTCCCTGGCTTTTGGCTCCAGCTCAACCCAGAAAAAGAGTATAAACATGCTTAATCCGGTAAACAGGCGGTCAGTTTTATTCCCGACAAAATAAAAATACTTGATAATACTGGTTTTATATGAAATGTAAGCTTCTGGAGTAAAATTCAGCTGAAAATTGGTGAATATGTTCTACTTTCGTTTGTAAACATGCATGTGTTTGATGGGAGAATGGGTTTTATAACCCCATAAACAATATGTTTACAGATTAACCGAAATACGTGTGAAGATTAAACATATTTATACGGCACTGCATTCCCCGATTTCTCAAATAAGCTCTCATCAATGTGATATTAAATGAAATAACGAGTCATACTTACGTTTTATGATGATATCCGTTCTTTTGCTCTAGCTCGGAAGTGTCATTGGCTCTTTTTTATACAAAGCTCCTAAAAGAGCTGGAGTCATTGTATCGCACCCGTGTAGGCGGTACCTTACAATCCTCTATAAACACAACTAGTTCTTATATAGTATTCATGCATTGTGTTCTTTGTGGATTTTTGTGTTGTTTTTCCGAGTTTCTGGTTCGTAATTTTGAGTGTGTTCTATGTCTTTGGCGTTTACCCTGTGCAATTAAACGGGGTTAATGTTTAAACTTTAGGCTACTGAGCTTGATTTTGAAGTATTTCATATAAATATTCATCAATATCGCGTTTTTAACAAATATGATTCGTCGTACTTTGATTTTTTTACTAAGATAACATAAAACATGTTCTTGGCACACGATTTCCTTTTAGTTTCACTTGAATATTGCTTTCAACCACCCTTCATCTAACGGCCTCAATAGAATAAAATATTTTTCCATACCTTAAATTATCAGTTTGTGGAAACATTGACGTAGAAAACGCGTTTTTGTACATTTCTAGAAAAAAACCCGAGTGCGACGTAGTTTACTGACGGGCGCGTAGAAATTTACGATATATTTTAACCAGTTCCTCATAAAAAACGTTTTTGAAGATTATTTATTTTCAATTTCAAATAAATGTCTTACTTTTTAAACATTTCAACGCGCTTTCTGGAAAAAAACATCATGCAATTATCATAAACCATACAATATAAAAACCTAGAAGTGGCTGTGTATTCCGCGTGACTCATCTGGAACGGGTGTGCCATAACTGCTACATTCATTTTTTATTATTTGTATTGATGTTTGTTAATGAATCAAATATATTTGCATACAATTAAAATGTTCTGTCATTAAAGGAAAACATCAAAGTTAATACTATCTAAAAAAAACAACTTTGATTCATCTTGTTGTAAATCAGTTGTCATTTTCTATGCCTACGCTCATTGATATGGAAAACCAATGTTAGAATTGTCAATTTAGCAAACATTTGCTAAACGCTTGTAGGCATAGAACTGACGGCGTCACTGTGCAAATTTGCTTTAGAAAGTATAGCATGGAAAAGCTATCAAGGTTGAAATATATTTACTGTCATACAGTATATTTGCGTGAATTAGGATAGTCTATATCGTCATTATAAAAGTTTCATTATATTAATATCCAAACACCAAGTAACAGATACGTATTTAGACAGGCTTACGTATGTCCGAGCCTAAAATGATTTAATTTGCAAAAGCGTTGCTATCGATTTCCGCCACAAAATAGCATTTTCTGTCAGATGTTTAGAAAGTTTTGAATACATAGAACATATTGTTGCCTAGAAATCTAGTGCGTTGTTGTGAAAATAAGAAAAAAAACAACATGTAACATATTCTTCTGAGAGACCATTTTTTTTTCTATTATACACTTTTTACGTTAATCATATGTTTGTTTGCAGTATGAAAATTATAAAGATAAACGTAGTGAGTATGAATCCATCAATTGCAAACCATTGAAGTGAAATGTTATAGTTATCATTTAATCCTTCCTTGCAATTTATTTGAGAGCAAGAAACGGAAATGACCGGCTGTAACCAGTTCGTATGTTAAAAACATTTATACAGACGACATTTTATCGGATAGAGAGAGACCTAATTTCAGGTAACGGTGTCGTTCCTTAATGTAATTCGGGCACAACAACTGGAATTTGGCTCATACGAATCTTCTTATGGAAATGAACGGCTGGGGCAAGGATCAATTCCTATCACCAGACAACTGCTGCAGACACGTAATCTTAGCAGAGCACAGTGCTGGTTACAGTGCTGACCAAACTTATAATAAAGGAACATTTTCGTGAAATGTTTAAATGTATTGTATTGCAATCGCCTTAAGCTGTATTTTATAAGTATAACATTGATTATATGTACCATCATGTAGTATAATTTTTAACATATGTTTGAGGGACTACATACCAGATGGTCACAAAAAAAGCAAATACAGTATTTCGCCAAAAAAGACTAGAATTGTCAATACGAGCTAGTTTGTGGGCGTTTATACATTAATTTATATTATAAAATGAAAAAAACAACAACACAATAATCATGTACTCCACCCGCCGTCTCAGCTTAATGTCCTTGTTTCACGTTTCACTCAAAAACCGGTTAATAAGCGTTTTGCCAACTCGCTGTCATTTTCAGCTAGGTTTTCATCGACTAATATTATCACCGATTTCAATCTGTCGGGCTCTGTGTTAACACAGTTTACACTCGCTTGTATTTCCGTCTTTTTTGGAAGCCATGATGTGTGCATATTTAACATGTGAAAATCAATAACCATAGGAGTCCATGTTGAAAACATACGCAAAAAAGGCCAAACCATAAAAGTGACCTTCAATATTTGAGTACAATTCAGTTTCATACATCAGAAAATAAGATTCAAGTTAATAGTTTTATGTCAAATGCAGAAACATCTTATACAAAATCAATATGTAGACAAACCATGGATATATATCTTTGTTTCTGCTAATATAAGTTATATACCAATTTTTCAATGCTACATATCGTATTTTGAGAAAGCATAGAAATAGGCAAGTCAATTAATAAAGACTAGGAAATGACATTTGATCAATTTTTCGGAAGTTCTCCGGTTCTCCAGCTGCGTTTCAATTCACATTTGGGGGTTTCCTTACAGAAAATGCAAGGAAGTTTCAACATTATTTGTTTAGAAGTTAACTTTCAGAGTAAATAAACTGGAAGCTTCCTCCAAAACATTATTGCAAGATGTGCTTAACAATCTGCCATGTATTTGTATTTCTAAATGCTGTTTGCTGAAAACAAACTTTCAAGAGTATTTATCCGCAAAGACTTATCCAAGGCGGATTTCCAACATAACCCGTCATAACAGTTTAGAAGTTGTTTTCACGTGTTATTCTTTGTCGACTGTTCGTTTGTAAAGCGTTTTCCCACTTATTTCGCGCTTCTTTGTCCCTGAAATTTCTGTCGTTTAAAAAGAAACTTGCTTTAAAACCGTCAGTGAACTCATATTCTAGTGAACTCATAATTCACTGACCTTTATAAGGCGGCAATCATACACACTATTATTGAAGCTATTATGTATGCTTTTGCAGTTTGAACGTTTTGTGCCTCTAAACAGAATGCGTATGTAAAGGCTTGACCCTAGAGGTTTCATAGGAGGTTCCCGTAGTTAATATTGTATGATATATCTTATTCAACAAGCAACGATTGTGATAGTAATATAGTGTTTGCCTTTTATCAAATATGTATTTCGCTATGTATCTTGGTCATTGCTAAGGAATGCCAAAGTATTCCTGGGATGTTCACAACGAATGCCATCTGAATTATGGATTATAAACAATGTAGGCGATGGGTATCAGCTTCATTTATTTCAGTAAAAGTTATGGATATGTCAAAATTCATTCCAAATTCTGCAATTTTCAAAAAGTTTCCTGAAACTTTCTGCGGATTCCTTAATGCTAAATACTTTCTTGACTGATGTAGCATGCAACCCTTATAACATATCATTCTTGCTTTTGTTAAAATCTGTTATTTTGCCATTGAAATATTGCCTTTACATTAGTTGTAGCATTTTGATCTTGTTCCTTTTTCATGGAGAAAGATTTTATCCTCTTACGATATTTCATTTGGCGTTGATGAATACGCAAATATTCGCTACATTCATTTTATCATTTTGCCCTCTTGTTTTTACCGCTATGCAAAAGCAAATGCTTCGGTATGGACATCAGCTCTATTCAAAAATGAAATGACATCAAATCGACCCGATTTTAATACTTATAACTACCCAATGGCAATTGCTGCTTTAGGTCTTATTGCTTCTAACTTGAGCTCTTAATAGTTAAGCGAAAAGCAACAGAAACAAGCCCAGTAGCAAAAGGTTTAAACATAAACCCGGTTTAATGGCACTGGGTAAACGCCAAAGACATATAACATAAAATTACAAACAAGAAACACGGAAGAACAGCACAAAACTCCACAAGCGGCACAGTGCATACATACTATATATAAAATACTAGGTATGTTTATCAAGAATTGTTAGGTACCGCCTTGGAACGGTAAGTAAAATGTAAATTTAATACTTATTGAATGACTGCTTGTAACTAAAGATCCTACTGCTTGAGGGCTGCCTACTTGTAATGTGAGGTTCAATTTGAGGCATGACCCCTTGTATATTGATGTCCAACTGCCTACTTATATATTAAGGCCATATTGGTTGAGGACTGGCTTTCTTTAAATTTAGCTGTTGCTGCTTCAGGTCTGACTGCTTGCAAAATAAGGTCGGACTGTTTGCTTGTCAATGTTTGTCTGAATGAAAATTGGGTCTTACTGCCTGTAAATTGAGATCTTACCCCTTCAATTCTGACTGCTTAAAATGAGGTGTTACTACTTGGGGACATGTAGAATGTAACCTAAGGTCCAACAGTTTGATGGCTCATTTCTTAAGGTATAACTTTAAGAAAATTGAGGCATTTCTACTCAGGTGTTACAATTCGACCGCGCGATAGTTTATAGATTGAATGCTATAGCACGTTCTCTACAAAACAGGTTTAACTTTACTATCGCCAAATTTTTAATACAAAATAGTTTATGACACTTTGCGACATCTTCTTGCACTTTGTTTTCTCCGAATTGCAAATCTAGTTGTTTTACTTTTGTTTATTCATGTTTGCAGTAAATATAATCATTGTTTTAATTGACTGAGATTTTGATTTGCTGTTCTGCTGTTTTAATGCATTTGCTTGTGGAGATAAATTACACGGTTATTTCATTCGAACTTTGATTTTCGTCAGTTGGTTTCATAAGTAATTTTTACTGATCTTTATGACATATGATTTAAGTTAGCAAATTAACTATTAAGTGGAATAACCAAAACATCCATAAATACAATGTGCATCAGTACAATAACGGCTAAATGTGTGAAATCGGACTAAACTGTCTGCTATTCAGCCGGAACTTAGCTTTCTTAAGATAACGTGTCGTCTGCAGTATTGGTCATAACAAACGAACTTATTCCCACAGGAGGAAGTTTCCGTTTCAAGGATATTGCTTCATACAACACCGGAACCATCTTTTTTTCTTCCTGTCTGCATTTCCGTAAAGCAAAATGAGCAGAATGCTGATTTCTCAACCTTATTTTAACTGAAGAAACTAGCAGTGTTTGAATTTGAATCAAAACCAAGACCGAATTGTAAATGACGATGTTTTTTTTTGTTTTAAAATCTGTATTTTATGCATACTTACTGAAACAATTTGAACAGTTTTTGTTTTCTTGCCTGCCTTTGGATCACATTAATCAAATCAAAATATTCAATCTTTAAATAGAAGCAAAAGAAGTGACTAACTTATATTTTTACAGCTTGTCTTGTGCCTTATTTACAACTGATGGATGCATTTACATTTCTTAGTGTTTTTGCAAATAGTGGCACTCAAAAAATACCTTAAGATATTTGCAATGTCTAGCTGTTCCTACCTGTCGGGTTTCCCGGTGAGCAGAATTTATAGAAAGCTGATTTTGTTTTATACATACAAGTTCAAGCAGTAGTAGACCAATACACTTTCAAGTTTGTTTAAAGGTTTTCAACAGATTCAAAGTCTATATTTCAGGAATAAGAGCTACAATAGTTGTCTTTCTCACCGTAAGAATCAGAAATTGTAATTGAACTAATATCTAATTTGGAATGATATTTAGATTTTTAAAAAATCACGACCTTGACTTGTTTTTGTAGTATTTCATTTAAATCTAGATAAAAGTTCCAATTTTAATGTTTTAATTCTAGATGTACACTTAAGTATACACAATAACGTTCAATGTCAATAACTTACTTTATTTGACATCAAATAAATTATATCATTTAATTGTTTTGGTTCGTTATTCATTCGCACATCGATCCTTGTGGGTAGTATATTTTTGTCATGGAAGTGATCGGCTTGTTCGAGGATCACATAGTATGCGGAGACCACTACTGAGGATACTCCCAAGGTGTGATCCAATCTTTTATCGTAAAGCTATTCTTGATGTGTTTGTGGTCTGATTGTGGTGTTTGAATTTGTTCATGTGGGGTTCATACGTTTGTTTTTCTTGTTAATTGTCGTTGTTTTTGGTCTTTGCATAATTGTGCATCAAGACAGCGTTATTGTTTAAAGTTTTCGACTTCTGGGCTTGTCGTTGTGGTTTTCATTGTTTCATTAGAGAAAGAGAGCAAATTTCCGGTTATGGTGCCGACCAAAAATAATATAAGGGCACCTTTTCTGGTAATTAATTTAAAATAGTGACATTTATTGTCGTTCTATATGGTCCGTATTGTCTTTACATACAGAGTCATGAACATTATATTTTATCGTGTATAATAAATAACAATGTTCAATTCAGAGTACGATAAAACTTAATTTCATTAGCAGAGTTTATGTGTAAGAGAAACATCGTATCAAATGGAAAGATAGGAAGAACAATACCTAAGCCTGTTATGATTCACAACAAAACCAGTTATTTTATAAGAGACTTCAAACAAACAACAAGGCAAGTTTAAAAGAAGTGTAGAAAAACGGCCACTGACGCAAGTTTAAGAATCAGGGTAGGTTAACTAAATGGCGTTGTGAATTAAACGTGCATCCACTAAAACGCAACATAAAATCTAATATAAAACCAAACAAAACGTATAAAGAAATTATAGCAGAAATCCTTACAAGAGGTTACATCTATTTATTTAGAGAGAATGAAGTATGGATAATGAACGTATTGAAATGAGATCGGGGATAGGGCGTAAAACAATCAGTAACAAAAATACAACACAGACAATATTATGAATCGGTTCATATTGGTGACCATAATTGATACATTAAATGTGAATGCAATGATGAGTTATTGTTAATGGAAAACATTTATTAAATTGTCTATTTAGATTAGCCTAGCTCGAAATAGTATACTTGTAGCATAATCAAATAACAGTAATCGTAAGGATATCACCTTATTTATATTGTATGTAATAATTGTGAACTAGATAGCATTTATACTGATAAAATGCATCATTGCGGAAAATTGTCAGTCTTTGCGTGAAAAATGATTGTAAGGTATGGTGGGAGATTTGTCAGGGGAGTTTCTCATACATCCCTGAAATAAACTGGTACCTTCATCCAAAATAACATTATTTTTTTATTAATTGTAATAAATTAGTTTCAGTTAATGCTGTTTGCAATCTGTATGAATATGTAGGAGTTTTCTATGAGTTTAAAAACTCTCGTCTTAGTAATTTGAACAGGTAACATGGGTAATAGTATATTTTCTACGATGAAGTAATATAAAAAAATGTTATAAAGACTTCAGGTATTTACTTGAAGCTCGGTACTATTTCACTCAGTTCTAATGAATCGTGTGTTTATTTGCAATGTTAGAAACAATGCATAGTTGGTATGGTATGGTCACCGTGTTTAAATAGTGTTGTTATTTCTATAAATGTATACAAATTACAAAGCACAGAACACAAAACAACATTTATATACCAAAGATTGATAGACCTGTGACGCAGAATAATGTGCATGATGACAACAAAACTTAACATTCATACGGGTATAACAGTCAGTTTAATGAATCTAAATTGCCAAACAAAAATACAAAATAAATAAATACATGTCTATTAGATGCAAGCGTTTCAGACGTGTAAAAACCATCTGTCGTCTGCGCTACACACGTCCGATCATTTATGTTGCCTGTTCTATACCGCTTACCTAAGCCAGCGGATATCTGTTATTTGACGCATATTGGTTAACGACCGATTTCGCCATTTATTTCTGATCGGTTAGCCTCAAAACAAGTTATGTGTGATTTACCCGACATTTTCCCTATATTTTACTATAATTCTTTGCTATGACAGTAATTGTACCTATGGTACATTCGTGAGCGATAACATTACTGTAAAATGACGATTTACTGCAAAATAAATTACAAATGTGGCCGTATAAACCTGTTCCTTACGTATAAACATTCCCTAAAAGAGCACCAAAATAGCAACTACATTTAGTGATCAAAGTTGTCAGTATTACTGTGCTCAATTCTGACACAATTTAGCAAAGTACTTTTAATTTATGCGACATAATGATATTTTTATTCACCTCAACATTCCAAGGTTTCGTTTATTACAGACTAAAGCACGTAGTTAAGATTGCGCAGAATGTGTTAGAATGTTAAGAAGTCATATTTGATTTCCATAATTCGGGTCGTTATAAATTTATTACAAAAAATAAACATTACACAAATGTAGCGAAACAAAGTTACAATAGGGTTTTGTATGAACATCATGCATGCAGCAAGTGTATGTGATTGACAGAAGTAAATAATAACACAATAATATAATTGTTTGATAATTACATAAGTCATTCAACCAAAATTTATACGATGTGTAAACAAGCAGCATTTTTTACATGAAAGTTAGAACGTATTGAGCAAAAAAGGATGTCATGGAATCATAATGCATTTTTAGAAAAATACTCATATTTTAAATTTGTTCTGCACTTTTCTATTTTTTTGTACAAATATCAAATTCTAAGCCGAACTTGAATAAGTGGCTTTTGCTATTTTTGGCATTCGGAGCGATATATCTAAAATGAGGAAATGTAATGGTCTAAGATTTGCAGTATCAAGTCGTTTTACATCTCATTCCTGTTAATTCACTCAATTTCTCATTTTAGCAATTCTCAACAATTTGCGAGAAATACTGGAAAAGAAGTCTCTGAATCAGACGACTATCATCGTAGCAGTACATCCAACGTCAAGCGATTTCTAGATGTATATTTTTTGAAGCTAGTATCTGTTATTATAGAAAGTAACACAGTCGATAAATAAATTGTCTGGATGTCAAGGGATGGCTACATTATCCGTTCTTTATGCATTATTAAGACATAGATATCCTTGAAAGAATGTGTTAATTAGATTTTGATTAACGATTATGCCTTTCGTATCGTAAGATACTTTCAAATCGATAATTAGGTGTGATCTATTATGACTTCAAGTGTTTATACAATGTGGTAATAGTACCCTTTTCTTATAGGGCAAGGATCATATCCCTGGAAATGCGACGTAAATAACGTTTGAGAAACTCAGATGCTACTGGAAAAACAGACCTAAGTACAACCCCTTGAGTACTTTAAGTGTACGGCTAATGTTCCTGATATTTTGTTAGTTATAATATACTCATCCTCCGTGAGACAATTTTATTATCATTTTACTGCCCGTTCCAAAACGGTACCTTACAATCCTCGATAAACACACCTAGTCTTTATAGAGTATATATGCACTGTTTTGTTTGTGGAAGTTTGTGCTGTTTTTCATTTGTGTGTTCTATGTCTTTTGCGTTTACCCTGTGCCATTAAACGGGGTTTATGTTTAAACGTTTGGTTATTGAACTTGTTTATGTAGTTTTTCATAAAAATATTCATAAACCTCACGTTTTCAACAAAATATGATCTCGTCTAACTTTGATTTATTAAATAAGATGAACATCAGATAATGTTCTTGGCACACGATTTCCTTTAAGTTTCACGTGGATATTGCTTTTAACCACCCTTCATCTCACGGCCTCAAAAGAATTACGTATTCTTCCATACATTAAATTATCAATTTGTTGGAACATTGACGTAGAAAACGCGTTTTCGAATATTTCTAAAAATCCCGAGTGCGGCTTAGTTTACTGACAGGCGCATAGGAGTTAAATATCTATTTTAACCAATTCCTCATAAAAAGAGTTTTTGAAGATTATTTATTTTGATTTTCAAATAAATGTCTTATATTTTCATGAAAATATTTCATCGCGTTTTCTGGAAATAAGGTCACGCAATTATCATAAACCATACACTATAAGAACCAGGAAATGACTGGTTTTCCGCGTGACTCATCTGGAACGGGATGTGCCATTACTACTACATCCACCTGCAATGATTTTCCGATGTGCAAGAAAGGTTTTTCCCCACGCAAAATCTGAAACGTTAAATAAATTTAGTATCGAGACAGTTAAATGGCTTAAAAATTGACTTAATTGTTATTATTTTTATTGATGTTTTTCATGAATCCAATGTGCATACAATTAAAATGTTCTACAATAAAGGAGAATACAAAATTAAATTCTGTATAAAAAAAAACTTTGATTCATCTGATTATTAATCAGTTGTCATGTTCTGGCCCGCTCGCATTTAAATGGAAAACCAAAGTAAAAATTGTCAATTTAGCGAACATTTGCTAAACGCTAGTAGGCATAGAAGTGGCGGCGTAACTGTGCAAATTTGCTTTAGACAGAATTGCATGGAAATGCCATCAAGGAATAAAACGGAATTGCACTTAATCGAAATCAATTATTTACTATATGCGTGATAAGCACGTATAATTTTAATTTTGAATTCTATTAACGGCCATACAGTATATCTACGTGAGTAAAAGTTTCATTTATTCCGTTTTTTAACAAGATTGTTGTCTCATGAGTATTTAAATGCTTAATGCTGTTATTATTGAGCAATATCTTGGATTTGAGCTAACTGAAAAAAAAGCAATTATCATTTGATGTGTTGACTTGACCGCTGAAAGGAACTCGTTCACTGACTTCACCGTAGCAACTGTTTTGTTGTTGAAACTAATTTGCTTCACTTACTACTTTTATCAAACACCAAACACCAAATAACAGATACGTATTTGAACGGACATGTGTATGTCCGCGCCTAAAATTATTTAATTTGCAAAAGCGTTACTAGCGACAAAATAGCATTTTCTGTCAAATATTTTGTCTGAAGGTTTTCATTGCATATAACTTTAGTGTGTTGATGTGAAAATAAGAAGAAATCATGTCACATTACCCTCTGAGAGAACATTTTGCTATTATACATTTTTTACGTTATTCATATATTTGTTTGCAGTATGAACATTATTTTCAAAAAAACGTAGTGAGTATGAAGGCATTAATGCATTCCTTTGAACTGACATGTTATAGTAATCACTTAATCCTTCCATGCAATTGATTTGAGAGCAAGAAACGGAAATGACCGGCTGTTACCAGTTCATATGTTAAAAACCCTTATGCACACGACACTTAATCTTATGGAAATGAATGGCTGGGGCAAGGATCAATTCCTATCACTAGACAACTGCTGCAGATGACATGTAATCTAACCACAGCACAGTGGTGGTTGCAGTGCTGACATAAACTATAATTCAGGAACATTTTCTTGTAATGCGTTCATTACAGTAACTGTGATTTTTATATAATCGTCTTAAACTGTATTTTATAGACATAGCAATGACTATTTTATTCTATCATGTAGTATACATTTTTCCTGGAACATATCTAAGTTAGATGTTAGTTGTATTTTAGCAAATGATCCAGAGTACGCACATATAAATAAAAGGTTTCTAACATTGTTTGTGTATGTTAAACATTTAATATTATCACATAGTGTTACTCTTACTCTTTTGGTTATATGAATATTAGAATAACCTGAATTTAAGACAATCAGCTGCAATTGCTTGGTATTTGATTTAGCGTGACTGCGAAGAAAATAACAATACAATAAAACTGAATATTGTAAAAATGAAAGAAATTCCATATTTCTTAACAAAAAACAAATTCCAAATATTTTACAAAAACAACTGTAAGATAAGGCTCAAGGTAGATTCAAAGCAGGTTGATGACAGGGTGTTCTAAGACCCAAATTAGGTAAATAGTCTAACAATCCTATAAATCGGCTTATCGGTAACACTTGTCGGTAACTAAACTGCCTTATTGACTTGCAGATAGACATAAGCATAATTCGACAGATAAATAATTATATGAGAACAATAATATAGCAGTGGCAATAATAATATATTGAATGGATTGAATATTTCAAAGAAACAGTTTTAGTAAGCATGCAAACATGCACGTACAACAATTAAGATCAGCAAATTCATTTTTCAAATCATTTTTTAACCTGACAATGCCAAAGCATTTTGAATGGCGTCAATCTTACATGAATTCAGCTTATTTTAAACCTTAGAAATTCACAAAAGACACGAGGGAATCACATTAATATATTCTCGAAAAAAATATATTTTTCGTCGAAAGAATACAAATTTTATATAAAAAAACTACAAAAACAAGCTCGGTAGCCAAAAGTTTCAAGATACACTCTTACTCCCACATAAGATTTACCATTGTTTTATTATTCCAAAAAGAATGAATAAATGTCGAAAACAATGGTTTTAATGAAATCTATTTTGATTTGGAAGAAATGTGCATAAAACACAGGATTTTTAACCGTTTGAGATTACAGTAGATCACAGTAAATCTTTTACCATTCACCAATCATTTAATATGTTTGCGTTTTCATCTATTAAATACACGGTTACAAGCTTGTTATCAGTTATTAATATATTCCATCAATGCATTATTAAATAAGTTGTTAAAGGTTTATTAGTCAAAATATATATTTGTTATTCATGTGTTTGCATTGATATTGAGTGATAAGAGTGTCACTGTAAACATAAACACATTCGTAACATAACATATGCACATGTGAAGCAATATGATAGAGTAGAGTACAAAATGATGCAGAAACAACATTAACAGAGGAGACTTAATTTAATATACGATTTGGATAGCATATCAAACAATGGAAATGAGTTTATCATTAATATGCATTAGTTCTTAAACAGAATACGACATAATGCAGATTAAGTTCCTCCGGCGGAATCATGCACTTCCCTTAATTCATTTCGGATATTCAGGAACTGGTGTATCAACTTGTTTTTTTTTTTGGAGTTGGACTGGACCGGAGCAAAACGTTTACTAGTCAAGTCTGTTGCGTTATACTGTGGTACAAAATGTACGGCTTAACGTTTTTGAGCTGAATGATTCATAGCGATAGACTGAATTGACTCATGGACTAAAGGAGCATGGACAGTGTGGTCTGCTGGAGGGACAATATGGAGGTTCAACTGGGTAGATGGGATAGACTGCACACTAACTTCATTGTTATTCTCTAATTCTTGCTCATGATTTGCAATGGTCTGCATGGCCTGATCAATGTCATTGTGCGAAAATCAATCAAATAGGTCCTAAAAGTCTTGGTCAGGCAATCCTTTTACTAATTCATGACATGCAGCAGACTTAATATCACCTGTGCAGTAGGTATGTACCTGGTACATAGAAAACGTACCAAGAGGCTTGTAAATGTCAATTAGTTTGCCTTTCTCACCCTTGCTGCCTATTTGAACGACACCTTCAATTTAAAAATCACGCAAAAGAGACATTTAAGTTGTTTATTGTGATGTTAATTTATTTTGTTTACTTTTAGAATGCAACCGGAAGTGGATTGTGCTCGCACCTGTTACTATAACTATTTGTTGTTTATTATGTTTACTTGTTGTATTTTGATCTGAATTTGACAATTCTTATGTATATTTATATTTACGAGATAATTAAAGCAAAAAACACACACACAAGTAGGGTCTTCTATTTTATTTGATTGATTTGTACGCAAGTTAGGTTGCATACCATATTTGGTAAAACAGTAGTCCCATAAATAACATGACGTCACAGCGCGTGACTCATCTGGCACGGGGGGGGGGTCCAGATGGAGTTTTCCGGCACGGCTGAATTCAACGGAATTACCTATCCGGTGTGCTAGAATGCATGATATATCTTATTCAACAAGCAACGATTGTGATAGTAATATATTGTTTGCCATTAATCAAATGTTCATTTAGCTTTCAACCTTGGTCATTGCTAAGGAATGCCAAAGTATTCCTAGGTTGTTCACAACGAATGACATCTGAATTATTAATGATTAAAACAATGATGGTGATGGGTATCAGCTTCATGTAATATTTCAAAAGTTATGGATATGTCAAAATACATTTTAAATCCTGCAATTCTCAAAAAGCCTGCTGGGATTTTCCGCGGCTTCCTTCATGCTAAATACATTCTTGAATGATGCAATATGCAACCCTTTTAACATATCTTATCATTCTTGCTTCAGTAAAAATCTCTGATGTTCAATTATTTTGCCATTGAAATATTGCCTTTACATTTGTTATAGCATCTTGATATTGTTCACCTATCAATGAGACAGATTTTATCCTCTTACGATATTGCATTTGGCGTCTATGAATGCGCAAATATTCGCTACATTAATTATATCATTTTTCGCCCTCTTCCATTTACCACTTTGTAAAAGCGAATGCTTCAATATAAGTTTGGACATCAGTTGTATCAAAAAAAAATAAATGACAACAAATTACACCGATTTGAATACTTATAACAACCCAACGGATATAACTTCTTTAGGTCTTATTGCTTCTAATTTTAGGTCTTACTACTTATTGAATGACTGCCTGTAACTAAAGGTCCTACTGCTTGGAATCTGCCTACTTCAATCATAGGTAACAATGGTGAGTTAAATTGTTTTTGAAGTCAACTATCTGTCACGACAATCAAAGATCGAATGAAATAACCGCGCTAATTATTTCCATAAGCAAATGCATTCGAGCAACAGAATAGCCAATTAAAATCTCAGCCAATGGAAACAATGATCATATTAACTGCCAATGTGAAGGAACAAAGTAAACCTAGATTTGCAATTCGGAAGAATCAAAGTGAAAGTTGCAAGGTGTCATAAACTATTTTCCGTTTGCAATATGTCAATAGTAATGTTTCACCTGTTTGTGAAGAACGTGTCATAGCCCTGACGGTCTCGCCCTCGAATTCTCGAAACGGGATGTATGTTTAAACTTTCGACTTCTGTACCTGCTTCTCTTTCTTTCATATAAATTTGAAATTGAAACCTAAACCGTATTGTAAATGACGATGCTTCTTGTTTTAAATCTGTACTTTATGCATACTTACTGATGCAATTTGAACGGTGTTCTGCTTTCTTACCTGTCTTTCGATCTACATAAATGAATTAAAAAAAGATTCTAACACTAAATTGAAGCAAAAGAAGCGATTAGCTAAATAGTTTTTACAGCTTGTATTGTGCTATATTTGCAAGTGATGGATGCATTTACAATTTTTAGTGTTTTTGCAAATTGTCGCACTCAAGAAACGTGCTTAAGATATTTCCAAAAGTCTCACTATTAATATCTGTCTGTATTCCATGTAGGCAGAATTCATAGAAGAAGCT